>NW_024573924.1:91004-821422 GCF_900044065.1 Fusarium mangiferae | reverse complement strand
TGCTGGCGGCGACTTAAGGCAAAGCGGTCAACATGATATATAGCTGCGGCCTTTCTAAGACTTAATTTTGGGTCATTCTGGAGGGCCTGAAGGGCAAGAATAATCTTAGCTTCATTTGGAGACTCTGGCATATTGGATTGTTGAGAAATATCTGATTGAAAAGTGATAGTGTAGGTTGAGGGATTTTTGGAGCACTCGCTTGTCTGGAGCACTCGCTTATCATGCACGTTAAGAAAAGGCCAAATGATCCAGCTTATCTCACATTATACAAAATCCAATGCAAGTATGAGAAATCCCAAGTCCAAGCTTTAAGGTTCGTCGCCACTAACATCACCCATCATGGCTACATCTTCTGATTGGATCGCAATAACAACTCATCTTTGCCACTAACACGACCAACCCCGGCACTTCATTAGCTTCTATGTATACTTCACGTGGCTCGATCTTTCACTCTTTGCCTTAGCTCGTTATGTTGGTAAGGTAATGTGACATTCTCATGCTCTAAGTAATAAACGGAGGAACAGAGTTTATTGTTCCACTTCTAAGCACACATCACTCACGGCCAGCTGAATAAGAAGATGTATACCGACAAACTAGACAGGAAGAGATTTTTCTAAGAATAGAACGCTTAGCAGTAATGTGCTTTGCACTTGGGTTAATCGACGGAATGGGGCGGACAGCAGCACATCGAGTGTTGAGGCCTGCTAGAGTTATTACACCTATCCCTGAGTTTAACGAGAAAAGTATCGGCGAAAGAAATATTGGCGACTTCTCCGCCTTTCCATCTCGATATTCACGCCAAGTTACTGTTAGCAATATTGCATATTGCCTTTTGAAAGCTAAAGTTGATCAAGATTCTCAGTGTGCTAGCTTGATATATCTCGTTGAGATGTCATAAGCTTTGAGTATCAAGCTATCAACCGGTAGCAATTGGATGTGAACAGTCCCTCTACTGCCTGTCATTACTGACTTTCTTTGCTTCGAGGTATATACAGTGTTTCTCAAGCAAATCACATCTAGGTAGGTTTATGCTTACCTTATTCACCACTTCAATGCTTTAACGGTGATTTTACGCAGAAGCTTGCATTCTTAGTGTCCTGTTGATAGCAAATCATATATGAATCTACCCAGGCAGGTTCCCCAGCACTGGTTAGTATATGTGGCAGAGCAGAAATTAGTGATAGCTTCACATAATAAAGAAAGGTCCTCTCAGACAAGTTCTATCTTGATTGAAAGTTGAAGCTTATAATATCTCAACGAACTACATTAAGCAACAGTGAGGGCCTCCAACTAACTTCAGCTTTTATAAGGCAATATACGCATAGCCACTCTCAACAGAGATAAGCCTCCTAAGTAAAAAGTCAGGCATCTTCTTTAGAAAGGGACACAAACTCTATAAGATTAATTGTAGCATATTTATACCGCTCTTCTCTCCATTTGTTCCTCTCTTTCTTCTCCCAAGACATTAAATTAGTCCCTTCACTATTGCCCAAGCCAGCAAGTACCACCACTACCCATCAATCCAGTCCAACAATAACAACAACATCCACGGCCACAACCGCAACCGCAACCATGACCGTTGGCCCTCTCGACACCCACCCTGAAAAGCAATCTTCCAAATTCGAGAAGAATTTGTGCGTCTTCGTACTTTTCTCCATGATTGCCGTCTTGGTTATCTTGGCCATGTTCGTGATGTACGTAAGCATACAGCTAATCTTATTCGAATTCTTTGACTGTTAGCAGAGCTGACCCAGTAAATCTAGAGTGCCCAGGATTCTAGAAGATGTTGCCGATGCTCTCCATCATTGAGGCCTTGGTCATTACGCTCGTTCTCACACTCGCAATCTTGGCTTTCTCCCTCCTAAACCAGGACCACCCTTCCCATGACCGGGTCAACTACCAACTGATGGTCTCCACCAAACGAATAAAAGTGACCCTCCAACAGTATCAGCAAGTTTGCGGCTTATGACAGTTCAACCGTTTTATTTGGAGAATGCCGGGTGCAATCATGCCACAAGCTTTTCTATAGGGCTAGTTCAGACCATAAGATGAACACCGTCAACTAATCATCGCTTATGCTCTTGCATACTTCGTGTTTCTATCGTGTCTTAGTTGCCAAATGCGTAAAGTTTTGATCTTCTAGTAGTTTTCTGGTACTGTGTCGCAGTAAGCAAAAGCTCACAGCATCATAAACATTGGTTGTCGGCATGTATCGATAACATATGGCAAACCTTCACACTGAGACATCTGAAACTCTGCTATCCCAAAGTTCTTCCATATGCTGAGCCTTTTTGGACGCCTGGAAGGTGTCATATCAGCCCAGGGCGCCGTGGGCTCCCCCATAAACAGTAGGTTTTCTTCAGTTGAGTCGCTTGTCTCAGCTATGCACATTTTGCATGACCAAGGAGTAGATCCAAAGGGACAGCTGAATTCTTCGTCTTCTGTAGCATTTCTCCTCTCCCTCACCTGCTGCTGCACCAATGTGATAAATTCATTCCACCTCTTGGAGATCTGGGCTGTATAGTTAGCTTTGCGTTTCTTTGTTGTCGATTTTGACAAATCCTGGTCTGATTCACGCTTCTTCGTGATCTTTCCAAGGGGATTCTTATCTTTTGCGACTCTCCGTGGTTGTACTCGAGTTGGGCCCGACTGTATTGTTCTTGTTGATGACAACTGCTTGATTTCGATCTGCCTTGTGATGTAGTTGAATATAAATGATTGAAAGTGTCTTTCGCAAAACGGCACCCCAGTAGGTGGCCTTGTCTGAATTGTCTCAGTTATCATGATGAAGGTAATTCGATTTGACATTAAAGATTTGGAGTCTGTGAGCGCAGAGTGCCTAGGCTCCTTGGTCTTAAACGTCGTTGTCATGGTAGTCGTGGGGCGACAGCTGTTCAGAACACGTACTCTGAAATGATGAACATGTTGGATTCTTTGTCAGGCATGAACTTGTTTTTCTTTTTCGTTATCATCCAACACAATGATTGATGGGTTCTTTCGTGTCTTGTTCTCGTTGTCTTTGTTCTTCTTCTACGGACTTGGCTCGGATTATCATAACATTTGATTTCCATAGAGCACCTATAGATCGGATAGGAAAAATTATTACTTACTTGAGTTGTTGGTGATTATAAAATCCTTTCAAATTCGATGTAGCATCCCTCAAAAATACTCGGCATATTCCATTATTCAAGTGAAGAGTCCCAAAACCGTGCTTTATCCTAGGGTGATGAATGTATTGTGTAAGGGATCAGTTTGTATCACGATATGACTTGGTATCATAGGAAACATCCTTTTATTGACTAGAGTACTCAAAACGGATAGGAGATCCAGCAACTGTCTGCTTATCGAAGGAGGAATGAAAACGTAGCTAGGATCTTGGTCCTAAATGATGAAAGGATTTAGGTCAATTGATACAATTTTAGGACTTCTTTAATAAGTTTAGGGTACCTTTTGCTAAATTTATTACAACATTCTATATAAAACTCTAATGATTTCCGGCTCCCTGAGGCTTATCACTCCTCATTCGTCTTGCCTGATAGAGTAGACCTCGTAGTAACGTCAAAGGTTTTCCGTCGTTGGTCCAAATGCAGCTACCCTATGCCAGTACAACGGAGTTTGGTTAAGGTTCGTTCTCATGCAGCCCTGGCCAGTGGAGCATCCACTTTACTCTATTCCGGTCTTGCAACCCCGGCTTATACACCGGAAATCCGTGCAGCCTGTCTACTAGGTTCGGAGGAAACAGAAGGGTCTCAACCTCGTTGAACAGTGGTATGAGGGCGGCGAGGAAGCTGCAAGAGCATTTCTAGAAGGCGTACTAGTCAATTCGTATTGACGAACAAAGGAACCGGCCAGACCATCCCGAGCTCGGTCCAACGCCGAGGAAGTATTTGCAGGGCAGAACGCAGTGGAACCAACCCCAGCATGGCCTAAAACCAAGCCAAGCGATAAGACCCCGCGGCTCATTTACCGACCACCTGATTTGTAGGTTCCATGCGGTGGTGCATTTGACTCAGTGAAGAATTACCGTTGACTCGGTGAATTTGAGCGCGATAGGGTCCTTGGAGGGTACAGTACTTATCTTTCACCGAGTCACTTGTTTTCACTGAGTCAAAGCCAGCGAATCACAGGGTTTATCGCGCTTTAGTTGCCGCGCTGGCACTTTCACCGAGTCACATGAAATATCTTCTGGAAAGGTTCAGATCCAGATGTACCTTCATGTACCTTTTCCGGCCGCCGGTTTGGAGAAAGGTCCCAGGGAGCAAGAAAACATCAGACCTAAGTTTAGGATGACAAAATAAACTCCTCAAAAGTTATCCTAAACTCATCCTAAATTTACACTAAGTTACCTAAGTTTTTTTCTCACTTAGGATCGAGGCTCCGAGTTTTCTTTCCTCCCACCGGCGACATGATCGGACCATGACGGCCGACGCCACTGTTGCTCCTGCCGCTGCTCTCTCATGCTCATGCCCGCCCGTACCTTAAAATCTTTGGATGCGGGCTGTGTTTTTTTTGATAACACTCCATACTCATAATCAGTCCCTTTTCCCTCTTCCCTCTTCCTTTCCTTTTCTTTGATTTCTCCATAATTCAGAACCAGAACTGAATTGTGTTGAACAAAGGCAATCATCATCCCATCATGATGTCTGCCACCCGTATCGGGCAACGGCTCGCCCGTCAGTCTCGTCGTTCCCCCATCACCCTTCAACCACGCCTCACACAGTCGATCCGTCTCAATGGCGTATCCCGGGCATTCTCAGTCACAGCCCAAGTCAATGCCCCTCGCTTTGTCGACTCACAGAGCAGCATTAAGCTGCAAGATCATGAGCTCTTCTCAAGGAGGCACATTGGCAGCGAGTCCAGCGAACAGGCAGAAATGCTCAAGGTCCTGGACCCTCCTGTGAACTCCATGGAGGAGTTTCTCGAGCAGACTATCCCCCCGCAGGTTCGGAGGAAACAGAAGGGCCTCAACCTCGTTGAACAGTGGTATGAGGGTGGCGAGGAAGCTGCTGTCCCCCCCAATGGTCGCACTGAGCACTACATCCAGCAGGAAATGCGAAAACTTGCCAAGAACAACAAGGTCTACGAGTCTTTCATTGGTGCTGGTTACTATGGAACTCTTGTCCCTGCTGTCATCCAGCGCAATGTTCTCGAGAACCCTGCCTGGTATACCAGCTACACCCCCTACCAAGCTGAGATCAGCCAGGGCCGTCTTCAGTCTCTCCTCAACTTCCAGACTCTTATCACCGATTTGACTGGTCTCGACATCGCCAATGCCTCTGTTCTCGACGAAGCCACCGCCGCTGCCGAGGCCATGACCATGTCTATGGCTAACGCCCCCAAGGGCAAGGGCCAGAAGGTCTTTGTCGTCTCCAAGGACTGCCACCCCCAGACCATCGCCGTCCTCCAGTCCCGGGCTGAGGGATTCGGCATCAAACTCGTCATTGGCGATGTCCTCGCCGACAACTCCAAGCTCGTCCGCGAAGTTGAAGGCGATCTCATCGGAACCTTGATTCAGTATCCCGATACCCACGGTGGTGTTCATGACTACCAAGCTCTCGCCGACATTGTCCATGAGAAGAAAGCTCTTCTCAGCGCGTCAACCGATCTTCTCGCTCTCACCATGCTCAAGCCTCCTGGAGAGTTTGGCGCCGACATCGCCATCGGTAACTCCCAGCGTTTCGGTGTTCCTCTGGGCTACGGTGGTCCCCACGCTGCTTTCTTCGCTACATCTGAGAAATACAAGCGCAAGATTCCTGGCCGTCTCGTTGGTGTTTCCAAGGATCGTCTCGGTAAGCCTGCTCTTCGCCTGGCTCTCCAGACTCGTGAGCAGCATATTCGTCGTGAGAAGGCTACTAGCAATATCTGCACTGCTCAGGCTCTTCTTGCCAATATGTCTGCTTTCTACGCTGTCTACCACGGTCCTAAGGGTCTTAAGACCATTGCTGAGGATATCTGGAGCAAGACCCGTCTTGCCCAGAGCTTGATCCTTGAGAAGGGCGAATTTAAGCTTCACACCGAGGGTCTCCGTGAGGATGGTGCTGTTCTTTTCGACACTGTCACTCTCAAGGGATCTCCTGAAGCCATTGCCAAGGTTCATAAGAACGCTGATTCTCAGAACATTAACCTTCGCCGTGTTGCCGAGGACAAGGTTGGCTTCTCTCTTCATGAGGGTGTCACCCTTGAGAGCCTCGGCAACCTCGTCAAGGCCTTTGGCGTTTCTGAGGCTGAGTTCAAGTCTGCTCTCGAGTCTGATAAAGCTACCTTACTCAATGACCAAATCCCTGCTTCTCTCCAGCGAAAGACCGGCTACCTCGAGCAGCCTGTCTTCAATCAATACCACACCGAGACCGAGCTTCTTCGATACATCTACCACCTCCAGTCCAAGGATGTCTCCCTCGTTCACTCCATGATTCCTCTTGGTTCCTGCACAATGAAGCTCAATGCCACAACCGAGATGCTTCCTGTTTCCGACCCCGGTATCAACAACATCCACCCCTTCGCCCCCGTTGAGCAAGCTTCTGGTTACCAAGCCCTCATCAGTTCTCTCGCCAAGAACTTGTCTGAGATCACCGGTATGGACGCTACCACTCTTCAGCCCAACTCTGGTGCTCAGGGTGAGTTTGCTGGTCTTCGCTGTATCAAGGCTTACCACGAGGCTCGTGATGGGGATAAGCGAAAGGTCTGCCTTATCCCTGTTTCTGCCCACGGTACCAACCCTGCTTCTGCTGCCATGGCTGGTATGAAGGTTATTACTGTCAAGTGTGACGGCAAGACTGGTAACCTGGATATCGAGGATCTCAAGGCCAAGTGTGCCAAGCACGCTGATGAGCTTGCTGCTATCATGGTTACTTATCCCTCTACTTTCGGTGTCTTTGAGCCTGAGATCAAGCAAGTCTGTGATCTTGTCCACGAGCATGGCGGTCTTGTCTACATGGACGGTGCCAACATGAACGCTCAGATTGGTCTCTGCAGCCCTGGTGACATTGGTGCTGATGTCTGCCATCTTAACCTCCACAAGACCTTCTGTATTCCCCACGGCGGTGGTGGCCCTGGTGTCGGCCCTATCGCTGTTAAGAAGCATCTTGCCCCTTACCTCCCCGGTCACCCCGAGATTGATCCTCAGCGCATTGGTGCCGAACGTGATAGCACAGCCGTTGCTCCCATCAGCGCCGCTCCTTGGGGTAGCGCCTCCATTCTCCCCATCAGCCACACCTACATCCTCATGATGGGCGGAGATGGTCTTACCAAGCAAACTGGCACCGCCCTCCTCAACGCCAACTACATCATGTCCCGTCTCCTACCCCACTACAAGGTCGTCTACACTAACGCTAATGGCCGCTGCGCCCACGAGTTCATCCTGGACGTTCGTCCCTTCAAGGAGACCGCCGGAGTTGAAGTTGCAGACATCGCCAAGCGTCTTGCAGACTATGGCTTCCACTCCCCCACCATGAGTTTCCCCGTTTCAGGAACCCTCATGATCGAGCCCACAGAATCCGAGTCCCGCGCTGAGCTCGACCGTTTCTGTGATGCTCTCATCCAGATCCGACAAGAGATTGCCGATGTTGAGTCTGGCAAGGTTCCCCGCAAGAACAACCTCCTCACAAACGCTCCCCACCCTCAAGAAGACCTTCTCTCTTCCGAGTGGGACCGCCCTTACACCCGTGAGGAGGCTGCTTATCCCTTGCCTTGGCTCCGGGAGAAGAAGATGTGGCCCTCTGTGGGACGCGTGGACGATGCTTATGGTGACACCAACCTGTTCTGCACATGCCCCCCTGTTGAGGGATCTGAGAACTTGTAAATGAAAAGCAAGAAGTAATGGTTTAACGATAGATGGTGGACGGGTCATATTAAGCGATTTCTTTTTAATTTATTTAAGCGGGAAAAGATATATCATATTCAACCATGATGGGCCCCTGACATGCATATGGATGGAATGGTTTTTGGGAAGCTATTCAACCACGGCGAACTGATCTCTGTATTGGCGGAGTTTTGCGATATATGATGAGATTAGAATAAAAGTTCTAAAACTAGAAATTTATGAGTTCAAATTTACAAGCAATCTTACCATTTGTTGAGAAGTAAAGTGGTCTGTAGGACAATCAGTATCTCATGTTCCAAGACTTGGCCATTATTATGGTCAAACATGTACACGGTCTACGGGATTGTGCCTTGGAACACCGAAGATGTATGTGAAAAATATGATATCATTTGCTTTTAAATCACCAATTATTTAATCTAACCAAAAACCATCGCTTAATGCTCCTCAAGGTGCTTAGCATAAGCAGCCTCGTCCATCAATGAATCAAGGGCAGAAACATCCTCAGCCTCAACCTTGATCAACCAGCCCTCGCCCTCAGGATCATTTCCCAGATCAGCGGGTGTGTCGACGATAGGATCGTTGACCGCGACGACAGAGCCTGATACAGGGGAGTTGATGTCAGAGGCAGACTTGACTGACTCAACGCTGCCGAAAGACTCGCCCTCAGAGACTTCCTCGCCCTGAGAGGGAAGTTCCACATAGACGACGTCGCCGAGAGCTTCAGCAGCGTAGTTGGAGATGCCAATTGTGCCTGGGGATGTCAATTGATGAGATTTAGTTGGTACAGACAAAGGAACTTACAGGTCTTGCCATCGGCGGCGACGTCAACCCACTCGTGGCTCTCAGTGTATTTCCTCGCGAGGACTAGAGTCTGTTAGATTTGATTGAGCTTGAAAAAGGAGGCAGAACTTACGGTTCATGGAAACTGAGAAGCATCGTCGGGGAGCAATGCTGTTGACTCTGCAGGCAAAGGCAGTCTTGGGAGCTCGAAGAGCAGTAGATCGGAGCTTAGAGGCAGAAGCCCAAGCTTGACGAGCAAAGAGACCAGACATTGTGAGTGGGTGAGTGGGAGAGTGAGGGAGGGAGGTAGTGAGTATGAGGGATGAATTGAGGTTGAATGAGTGAATGCGAATGTTTGTGATAATGTTGATGGTGATTGATTTTAGGTGACCTACTCCCCATTTACGATCCCTAGCACTTCTCATCCCCCGTCTTCGGCCGCGCTCCGGTCAAGTACCTCGGAGTCACTATCCGGCCCCAGTTCAAGCGGCGCCTCGTAGTGTCATAACAGTTGGAGAATCAGGTCATGAGCGCTACTTCAGTGTACCCACTGCTTCAAGTAGCGGTACCGCTTATCTCGCCAAAAAGTTGTCATGATGGGCGGTGTAACCTGCTTTAGCCGCTTGTGAAAGGTACTGGCTACTAGCATCTTTCACTGAGTCAAGTACCGATAACCCCAGATCCAGATCCCAAGAGCCCTGAAATATTTTTTTGGGTATGCGGGGAAGACTTGGAATTCCGAGGAGGGGAGATATTCGGAGTTTGACTACGGAGAATGAAGTGCAAGGCAATTTTATCATGTAATTTTAGTCAATTGGGTCAATTACTACTGGAGCAAGTTGTCACCAGACTTACATGACCATTGAAGTGGCGGCTATTACACAGTCGTGCGTGATGCTGTCCAAACAGCTTAACTTGCAGCATTCTAATCTGGCCCATCATGATTACAACATGGATGATCAAGACAACTACAACACAGCAAGTTTGGTGAAATCATGCAATATACTCTTTAAACTCATGTAAATTTTGCTATGATACTATTTTCCAAACGCCAAAAATGATCTGTACTCTTCATCAAAAACATCATGACTTGAGCCAGGGCTGGGGGAACCCTCCAACCCACTCAGCGACCTCATCTCGTAGCGCCTTGATCTCCTTGACATTAGATCCATCACCCAAAAACTCCAAAAAGTTCTTCACGGTACCGGGGTTCTTAGCACCCTTGGCCTCAGCAGCCGCGCGGGCGTCTTTATCAACCGCTAGAGTGATCTGCACACCGCGGTCCACAATATCAGCCACGCGCTTGAAGTCCTCGCCATTGAAGCCCCGCGTTGTCATGGCGGGTGTTCCGAGACGAAGGCCACCGGGCTTGAGGGCGGAGCGGTCACCGGGAACAGTATTCTTGTTGCTGGCAACGCCGACGAGCTCGAGAACACGTTCGACACGCGCGCCGTCAACACCCTTGGGCTTGAGGTCAACGAGGACGAGATGGTTATCGGTACCGCCTGAGACGAGCTTGTAGCCCAGACCCTCAGAGAGTTGCTTGGCCAGAGCTTGTGAGTTCTCGAGGACCTTTTCTTGGTACTGCTTGAACTCGGGTGTCTGAGCTTGGCGAAGGGCAACAGCGAGAGCGGTGATGGTGTGGTTGTGAGGACCACCCTGGTGACCGGGGAAAACTGAAGCATTGATAGGGCCTTCAAGATCATACATGATCTGCTTGCCCTTCTTGTCTGTGCTTCGAACGCCCTTGCGGTAGAAGATCATGGCACCACGAGGTCCACGAAGGGACTTGTGGGTGGTGGTGGTAACGATATCGGAATCCTCAAAGGGTGTTCCAATAACACCAGCAGCGACAAGACCAGACACGTGAGCCATATCAGACAGAAGGTAAGCACCAGCCTCATCGGCGATAGCACGCATGCGCTCATAATCGATCAGGCGGGAGTAGGCGGATGTGCCAGCGACGATAACCTTAGGACGGTACAGAAGAGCGTTCTCGCGAAGCTTGTCGTAGTCGATCAGACCAGTCTCCTCGTTCAATCGGTAGGGGAAGGTCTCGTAGTACTTGGAGACCATGGAGATCTTCTTGTTTGGGATCTGGTAGCCGTGGGAGAGATGACCTCCGTGGGGAAGATCAAGGCCCATGATACGGTCGTGAGTGTTGAGGATAGCAGAGTAGGCGTAGAGGTTGGCAGGGGATCCAGAGAGGGCTGAGGCCGTTAGCATTGAACAAAGAATTGAACGTCAAGTCGAGACTCACGCTGAACATTGACACCCCATTTCTCAGGGTCAAGTCGGAAGGTCTCGAGGGCACGTCTTTGGCACAGACGCTCTGCCTCATCGATGTGTTCATTACCACCATAGTATCGTGCGCCAGGATAACCCTCGGAGTACTTGTTCTGCATAACACTACCTAGAGCATCGAGAACGGATCGCGAAGTGAAGTTTTCGGAGGGAATGAGGTTGATGAAGTGGTTCTGGCGCTTCTCTTCCTATAATGGTGTGAGATTGGGTCACTTGGTATATGGGGAGTGACTTACACGCTTGAGAATGGCGTGGATCTCAGGGTCGCCTTGCTCGAGGTTGGCACCGAGAAGCTGTAGAGTGTTAAGATATTGTTGGACGTGGCTTCATTCAAGACTTACATCTGACTGAGAAGCAAATGTCCTGGTGGTGACACGGCTGGCCAGAGATGGCTTTGTGCGAAGGCATTGCTGCCGAAGGAGCCTCAAGTTCATCATGATGTGTATGATGAGGGGTATCTCTGTATGAACTGAAGAGAAAAGAAAAAATAAGATGAAATTACGATACAGTCTCAAGCAACAAGTCCAAGCTAGAGCAGCACAAGATCTAATAAGAATGTCCTTGTCCGCCGCCTTCGGCTCATGAGTTCCATGACCGGAGTATGAGATCAAGATGCCGGTACGTACCTCATGGCCAATGTCACCGAGTCAATCTTATCAAACGTCACTGAGTCGAGATCTAAAGCGGGGGGTGGACGAGTCCCACCTGATCCTCGGAGGCTTGGTCTTGGAGGGCCGGGAGTGAGTTACCTGACGGTACATGCGCTATCTCGGAGCCTAGAACACTTTTAGAAGCTGACTCGGTGAACGGGGATGAAGTGGCTTGGTACAGGGTAGCCAATTATTCCCGTCACGTACGTCAAGTTGCTGGAGCGAAGTGGCCTTGGGCTTGACCTGACTTGACTCCCCCACAACAAAAACAAACACGATCCACTCCCAAGGCCACGGACGTTGCTTTACGGTTCGTTTCGCTTATTCCGGAGCCTCCATCCGATTTGCATTGCACCTGATTGTGCCTGCGTTCACCTCTAACCGCGCTGTACTGTACCTGTACCACTCACTCAAAGCCAAGCAATCCGCTTGCTTTGTCACCGAGTCTTTTCTCGGTGGCAAAAAAAAAAAAAGAGGGCTCAATATGTCACCGTCACCACCAAACCCAACCCCAAACCCCTCCTCGATGCGTCCCGTGCCTATAATCCGCAGTAGGACGGGCTGTTTTACCTGTAGGAAACGCAAAAAGAAGTGCGACGAGAGGTACTACCAACCACTCTCCAGACAGTCATCTTGACTCGACTTGACTTACGTGATGATGCAGTAAACCAATCTGCAGCGGTTGCAAGCGCAATAAGCTCGACTGTGTCTGGCCTGAACCACAGCCTGCCAAGGGGCCATCGCGGTCCTCATTTGGTGCTGCATCTACAAGCTCACAACAGAGCGTTGCTTCGCTGAGACAGGGCCACGATGCGGACTCGGTGAATGACCCGGTCATACCGGACCCGGTGCCGGAGGAGGACGGAGCTGCTGAGAATCCCGATGTACCCCAGAATGGCGACAGTTCTCCGGTGCATGGGCAAGTGCAAGGGCAAGGGGACACCCACATGGTCGATGCTGAAGCTGATGTGGATATCATCAATGCTGTTGATGATGTTGATCAGCCATCTCCTTCGCAGTCATCCAACTCATCAGACTCACCGACTGTTATCACAACATGGGATGCAGATACCGCCAACGCTCTCACTCTCGCTCTGCCGCCGTCCCCAGACACAGGTCTCCCATTCAATGGAGCCATTACTATGCCAATGTCGATGCTACCTGAGCAGGGACATCAGTCATATGAGCTTCTCAGTTACTACCTGTCACGAACGGCCAATAGCATGGGCAACGGTTCCACAGACGTGAATCCCTTCATCGCCAAGCTTATACCATTGGCCTTCTCAAAACCTCTTGTGTTACAACTTATCCTCGCTCAGAGTGCTGCACATCGCCAGGCATCAGCAGAGCGACATCCAAGCGATGAGATTGCTCAGAGATATTACACCGACTCACTGCGGATGTTTAGGAATGTCGTCGATGAGTATGTGTCTGGAAATGCCGAGAACACTCTTGTCTTGACAGTCGGCAGTCTTATTATGTGTTTGACTGAGGTTCGTATCATTGATGCCACGACCCGATTGTTGACTAACATGCTGCAGGTTGCCAAGGGAGACATCCACGGCACAATATTTGACCATCTAACAGCGTCCAAGTCATTAGTGAGCACGTTACTCACGGGGACGCAGAACATGGTATACGACGACTTACCAGACTTTCTAATCGAGTACTACATGCATATCGCAGGCACCAGTATGATCTCGATTGATCCCCAGTATAACTCACAGTCATTGCTCAGCCCCGATATTGAAGTCCGGGCCAGAAACTTGGTCGCAAGGAAGTACGTCGGCCAACTATGTGGCTGCTGGCTCGAAATCCTCATTCTTATATCCCAGATCTTTCACCTAGGACAAGTCATGTCTTCACCGACTGCCGATGGAGAGGTCTCACCAAACCCCGACAACATTGTCAATTTCGCTTTCCTTCAATCTCAAGTGATGGGCTTCTTCCCAGATCCTTCCGTCACACCATATACACGTCTTGCGGGGCTGGTATGGAAACAAGCTGCCCTCCTATATCTCTGGACAGTCCTCGGGAAACCCTATCAGCAACCTGAAGGCAGCTTCCAACGAGCATTAGTAGAATCGGCCGTCGCCGAGGCAGTGGCATTGCTTGATCAGTTCCCCGCTTCGGTCAGGATAAATACGAGTCTCTGCTGGCCACTCGCTGTTATCGGGTGTAGCACGTCAGATCCCACAGTCCAGCAGGTCCTGAGGACGCGGCTGCAGACTATGTTAGACACAATTGGTCTGGGGAATATGAGACAAACACTGGTGCTACTGGAGCATATTTGGGAGCAGCCGCCGGACCAAGTCAGTCCTTGGACGCTATGTAGGGCGATGCGTGAGCGTCAGATCTGGATATCTTTTGCATGAAAGGACAACATTAATCCTAGATACCCGCCTCGATATATAAAAATAGAGTCCTTGAGGCACATGCAATTAAGATGCCGTATATATGACGGTCGCCACCAATTCTTTTGAACTCATTATGCGCAGCCAGCCTGGCCGTGGAAATGATCACATCAACGAGCTCATCTTCAAACCATTGCCATCACTTATGAAGAAAGCCGCGGTGGACTTGGTCAAATATAGCATGTTCTATTGTCTAATTGTTTAAAGAAGGAATTCCCAAATCTTCGCAGCCACTAGAAGTCCATCATGATGCGCCCTCGCTCTCGTTATACCCTCCTCATACATCTCCTTTGAGAAGATCTGCTGGGCATATCTGGCCTCCATGATCTCTTGCATGATAAAGTCGTCAAACTCCGGATGAGCCTGGAATGAGATGATACGCCCAGGCTTGTAGAGTCCTTGAACCTCGCACCTTGAGCTGCTGCCAAGGCTGACCAGGCCTTCGGGAACTTCGAGGACTGCATCTCGGTGCATTTGATGAAGGCCCTATTCTTTTATTAGTGAGGACTCACGGGAAGGATGAGTGGTACTTACGAGAGATGAAACACCCAATAGCTTCTGGCCAGTCTCGTTGAGGTTGATTCTGTCAACACAAACCTCCCAACCACCCGGGCTCACCGCAACCTTTGCACCAAGTGCTCGTCCGATAATCTGATGGCCAAAACAGATGCCAACAATGGGCTTCTCCGTCGTCGTATAGACCTTCTTGACAAACTCAACAAGCTTCAAGATCCAAGGGTCATCAGCAAAGGATGTGTGTTCTGCATCCTGTTAGCTTTGCAGACGTGATTTGATAAAGAAACTTACTGCTGCCCGTTAACAAGAAGCCATCGACATCTTCAATTTTTGGGTACTCTTGTGCTGTGACAACATCCCATTTGCTAAGATCCAGGCTCACGTCCTTGCCCTTGTCACCAAGTGCTTCATTCTTGAGACCCTTGGTAAGAAGATCACGAAAGATGTCTCCATAAGAACCGCGCTTTTCGTTAACAGAAGGAAAAGGCGTATCGCACTCTAGAACAGCAATTCTATATGTTCGAGTCATGATGACGATACTGTGTGATGATAGTGGTTTAATTAATAAAGGTCAAGGAGGGTTCGTTATCAAAAGATATAGATATTCAACGCCCTTTAACCTACACGAATATCCCCACCAACAAGGAACCTCATGACCACGTCGTTCACAAACGACCCTCATTTTAGTAATGTTAGCCGGGATGGCGGAATGTGAGTCTATTGGTGCTTTATTCGGTCCGCGTTCATAGCCGCGCTTTACCGCGCTCCACAGGACCACATAGGATTGTACACGTATTGATCTTGAAACACCATGATTGAGGATATTGTGAGATAAGATCTGATAGTCTATCTGCAGATCTTATTAGTATAGACTGATATTGTTCCTATGTAGGGAGTCAGAGGATATAATACTGGCTGGAGATAATCTGTATACAGTGACATACTGATTCTCTCTTTCTCTTTGTTTGTCGAGACAGATTTCAATGAATCTACATCAGGGCCTATCCTTCTTGAAAGTCATAAAAAGTATGAATACTATTTCATACTCACGACCATAGCAACACCTCGTCACAATGTGCTTGGTAGTGGTGGTCTGTCCGTCCAGATACTGTGGTCAGTCGGGAATCGCGATGTTGCCTGACTTATATAGAGCATAATGTGAGGTTGTCCTAATTAGATCGCATACAAAAAGTCACTTTTTGAATAAAATACACATAGTTGCTTCTCTTCTCGGCCGGATGATGGTAATAGCTACGAAGAACGGTATTCACTGATGACGTGATAATAGAGGCCAAGTGAATCGTCGATAACAGCTGTAGAATATCAAAACCAATTCTTTCGTAGATATCAGATAGTACATAAAGATTCCAATTTCATCAGACTGCCCTTAGATATGAGAGTTCTCTTGTTGCGTATCTTGAATTCCCAATAACCCGCTTACGAGTTGATGGTTCCAGAAGCGAAACAGGACATTGAATAAACACATTGGAAGGCTTCACTGACTAAAGAGGCCTGTTGGAGGTTAAGAATGTTGAGTACTCTGACCTTGTCGTTGAAAATTCTCCATCAGTTCTTCACAATATGAAACCAGCCACCTTGGAGGCTCAAATGATAAGATCGGATGTCTCGGGCATGAACTGATGTGTATCTTGCATAGACCTCGGTAGATCCAATTAACAAGCATTCAGCAGCACATGTAATTGCCCAGCTGAATCTGATCCACGAACGTGAATGTGGATAATTCTTTGATTCCTTGAATGTCAATCAACCTCGGCTCAATTGACAAGCATAAAAAAGGAAAACACGGACCAATGAGACAAAAGTTTCGTAACAAAAGCTCCTACGTTTGGATCAATTCCAGGCACTGCCGTTTCTTAGCGCATCAATTAAGCAAGTTTCTTGAATTGAGTGGCCGAGCTAAGTCGAAACGAGCAAGGATATGGCTGAGAACAAAGAAGCTGTAGACGTCATAAGCATGGCAATCAATCACCACAATGAGTCTTTGACACTTTAACCGGGAGGGTTAGTGATAGCTACTACAACCAGCCAAGACTAGGTACAAGGGTTAAGGTAGAGTTCTTATGGTCTCGTGTGAGCGGGGAGTCGCAGTGAGATCGGTGATGTTGATGATATTATGACGTCCAAAACCTCTCATTTACAGTTCATCCATTATTTTTTGCTATCCCAGCCTCCCATTGAGTAGAATTGGGTTTGCTAAATCACTCATTAATTGACACTAGAGGCTGTACTTAAATGAGGCTGCATCCCTTCACCGACACTGACCGTCTTGTGCTCGTCCATCACTAAGTATCTCTGACACTCACTGTCTTTGATCATCAATGGCTCCGCTCAGTTCCCCGCAAGATCTCGGCTTGGGTGCCATCCTCGCCAGAGCCCTCTCTTCTCCAACGCTGTCTCTTCCTCCAACTCTAGTGGCTAGGCAAAATACAGAAACAGTCACTGTTACTGCATCCGGCGATAATGGCAACAGTGCCCAAACATTGAGTGGAGGCGCAATTGCCGGCATCGTCATTGGTTCAATTGCTGGCTTCCTTCTCCTCCTCTGGGTTGTTAGATCGTGTCTCAATCTGGGCGCACCGCCTCAAGAACGCGAGAAGTGGTATCACTACAAGGAGGAGCCTCGACGACATTCACATCATCATCGCTCTCGAAGTAGACGATCGCATCGCTCGAGCATCTCTGCACCTCCGCCAATCGTCGTTAGAGAGTCGAGATCTCGAAGCCATCGCCGTGGACGATCGCCTGGATACTATGGGACTGATCGCAGTTCCCGGTATTACGTATAAGCCCTACGCCACCGACACGACAATAAGCGTTTGCGACAGAGCAACCTTCGCTTTGATACCTTGTGATGCTTTTCCTTTGCATCAGTTCAATTGATCACAATCGGTCTGATAAGCGGACAGGAGTTACGGCGTATGGATATAATCAGCACGTCATGCAACATCACGACTTATGAGATGAAATCATGAATCACGTCACGACGGAGAAAGAAATGAATGTATACAAAGGCATTGGATACACGCGAGTGCTTTGATACCATCTCTTGTTATGTTATGAACGCTCGAATATCCTAGTTAATGTTGAATTACACATAATGATGGCCCTAATCACGTTCAAACCTCCCATGCGCAGCACAAGGCTTTGTTTTTCGTATCATCTCGCATGTGCAATCGCAATTAAGCTTAATGGATACCGTGGCGCTCGTATCACCTCGCCAACGTCGTACTCGGGTGAAGCCGTCCACGTCAAAGTGACATTTGACAGCTCGATCGTGGCGCCGCAACACTCAAGTAGTATCGACAAGCCATGAGCTTCATTTAAACCAGCTGAACCCTTCTGAACTCCAGATCCTCGGACTCCAGCTCTCCATGCATAATCCCATAAACATATGCGTCGCCGACTAGACTCAACGATGTTTCCGAACCCGAAATTCGACGAAATACATGCGGAACTTCGGCGCCTTGCAATATGCCCACTTCGTCACCGACCTTAATAGTCTGTGGTGCAAGGCCAAGATGTCCTTTGTTCGTTCGAAAGAGAGTTCTCTTGTGTGATGCAGAGCCCCAGTCAAGCTGTATCAATGAGGTTCGAGCCTTGAGGCTCTGGTCTTGAGACTCTGCGGGCTTAGACTCTGACTCTATTTGTTCCTCTGTTCTGCACAGTTGTCGATAAGGGTGTAGTAGACTTGATAGTAAGTCTCCTCGGTCCTGAATTCCTATCGAAATCAAAGCTTTGGAAAGACTGGCCTTGGGGGTTTTGAGCAGTTCGTATACCATATCTGGGTTCTTTGAAATGCTCAGCCACAGCATACCGTATATCATTTCCCCAAATTGACTAACAAAGTCATATGAATCATAGTCATATATCCCTGCTTGATCTGCCGTCAAGGTTCTGGCCATTACTGACAAGACATTGTCTTCTCCAAACGTCTTGACAGGAAATGGGTTTAGAGCGAGATTGAGAATTTCAACCATCTGGGAATAGCCCTCTATATCTTCCCAGTATGCAGTTGTGACGGCAGTAATCGTATCAAAATAAGAATATGGCGAGTAGATAGTGTATGGTGAGTTGGTGTCGTACTCGATGCAGACTTGTTGGTGAGTTGCTGTTTTGAAGGTATCTTCACTTCTTCGTTGAAGAAGCCTCCAAGGAATAGCTTGTGTGTAGTCTGGAACCCAGGACGGTAGATCTGGGATACGGTATCTACTGTGGTCTCCGATATAACTCAGACCTCGCCAGCTTGTTGTATTGAGTAGACAATGTGCTGCGGCTATCGAGAATACCTCCCGGACTGGTTTTGAATAATCGGCAACTACTGGTTCCATATAATCACCCGCTGTAGTGGTATCTGAATTTCATTAGCTAGTCCTTTCTTTTTCGCAACGGAGACGAGTTACCTGATATTGCCAGTAAACCGTAAACCTTGTCTCTAGGATCTGTAGCATGCCTCGCACGATGATAGTCGACCTCGAATCCAAGTGGCGAAGGAGAAGTTTTATCAACTTCCTTCCTCAGTTTGGCTATCAAGTCGTATGTGAAGTTCATCAGCCACGTAATCGCTGGGGTCCTCTGGATGTCTTCTGTGACACTCCTCGACGAGTAGCTATCATGTGCAATACTGCTTCCCGCGAGGATAACATCCACAGAAGCATAGATTGTTCCGCACATAAAGGTCATCTCTCGAGCTAGCCACATCTCTTGAAGTGTCCATGTCCGGCCAAACCATGCATGGTCAGTGAAGAAACGTGTCATGGCTAGCAGTTCTGAGTCAGTGAAGCTGCATGATGCCAATGCTTTGTCCCTCAAGACGATATGCTCGTCTGAAAGGAGCTCCTGGCGGGTGATGGGCAATCTTTGAAAGCAAGCCACTGCTGTCTGGGTGTATTCTCTCTCATGACCGAGCCATACAATGACTTCCTCGGCACTTTTGTAGATGTTTGCCATTTGAGAAACCTGAGCGTTTCGTTCCTCTATGTCGTTTTGATTAATGCAAAGAGCATCTATCCATATGGGGCCTAGAATTCCAGATTGACAAAGCGCAATGAGGGCGTTGTAAAGGTTCTGCCTGATATGCATCTCAAATCCGTCAATGAGAATCGTCTGAGAAGGCTTCGACCAACTCTCATCGGTTTCGTCTCCACCCGGCTCCCCCCAAGTATATGACAGACATTTGTATGTTGGGTTGTCGTCAAGGTTGACGACACTCATATGGCTCGAAACTACGGCATTCTGAGTTCCAGGAATGATTTTGAGAAGTCGAATCTGCCCGTGCAGTAGCAAGGGGTCATATTTGTATATCATCTCGAGGCTATACAGCTGTGTTCACCAATTTGATCCTTCATTGAGCGATTATGTTGCCGGATGACGTCTGAGATTTCTTGGCAGGGTTGATTGCATGGGGGCCATGTCTGTTTTAGGACACTTAGAACTGACCAGGGTTGTGATCAATTGTAACGATTTCTGGCATTATTTTCTTCTTTGCTTCAACAGACGAGTCGGCAAAAGCAGGAAGTCTTCATTAGAATCACTAGACATAGAGCATAATTCAAGAAATAATACACGATTTATATTTAATCTAGCTATCCAATGATAGCCTGTTGTTAAATCCACGCTCTGGATATGTTCACAGCACATAATGCTGATTTAAGCATGATGGTTCTTCATATCATCTTCAGGATTTGAAGTGCATGTGGTCTCGGCCATGGATGCACCCTCAAGAGTGGCACCATCCATATTAATTTCAATAAGAGGGCCCTTGTAGTGTTTTCGACCATCAACTATCCAAGTGCCCACAGCAATCAGAAGGATGACTCCAAAAGCAGCGATACAGTAGTTCATGTTGGTAGCCGTGACGGGAAGCTCGGGTGGGAATACGAAAAGGACGGTGGTGAGGATGGCCCAAGCAATACCAACGAGACTGCAAACCCATCGAACAGGAGCGCTGAGCTTGAAAGGTCGGTCTTCGGGAAGTAAGTTTCCGCCGCGGAGGAGATGAATGGCGGGAGGGATCGCGTAGGTGACACCTTTGAAATGTTAGTTAAGAAGAGGCACAGATGGAGGACAACATACCGAGAGCAACAACGGAAGCAGCAGTAATAGCGTTGAAGGCACTTGAGCTTCCAAGAAGAATAAGACCGAAGATGATAACCCAGGCTGTAGTCCAGAAAAGAGCGTTGAGAGGAACCTCGAGGGCGTCGTTGTACTTGGCCCAGATATGGCTGAAGGGAAGACCTCGGTCACGGCTGAAAGCATAGGTCATACGGGCACTGGTGGTCATGATAGCAGTGGCAGTGAAAACCATGCAGACGATAGAGAAGACGATGAGGCAGATACTTCCAGCCTTGCTGTTAGTGGCATCGAAGTACATCTGCAGAAGAGCACCGGCTGGTGACTCGATAACAGTTTGAACGTCCTTGAGAACGAACAGCAGGCATGAGAGAAAGATGAACCCAGAGAGCATACCGATAAGAATGCACCAGATCATAATCCTAGGGCCCTCCTTTCGAGCGTTAGGGATCTCTTCAATCATATGCGCAGCGGCATCGAATCCAGTGAGAGCAAAGGCACCCTGAAGAAGTCCAAGCATCCAAGAGACGCCATCGGGCCAGCCGACCTCATTGATAAACTTTCCATAGACGAAAGCACCGCTTTGGTAATCGGGAGCAGCACAGGCCAAAACAGTTATGCTGATGATGATGAATCCCGAGATACTCCACAGGAAGGCGGCCTTGTTGAACAGAGGTAGAATTCGTGTCGCAAAGGCATTGATGACGAGGGCGATGATCGTGAAGGCCAGGTAAATCAGGAATTGATGCCATGCCTTGGCTTCGTAGGTAGGATGCATGAAAGTAATCGAGTCAATAACAAAAGTACTTCCAAGCAGAGGAGCCGTTGCCGTCAAGACAACATAGCCAGCAGCGTTGATCCAACCGGTGACGTAGCTAATACCCCTTGACCACTTGGGCCAAGCAATAAGAGCAGCCCAATGATATTGGCCACCAGCGGTAGGATAAGCCGATAACATCTCAGCCAGAGGAGCAGCTAGACACAAGTTGCAAATACCAGCCACGATGAGACCCCAGATGACAGAGCTGGGGCCTCCAGAGGGGAGGGCGAGGCTGATAGAGGCTGACAAGGCGGTCCATGTGTTGAGGATGGCAAAAGCGAGACCCAGAAGAGAGATCTTGGAAAAGTTGCGCTTGAGTTCCTGCTTATGGCCGAGCTGTTCCAAAGCAGCTGAGTCGTCAATATGGACATTTCTGTCCCGCGGCGTTTGTGACTCCATGATTACTGAGATGAGGTAGGATATCAAGTGAGGTCAGAGAGTGACATATTGGGAGGTTAGCAAAGCAGGTATTTAAATGCCAGACGTCAGGCCCGTTAACGGAGGATCACTTCTCCTGTTGGGCTAGGCTGTAACTTGGACTATTTGGTATCTAGTTCGGCGATCGTAGCTATCTCTGGGGGGGGTCATTGTGGTTGCGTAACAAAGTCGCTTTTCCCCATCCTCAGGGCGCAAGAAAACTTGGGTCCTGAGGGAAGAGTGTCAAAAATACCTAGTCTAAATCGGGTAGAGTTACACTGAGATTGCCCAAGTCTTTTTGTCACTTGAGATAGATTCCTTAAGCTTTATTGCCTCCCCTGGCCCCATGTCGCCGTGACGGTCTAGGGATGACGATCCACCCTTCGCGGTGAACTCGATGGCTGGATGACGTTGTGGGGATCATGCCCCGGGCCGGGGAAGGGCCTATCTCTTTTTGTTCTAGAATTGTTTTGGGGTGATTGTTCTGGGTTGGGGATTGGGCAAGCCATCCTTGAATGAGGCTTTTGAGTGACGAGTTCGACTCATGTTCTAGAAGTAGTTCATAGCATGTAATACCCTGCAAGCTGATGAATTGCATAGTAAAATAACTGCCCAGGACAGCTGTACTCCTGCAAGTAATGCAGCGTTGCAGAGCACTCATCGAATGATTACAGGGGCCTGTCTTATCATGTCCCCTCTGTACAGTACCCGTACGTATGGAGATCTTCTAAGCTGAAGTCTAGGCTTACGACAATAGCGCGCTTCGGAGCCGACTCTCCCAAAACCAAGTCCATGCTCCGGAATCAGCGGCCTCTTAGTCTCCAACAAAATTTCCTTCTCCTATGCGCCCTTCTTTGGGCATGTCATCTCTCCAACTCTTTTCAATTGGTTTCAAACACGTTGTCATGGTCAGACTGGAATGAATCTAGCTCCCCCGCGAACGGATGTGCGGCTCCCTAGCTGAATTACCCCAACTCATTCAAGGAACAGTTGGAGATAAAAATCAGGAGACCTCTGTAAAATAACTCTAACGGGGTCTATCTTTGAGGCCCATTTCAGTGGAGACGTTCCCCCAGCTTGGTGACTTTTGGATATTGTTCACGATTAAGGCAGATAATCAAATTGCGGCTCTCTGAACATATTCTGGTCCGTGCTGTCTACTACTCATCCGTCCTAACCGAGTCGACCGGCCGAACCGGCAGATGTTGCATAAATGCATAGCTCTCACGGTCTTTATCAGGGAATTATAACTCTCAGGACCGGCATCGACCGGCTTCTCGACGGGGTTGCCGTGCCATGTGGGAATATTAAACTGGAGCCTATAGTGGCGAGAGAAAAAAGCTTCACTTCTGAGTTTCAAATCCCCGTATTGACGACTCTGGAGAAATGGTTTTTATTACGTTTTGGAATATGACAAGATGACCAGTTATACAGATTTTGCAAGGCACTCCGCGAAGTGACCCCGCGACCCTGAGGGGTTTTCCTTTTCCCCAGGCTTTTCTCCGACTTTTTGGATTTGTGTTGAGTAATGAATATTCACAACGTTCCACTTTGTTTTCGGAGCTTGACCGTTGGGTCGGAGGCGCTCTCTTTTGAGATGAGAGGATGAAAGTTGCTATTGTTCTTAAGATCAGACTAAAGAGGCTCGAACGAAGTGGAATCGTCGGCATTCCGATACGGACCGCCCACGGTGAGCTGATCATTATCAGGCGCTGTATATAGTGATGAGACGTTAGACTTGTTAGTGACGACGACGTTGATAAATACGCTCTAGAATTCTCATTGTTCCTGCAAAGTCTGTCAAATTAGTTTTCTTTACATATACCAGTAACTCAAAAGTGGCCAATGAAACTGGTCCGATAGATAGCCAATATCAAGCAAATATCTAAAATCGACTTCTGATATTGAGGCTCTGCTCCAAATCGCTTCGCCAAGAGCCGCCAAGGCGGGAGGTGCACGCCATCGCTTTCGAGGCCTGTCAGTCACTGTGCCACGTTTATTGAGACATAAGATTCTCAATGGAGAGTCTTGGTCGACATACAAGAGTGCGCATGGATATAACAGCGCAAAAAGACAATCAAAAGGTAGTATGGGAAGAATAGAGGTTAAAACAGACTCAAACACTTGGAGGATCGGGGAACAGATAACAAAGCCAGTTACGACTGGCAATAGTCCAGATACCTCGAGAATTCAAATTCACCTTAAGTTAGATTTATAACTCTTGGACACTCCAAGCGTAACTCTTTAATATGGAAAGGGCTGAAGAGCATGAAGTTAACGATTCTGGAACATTACTTGAAAATGGTTTCAAGATATCAAGGCACAGGGTAGCTCCCACAGCTTTAGTACACTTAACATACTGTAAGGAATAAAGATTAATCGTATAAGATTATAAGATCTTGGGGCTTAGATCTAACCTTGCTTTAATAATGTAAACTGGTGGTTTCCCGAGAGTCTCTGGCGATTAACGATGACCTCCTTCAAATGCACGTGTATAAACGCCTCTTCGCCTTGCCCAGACACAATTCGCCAGAGATCTCATCTCATCAGCTCAGGTTCCGTGGTCTAGTTGGTTATGGCATCTCGTTAACACCGAGAAGGTCCCCGGTTCGATCCCGGGCGGAACCACATTTTTGCGAATCCGAAAGGACCCGCGTCTCCTTTTTCTCTCACCGCTCTCAACTCCACAAACTTAAACCCAAATCTTACCTCTTTATGTATCTCCATTGGTCTCGTGGCCTAGTTGGTTATGGCATCTCGTTTACACCGAGAAGGTCCTCGGTTCGAGCCCGAGCGGGACCATTCTTTTGCTCGTTGGAGCATCTATCGCTTTTTTGTCACTCACAGGCATTAGTGTGCGGTTGTGCGGTTGTGCGGTTGTGCGTGAGTGGTCAAGTCGCTTGTTTGTCTACCTAGAAAGTCCAGTTTACCAGATCTTGTACATTTAATGTCAATCCATCCTCATTGTTCCCCTGCACCCTTAATAATTTCGGTTCACAAAGTAGTTGTACTTGTCCTCAACCATCTTCAAAGCTCTCTTGTTGGCTTCATCAACATCTTCTTTAGGTAGACCCAAAGCCTCATTTGCAAGGCCATACTTGGCTTCGAAGTTTCCATCACCATTGGGATAGAACGTTCGAGCATACATCGCGAGTCCAAGGCCAGAACGATCCCCCTTCTTGAGAAGGTCCATGCCTCGCTGCCAGCGCTCCTTGGAATCCTCATACTCAATCTCCCAGTCCTTGTCTGTAGTACCGGTGATTCGTTGAAAGCTGTCGAGCATCTCTCGCTGAGAGATGAGAAAGCTGGAGATGTAGAGGGGCTTGTTTCGCCACTGGGAGATGGTAGGTGACTTGTCATTCTCATCGTCCGGAATAACCTTCAAGCTCAGAAGAGCTGCGAAAGCTCGACCACACTGATCCCAGGTTGAGCTGTTGATACGGGTGTTGCCATCATCGTAGAACGTAACCTTTTTCTTGTCGCCAGTCAAGTCGAAGCCATACCATTCAGAGCCCTGGGCCAGAGAGAACTCGTACCAGAAGGAACAGCACATAGCAATCCACGAAGATACACCGTTTTCTTCGATGGCATTGATTCCTGGGAACACACTTCTACCGGTCAGGTTCTCATCGGCGAGTGACTTATTGGTGAAGTCGATGCCGTAACAGTTGGGCATGATCCATGGAACACCTGCTTTGGCGGCCGCTCCAATGATCTTCTCTTGGGTACCAGGGGCTGCGGATACTGAGAGAGAGATTGAGAGGAACTGCTGGCCTCGAAGTGCCTCCACGATGGAGTTCTCATCATCGTAGTCAACAGTGACAGTGTGAGCGCCTTCAGGGAATTTGCTGGTGCTGCCTTTACGGGTGATAGCAGTGACTGTATGCTTGCCTGTCGCGATGAGATACTTGGCCAAGTACTTGCCAACACTTCCACCAGCCTGCAAAATGTTAGCCACTAATTATATGATAGACGAACATGTTACTTACACCAATAATGGCAACTCGTTCAATTTTGTTGACAAAGCCCTCAGGCTGGTCCTTGGCGTACTGTTGAGACATTGTAGTAACTGAGACTCGGAAGATTTATGTATGCAAAACTAAAAGTGGTGGTAATTGTTAAGTGAAGTTGATAAATGTGATGATGAGATGCTTGTCTAAAGGGAAGACATCTCGACATCTTTATACTTGGGTCTTCACTACTAGCTTTGAGTGCCATTGAAGCATTTAATTGTCCGGACATTTCGTTAACTCCTGCCGTCCGCTTCTAGGCCATTGTCGATGATGCTATCGCGGACTTTGCATTTGGCTTCGGTCGAGACTTTTACCATATCCGGTAAGTGCTTTTACCGTAAAGGGTAAGAGGGTCTCCGGCTCGGCGCGAATGGCCCCCACCAAAAAGACACGAACCAATCAGAGGCTGTCAAATACGAGAATAAGTTAATAGACCTCAATATCCAGGGTTGTATCGCTGATAGTGAAACCAAAAGCGCGAGTCCGAGTTTATCTCCTTGCTCTCGTAGTTCGGACTTCTCTTGAGCCGAAGTCGTATGATGATTCATAATGTCGCAACCTGACAAAGTGCGATCTGCCGTCTACGGCAGTTGGTTACCGAGGAGTGAACCTTGGTGAGCCGCAGTAGTTCATGGGGCCTTGTCGCCGATATTGATTAGATATTGATCTATAGGCTCTCATTCATAACTAATAATCCAGTCGAGTTTGTCTTCTTGTCATATCAGGGGCACGTATTCTATATAATATCGTGCATAAATCTCGCGAGGAGCTCCGAGGACTATTGAGGCGATCTGAACGCGTCTACGTTGTGAAAGTGCACCTGATTTCTTCACTACAATGCCATGAATAAAGAATTTCCCAACAATGAATGAGTATAGACTTTTTGACCAGAATAACAAGAAATGGATCGAGAGAGAAATAGGTACATATCTTCAGAAAGGTCTGGCGCAAACATGTATCTCTACAGGGTCGAATGCTCTGAACACTATCACAAGAGCTGAGCCATGAATATAACTTGTTACGGTTTCACGTTTACTCCAATTTTAATATTTCCTTAACGCCTATGCCTCGACCACTCAATGTCCAATACTCTTCATGCGATAAATTTCTCTTTGAATTTTCATTGGAAGTCTCTAGCTCTGTCTAGCAGGATCCAGCTCAACCTCGTTCTTCGTAATGGCATCAATCTCCTCCATAATCTCTGGTGTCAGCTTATCAAGAATCTTCAGCGAGGCAACAGTATCATCCAACTGTTCAGGCCGGCTGGCACCGGTGATAACACTGGTAACATTAGGATTCTTGAGACACCATGCAATACCAAGTTGAGCCTGGCTGATGCCCAGCTTATCAGCAATGGGCTTCAACTGCCGAACCTTGTCGATCTCCTCCTTCCAGTCATCAGTGCCAATACGGCCGCGCATGAAGTCGGCGAAGTTGTCCTTGCTGGCTTCAAATCGGGAGTCTTTGGGTGGCTTGCCGTCAACTATATCGTTGTACTTTCCACTGAGAACGCCCATTTTCAAGGGGGAGAACGAGGTGATACCTAGGCCAGTGCGCTCATATAGGCGTTGGAATTGGCCTTCAACTCTATCTCTGACAAGGATGTTGTAGAAGGGTTGCTCGGCGATAGGTCCAATCATTCTAAGATCACGAGCAATTCCGACCTGTTGATGTGAGAATCCAAGCAAATTACATGTCAGTGATAGTGACTTACAGCTTCGGCAATTTCATCAGCTGACCACTCTGATGTACCCCAGTAGAAAGCCTAGTGACTTCGTCAGCGCTGCCGCAATCAAGTTTGGCGAATGCTAACAAACCTTTCCGTTGTCAATCAGGTAGTTGAAAGCTCGGACAGTCTCCTCCATAGGAGTCAGTCTATCTGGCCGGTGAGCGTAGACAATGTCAACATAGTCGAGCTGAAGACGCTCCAATGAGGCGTCTAGACCCTCGATGATATGCTTTCTCGAAAGCCCATGGTTGTTGACGAGAATCTCTCCATTAACGGCACCCCAGTTGATCTCTGAGAATCATTAGCATCAAGGCATCGAATACCTGGCGCATTCAAGGACTCACTTGTGCTAATGACCAAATCGCTGCGCTTCCACCCAAAGTGCTTAATAGCCTTACCCATGACAATCTCAGCTTGGCCAGCAGTATAGTTCTCGGCTGTGTCGAAGAAATTGATTCCAAGGTCGTAAGCCTTTTTCATGCAAGCAAATGCCTCCTCGTCTTGAGCGTAGCCTCCATAGGTCATCCAGCTACCGAGACCAATCGCAGAGACATGTAAGCCGGATCTACCGAGACGACGGTAGATCATGCCAGTGTTTCTAGGTTCAGCCCAAGCCATCTTGACGATTTATGAGACCTTGGAGATGTAAGTCTTGCACGAAGTCAATGTTTCTACACACCTTGGTCAGTAAAATTGTAAAAACGACTCGTCGCCGAATTCGAATTGGGGTTGTGTAGCCGGAGAATATTTCGGAGATTGCTTCGGAGCGGGGATGACTTACAGGAAGATTAATATTCTATGAATCAGTGCCGCCAACAATTGGGAGGGACTTGTATGTTGCTTTAATCTGAGCAATGTCGCGAGTTTGAGTGCAAATTTGAATCATCCAGCCGGTAAATGTCAAAGAGCTTCATCAAGTCAGATATTCCGACTTATTTGCTGTCACACCTGGGCTTCTGCCTTCCCCATGTGCAGGTGTCCTGCAGCGGGGAATTGCAGTAGCTTAACAAGGGTGCAATGGCGCAATACGGGGTCCTCTTTACGCCATAAGCCAGCAATGGAAGAGTCTTTCAACTTTTGGGTGGAGTTTAGGCCTAATTTTGCCGGAGGACCGTAATCTCACCGATCCTTTACCTACACTTAGGTTGGTGTCTCAATTATCTGCTGGATTTCGTCCTGTTCAGTAACATCGCGAGGCATCGACTCCAGTAGCATACGAGTAAGCGGCGACGGCGATCGAACCAGGTAGCCGAGGTCAAGAGGTGGCCAGCAAATTTGAGAAGCTTGGCCTTCCATGAATTGATACGTTGGCATCGTGAGGTTCGGTTGTGATGTCAAAAGTTCGGCAGTATCTTGGAAAGTCGATGCTAGATTTGCTTCAAAAGCCACTGAATCACCCTCTGGCTCCAACATGCGGCCTGAATTGAAGATTGCGTCCATTCGGATTGTGAGAAGTGAGAGAAGAGTACGATTGCCTCCTCGACAGGACGAAAGTATGTCGCGTAGTTGATGGAGTATTGGACCAGATTGATCGTTTTGTATTGAGTGATCACTTGCGATCGCATCAATTACTGCCGTAGCAATCTCAAATGTTTTGAATTCCTGCCCCGACTGTAAGCTTGCATCAGATTATACATCCACTATGAGACTCACCAGCGTCGGTCCATGAGACTCAAGAGCAGCCTTTGGAAGCTCGGAAACGAGGCTCAAGAAGTCTTTGGCGATATGAATGGGGTTCATCGAGGGTATGACAATGCCAAATCGTAGAGCCGCTCGCCATAACACAGCACGCATCCATTGCCTAGTAACAAACATGTCTGCTCGCTGGACCTCGTTTATAGGGCCCCAATCGTCATTGTCGGCTGAGTCGAGAAGTTTTTGCTGCAGGAGCTCCAAGCAATTTTGAGCCACGGAGGCCATGTTGGGTATATCCGAGTCCGCGTCGATGTTGCGAAGGATCTCAAAGATGTTGGACTGATCAAAGACCCAGAACAGATGGACCAACTTTAAAAATGCCGGTAAAACTTCAGCACGGTCATCAGCTCCTCCGAACCACGGGAACAAGATGTTTGGCTTGAGGACTACGGGAAGCTTGTGCAAGAGAGCAACACCTCTGGGCGAAACGCATTAGCAGGAGATCTTTTTCGAATGAAGAACCCTACCTCTCGGTGACAAACAGTAGCCAGAGAATCCGTCGCGAAACATGTTGATCGGCTTCTGAAAGCGAAGGATAAGTAGACTCACGATCGAGCCTTAAAATTTGCGCCTGCGTGATAGCTTCTCGCAAGTACACAAGCGACTTTGTGCCTCCAGGCAAAACGTTCTCATGGTAGATATGTAGGAAGAAGGAAATCCTCAAAGCATCCAAAAGACCCAGCTTCTCACTCAACCCACTTGTTTCCGCTTCCTCTACACTGGGTCGCCATGCAGTATCCAGTTTCAGTTGAGCAATAGCAGCAAGAGCCACAGCATTAGCAAGGCACCTCGCTGCACCGCCTTCATTGGGATTCTGCCGAATTTTGTTCCTTAGATCAGTTGCATCGACGATGGGCCAGATGGGGTACAGTCTCTCAGAGTAAACCTCTAAAACGTCAAGTAAACAAGCTACTTCGTTAACAGGTGACGGTGACTTCTTGGCAATAGCTTGGTCCGGGCTTGAGGTATCGCTTTTTGCTTCATCCCCTTGGCGTCTTCGCTCAATCTTATCCAGCGTTCTTGGTCTCAATCCTCGCGGCCCTCTCGTCCCTTGTGAGCGATTGAAGGTACATTCTATGCCCGATGCCTCACATGCTGTGCAAGGGGGTGTTTCTGAGCAGCGGATCTTTCTAACCTTGCATGAATCGCAGGCTCGTCTCGCAAGCTTCTGACGAGAACTCGGAGTGTTTTTCGGAGGTCGTGGAGGTGGGGTCATGGCTCAGAGGTCGGATTGCTCGATGGGAGTCAGAAGGATCACCATTGACCAGTGAAAAGAACGAAAGTGCGGCAAATGAAAATACTCGGCAGAAATGAATTGTTTCTGTGCTACTTCTGGTGCAAATGACGTGCTGGTCCGTTACGATCTCGCCTTCCAGGACCCCTGTCTACCCCGGATTTTGGTTCCCTTCTAAGCCTCGGTAGCTTCCCCGCCATTCTCCAACGAGATTGCTCTAGCTTCTCTGTTTCCCTTTCCTCCTTTAGAGCTTAGACGGTCGTCTCTGTCTGTTGTAGCGGGCGTCAGTCCTGGCTTGTAGTTCTCGCCCTATATCATGAATCAGCTTAAGTATAAGAACACTTGTTGATTGTCACTAACAGGAAAGTTCAACTCTGGCCTCCTCCTCGATAAGAGTCGGGAGCTCAGGCATCGGCAAGGGCGAGGGAGCGACGACTTCGGGCCAGACGCAAGGGACATTCTCGTCCCATTGCTTCCAAGAAGCCTGTTCTTCGGACAACGGGATGATTGGAGTCGCCATTGTATCACAGGTAAACTTGGTATAAAAATCTGGCAACTTGATCTGTAGGATATACGGGAACTCGTATGGAGGTTGGAAAATGGAAATGGGAGAATTGCCGCGGCGAAAGAAGGAAAGAACTACGCGTAGGTAGTAAGTTTTGGTTTGGTGTTGATTCCAGTTTTTTGTGCGCTCCTTCTGCGTAGGACACTGAATCACGCTGGGAGGAGTTCTCACGTCGTGAGGAAGGAAGGAGCTGCTGGACAGGTTACCAGTGGAGAACTTGAGAGAAACGTCAATTCTGGACAGCCATTAGGTACTTTAAATCGGAAAATGATTAAAACCACAACAGAAATAATGATCTTGCGGTATGTTATCTTAAAAATTGGTCTGTATTATTTGCTGGTTTTAAAACATTTGTCAAATTCAACTGAGTTTATGAATGCTTAATCGGAGAAGCCATCAGAGCTTTGCCTTGCACGGCAAGTGCGAGGCAATGACGAACAGAAGATGGGAAAGACATATTACCCAAAAAGAGGTGTGAAACGAGAAACTCCTTCCTTAACGGAAGGAAATACCTGCCTGCCTACCTACCTAGGTAGGTAGGAATCCACGAAACACCAACCTCCCCCAGCCCTGCCTTCATCGACAAATTCACAAACTTCACACCTTCATACACTCATGCCAAACCACAACACAACACAGCGGGCTCTAGATATCATCGTCCTCATCAGCAGCCTTCTCCGCCAGCATAAACCTGCTCTTCCCAGTCTTCTCGTCGACCTCATGCTCGATGGCAAGCTTCTGCAGGTGGCCGAGGATATTTTCCAGCTTGGTATCTTTCTTCTTGCGATCTTTCCTACCTAGATTGTCTAACCAAGACAGCTTATTGAGAACGAAGTACACAATAGCAATGACAACAGTAACGCCGAAAGAGTAAAGCCAAACGATCACGACTGTGACGATGTCGACCCAGCCATTGCTGCTCTGCTTGAAGTTCGACTCGGGGTGGGAAATCTCACCCCTACCGGACATCCAGCCAAAGAGGCAAAAGAGAGTTGCTAGGATATCTACACCGAGGATGGCGAACACAAGTTGCCACGACGGCCACGTCTTGCCGCCTCGTGTGACGAAGATGAGCCAGTTCTCCGTGAGGGCGACTTCGAGGAAGAGTATCTCTTGAATGGAACCGAAGTTCTGAACGAAGCCTCCATTAGGCAGAAATAAAGCACCACGCAATACCCACGTGGCGAGAGCTAGAAGGATCCCAAGAATCACACTCATAACCCACTGTCACAGCGTTAGCCTTCGCTAGCAACATATCGGATATCACGAACTTACAATTTTGGGTAACTGCCACTCTACCGGCCTCGGTTCCCAATGAGCATTATCATAAGCAACTGCAACTGTTGCTAAATCCGCAAACAAGGCCAAAAATACTATAAGGTCGACCCGGATTGTTTCGTTGATGATGATCATGGACAGCGTGAGATAGATTTCCAGATGGAGACAGAGCGCAATACGATATTGGATATACGCTTTCATTCTCTGAAATATTTGCCGAGCAGTTTTAATAGCTAAAACGATGGTGCTTAGACCAGGGGCGAGAAAGACGATATCTGCTGCGGCCTGGGCAGCTTCCGAGGCGCCTTCAACGGCAATGCCACAATCCGCTTTCTTCAAGGAAGGGGCATCATTGACACCGTCGCCTGTCATTGCTGTGAGATGGCCTCTTTGTTGTAGCATTTCGACAACTGTGTACTTGTGCTCGGGAAACACTTCGGCAAAGCCATCTGCGCGCTCCACGAAATCATGCTGGACACTTCCGGATAAACCGCCGTGGATGAGTCGTTCCGAGTTATACACTTTTGTTCCGAGGGACAACATTTTGCAGGTTTCCTTTGCAATGGCTATGGCATCTCCAGTCAACATTTTGACGGGGACTCCGAGATGGCCTGCCTCGATGATTGTCTGGGCTGTATCTTCGCGAGGAGGATCGAACATGGATAGCAAACCCAAAATGACCCATGGACCATCGTTCTTTTTGTAAGCGACACCAAGCGAACGGAATCCTCTTCGAGCGAAATCCTGGGCTTTTTCTTTGTAGATTCGGCTTTCATCTTCTGAGCCTGAAGCCAGTTTCAGTACCGCCTTAGGAGCTCCCTTCACACACCAGAACTTGTCATTCCCAAGGCGGCAAACCGCAGTGATACGTTTAGAGACAGGATCAAAAGGTGTGAACGACTCAGTCACCCACCCTTGCTTGAGAATCTCTCTGGCTTCGGGGTAGCGTTTGAGAGTAAGGATAGTGACTTTGTCGATGGGATCCAGAGTTCTGAGGTTATGACTCGAAGCAAGAGCTGCGACTGCCATCATCCAATTGACGTCCTGGCCTTCTGCCAGCCAAGGATCGCGAATCGACAGCTTATTGGCAGTCAACGTGCCAGTCTTGTCAGAACAGAGAATGTCTACGCCAGCAAGCGACTCAATAGCAGTAAGCTTTTGGACGATGGCCTTCTGTTTCGCGAGATAGGCTGCTCCGACAGCAAGGGTCGTGGTTGTCACCACTGGAAGACCAACAGGAACACCTGATTCGGAACCATTAGCCAAACTCATTCCACAACAATAGAATTGGGGTTTTTTCGAGACCTACCGATAATAAGAAGAACAAGGGCGTAATGGAGAAGATTCTGCGATCCAGGCTCCGTCATTCCAATGTGGTGGAAAAACCCTCCAATCCAGGCTATCAGGATCCAGAACATGACAAGAACCAGAAGCGAGGTTCCAATGTTGTTCATGATAGCCTTGAAGTGGCCTTGATCCTTGGCTCCCTGGACAAGATCTGCAGTGCGGCCCACGAAAGACTCTTTAGCAGTGGTTTGAACAAGGGCAAAGGCCTTGCCTCTTTTGCAGCCAGTGGTATAGTAGACCATATCACCCAGATACTTCTCAACAGCTAGAGACTCGCCGGTAATAGCAGATTGATCAATGGCTGCGAGAGGACGGCTTCGATAGTCATGTGGCTCCTGCTCATGACTGTGTTGATGGGCATCATGTTCAGTCGATGTGTCATGATCTTGTTCTTTGTCTGCACCTTCAGCAAACTCATCTTCCTCATCGCTGCGGTCGAGTTTGTCTTCGGCTCGGAGACGTTTGTAAAGTTCAAAATCTTCGGGGCGTGTATAGTCGCAGATAAGGCGAGCATCTGCAGCGACGGTACCGCCTTCTTGAACAATGAGCTAGGGCATTAATCAGTCAGTCTGGTGGTTGCAAGAAGGAACAACTTAAATCGGGTAGTTTCAGGAAAGTACCACTCAAGTCTGACGGCTTTAAGAAGGAACGACTTAAGCTTGACGGTTTTGGGAAGGAACCACTTACGATGTCTCCGGGAACAAGTTCTCGTGCCAGAATTTCTTGTTCGTTGCTATCACGTATGACGGTGCATCGCATTGCGATATCACCCTTGAGACTAGCGACGACATCTGCAGCCTGCTTCTCCTGGTAGAAGCCGACGAAGGCGTTGAGCATAAGAATACCAACGATGACTCCGAAATCCACCCAGTCCCCGAGACCGACTGCGAGAAGGGCCGCGACCTCCATAACTACAATGCGATAATCAGCAACCGAACCCTCAAACGGACGGCAGAATGGCTTACCATAAAGAATGGGGCCTGTAAAAAAGCCCAGAAACTTGGCAAACATATTCTCCTTCTCCGAAACCAACTCGTTCCATCCTGTCACTTGTCTTCGTCTTTCAACCTCATCCGACGCAAGACCAGCTGTGAGATCCGTCTCAAGCCAAGCATCAGGAGTGCCCTTCTTAGAAGGGGGCTCCTCCTGGGCATCGACACCACTGCCGAACTGCCACCAATGCTTCTTCTTAACCTTCCCATCACGATCATCAGCTGGGCGACGACGATCTTCGCGATAGTTGCTGATGTAGTGATCCAGGGCAGGATACTCGCCGAGACTGTCGTCTACAATGCTGGCGGCTCTCCCGCCCCTAGAAGCGCGGGAGGCTCGCCGGCCAGCGTTGGATTCCAGATCATCGTTGTTGTTCTTGCGACGACGGAACAGTTTAGACATTGGTGATATCGTTCAAACAGATTATGATGGTAAAGAGGATAATTAGGGTCACGAGATCTATGTACGCACTTGTCTTGAGAACAGGATGCAAACACACACTTAAACACACCTTTCCAGGCGCAACGACTCGTTATTTATTACTTTGCGATTCTCTATGAGCGCATAGCTTACTGCCTTTTACGGATAGCTCTCGTCTTTGCAGTGTTGCAACCCGTTCACTGCAACCTCGCGTTCGCGAATATGAATATTGACCGACTTCCTGTGACCCTAGAGCGTTATTTTCCAGAAGCTCCCGTGTGATCCGGAAGGCAGATCTACATCGCTAGAGCCTAGAAGCAATCATCAGAGGGTTGCATGCCAGGATGATTCTGTCACCAATAACACAATTTCCGTGAAGATGTACAATAAACAATGAGGGATTAAGAATTGAGTTTCTAAGTATTTCATTAAAGCCGGGCGATGGGTGCATAACTATGACGACCTTCAGGTGCCGCATAGCCGTTGTCAATTCGTGAACTCGGTTCTGACGGATGTGATATTCGACAACTTGGATACATTATATAGTGTAGCCTCAACCCCGCGAAACTGTGAAAGGTACAATTGGCCGTTGTATATTTGGGGTCATGCGGAGAGATTTGTCGGCCAAAATGCCTGCCGAGTCGGCAACCCCCAGTGACCAATTCCTTGTTTTCGGAAATCGAGACTAGAGCTGAAGAGTAACCTCTTTGGGTCTTCTAACAAACGGACTCAGCTCAAACTTCCCGGTAGACCCTGAGTTCAGACGTGGAAGCATTTCCATGGAGGTGAACTTCACCGACCAATGTCACATCATGTTGCGCGGTTGGTGCGGTTGGTAAACATGGTATCGAATTGGCTGGAAATAACCGATCCAGTAGCCTTTTGCCTAAAGTAGTCATAAGTCTCGTGCTGGTTCAACAATATTGTAACTTACACGATGCGTCGGGGTCAACAGATGCTTCTACATATTGCTCCGATAGTCAGGGTTCGTCCCATGGGAATTGCTCCAATTCCATATTCTGTAGAGAAGATTGTGCTGCCATTATAGGCGTAAAAACAATAAAAGTCTTGCAGAATAATATGATCCAGAGAATGGCAGATTGCACGTAAACTTTGTTGACTTCCAGTGTCTAGACAAACTACTAAGGAAGGAACAAGCAGTCTGGTGGGGATCGCATTGGGTCGACACCTGGGAAGGGAAGAGCAGGTAGCCCTTATCTTCCTTCCTTCTCTGCCCACAGGCACTGAAATCGGCCTCAATGGTATGAAAGTGTTCTGGAAATGATGAACAAGCCATCCAACGCATGGCTTATATGTGACATCCCATGACGGCACATACTGTGGCAATGTAGAACTGGGCCTTATCATCCAACGGTCACATTATGCATATTCGCCGTTGCGCAAACTTGAACTTCAACATGGGTCGAAATGCAGCCTTGAAGAGCTTTCTCCGGGCGACACGGCGAAACATTGAGGTGCTCACAACACCGCCCACGTAAATATATCTCATGGCAAGTGCCGCCAACACTTCGGGTCCTGCTACCAGCTTGGGGCACGGAGAGCAAGTTGACAAAATCAGGACTTGGCCTTCGTTAGCACAATGCGCGGGCAATATCAGCCGACTCCCTCAAACCGAGCATCCCGTCAAGAGGCTTCTTGCGATGTCGATTCAAGGCCACACAGATGAGCGACCACAGTTCACAACTCTAATCTCGCTTCGGAATCTCGCCATGACTGTCGGCGGTATATGTCTAGGCTAGGATGAGCATGCTGATCAGTCACGGTGATAAGAGAGTCTAGCAGTTCAGCTTGAGCAACGAGAGTTTCAGCTGAGCCTCGGACAAAATAAGCATATCTTGTTGTTGCAGCCCCCAAGAGGCATCATAAAGACACAGTTGCCCGGGCTTGTTCGATATCGTGAGCATGCAGGTGTGCCGTTAGGCATGTGCTTGCTAAAAGAGTCGCTGGGCTCCCACAAGGAACAGTCCATAGTCACAACAGTAGAAGTTCGCCTCACATTAGATACCAGAGGGAGTGATGAAACAACAAACTAGTATTGAACAGCAACAACGCATTTGCCAACCCAAGACATAATGACACCGTATTTTTTCGATGCAGTTCCCACATGGCCACTAGAAAGTAGCTGGATACAGAAACGATTCAAGCTCAATAAACTGTATATAAGTCATACTATCATATATTAGCGGTCAAGGGTTACCAAAGCCTGGGGGCCGAATCCATACTTTCATAACAATACTCTACATATCCAACAGGACGAGTCCAAGAGAGAGAGCCGCGGGAGCAGTCTGGATGTAGAGAATCTTCTTGTTGGCGGTGAGACCACCATATGCACCTGCAACCAAGACACAGCCGTTGAAGAAGATCTGAAGCTGTTTTGAGAACTCAGGATTCGGGTGAAGAAGCGACCAAATCAATCCAGCGGACAAGAAGCCGTTGTAGAGGCCCTGATTGGCAGCCATTGTCTTGGTCTGCTCGGCGAACTCAGGCGTGAGTCTGAAAGCCTTTCTTCCACGAGGCTTCGTCCAGAGAAACATCTCGAGAACCAAGATGTAGCTGTGCAAAGCGCCGACGAGGCCGCTTGCAGTGAGTCCAATGACACCCATTTTGATGATTTTATACGAGAATGAAAATGAGAAATGCGTGAGACGAGGCAGTTGAGATGAAATGAGAGGAATTGGACAGGAATTAAGCTTTCAGACAAAGTTGGCGATGTGCCTCAAACATGCTTAATTTGATGACTAATAAATACAAGGCAATCGCGAAAAATGTCATTGCGCTCGCATTTTCATCCGCGTTTGGGATTCTTGGCCGAAGACAGCGGGAACAGCGACTGAAACCAGTAACGACTTAAACTCTAAATGTAAAAAGCGTTGCTGTGTAACGGCAGTTTTCTCAGTCACAAATGGGTTTCACAACATAGCACAACAGGAGACCTTGCTTGAAATATATCAACACATTTGTTAATACGTAACCATCCTCGGGGCTTATAAATTAACTGGTTAACTTACAGCATATACATACGCTGTAGAACACTAACTCGACCAATCACCACAATACTCATATCCTCTCAGTAAGCAAAGCGGAAATCGAGTCGCTTGTTTCCATCAATCTCTCGCTGTTCCTTGTCAGTCTGGTACTCGAGCTTCTGCTCTGGTGTCATCTGTTCCCACTGTTCGATCTTCTTCTTGTTGAGGTGGATGAGCCAGAACCGCTGGGCGATGAATGCAACGACAGAGAGGCACAGGATCGAAATGAGCACCTTGTTACCGTTTTTGTAGTAAGGAGCATCCCACCTGCGGTAGATCTGAGAGCTTGTAACGCTCCCCCTGTTTTCTGTTAGTATTTGTTTGTTGAACGGGTAAGGGTCAAACTCACATCTGAACGATGACGTTGTATGTAGCCGCAGCAATGGCTCGCTTCTTAACGTCGAAAGAGTTCTCGGAAATCCAAGAAGAAACCAGAGGGTGGAAGTAGGGATATCCAGAGATCAGAGTAATGATAGAGAATCGTCCCCATTCTCGGCCCTCATCGGGAAGGGTGAGAAGTGCCGTAAGAAGAGGAAGTGACCAGATCTCCCCAAACAGACAATGGAACGTCCTCTCGTTAAAGTACTCGGAACTGTAGGCCAGCGCAAGCATAGTAATGATCTGGAGTGCAGCAGAGGGTGCAGTGAGCAGGTTGCTAGCCAAGGTACTGAACTTTCCAACTCGCTTGAGCGTAAGAGTCAAGTAAGCCTGAACAGGTGCGGCGGGAATGTAGGCAACGAGACCGATAAAATAAAGACCCCAGAGCGAAGGGTCTGACCATGCGTTCTTGACATCCTGCCATGTAGCAGGCTCCTTCAATGCCGTAAGACCCTTGGCAGGATCATCTCGAAGGATACGGTTGATCATGATCACCTCCTCACGCTCAGTGTACCAAGACTTTCGCCAGATGAGAGACTTGGTGCCTGTGGGCGAGGTAGGAAGATAGGCCATAGAGACGAGACCAATGACCACGGTAAGAAGACCCTCGAGGAGAAGAAGCCAGAACCAGCCAGGGTGGCCGTTGACACCTCGCATCTCAATCAGTCCAGCAGCAAGGAGAGCAGAGATGACACGGGCGATGTTGAGAGTAGACCAGAAAGCTGCAAGTCGAATAGACAGCTCCTTCGAGGTGTAAAAGTAAGTCGCCATGAGAATGACACCGGGAATGAAACCACCCTCAAAGGTACCAATCAGAGCACGGGTGACGTAGAAAGCAGCTCGTCCGGTCATGAAGGCTTGGAAGGTTGAGACGAGACCCCAGCAGACCATGAGCGTGGGAAGGACATGCTTGAAGCCATATCGCTTGGTGAGGAATTGAACAGGGAACTCAGCCAGCAAGAAGCAAAGGACTTGAATGGTGGTTCCGTTGTTGTAGTCATCGGTGGTCAATCCGAGATCAGTCAAGAGGTCATCAGCGAGCGCGTTGGAAATGTTTCCACGATCCAATTGCAGACCAAAGAACTAATCGTGTAAGTCAATTTCATCACCAATTGAGAAGCAATACATACCATAAGACACAACCAAGACAAAAGCTTGAGATCAGTCTTGCGCACTGCCCGTCTCTCCTCTTCAGGAGTCCATGTAGCCGAGGGATCCCACCGATGGCCGCCTTCGTAGTCGGCATGAGGCGGCAAAGCGTCTGACAATTGCTCTCGGCCAACTCCGACTTGCGTCTTGGTGATTTCCACCGACACGCGCTGAGCAACTGCCGAGCTCGTCTCGATATCCGGGTTACCCATGGTATAAAAAGAATCTCACTCAATGAGTTGGGTAATTATCAAGAGACTCGATTGAAGTGATCGTCGCTGAGATGATCCCAAAACTTGGGTTCTCGCTCAGATATATAAGAGACATCTACAGTTCGACCATGGATATAGTTCATCGCCGGAGACTCTTTCGGTAGGTAGTATACACAATAGTCCCCTTGGTGGGTGGCTCGATCGCGCACGCCATAAGGACATGAAGCCAGATCTGGTAACACTCAATTCTCATAGTCAAGGGCCATGATCCGCCAAGGGTTCTCCAAGTGAAATGCAACAGGTGGATTAGGAACTCAGAGCATCATGCAGTGACCACCTGACAGGGCACTTGTAGAAATTACAGCTACGAGATTGGTCCAAACCCCTCGTTAGAGCTGGGGTAGATTCTCCGAGAAATTCTCCTCTCTCGAGCATGCCATCATTAGTCCCGATGTCGTCTTTGCGGGGGGAAATGATTCGGCATTGTACGTTTGGCCTGTAACGGTCTGAAGATTCCATTCTTGGTTAGACCAATTCCCACCATGCCGGGCCCTTGTTATTTATCAATGGGTGGTTATCCTCCGAAAGAGACTCCGGCTTGGATACAGCTTCACATAATTGTCACTGTTTGCCCTCGTTTTCTTATCAATTGACAAATATTGTTCAAACTCAAGCACATATTGCATCATGCCTTCTGCTGCACCCGAGACCGTTTCTAGCAATATTGTCGGCGGAGATGCCCAAAGCCGTCCACGTCTATCAGAACCCTTGACTTACACGGGTAGTCTTGATGACATTCCTCAGCTTGACGTCACCCCTGTCATTGGCCGTGAGTACAATGGTCTTCAAATTCGAGACCTCTTGAAATGGGATGAGAGACACATCCGTGACCTTGCAGTCACTATTTCTCAGCGAGGTGTTGTCTTTCTGAAGAACCAGGATGTCACTCCTCAGGAGATGAAGGAGTTTATGCTGCGGCTTACAGAGGTTGCTGGGTGCCCTACTAGCTCAGGTCTGCATGTGCATCCTTTGACTGAAGAGGGTAGCGAGTTGGGTGATCAGATCAGTGTTATCTCAAGTGAGAAGCAGAAGAAGGGTGGTGGTTTGACACATCAGCTCAGCGATGTAAGCCGATATGCATCTGCTGGGTGGCACAGCGATATCACCTTTGAGAAGGTTCCCTCAGACTATGCTATGCTCAAGATTCACACTCTACCAAAGACAGGTGGTGACACAGTATGTCTTTGCGACTCAGAGGTTCAAGCAACCCGTGTTGCTTGGCTCTCTTTTCACTCACCAACATCTTGCTAACATGAAATAGCTCTGGGCATCCGGATATGAGGTCTACGATAGACTCTCAGACCCCATGAAGAAGTTCCTCGAAGGATTGACCGCGACTCACGATGCCAGCTTCTTCCATGACGAGGCACGACGCCTAGGCAACCCGATCCGCAAAGGCATCCGTGGCTCTCCTCTAAATCAAGGCGAGAACCTCACATCCGTCCATCCTCTTATCCGAACAAACCCAGTCACAGGCTGGAAGTCAGTGTTTGTCAACAAGGGCTTCACCAAGCGTATTAATGGATTGTCAAAAGATGAGAGTGATACACTGCTGGCGTACCTCTTCAATCTAGTGACACAGAACCACGATGCCCAGGTCCGGTATCGTTGGAGCAAGAATGATCTTGCGATTTGGGATAATAGATCAACTTTCCACTGCGCGACATATGACTATGAGGAAGCGAGAGCTGGAGATCGAGTTTGTAGTCTTGGCGAAGCACCTTATCTTGATCTGTATAGCAAGAGTCGCAGGGAGGCACTTGGTATCTGATAATACCGGCTTATGTATAAAATTGAATGAAGAATGTGTAATGTCACCACATGGTGCTGTTGCCTCTAGTGATGAGCGTATGATGGCTGCTCTGTTAGTAGGCCTTGGGATGTGTTAAGAGGCATCCATGATACTCTTAGAGAAATAAACTGCTGTAGTCAAAGGGTCTGCCAAATTTATAGTAGATTGCAGTAAATTTGGGTAAACTCATCTAAGTCTTTATGTCATTTAGGCCTAAAGTTTAGGTAAACAATGATGTAGAGGCCTAAGTTGAGACGAGAATTTGATGACTTGATCAATCTATTTTAGTGCTCGTTAGCGATTAATACGCATGGCCCAAGCTTTTATCCAAGGGTGTGGTCGAGTCTGCACGAAATCTCCCGAATCACACTCAGTGTGTTTCTTCGAGGGCAATTGCAACCCTATTTCCTTTTTCAGGGTGCAATGAGATTGTTTTCGCATCACTGATGCCTCGATGAAGAATCCTTTAACATCTCCACTGCGGCGGGCTCTTTGCCTGCCGTTCAGAGCCCCTACTCCTGTTCCCACTGCTCCTGCTCCTCCAGGTCGTTCAGCGCTGACGAAACCCGGAGGTTACGATGCCGACCTGCCGATGATCCGTCGCACCTTCCATTCAGGACCCCTCCCCCGCATCAGCTCAAGAGCTAGAGCCTCAACTTACGGGTCAGCTCCTTCTATAACAACACCGTATCAACCTCTTCACCGCTCTCAATTACATTCCTTTCTCTCATCTACCTTTACCACAGCTTCTTCCCCTAGATCGGCTCTCACCCAAACTCTCCACAACTCAAAAGCCTCTTCTCTCGTCCCTCGTCAGCAGCAGCGTAACTGCTCTTGTCGACGAGCCATGTATCGCAACGGAAACGATGTCGCTAGCGCGAGTCTCGACATTCGTCGTGGACGTGAAGTTCTTCCCAAGAATGTCAAGCCCCTGCACTACGATCTTACCCTCGAGCCAAACTTCGAGACCTTCAAGTATGAAGGTACCGTCATTATCGACTTCGATGTCGTCGAAGATTCAACCTCTATTGCCCTGAACACGGTCGAAATTGATATCCACGAGACACTTGTTGAGGCCAATGGTGCCACTATTAGCTCCTCGCCTACCCTCGATTACAACAAGGACACCCAAACCACCACCGTTACCTTCGATAAGACGATTCCCGCTGGTCAAAAGGCGAGGTTGACTCAACGTTTCACTGGTACTCTCAACGATGACATGGCAGGTTTCTACAGGTCATCATACAAGGACGAAGATGGCAACACCAAATACCTTGCTACCACCCAGTTCGAGGCCACCGACGCTCGCCGTGCATTCCCTTGCCTGGACGAGCCAGCTCTGAAGGCGACATTCACCGTGACACTCATTGCTGACAAGGACCTGGTATGCTTGGGCAACATGGATGTCGCTTCTGAGAAAGAAGTCGACTCCAAGGTTACAGGCAAGAAGCGCAAGGCTATTACTTACAACAAGACTCCCATCATGTCTACCTACCTTCTGGCTTTCGTCATTGGTGACCTCAAGTCCTACGAGACTAACAACTTTCGAGTCCCTATCCGCGTGTGGTGCACTCCCGATCAAGACCTTGACCATGCCGTCTTTTCCGCCGAGCTAGCTGCACGAACACTCGAGTTCTATGAGCAGCAATTTGGCAGCCAATATCCACTCCCCAAGATGGACATGGTTGCTGTGCCCGACTTTGCTGCTGGTGCCATGGAGAACTGGGGTCTCATCACATATCGAGTCGTTGACCTTCTATTGGATGAAAAGACCAGCAGCGCCGTCACCAAAAAGCGGGTGGCTGAGGTCGTTCAACATGAGCTGGCTCATCAGTGGTTCGGCAACTTGGTCACAATGGACTTCTGGGATGGCCTGTGGCTAAAAGAAGGTTTCGCAACATGGATGTCTTGGTATTCATCTAACGCTTTTTACCCCGAGTGGAGGATTTGGGAAGGTTATGTTACAGAGGATCTTCGATCTGCCCTTGGTCTTGACTCTCTGCGCAGCTCTCACCCCATTGAAGTGCCTGTCAAGCGTGCTGATGAGGTCAACCAAATCTTCGATGCTATCTCATATGAGAAGGGTTCTTGTGTCCTGCGTATGATCTCAAAATACTTGGGTGAGGACGTCTTTCTAAAGGGTATCCGAATCTACCTCGACAGACACGCATACAGCAACACTGAGACCACAGACCTTTGGGCCGCTCTCAGCGAGGCCAGTGGTAAGGATGTTGAGCGCGTTGCTGACATCTGGACCAAGAAGGTCGGTTATCCAGTCGTAGCTGTCACAGAAGACGAAGGCAAGGGCACAATCCATGTCGAGCAGAACCGGTTCCTTAGAACGGCCGATGTCAAGCCCGAGGAGGATGAAGTCCTTTACCCCGTCTTCCTCAACCTTCGAACTAAGGACGGTATCCAGGAAGATCTGGCACTCAACACACGTGAGGCAGACTTCAAGGTGCCTGACTTTGACTTCTACAAGATTAACTCTGGCCATTCTGGTATCTACCGTACATCTTATACTAGCGAGCGACTTCAAAAGCTTGGTCAAAACGCCAAGGCGGGTCTCTTGGGTGTTGAGGATAGGGCCGGTATGATTGCTGATGCCGGTGCCCTTGCCGCTGCTGGTTATCAAAAGACATCTGGCCTGCTGTCGCTTCTCCAAGAATTCGACTCTGAAGACGAGTTCATTGTCTGGGATGAGATCACTCTCCGTGTCGGATCTCTCCGTGATGCTTGGATCTTTGAAGATGATGATGTTAATGAGGCTCTCAAGACTTTCCAGAGGGATCTGGTCAGCAAGAGAGCTAACGAAATTGGTTGGGATATTTCTGACAAGGATGACTTCACTGCCCAAAGAATGAAGGCTCTCATGTTCGGTAAGGCCGCCATTGTTGAGGACGAGCCTACTAAAAAGGCCGCTTTCGAACTGTTCGAAAAGTTCATCAATGGCGATCGAGATGCTGTACAGCCCAACTTGCGGCCTAGTGTTTTCGCTGTTGTGGTTACCTATGGAGGCGAAAAGGAGTACAACGATATCTTGAAAGAATATGAAACTGCTAAGCAAAGCAGTGAGCGAAACACTGCTCTCCGATCACTTGGTTTTGCAAAGGATCCTGCGCTTATCAAGCGAACTCTGGAGTACACTCTCAGTGATAACGTCAAGACGCAGGATATCTACATGCCTCTCAGCGGTCTCCGCGCTCACAAGGAGGGTATCTTGGCCCTTTGGGGATGGGTCAAGGACAACTGGGACGTTCTCACCAAGCGACTCCCACCTGGCATGTCACTCCTTGGCGATATGGTCGCCATTTCTACAAGCTCTCTCACACACAAGGACCAGATTTCCGATGTCAAGAGCTTCTTTGAGCAGAAGGGCACCAAGGGATTTGACCTTGAGCTAGCCCAGAGTCTTGATTCTATGACCGCGAAGCAAAACTGGCTCGCAAGGGATAAGGAGGATGTCAAGGAGTGGCTACGCAAGAACAAATACCTGTAAAATAATTGCATAAAGAAAGAGACAAGATGCTCAAGCATGGCTGCATCTGCATGAATGAGCAAGTTCAAATAAGTAACCATCTTACCAGTCTGCTATATGCTTGTGCCATACTGATATGGTCTTCCCTCATGCAGGAGTGCTGAAGAGGCACTGCAAAAGTGCTTCAAAACTGTTTCTATACAATGGCAAAGGCCGGGGATGTCGGCTGCGCGCGTAGTCAATATATAGTTGGCCAGACTGTATCACAGCAGGAGCAGATCAATGCAAGATTTCTTTGTTCATCTATTATACATGTACAGATATACAGTCATTCATCACCTTTGTTCATACGCCTCGCATGAACTTTTAAGCCTTACCAGTCAGCCAATCCCTTTCCATATTCTTGCCATATTTCCCTGTGCCAGTGACAGGCAGATCTCGCTTTTGCAACTCCTCCTCAATAATCTTCCAGCGACCAACAGCAACCTCACGGTCAATAGGTGTGACTCTCCTGTTGTGCACCTTGACGTTAGGAAGTGCGAACAGGGCCTTCTGGTCCTCCAGAACCTCGGCGAGCTTCTTGCCCCGCTTGGCGAATGTTAGGGCTACAGTGATGAGCTCCTGTGGTGTGCGGGAGGCGGCAACCTTGACGTCGGGAATGAAATGGCCTGTGAGTTGGTAGATACGCTTGCGGATCTGCATATTGTCAGTACAAATCACTTCTGGGAGAGGTAGACACATACAGCAAACTTGAGGTGGTCATTGTCAAGAGTGGCAGTCTTCCATGAGGGGTCCAGAGCATTAACCATCTGCTGAGCCTCCTCCGGAGAAATCTCAACCTTTTCCTCAATCAATCCGGGCCTAGTATGCTTCAGCTTCTCGGTGACGGCACTCCAATGAGTGCTAAGAAGAGGCTTTCCATCCTTAAATCGAATTCCCACGGACAATGTTCGGTCTAGGTGGGCCCTGTCACCAAAAGGCCACTTCTTTACCGCATATTCCTCAAGAAGTCCTCGCTGCTGGTATGAAAGTGACTCGACCAGAGCTTGGCGTACGTAAATCTCCATAACAGCTTGATCCTCTACTCGTTTTGCGCTGCCGAAACCTTGGAACTCGCTCTCCTCACCCCAGTGGCCTGGTTGATCCCACCATGTCTTGACGGGTGAAATCTCCTCCAAATCATCAATTGAAGTCGCAGGGGTATATTCGGTGTCGACAGACTCGACTTCCTTCTCGGTAATGGCTTCGGAATGGCTTGGAGGCAGCACGAGACGAGTGGTGCGTACAGAGTATGGTCTGCGGTCGACATTTGATAGATCCAAGGCCTCCTCTGGCAAGTTTGATGTCTGTTCTGGTTCTACTCTCTCTTGATAAGGATCATCGCCTCCAGGAGCTTCACCCTTCCACAGCTTATCTCGAAGCCATTCGGCCTTGCGACCGGCTGCGTGGACGGGGGTTGTTGAGAAGGCGACGCGGGCAACGAAGGGAACTCGGTTTACAGGGACGACTGTCGATGGAAGAGAGGCTAGGGCCCCTACCCGCGGTATTCGAGGCATTTTTACGTGACGAATCGGCGGACTGAGAGAAAGCCGAAAGAAGTCGTGATGATGAGACGGTTAGAGACCGGCTTCAATATGGAACTTTTTCCAGTGTGGTTCTATTGGCCAATGGGAGCTTACGAGGCTGAAGTGGATACTCTGACCGGCCCACTTGTTGTCAACTATCGATAGCCTCAAGTGATTGACGTGCAACCTCCATGATCGATAAGACATTATCTACAGCCCAAACTAGCCGTAATGGCACGAATATCTCTATTCATCCTCCTGCTGGGAGCTTTGATCTCGCTTGCCGCAGCGTGTTAGTACAACAGGCATCTACACTGAACAAAGCTAACACATCCCAGCCGCACCAACCTTCTGTAAATGCACATGCTTTAAGAACAGCACCATCATCCCCCTCGGTCCCAAAGGCGAGACATCCTCATCACAGCTCCGTCGCGCCGTCCTCGATTTCTCGACCCCCCATCTCGAGCCACGCTCGAAATCGAAATCATGTTCCGAATGTACCAAGGCCTTTTGTCTCAAGCAGGGCATTGACTTCTGCAAGGACGCGACAGAGGAGGACGTCACGACCATGTGCTTTCAACGTGATAGCAACAAAGACAAGATCATCGTATGGGCTTTCATCATTGGCACTGTTGGGTTGTTGGGCTGGGCTGCGTTCAAGAAGGTTGTGGCGTTACGCCAGGGGCCTACATTTGGGAGACAGGGCAGCAATTACGCTCCTATGCAAGGGAACTTCCGATGAGACGATAAAGGAGAGAGCATCTTACTCCTCTGTGTCTGGATAGGTGTGGTATCTGTGGTTCCGTCACTCGGTAGAGGAGTCTGGCGTCCTTGGGTTATCTGAAGTTTACAGGAGGTCAGTTGACCCCTTTGGTAATGTCCGGTATTCATGAGTGTATATGATAAAAAGATCAGGCATTGTGCCAATTTCCATGCAACCTATGTGCGCCGACTTTTCCATCACCTGACCTGTCTACCTAGGTCTATTCAATAACTCCCAAAACAACACAGCATTTTTGAACTAAATCCTCGTATTCCACTCCTTCTACTCCTCAGGTGCAACCTTCTAAGAGCGGTTGACCTTGCGGCGAGTGCGGACAGCATCAGCCAAGTCCTCGAGCACAACGGCTGTGTCTTCCCAGTTGATGCAAGCATCAGTGATGCTGACACCACGCTGGAGAGCAGCAGGACCCTCGGCGGGAACCTTTTGGTTACCCTCGCCAATGTTGGACTCGATCATGACACCAATGATGGCCTTCTCGCCCTCCCGAAGTTGTTCACCAACGACCTTGGCAACCTTGGGCTGGTTCTTGTGGTTCTTGGAAGAGTTACCTGACCCATGTTAGTATCTCAAGCTCGATTGTTATAGTTCGGAAACATACCGTGGGAGCAATCAATCATGATAGCCTCCTTCTGCTTCTTGTCCTGAAGGACCTTCTTGGCAGCCTGGACACTCTCCTTGTCGAAGTTTGTGCCCTTGGTTCCACCACGGAGAATAACGAAGCAGTGCTCGTTACCCTTGGTGCGGGTAATAGCAGCAAGGCCTTGCTTTGTGACACCCATGAAGTGGTGCTGAGCAGCAGCAGCGCCAATAGCGTCAATGGCAACACCAAGGCTACCGTCTGTGCCGTTCTTGAAACCAACAGGGAAAGACAGGCCGGAAGCAAGCTCACGGTGCAGCTGGGACTCGGTAGTACGGGCACCAATAGCACCAACGGAGATACAGTCGGCAAGGAACTGGGGAGAAATGGTATCGAGCATCTCGGTAGCAATAGGTAGACCCTTGCTGGTCAAGTCAACGAACAGCTGGCGGGAAACACGGAGACCCTTGTTGATCTTGAAAGAGTTGTCGATATCGGGATCGTTGATGAGACCCTTCCAGCCAACGGTTGTTCGGGGCTTCTCGAGGTAGGCGCGCATCACGATGCAGAGATCGTCGGAGAGCTTGTCAGAGAGCTCCTTGAGTCTGGAAGCGTATTCCTGAGCGGCGGCAGGGTCGTGAATGGAGCAGGGGCCGACAACGACGAGGAGTCTGTCGCTCTCGCCAAGGACAATGTCGGCAGCATCTTGACGACCCTTGACAACGGTGTTCGTGGCCTTCTCGGGGAGAGGGATCTCGGAGGTGAGAAGAGCGGGAGGGATCAAAGGATCCTGTCCGAGGACTAGTTCGAATTAGCTGCGGTTCTTGGTGTGTTACGAATACAGCGTGGGGGTTTGTTGCAATTCAGAATGCTGTGAGCCCAGAGCCAACTGCAGAAAAAGAAGCTCTCTGTGTCGCCTCCAAGGTACTGAAGCATTGCGCTGCAAGGAGAGCTGCCACAGAGCGCATCATGACTTCTCGGTGCCCAATTGCAGCGCAATTTCCAAGGAACAACAATGTTCATGGGGGAAAACTGACCTCTGGTGTCATCGGCAGCGATACTGACCATTTCTACGGCTGAAGGCATTGTGTATATGTGAGCTGCTGGACTTGTCCAAAGTTGAAATTTTGATATGGAGGGGCACAGTTCGATCTACCTTTTGGAGGGAAGAGATATAGTATTTCAGTGAAGCTCAACGGAGTAGGCGACCGAGGTGAGTCAAAAGAAACTTCAATACGAGCGCCACGAGGCTGAAGACGGTGATGTGCGTTGAAAGGTAGAGAGAAGGTATATGAGATGGAGCGAGCGAGAGAGAGATTCAGTTGTAGACACAAATTTTACCTAGCTTGGCTCAGGGTGACTCTTCTCGCACCACTCACTCACTCGCTCACTACCACACCGGAGGTGCTTCGGAGGGGACCCCACCGAGGGGTTGTGTTTTTTACAGGGAGTTACATGCGAAATACATTGGCCAACTACGTCAGGGTTCTAGAATCTCTGAAATTATCAATGGTCTAAGCTCAATTGGCTCCGGTCTGGGTCCGTCGCAGAGCAGAGCTCAACATCTCGGTGAGGCCTGGCCAGTAAATACTGAACATCGGACATGTGCATTCATCTCAGAGCCACATGCCCTCGAAACAAAGCTCAAATCGCAGACCGCCTGTGCCGGAGGCTTCTTTCTGTATGCAAGAAACGGGCGATACCCTTTTACCGCCGCGTTCGCTTCCCTTTCAGCTCGTGGGTGCAACCTCCGCAGTTTTGTGAGAGGCCATCATGCACCACGGTTCACTGTCGTATTGCATTAGCTCTCGACGAGTTGGTGCGGTAAGACAGGGCAAACGATGGAAACACAATATTCGACCATCGCAAGTTCTCTCTGAGGCGATCATGTCTCCCCTCGGCCATTGAGTATCCATGATCACTTTCCCAGACTCCTATTCCCCCTCGTGTTCATGGACGACAATAATGTCCGGGCCTACGGAGTGTGATAATTTCGATCCGGAGTTCAAGGGTCTCGTCCCAAGAAACTAGCGTCCAATAACATCGCCTACTTCTCCCTACCAATAAACGCGTCTCGGAAAACAACGTGAATCAACATACGATAATCAACTATAACCCTTCTAAAATAATATGAACTGATGTAAAATATAATTGCATCTCGGAAAAAACGAGTCTAGGGATGAGTTTTTGGTGACGTCGGTATGTGAACATATTGTGATACGGCCTGTTGGTATCGTGGCTGCTTGCAAATCTCCCCACGTTTGGAAGTTTGTATGTTCACAGTAACACAAGGAATGCGTGTCGCCGAGAAAAAGGGGGGCAACAAACCGTCCAACGATTATTCAACGATTTATCGTAATTCATGCACTCGAGGATGTGATACTTCTTAAGAAGACATAATTCGTGTCACATCCCAGATAGTTCTCGACGATCGAGTTTTCGTACAACTCACAAGATACATACACACTACCCTACATCGACTCGGATGATTCAGTGGCCGAGCAATTGATCGACCAACTGCAGAAGCTGTCTCACATCTCCGAGCCAAATCGAGACCCGTTTCTGACATCTCAGAAGGAACACGCACTCACTGAGACTCAAGCCGAGGAAGCGAAACATAGCTGAAACCAAGACATACAGAGTTCCGTTGCCAACATGTCAACTCTCAGAGCTCTGGTCAAACATGGTGAACCGCGTTGCGTCTGAGAGCCTCGCATCGCCCCGGGGAGCGGATCTGTTGGTCCGTGAGACCCTTGTTGCTAGTCCAGGCTGTCCACTCAGCCCGCCTCTTTACTCTTCCCGTGTAACTCACTTGGTGAACCTGTGCGAGCATTGTGCACAGCATGAGGCTATGAGCATGAGCATGACAAGCCTCAATCATCCAGGGATCGTGCCGATTAAGTCATCGGTTTGTTCAAGGGATCGCTCGGATTCTCGGCGACCCCACGACTAATACGACTCTGGCAAGTAGCATGAGGCATTGGAATCGGATCGTCTGGTCTGTTGCAAGGTGCGCCGTGGCGTTGGTACAAACTTTGGCTTCCATCCCATCCATTTCTTGCACTTTCATTCACAGAACCGACCAACCAACCCCTTTTCCTTTTTGACAATCATTACAATTCAATTCATTCACTCTCTTATTTTGTTGAGCTTCTAGTTAAGCTGTAGTATCATTCATTGGCGTGTATTTCTTTAATTCATTAACTCGATTCGTCAATTGCCGTGCAAATCATCTTCAACCACCTCTTTTTATCCTTTGTTTACTTTCCTACTTTCATCCCATGTTCTTATCACCAACGGCCTCGCCCTTCACCAACGCCCGAGTATAATCCCTCCAAGCTACTCCGTATATCCAAGACATTATAGATCAACTTATTTCCCCGCTCCTTCCAATTGTCTCACTTATTTTCTGATATTCACTTCCTTATACCCTCTTTTGATTTGCTGTTGGCCCTCCTCTTTTTTCAAGTAACAGTCAGCCCCAGCCAGCCCCAAAACCAATTCCCAGCCTCCGCCCACCAGCTTTGCTACTGTTGCGTTCCAACTTCCAAGCTTCGCTCCCCACCCTCACAGGCTATTATAGGCTACCACAGGCTGCCTACAGAACCCAGTCGATCCACGCTAGTCCGTGGCTTCCTTCGCCGACGACAGGCCGCCACTTCCCTCGTGAATCGGATGCTCACTAACAACTTGCCCACGCCGACCAAACTCTCTTCAACTCTCTACGACCCAACCTCTTGCTCTCTACCTTGGCTTTGTCATTGACGTTATCGCACCGCACCGCATCGCATTCATATTTCTCGGCAGCATCACCGCTGAATCGACACTTTTGCTTTATCTCGTATTATCACGTTACTACAGTACACTACACCACTCGCCTTGTATCAGATACCCCCGCGGTGCTACTGCTACTGCTACTGTAACTACGACCCTCCAAGGGACCTTTGTCCGTCGACATTAGAGAGCCGTATCCACCTGTGTTAATACTCAGGGTCCAGCAGCAAAGTCGACATCATTTGTTCCAGATTGTCGGATTTGTTCAGTATTTTCTGACCGCAACTGCTTTTTCACCCAATCAATATACAGCCAGTGATAAAATGTTTGCTGCTCAGAATGCTGGTTTTGATCAGCGGAAACGAGCCCGTGAAGAGGAAGAACTCGCCAATGCCAACGGCATGAGCTTCAGCGAGCACCGCAACGTAAGTTTCCTGCAATCGCAGCCACGACGGCGTTTTCACATGATGTCGAATACTAACAATGTGGCAGAAACGTATCCAGTGCCTTCCACTCCGTGCATATCCTAGAACGACGGAACAATGGCAACCTGATGCGCCCATGCCAGCCCCGAGCTTCGCCCCCCACGATCACCTTCAGCCAGAAATTCGACAATGGTCATCGTCGACCAACATGACATCACAGTCTCATGGGGACACCGACATGGATATGATGCAGACATATCAACCTCAGCATCATGATCCGGGCCGACTTGGGGTGATGCACCAAGATCCTGACAACGCAAACGGGCGTCTGCCCACGCCTATTCAGCCAAGCTTTGCTGCGCAGGTTCGAGGTCAACAGGCTGTGACAACTCCTAACGGTGTTGCAAACCTAGGCCACCAAAACACCGGCTTTGGCGATGACCAGAGTGTCCCTCGCACAATGGCCGGAGGATGGCAAGCCTTCCAGAACGAACGACGTCTTCCCTCACCCATTTCCGAAGGTGATGATTCTATGGCCTGCCAACCAATCACCCCCACAGGTATGCAGTTTGATGCCAGTGCCCACGGTTTTGTCACCCCCGGTATGGAGCACCCCAACGTGACCGTTGAGCCTTCACCTCCCCATGATGTGGAACATCCTATGATGGATGTAGAATCCCACTGCTCGGGCAATTCGGTCGACGGTGATGGTGATCCCACAACCCCTTCTCCTAGGAGAGGTCATATTCGCAGCCGACACACCGTCAACAACTGGACGTGGCAACCCGGCATGAAGAAGAGCTTCAGCATAGGATACCGAGCAGACTGCGAGAAGTGCCGCTTAAAGGTTCCAGGACACTTCAACCACATCATTATTTCTTAGGGAAGCGAGAAGATTATACTAGATCCTGACAAACAGCCTTCACTATAGGACAGCGGTGTGAGGCCGCTTGATTGGAGAAAGAAACGACAGAGGCGCAAACTCGCTTTTAGTGATTTCGTTTCGCGTGAAATTGGTTCCATCGGCGAAAGGGAAAACTGCAGTCCCATGTTGGTTGCAACACTGTGAGGAGATGCAAACGCCTTGAGCTCAAACTATCACAGACGGCCATGGTTTAGGCATGGTCGGACGTTGAGGAGACGGACTGGAATCTGCCAGTTCAAGACGATCTTTTATTTTTCCTCGCTTTTCATTTTTTTTTTTTTTTTGGGTTTGTTTACTTGGCGTTATAGGCAATGGCAAGCGGGCGGGTATGGATAGCATTTGGTCATAACGGGAATACATTGATCACCCTGGAAATAGGGAATCGGAAGTTAGCGATACGATCTTGAGATCGTCAGGTATGCATGGCAATACCAGAATAGCGATAATGTCAATTTCAGTAATGGGGACATCACCTTATCACCCATCTTGAAGAACCTGATCAGTGACGCTTATTTGATCGCTTGGTATTGAATAGATATGGTAAGTAGACTTGTTCCCTGATGGTACATACAAGATGGTCCCCCGACGCCGTCTAATGCACTGCCAATCTACACGTATGATACACTCCTTTTGGTCCCACCACGTACACTCCGCTTTGTTTTTCTTCATGTTGCCATCCGTTCCTCTTTCCAATTAGATTTTTATACATCTCACCAGAACTTCCACCAAGACTTGTTAGGAGTTGAGCCACCTGCAGGCTCAACACCCAGCCTGTCTAGGGGGCCTCCATTTTGTTGACGCTCCCGCTCTGCTGCCATGGCCTCCTCCAGCCTCACCTTGACAGTTCCCGACTCGGCTGACTGTGTCTGATAATCCTGGAGGCCTTGTGTTGACTCCTCCTTCTTCTCTCCGCCGCCTAGCACACTAGAGAAAACCCCTAGCACACCCTTCCCACTCGATGGCTTTGTGACACTCTCCTCCGTGTTTTCTTTAAATGTGGGCTTGATGTGTTCTTCGAAATGTGTGCGGTGTGAAGGTGCTTCGAGCAAAGGTGGTAGCTTCTCGCCTCTTGCCTCGGCAGCTTGGTTGGCTTCCTCGACGAGAAGGATCTGTTCCTCTGTAGCCTCGCCCTTGATGTAGGCGAGACGTGCCATAGCAAGCTCATCGGCTTCAAGTAGCTTTTGGGCCTCGACCCATTCGGCTCGGCGGGCTCGGTTGTAACGAACCATATCCCAGACAGAGTATCCGGAGACAACAGCTGCAACAACTGGAATGCTTGTCAGCTGGCGAATTCAGTCGAATGCCTCGTTCAGTCGTTCGTACCTGTAAACACCACAATGCTTCCCACCGTCCAACGATGCGCTACATCGAAGACTCTCCTCGAAGCATCGATGAACTTATCCGTCTTGCTAATGCTGGCATGCTGAGCAGCTAGATGAGCCTGTCGCAGTCTCCTCACTCGCTGCTCGGGTGTTTCGCCTGGGATGCGTGGTGTTCTCTGAGCGGCTTTCGATGTTGCGTGGGGGATTGTGGACGTAAATCGTGTTGCGTCCTTTACGCTCCGGGGGCCCATCCTGGAAGCCATTGTCTCTGTGTGAGGAAGGGTTTATTCCACGGAGAATAATTACCAGGGCGAGGTGATCGAATGGATTGGCCGTTGACGGGATGGATGGAAAGTGGTGTCATGAGATTTTTCGAACTGCTGCGAGAAGGAATTGTGAGAATGTGATTGGTGCGGAGTAGCTTCGGGTGAGAGGATGGTGGGCTGTGAAGATGGAGATAATGGAAGATGATGTCGACTACCTGAGAACCTAGATCACAAGCGCCAAAAATACTTGAGTAGATTCAGCACATGTCCTGGGAACCAACCCTTTGACGATTTCATTTTTGCATCTGACGCCAATAACGAATTTCTGTTGCTACTGTACTGTACTGTACTGTACTGTTAAGATGCTCGTCAATGGAAGGCATTTGCAGTCACCACGGCAGTGTGTTTGGCTAATCTCGAGAAACACGCAAATGCGCTGTGCCCATTGTCAAGTAATCACGTCCACGGAATGCCATGCTGTAAATAAATAACATGAGCCGAAGATTATCTGACCGCTACCATGGAGGATATCAATCCACAGGTTACGGCGAGTAGAAGTGGGAGTGAGGCAGAACGAGAGCTGTGTTTACGCTTCAGCGACAGGATTAAATCGCGAGCTGTGCGCTTCACGAATGGAATTTCGAGGCTGTTGACGTCTGAGTGATCACACAGGGATGCATAGTCACGGCGAGGCATGGATGGCATTCAAATCTAAGCATCACAACAAATCACGCGAGACTCTTCTTCATGCGACGGCATCAAGCCATCAACACAATGAAAAGTGTGGGTTTAAATCAAAAATTCCGCCGACTATGGCCCCGAAGGACAATAGAGCATAGAGTGACTCCGCGATGTGCAATGCAGGCCCTCCATGCTGAGGAAGCCAATTCTTGAGCTGGCTTCCTCTCAACAAGGTAAGTATGAAGAAGAAAAGAAAAACGGGACAAGATGAGGGAGGGAGACCGGCTTTATATAGGCAGATGGAGAACGGACTGATGCCTTGATAATGAGGCGTCACCTTTGGTGCCTGAGAAATTGCAAGCAGGCAGCAGGGCAGGGGCCACTTTTTGTGGATGCTTGAAATTGTGCAAATGCCTGGCACCTGTGTGCACCTGCCAAACCAAAATTAAGTTGAGATTTTATGAAATTATTTTCTGAGCGAATGTGTTCCTGCCGCAATTGGTGGTTGTGGAGTGCATGGACCACAGAGAGGGAAAGTTACATCTAGATGCAGCGACTAGCGCCAGTGCTGAAGAAATGCATGACCAGTGATGATTTGACAAAGACCTTCCTGATCGTGATACTTGAACAAGCAGTGCACATTCAGACATTATACCCTCTAACCTTGGTACTTAGGTATTGTCTGTCATAACGCCTCAAGGACATCTCTTTCGTTTAAGTCAACGATAAAGAGCTTTGGCTTTTCTAGGGACATTTACCTTGTCTGCATGTGTACAGGACGATGGGTAATCTCAGCGTCAATGGCTACCAAGCAAAAATACATTGAATGCCAATTTGAAACATTTCTCATGATGTGAAGACTACGAATCACATTCTGACAATGAGACATTCTGATGTTCCATAAGCCCGAAGGCATTCGACGTGATGAGACATTCAAGAGGAGGTTCCAGGTCGAGCGCATACAAACACTTTTCTATTGTGAAAATCTCTTACCAAAACAGATTTTGTGCTAGTAATAATGTCCGTGAATCGTCGTAATGATATACAGAGCCTTCTGCACTTCTGCACTTCCAATTCTGCCCATCAATAGCAACTCGCTGCTGTTCTGAATCACTTACACCAAGTCTCGAAGCTCGCCTAACTCCTGTCCTGGCGGCACCGCTGCAACAATCTCCCGATCATGCATTTGAAGACCCACTAAGCACGTGACCCGCAATTTCGGACTCCACCCCACTAAATGGAATCGGCCACAGGGCAAAACCCTTCTTGGAGTAGGAAATTGGACAAGCCTCTACCCTCCGAATTTTACACGCCTCACGACCGACATCGACCATCGGAGCACGTTGATCGCAAGCAGACACAATGGTATGGAGATACGCCCAATGCGATGGATAATGTTCATCGCGCTCGAGTGCATTCGCATTTGCTGACCTGATTTATTACAGGCGATCAAGCACAACCAGAAGCTCGTCAACAACCGTGAGCCGCACCACTCCCGAATAACGATATGATAGAGGATTTGAGGGACTGACTCCTTCAACAGACTTCCGCAAGGATTGGCAGCGCCGGGTTCGAACCCACTTCGACCAGGTATGACGATGCACCCGACGAGAAGAGAAGAGAAGAAACGATTCATCTCGATTTTCTGGAAATTCACTTGGCACACAAATATTGACTATGGAATAGCCCGGCAAGAAGTCGCGGAGACGCACAGCTCGTCAGGCCAAGGCTGCTGCCCTCGCTCCTCGACCTGTCGACAAGCTCCGACCTGTTGTGCGATGCCCTACCCTTAAGTACAACCGCCGTGTCCGCTCCGGCCGTGGTTTCACCCTGGCTGAGCTCAAGGTATGATATTTTGCGTCTCGGTCGAATGCACACGATACGAGATACGCCAGAAAATTTGCAGTTCTAACAACCACGCAGGAGGCCGGTATCCCCAAGGCTTTCGCTCCCACCATCGGCATCGCTGTCGATTTCCGCCGACAGAACCTCAGCGAGGAGTCCCTCGCTGCCAACGTTGCCCGCCTCAAGGCCTACCAGGAGCGATTGATCCTCCTCCCCCGCCGATCCAACGCCCCCAAGAAGGGTGACACCAAGACCGACGTCTCCAAGATCGAGAAGGCCTCCCACGTCTCTGCTGCTCTCCCCATTGCCCCCACCGACATCGCTTTCAAGGAGATCAAGAAGGGTGACATGCCTTCCAACATCGAGGCCGGTGCTTACCGAACTCTCCGTGTCGCTCGTGCCAACGCCCGATACGAGGGTGCCCGACAGAAGCGTGTGCGGGATGCCGCCGAGGCCGAGTCGGCTAAGAAATAAACTTGCAAAAAGGGAACTGGTGTTTGAGGGTTTTGCTCTTTGCGTCTCTGAGACATGGGCAACGTCGGTTCGAGGCTCTGATGAAAGGCTTGGCCGGGTATGGAGGAAAGATACTCTAGGTCCAGCTCAAGAAATTTACTGCATGATCACCGGCTTTGCTCTATCATTACTTGGTCAATGGATGCATTACGTGCATATGGTATCTCTTTTTTAAAAAGTTATTCGTTATGATTTCAATCCTCTGGACGATTTGTAAAGTGATGTCTATGTTTAGTATCTGTGTTTATTCCATACTTCGAGACTCTGCTACTCTTCAGTCTTTTTCCCCAGCAACTCTGTACCCTGTCGAATTAAACTTCGTAATCGACCGACTTGCTCTGACTCCAGAGTCTCGCTATTCTTGACAACTTCGGTACACAATACCAGACAGTTCTCCCTGTCCACCTTGGCCATATTAGCCTTTTGTTTCGGGTCAACCTGCTGAGGTTCCAATGCCAGCTCTTCAGGAATTGCTGGGGGGATTTCGGGGGCACCACCCTCGATCTGTGGTGTTTCGTCGTTTGTAGTCTTTCCGGTGACTGCATAACTGAGAGCATCCATAGCTCCAGATATAGCAAGGACTTTGGCGACAACTTGGGCGCCATCCTTTGATCGTGACATGAGAGCAAAGACGAACCAAGCCTCGGATTTTAGAATGGGCCACTTCTCTTGAGTGAGGAGGAATGACAGCACTTGTGAAAGGTCATGTTCAGCATAGAACAGATCCCTCGATGGTGTCTTTTCGATTTCAGAACTCCATCCAGTAAGAACCTCCTCTGTGGGTGCTGTATGAAGAACTCGGCACACAGTAGCAACACTTCGTGCGGCTTCGAGCCGGGTAGGTTCCGTATCAGATCGATCAAACAACGAGATCATATCATGGACAGTTGTGTGCTTGCCGGACCCCTCTCCCTCAGCTGTTCTGGGGGTGACAACTCGACGAACATTATCTGGGCAGTTCACAAGCAGTAGGCGAAGTAGTGAAACTGCCGAGAACTGGACCTGAGGAAGAGTATCGATGGTCAATATCCTTGGTACACTCATTGGCTCTAGCAGATCCCCTAGCAATGTCTTGTTCTGTGCCGGAATCGCGAGATTCTTGAGGAAAGACAGTGCGGAGTGAAGAAGCTGGGCATCTTTGATCTCTGGGTTGGAAAGAATTGCAATCAGAGGAAGATGAGCCTGATACTTCTGCACAAAGGCCGTGGAAGCCTGATCTGAACGGGAGAGGTTACCGAGAGCCAGACAAGCTGCGGACTGAAGAATAACATGCGGCTCCTTCAACCATTTAAGAAGCGACTGTGGCACTGAGCTCTCAAGGGAATAATGAGCTGGGAAAGCATCGTTGCCGGTCAGGTCAGCCAGGGTTGTAAGCAATGAAGTACACAGCTGCCCCAGTTCCTTGGCAGTGTCTTCATCATCAAGCTCTGAGTCGAATTGGGTATGTGCGATGTAGAATGCCTTGACGAAGACGTCTGCTTCTTTTGAGTTGAGGAGTCGCTCTTGGAAGGATTCATTGGCAAGATAGCTGGCTGCGGCAGATACGAGGGCGAGAAAGTCCTCGATATCAGTGCTGTGGTCAGGGCTGACTGCCAGTTTGAGAAGAACAGAGGCCGTCTCTGAATCTGCAACAGCTACCTCACCATCTTGTGTGATGAGGAGAGCAAGGATCTTGCAGAAATAAGTGACAAGAGGGCTGAAAGCAGCGCGGTTGGGTGACTGAAGGAGAGTGATTAGATGACTGCTGAGTCGTGACTCTGAAGCAAGACGTTGAGCAGGTTCTACGAGCATCAGTGTTGTACCACTCGAGCGTTGTCTTGAAGACTCACCATAATCAACAAGGACATTGTAGAGCACCGGAATCAAGTATGGAACAAGACTCATGTCCTGAAGGTGCTTAATGAAAGAAACGATATATTTGCCCTCAACAACTCGAGCTCGATTTTGATCTGTATCAGCACAAGAATTTCCGGTAACACGCAGAGCCTGGACTTTGACACCATGAGGCTGCTCCTCATCCGAGGCAAGAATGTCAAGGAAGAACTCGAGAATTCCTGAATCTCCGTAAGGGAGTCTCCAAGCCACTGTGGCCATGTTAACGAATTCACAGATGGGGAGGGATTTCACACTCACCATCTCGACTTCCGTCGCCCAACGCCTTGGCTGTAGCCTCTAGCGAAGAGGGATCTTGTTGCTTAAGAGTTTCGAGCACGGAAGATGATAGCTTTGTTCGCTTCACCACAGCATCGTCAGGTTCGTTGGCGGTATCGTAAGTTTCTGGCGATGCTCCGCTTCCTTCACGCTGTATCAGGACAGCCACGTCTTGAGGTGACATAGACATGATCTCAGCTTCTTTTGTGGAGTATGAGATATAATGCTGAAGTTGGACGGACGTTGAATTAGTTACACCAGTCCACTTGAGATACCCTATACAAATGTGTTGAAGAGGTGCTTACAAAACAACTAAAAGTTTCTAAAGCTTTACATGAATGTAGGGAATGGGAGAATAAATCTCTTCGTAACTAAGATTCAGCAACAAGTTTCAGAACCGGTTCATGAAATTTATTACGTCCCGCGTCTCATTGCGGTCAGCTAACATTCTTTCTTGCAGCTCCATCGCGGGGCATTATCTCGGTGAAGCTCGGTGAATCGTGGTGAATGGGTGACCCGGCTAAACTTCGGCAGATCTTGCTGAGCAGCCGGTTGATCGGAGGTGCAAAATTCCGACCTCGGAATGATCCGCCTCCGCCGACTTTGCACCCGGGGAAAAAGTCTCTAGCAGCGCCATCACGATCCTTTCCCTCGTCGCGAACGAGGGCCGCTATTTCAACGTCGCTTCTCAGCGATATCTCCACCTTTTCTCCCGATAATCAATTCGTCTACATCACTCATAATTCTTCAAAATGGTATGCGCCCACGTCTTGGATCATGCCCGCCATGTTCTTTACTTCGAGAATCGCCGCATTGGTTGGAGTGACGGCTAACATATAACCCCAGGCGCACAAATTCGTGGTTACGGCCTTCCTAACAGGCTCCCGAATCCTTGGTCGATCATTTGTCGCAGCTTATAAGCAGGCCCAGGCTGCTTCAGCGTACCAGCGAGCGCAGGCCAAGGCTGGCAACCCATCCGCTGGTGCCTCTCTCTCCTCTGGTATGACTCTCGATGAGGCATGCAAGATCCTCAACGTCAAGCCCCCGGCTGGTGGACAAGCCAACGTCGAGGAAGTTCTCTCACGTTATAAGCGACTGTTTGACGCCAACGATCCTCAAAAGGGTGGCAGTTTCTATCTTCAGAGCAAGATCGTAAGAGCAAAGGAGCGATTCGAGCGAGAGATTGGTCCTATACGGGAGAAGATGGAGCAAGAGGCTGAAATTAAAGAGGGTTTCAAGCCCAAGGTCTACAAGGACTGACGACTTTCCTTGAGCAAATGAAACTAGAAAAAACAACTCTTGTACGATGACCTCGTAAAGGAGTTCTGAGGGACGGGAGGGAGGAGTTCACTTTCTCCATGTATACAATGTACATCTTCACTCGACTGCGGCATGGCACGGCGTTTATTGGGTTATCGGTGGCGTGATGAGCCGCTCGAGGTTGGTTGGTTGGTTGGTTCTTAGACGAAGGAAAAAAGAGACAGACGACCTATGCTATCTTATGTTTAATACAACTGTACGATATCAGCGGAGTACTTTTGGGTTGGATGTGAGTAGAAATGAGGCCACGAGTTGGCGTGAGTTGAGGGTGTATATGTCGGCAACAAATGTCTCGTCAATGACAACGTGGTGTGTCTTGCGAGGACATTTTGGTATCCCTGAGACAAACACACCTCACTGGGTACTGATCTACTATAGCCACAAAGCTATTCCCACTGCCGGATTCTTTTAGGCTTATAAGTTGTCTCTTGGTTCTATACGTGGTGTAATAATAGTCTAGGTAAATCATGAAAAGGAGTAACTAACTGTATTGTAAGATCAAACCACAAACTTTCCCACAAGATGTAACACGCTGATGAAATCATACATGTGTAACCAAAACTATATTTCATTCTGTTCCATCCAAGGCGCAATCACAAGATTAAATCCAGCCATAATTTCCGGTTTGCGCAGGCTCTCCAGTTGTCCTCCATTCCTGAGGCGGCTGAGGTTCTTCCTGTCTACGACGGGATCTGTTTATGGAGAGTGGCCTAGGTATTTCGACCGACTCTGGAAATCCGCTGTCCTGGCTGTAGACACTCGAGTTGCTGCGATCTTGAGCTGGATCAGGAGTTGGTACTTGAACCGAAGGGGCCTGGACTTGATGTCCTGGAATAGCGCGAGGAGTACGTGGGATAAATGGATGTATTACAGCGGCGGGAGCTTGTACTGGTTGCTCAGGAATAGGAGGCGGGGGAGGGGGAGGGGGAGGAACTGGATGAGGCTCGGGTTCCCCGTCATCAGCTTCCTCGTCATCAGGATCTGGTTCTTCAGGCTCGTTCGGTGGAGGAAATGGAAACTGGTGCCTTCTGAACCAGCCCCTCACCGAGGCCACTAGATTTCTGGCCTGTCCCTCATCGGCCTCTGAGTCTGAATCGTCGAAGGCGCTGCCTCCAGCCTCATTAGCTTCATCCATTGGCTCCTCTGGGTCCTCGTCGAACTGATTCTGCTGGTGGTGTTGAAGGCATTTCCAGGTGACCAGAACGGTGAATATGATGAAAAAGAGAATTGCAATTATGATACCGGCTGTTTGAAGGCCAGCGGAGTGTTTATTCTTTTGTGGCGTTGGAGTGTCAGTCTCTTCTGGGTCCAATGTTGCTGAAGTCTCAGTCAAACCCATGGATGTCGCTGCAGTCTTCCCCGGACTCATTGATGTTTCCGTGGTCTCACCAAGGCCCATGGATGTTGCTGTACTCTTCCTTAGATCTATAGTAGTGGATGCCGTCGTGGTAGTGGTCTCGGTCTCGGTCTCGGTATGCGTTGTTGTTTTCGTAAACCAAGCCAAGGTAGTGCCGTCGTCGGGACCTGGAAGAGTTGACCATCCGACGCGAGGCTTCGTCTGTGTTATTCTGATACTCGTGATGCTTAGTGTCTCCTTGGGTAGTTTGAGCGCCGCGACTGAACTGGTAATACCGTTTTCTGGTTGTTTAGGACCATGGTCATCGCGACCTGGCTGTTGAGGATCATTATTGTTAAACGTAGCGCCATAATCGGGACCTGGAGGGGTTGGCCATCCGACGCGAGGTTTCGCCTGTATTGTTTCCATACTCGCAATGGTTGGTGTCTCCTTGGGCAAGCTGAGCACCGAGGTCGGGCTGGTTATGACCTTGTCTGGGTCTTTGGGGCCATAGTCATCGCGACCTGGCTGTTTGGGGCCATAGTCACTGCGGCAAACGTCGCAGATGCTTTTGTAGGTTGCATCGTTGTCTTCGTCATACCTGAAGCCGCCGGCGTCGTCATTAGGCACTTCAGGGTGAGTTTCGAATGAGTTCTTGCGACAAGGGCCACTATACAGAGAGAAGATATCAGTATAGCCCTGAGATGAGAGATGAAGTATATGTGACTTACCAACCTGACAACAACCAGTTGCGGTCTATCGTCGCGTCTGTGACTTCACTTTGGCAATTCAGGGCAGCTACGGGTATTGCCATAACTGCTAGGAGGGAAAGTCTGGGAAGAAACATCTTGCAAAGTGTTCCAAATAACGGAAAACCTTTAGATGCTGGAAGTTAGGCGTAGTCAAGTCGAGTCTCCGATGGCTGTAGCAAACGCAACGGTCTAGGGGTATAAGGACCAGAAAGGACAGAACGGATGAGATGCGGGCGATATTCGTATGTTTTGCGTCTCAAGTTCCATTTTATGTCTTGTACTTCTAGGCTTCCATATATACATCCAAAGGTAAAGTTTTGTGCGTGAATCCTCTCATGGTTGCCAACGAAACTCTACGACAGTTGTTTGCTGCAGACCCTAGCGTTTGTCACAGTGTCACATGCCACTCATTCAGACACGATATCAAGCTTTTGCAAAGGATGCCTTTTAAGTCTGAGTTATATGCGGAGATCTAACGAGAGCCTCTCATAAGTGAAGAGAAATCAAGCTTTGGGGTATACTTTCTTATATCAAACTTTGCTATTCTGCACGCTCCTTGCCCTTTGACTCAGGATATTGGTCGAGATCTGTACTGTGTCCGTCAGGAGGTCTCGAACCAGAAGGCTCGAACTTATAGTATTTGAGGCCCATGTTACAACCATTTTCATCCAACTCGAAAGACATATGACGTGCATCGGTAGTTAGAAGCATGTTTACATCGGTAGAGCGATAGGGGGTTAATATAGGTTTGAGCTCTTGACCGTAAGGCGAGTTTGGCGGAGTTGGGTTTGATCGTGAAGTTCTCACGCCACGTGATACACCAGTGCCGGGACTGGTGCTTGTTCGCTTTCGGTGACTTCGTAACCAATACCAGATTATTAAACATATTGTGGCAAGTAGGAAGAGCACACCGACTGCGATAGGCGCAACCTCACCTGCTGTTAAAGAGTCCTTTGAAGACGAGGCTTCTGTACCTGTTGGTAGCTTCGGTTCATCTTGGCTCGTGGTAAACAATGAAGGCAAAGCTGAGCTTGATCGTATGCTGTCACTTATAGTAACAGTACTCCAGAGTGATGGATCAGTGTTCGCATCAACGCTGGGAGGAAATAAAGGGCTGAGGTCTGCGGTTGGTAGACTTGTCCGAGCGGAACCTGTCGAATGGTCCTTGACAGCTGTTATTGTGATATGGGTAGTGATCTTGGAAGTGACTTTGGGCAATGGATCGGCGGGACCTAGGTGCTTCGTTTCGAATATAGTAGTAAATGAAGTTAGAGTTGCCATCGAGGTAAGGGTTATAGTGTGTCTTGAAGTGAAAGTCACCGGTTCTTGAACCTTTTTGCGTGGGATTGTAATAATCTTCGCATAAGTTGAATACGGTTCTTGGTTGGATTTCATGTAGCTATAAGTATGACCCAAGGAATCGATGAAGATACGAGGCTCATTAAGGAAATAAGATGTGAGCTCATGCTCGAAGTCTTCGTTTTCGGTCGTTTCCAGGTCAGGAGACTGGGTTTGAGCCTCGTCGCTACCATAATGTCAGGGTTTGAGCGAATCCAGAGGCTGAGTTGTACTCACATGTACTCAGAGTCAGGAAAGGGAACAGCCATCTTGAGAAGTCATTTAAAGTCTTGTAGGAAAGAAAAAAAGCACTGTTTGCCATATCTACTGTTTGTTGAAATCGCTCTTGGGAGAACGGCTCCAAGGGCCATGTATATAGTCACCATGCTGGGCTGATTCAAAGGTAAGTCGCTGTCTAGATCAGAGATATAATCACTTGCTATGAGTTGTTGGGTTATGAGACTTATTAAATAGTGAAGAGACTTATCAAGAGTGATCGATTCAGAGAAAGATAATGCTATTTGTGTAACTAATAAGTGCTATCACGAGGCTCTGCATCTGTGTCGACCTTGCGTACAGCCAGAGTTATTCCCATGTCGTGCAATCATTTATGATTTCAGAATCGCTGGCGCTGGCTCGACAGGCTGCACAGGCTCCGTGTAGGTGTGCCCAAAGGAACCATTGTCGAGCTGGAAGTTGAAATTGTTCTGATTGTGCCTGGAACGCCAACGGAGCCCTAGAACCACAGCGGCAATGATGGAAAATATAAACAAAAATACGGCTATAACGAATACGAAAGTCCATCCACCTGAAGAAAGAGAGCCGCTGGAGGATGCAGTAGTCGGAATTGCCAAACTCTCAGTCGACGAACTTGAAGTCAACTCCTCGCTCAAGGTTGTCGGAGTTGCACTTGGCAGCGTCAAATGACTGATTATACTGAGTATATCGTTATCGCTGCTCGTGGTCTCCGTAGGACGCAAGACAAGAGTGAACGTCTCGTGCTTATGCCTTGTATACCAAGTGAAGGGTTCCCAAGTCTCGGTACCTATGATCATCGCGCCATCTTTGATGGAAGTGCCATCAACCTTGTCGATGACTGTCACATCCTCTCTGTCTTTTCCTGGAAGGTCCTCTGATGAAAATGTAAGGACTGGCTCGAAGCCAGATGGAACTGTGCTGTAGACACTTCCAGTCAAATCTACAAGCTCGCGAGGGTCATTTTGGTGGTGGGTGCGCGAAGGATCAGCCCCATGAGAGGCGGAGATCTCCTCATTCTCCATGATCTAGTAGACTTTTATATTATCGATGAGATAAGAGAAACAAGGTAGGAAGGCCTCTTACTTGGACGATTGGGTAGTTGGGTCAATGCTCGTGAAGGTTTGGGAAGAAGTCGAACACAGGGGTAGGGGCCTTGGAGGACTATATATAAGTGGCACACTGAGCTGATTCAAGGTATTCCAATCTGTTATTGAAGATGCATTGCAGTCATTGTGAGTTACTATACGAGAGTAGATAGATCATGTTGTGGTCAGGCAGTGTAATGCATAGATTCAGAGGGGGTAGTCATATTTTGTGCAACTAAAGAACTATGGAAGGACACTGCATCCTTGTTCAATCATATCCTTGTTAATCAAGGTCTCCTTGAGTCGTCGAGATTTTCAAGCTTTCCACCCATAGTCCGGAACCGCTTGTTGTGGCTGTATCTCGGCATGGTTCTTGCAGATAGTGACAGCAACATTAGTTGATGCCCCATACTGCGGTCCATATCGCGGTTCATGTCGTGGCTCAGATTGCAGTTCTTGTCGTGGTTGATGTCGTGATTCATCTCGCAATTCATGTTGCTCTCTATGCCGCGGTCTTGGTCCCTTTACGCAACTTCGTACCAAACAAAAGATGAGTATCGCAACACAAAGGGTAAAAACACCTGCGAAACCCCCTATTATATATCTTGTGGTATCTGATAGACCTGACGTTTCAGACGCAGTCGGGGATGAAGAAGCTGGTAGAAGCTCTGTGCTTGAATCGGTTGCGTATGATGTAGTCCAAGAGCTTCCCTCACTTGATCTGTAAGAGAATGAAGCGAGCCGAGTTGTCTCGGTGCTCAAGCTGAGCATCTCAGTAGTCGTCTCCTTGAGTGAAGTGTACTCTGACCCCTGACTGGGGCTCGTCACGTCTGATGTGCTGCTTGGGGGGATGAACTTGGTTCCATCAATAACGGTGACTATCTCTATCTCGGTACCCGGGGTGAGCCTTCGCGGAACACTCCTCGTTATGGATTGTTCTGACTGAGTGACTGTGGTAAACCTCTCAATGATAGTCAAGTCGGCTGCAAGCTCCGAGATGCCTTGGTCAGGGCGCTCTGACCATGGTATGGTAAGTACTGGCCTGAAATCTGGAGGTATTGTGCCGAAGGTATGACCAGTAAGGTCTTTGAAATCACGAGGCGCGTATCTCTGGCGGTTTGGTGAAGCCTCATTCTCCGATAGTGTGACCCCTTTTTTGTCTATGTTGAGGTTGGCAGTTTGCAATTCAGTTTCATCAATACTGTCGAGAAAATGAGTGAAAGTCCTGTACACTAGCCTAGGTGTCTTATGAACTTACCTAAGTTCAGGATCTGTGAATAGGAAGCACATTGTGTTTTTGGGAAATGGATTTGTGTCTGCCCGCGAAGGATGATACTGGGAAGGAAACGAGCAGTCAGGAATGTCACATTGCAGGACAGCCCCCTCAGAAGTTTAAATAGTTTTAACGACGGTAGGGTTGGGAGAGAAATTAACATTGTCAGCTGCAGTACCATCTGTGGTTAGATGCTAAGCCTGGCAGGGCTGTGAGTAACAGACGAAGAGACCCATACACTCAGAGCCTAACCCCAGCTCTGGTTAATTATGCCAGCACAAAAAGAAACCCAAGGATTATCCAGTCACGAAGGGCAAGTCATATATAAAGATGATCTGGAAAATGGTTCATTGCTGAGCGACATCAAGTGTCAGGGATGACAGCATCACTCAGATAAATAAGAGCTGATGACATAGATGGATAATCCAGGCACTCCCCGAGCTCACCATTCTTCTTGTTGAAACGACACGCAATATCTGAGATATTCTCTTTGACCCTCGGTGTGCATCTGATGCTCGCCCAGCCCCTTCTTCTCACCCATATATGCCTACTCCCAGCGCTTCGACACCACATATGTATTCTCACATCTTCCTCCTGACCAGGCCTTTCCAGTAATCAAAGCTATTCTCATCACTCTGCAATGCCCAGATCTTCCCTGTCGACCTCCCGGTAGCATTTATCTCTTCAACCTTCAACATTCCCCAATCCCGCGTGATTCCCACCACACGAGCCTTGACACCACCTTCTGCCTCGAGAGTGACGTCTTGTCTTGTGTGTAACCAGTGGCGGTAGTAGCGGGCTTCAAGATCAGCTGAGAACCCTTCTCGGAGGAATTGAGCGTAAATGGCTTCGATGCGTGTGAGAACGCGTGCTAGGAGGGTTTCGAGATGAAGTTCTGGTGCCCCTGAGGGAACGAGGTCGGATATAGAGATTGTGGGACGGGGGTTGATGGTATTGAGGCCTACGCCGAGAATGATCTGGTAGTTGCCGTCGAAATAGAGACACTGGGAGAGAATGCCGCCGACTTTAACGTAGTGTGGTTTCTCTTTTGACTTTGTGGGATCAAGGGCATCTAGCAATGTTAGACTTGGTCTTGCAAAGGAGCCGGATTGACTTACAAATGTCGTTGGGCCACTTTAGCTTGATGGGAATGTTCTCGTAGCCACGATCATAAGACTGCACAGCCTCAACCATAGCAATAGCTGTGATATACTGAATAAATACAACAGGACGAGTCACAGCGAGGTGGGCTGGGTGGTTGATTACGGTCGAGAAGATGAGCATTCCAGGAGGAGCAATCCAGACGTTGGAGCCACGACCACGGCCAGCAACTTGGGTGGTAGCTGAGACTGTGAAGCCGCTTGGGAGTTTCGGCATGAGCTTAGGGTTCCTGGTACATGTCAGTCTTGTAAGTCCCCTGTTTGGGAGGAAGAACATACTTCTCAAGCATGGTATTTGTGCTTGTGACAACTTCGCCGTACATGAGCAAGTCACCCCATGCCCTAGCAGTTGGCTCAGTTTGTCGATAACGCTTCAGGCTTGAAAAGAATAGACCATGGTTGAAATGTGGTGTAAGTTTGGGATGAGGAAGACCATTCTCGTGAGGAAAGATCTTCTTGATGATCTTGCTGTAGTCAATGCTGCCATTCTCAGAGATATTGGAGTCCGTTGTCTCTGTCAGAGATTGCTGAAGCCCCTCGAGACTCCAGATTGTATCTTCATTCTGGATGTGAAAGGTGTCTGTTTCCGCTCGGATCCATTCTTCGCCGTTCTCCTTGTCGATGATGTCGCTCCAGTCAGTCAATAGCTCTGACACTCCTGTGTTGGTAATGGAGGAGAGGTGAAGATGGGAGAGCGAGGGAACACCTGTGTCGTGAGGGCTAACCTCAAGACCGAGCTTTGTGAGACATGCCTTGAGAAAAGCAGCTCGGTCCTTATCGGCGTCTGCTAGTTTGGTGACTAGGTCATCATATCCCGGGACGGTTGGCTGAGGATTCAAGTTGGCCGCAGCGAACCTAAAGTGTATCAGTCAGTACATATATACGGTAAACATATCGAAACGTACTCGGGGTGAGGGCCAGTAAGCAAAGCTTTACCATCTCCGACTGTGCAAAGAACAACTGCTGCTTTCCCATCGCCGCCATCGACATCAAGCTCCTCATCGTAAGTAGCGAGAACCTCGACCTTTCTATCCTTGACCGAAGCAGCATCAACAAAGACACCTCCTCCGTTATAGTAAGAGATGATTTCAGACGCAACCTCCTGTTCAAAGGCACCCTTTGGGATCGTCAAACGCACAGCCCTCGCTCCCCTTTCACTCCGATACTCAAAGCCTTTGAACGCACCACCTCGACAGGTCCCTGGGAAGAACCCCAGCTCTCTTCGTCCAACAACCTCCATGGGTTTGTTTCCCACTTCAAATTCGCACTTCTGTGTACCGTAGTAGCCGCCAGCACAGAAGCCCAGATAAGAGCCTCCTCGGCGAACATAGTCGCCGATACGACGATTTCCCTCACCATTCAATGCCTGGCAGTAGCCGAGATCGCCACCGCCTGGGAAGACGAGGAGTGCGCATGTTGCTTGCCATGGCTCTTTGAGGATGATATTCTCGGTGATGGGGATGACGGCGTAGTTGGGGCCGAGAAGACGGCGGAGGGACCAGATACAATGCCGCACTGACTCAACTGTGGTGCCAATGCCTTGATGGTGAATCAGTGGGTGTAACAGCCTGTGAAGGGAGTTGATGGATCAAACCTGTATAAACAAGCACGTTGAGCTTTGCTGGTGCCATTGTCAGTGTTTGGCTGATCCTGGTGATATCGTAGTTGTTCGTGTAGTCTTGTCACTTGACTTTTGCTGGATCTCGCCTCAGCCAAAATCTCCGCCTCGAACCACCTTTAACCTCTTTCAACGATAACACACAAAGACTCAATCACCACAATTTTGGACAAGAGACCAGTCGAAAGTATGACAAAAGAAGAGAGCAATGCTCAGCAGAGCACGCAAGAAGACGACGACGAGCCCGATGAATGGTGAGTGAGCGCTCTTTTCCGTTGAGAAACCGAAAGCCGAGGCCTTTGCTAACCGTTGATGAAGGGACAAGCGGATCTTCAGCACTGGATGCGCGGGTGAGTCTTGTTTTTCTTACAAAACCCAATGGTAAAATACAAAAAGAGATATAGGAACCCTATGAGGTTCTATAAGTCTACGCCTCAACTACTTGCCCACTAATCGTTTTGTTGAGAAACAGGCTTGCTAACAGGCATCACCAACTCAGATGAGAACGCAAAAATGACCGACTGCTACTTTGAAAAGAAGGATTGGCGCGCATGCGCTGCAGAAGTGAGTATCAAAATTCGAATCCAAAGCAATCACATTTATTTTATTTGTTTCGAGCTGCCTTGCAGCATTGCTCTTATGCTGTCATAGACCTGAGCTGACAGTATCATAGATGGAGCAATTCAAACAGTGCTGGAAGGCTCATAACAACGACCAACGTACAGAGACCAAGGACAATTGAAGTCGCATTAGGGGAAATCTACTGTACTATTACTGTATAAAATGTACACTACCAAGATCAGGCTCTCCTTTCCAGGCGATTAGGAAACGATGACTCCAAATAAGTTCACTCAATCAAGGCATCATGATATGACATACACAGTACTAGCACTGTCCCCCACCGGACAATCAATCCACCCGCCCTTGAAATTATCGCCATAGCTTCATCGAGCTTGAAGCTCACCATATACAACTCCCCATACCAACCCGCAATGTTCGTCCCTCGCCGCGCCCTCTTCGCAGCCCGAAGACTCCCCACCACCTTTCGTCCAATTGCACGATACGCTACCGAAGCATCAGACGTGACGCTGCAAAAGCCTGATCAAGATGTTACACAAGTGAAGCAAGAAGACGTCGTTACAAAGCCCAAATACACTACCAGAGCTAAAGCTGCACCTTCGACTGCGTCTGCAAAGTCGCCAACTGTAAGATCTACACCTGCAGCCGCATCTGCAAAGTCTACATATGCGCCCAAGACGTTTCCTCCAAAGCCCACGGCAAGCAGCAAGAGTGCTAAGCCGGAGAGCCCACACAAGCCTGTTACGGTGTCGAAGAGCATTCTGAGCGAGACAAGCGAGACGGACACGGAGAACACAGAGCACATCAACTGGGAGACGAGCTGGTATGGCCTTGGTGTGAAGGCTGTTACACCTGAGCAGAGTGAGATTCTCGCAAGACCAGTTGATGCTGAAGATGTGGAGGTCAAGCCCGATGGTATCATCTACTTGCCAGAGGTCAAGTACCGACGACGGCTGAATGAGGCCTTTGGACCGATGGCTTGGGGAATGGTCCATCGTGGGGAAGTCGTTATCGGTAACCAGATCGTGACGCGTGAATACGCCCTCATCGTGAACGGCCGGTAAGTGAACCAATTTCCAATATTATATAGTGACTAACGAGAACAGAATCGTCTCCCAATCGCAGGGCTACAACAATTACTTCAGCCCCGAATCTATCCCCGCCGCCATTGAGGGTGCCAAATCAAACGCCCTGATGCGTTGCTGCAAGGATCTCGGTATCGCCTCTGAACTCTGGGATCCTGTGTACATCCGCTGGTTCAAAAAGCATTACATAGAGGAAAAATGGGTCGAGCACACGGTCACTAAGAAGAAGAGGACTTTCTTTTACAAGAAGGGTCTCGCTGACGCAACGTACCCCTACAAGTTTTGTTAGGCATCTGTCATGTATTCGTGCACTACATTTGTATAGAATCTCGGGGTAGATCCCCTACTGTATGATATGGATGGGTTAGACGTATGGCTTTGGCGCATGGAGCGATACTTAGTAATTCAGAGGAAAACGAATGGATCACGAATCACCAGACCAAGATCTACGACTGTCTTTAAAGAAGAACGAGTTCATGTACACCAATGTCCATTTATAGATATGCACTGGAGCAGCTATTGCGCCGAATATCAACAGGCTCATGTCAAGAAACACCATATCTACGGAGGACCTTAGTAAGACCCATGATCATTCAAAACCCACTTCCCAGAATGGAGTTTCTATCTTTCCCTTCCGGAGGCGCTCGCTCCACCACCTGATGCGGCATCACCGCCCCATCCCCAAGGAACCCATGAGCCTGATGCATTTCTAGTGCCAGCTCCCTGGTTTCTTCGGCGCACCTGGCGATGGTCTTCGTCCGAACTAGTCTCTGCGTCGATCCTTTCGAAATCGGTCTCGCTGCGACTCTTGCTAATACCACTCCATCCGCTTAGTCCACTAGGTGGTCGCTGGGTAGGTTCGTCCTCCTCATTATTATCATAACCTCCGTAGGCCATGGGGTCTCGGCGAGTGCCTGTGCTTGTCTGGGCACGCTGGGCTTCGGTACGAAGATCCTGGGCCTCCCGATCAAGTGCCGAGATCAGGACATTTAGGCGATCGCGCTGAGCCGAGATGAAGTCCATTCTGGCCCCAGACTCGCGAAGATGCGGTGGGATCAATGCGCCCGAGTTTGTGGGCTCACCTCCAATTGTTCTCGTACCAGCTGATTGTCCACCTGCACCTGCGTTGGTAGCAGCTGCCACGGCGCTGGAGAGTAGGCTGTAAAAGTCGGTGCCGCTGCTGTTGTTACCAGCCCATCGCGCGGCAGGGACGTTGAATCGTGACAGAAGCGACTGCGTATAGCCTTGCGCAGGCTCGGGAGGAGGCGACTCGGGTTCGGATGGTGGAAGACCGAGGACCTTGACCTTGAACTGCTCGATAGCGAGCTTGAGGTAAGATATTCCGGCAGCAGTCAAGCGCTCATGTGCGCTTGCGATGAAGTCGTCAATCTGCGTCTCGTTCTTTTCAAGATAAGGATGGACATATTCTTCGTATAGACGCCGAGCGCCTTGTGTCTGTGGGAGGATAAGGTAGAGGAGGAAGAGTAAACGGAAATAACCGTAAAGCGGAATCCTGCGAGTGTCAGTACAGAAGGTGTCAGGTCTGGGTTTCAGACATACCATGACACAATAAACCAAACCCAAGACTCAGCGAGAAGACAGCAACTGAGCACCACCCAGTACATCAGCCATGGCGTCAGCTGGGTGGGATCATGTGTCTTGAGCGCTTTGTAAGATGCAAAGATAGGAAACAGATAACAGGCGACAGAACTATTCAGAACAAAGGAACAGTCAGTAAATCAGATCCATTGGCATTGCGAGCTGATTGGGGTGGTTATCGCATTGCGAGTATGACGCCTCATGACGAAGAGGTATAGGGCTGAAGCTTACGATAAGAGCATAGGAAAAAGGTCAAACATGGCTGCAATCCGAGGTGAAACCTCGTGCGTGGCTCGGCAGTTAAATCTAGATGTGAGCGGGGGTTTGACCAACGGAGAAGAGGGTAATTGTCTCCGAGAGGTTTAAGGAAGAGAAGGGAAAAGGGTTTTCTGTAGGTGTAATAGAATAAGTTTCAGGATAAGGTAGGTGACGTTTAGTGGTTGAAGCTGACGGGAGCTGAGCTGAAAATGGACCTAAGAGGAAGTGGGCGCCGAAACTCCCGTGAGCGGGGGCGGGGCACTTTTTTCGCGTGACGGTGATGGCTTAGTGAGTGACCCACTAAAAGTTGGTGCTACAAATGGAGGAATAAGTCTCGAGTCAAAAAGAGCTGATCACCTGAATGCAGACTTGACCCTCGTGATAGAGGCAAGTGTCTTTTGTTGGGCACAATGACGACTTTTTATTCTGATTCCTAAACTGAACACGGTTTCTTTGAGGGTTCTGACTCTTTCAATTGCGTAGTTGGTACACGTGTCTCGGATGCGAGTCCTGTATCTTGAAGACAAGTGTTTTCATATTCGTGGATAGAGCATCTAGGCATCAACCGTTTCGAAGCATACTGCAGTGATTCTTATGCAGAGGACACATAATAACCGCAGATACACTACATCCCTGACTGTCGCCTGGTGAAAACACATAAAACGCGTGGTAATACGTCTAAGCAAGATATATATTCCATACCGTACTTGATCCGTGAAACGGGGAAAGGGAGAAACAAGATAATATATTATGGGTGATCCCTTAGGATACGAGAAGACAGAATCTAGGTACCGGTGAGATCATACCGATCTATATCCAATCAGATCATCACGATATGCTTAATAATCAGCCATCCGGATTATCTCTTCTGATGCAATACATCAATTCTGCCTTCTTGTATTCTAATGGAAGGGATAGGATATCGATATGGCTTACTTATCGGATTCTGAAGCGATGAGATATGGGCCACATTATAAATAGTTTCAGATTGAAGGATCACTAACAAATTTTGATGTCGTAGTTGACAACGGAATCGGCATGACTCGGGCCCGGTCGGAGGCGCGGGCCAAACCCTGTGCTCCGGCTTGGCTGAGTCCGAACTGCAACCCCAAGTCGGCAACAATATCAGCGTAGATATAAGGAAATGTTGAGCATCATATTTGACACCATGATATTCTTATTTGACCTCTCTTGTCATGATGAAGTAATAACTGATGACTTGTGGAATTGTCATTTCTTGATCTGATTTGACCTGTAAAGTAAATACCTAACCGTATGTTGGCTGTCAAGTCTACCCTGCATATCTCTACAGGCTGGATCAACCTGGCTGTGAATATCCAGAATTTAAGCATAGGCTCACAGTGAGGACAATGCTCTGGGGCTGAGTACGAATATAGCAATAGTTGTAACGAAATGAGTCTAAGATAAGATCAACACCGGCTTGGACCTAGTGTCATGTCACGATGCAGCCATCATCACCATGGGATGTATATCCGATCACCACTGCCGAGCCAGATCATGCAAGGTACGGACAGTAGATGCCCGTTGCGGCCGAGATAATCATGCTAGAGCGAGGAGATATGGCGTAAGGATAACTAATTTCGCGATACATCTTTGCATATCCAGTGACTTCTGGACTGGCCAGCCACGTTCTCTATGCCTATCAACAGTCCACAGCAAACTCTAACTCAACAACACTCGCGCAAACCATGCCATGCTGACGTGGATTCTCATTAAATCTAGAAATAGCTTATCAAGATCTCTCGTATTAGTGCGAATTATAGAACTCTATTAAACTCAGCCTCATGTTTCATGTCCATTTTGCCCGTCCGCCTCCCGCGGGCGCCCGATCGGCCGGAGCCCCGGACGGACGGCGCACCCGGACCCACCTGATCCTGAAGTGCACAATCGACTTTTCTTCTCCACTGCAGCTGAAATAGTATAGGAATTCAGGATCAGTGGTGCCAGTTGACGTAGTTGGCTCGCTATGCCCGCGGAGTCAGATCTTGGATATTTGTTCCGACGGGTGCCGAGATCTGATATCTTGAAACCTGCCCCTTTATAAAGACGTGAATCTGCTGTCTTCCCCAGATATCTAATCCATCACATCATAACAACCATCCAACAGTAAACAACTGCGAGCTCTGATCAGTTCCTGCATATCCAGTCCGGCCCTACCGAAAAGTTTATCAACCCTAACTCCAAGACGTTGTGAAGATCGCAAACATGAGCCACACACCACTACCCGGCGGGCTTATCTCATTCGGCTCCGATGCCAATTGTACACTCGAACTATGTCCCCTCGAGTCGAGTATACTGCGATACCAACCGAATGTTCCCGCCAATGCCATTTTCATCGGAGTATTCGGATTGTCCATGGCTCTCCACATCTTCCAAGGCATCAAGATGAAGACATGGGGTTTCATGGCGAGCATGATGGCAGGATGTATTCTCGAGATTATCGGTTACATCGGGCGTCTCATCATCCACGATAATCCGTTCGACTTTATTGGCTTTCTATTGCAGATCAGTAAGTGTTTCTAAACCAAAATCGAACAAGCATGGATGGAAAGGGAGAACTTGACTAACTCTGGCCCAGTCATGATCACCATTGCCCCCGTTTTCTTCTCTGCTGCCATCTATGTTCTTCTGTCCCAGGTGTAAGTTTCCCCAGTTCACTCAGAAGAAGCACAACTGACACTCTCAGCATCAACTTTGTCGACCCAAGTGTCTCTCGATTCTCCCCCAAGTATTTCTACTGGATCTTCATCCCTTCCGACATCATCTCCCTCATCCTCCAAGCCGTCGGCGGTGCAGTCTCAGTTGTTTCCACAGCGCAGGACGACGTCAAGACTGGAGAGGACATCTCCATCGCTGGCCTCGTCTTCCAAGTCGTCACTCTACTTTGCTTCGTTGCATTGTTCATCGACTACGTTATCAGGGCTTCCAAGTCACCGGCCCGATATCGCCTTACTAAGCCCATCCTCACTTTCCTCTTCTTCCTTTTTCTTTCGACCATCTTCATCCTGATTCGATGTGGCTACCGCATTGCCGAGCTCAATGGGGGATACTTCAGTGCTATCTTTCGAGACGAAGGTCTCTACATCGCTCTTGAATCTTGGTAAGAGCCCTTGAAGATTGTCACATTATAGTAACAACTCACTAACTGTTCTTAGCATGATGTGCATTGCTGTTCTTCTCCTGAATGCTGGCCACCCCGGATATGCTTTCAAGGAAACCCCCGAGTTTACCAAGGAAATGGACCAGATGGACCAAGACGACAATACCGTCTTTGGAGAATAAGTCTCATCTTCGTCAGAACTCCTCAGATGGAGAACATGCCCGCCAGGACAAGGAATCCCCTCGACCTACCAGGGCAAGCTCAACCGATATTTCCTTTATTATCGATATTTGCCTCGAATTTTAGCGTGTATATAGACAGTATGGCGAAATGGCGTTAAGACATGGCAATAACTACCTGGAGGGTTATAGATGATTTTTCTTTTTTAGAAAGGTATGGCACAGCGTGTGCAGGCTTAGGTATAAAGTCCTCGCGATTGGGCGACATGAAGCTTAGATCTCATGTTGACTTCGTGGTAAAAGTGTTATATAAAAAGATATAAAAACAAATAGATAAAACAGTTAAAAATAAAGAAAAATAAATGAAAGAAGAATAGGGGGAAGGGAGGAGAAATACATGCTCTAGCAACCGTATAAGATCAGCCGTTTCCACTGTAGTATTGCCGAGTCTTCCACATGTACTCTGTAGTCTGCTCCGGGGATGAAATGAGAGGCAGATGACTTTGTTCTGATATATTTACGCCGAAATAACACCTCGTGAATACAGTATTGGAATATTGTTAAATGTCAGTTGATTGTCCAGAGCGGTTAGATCTTTGGAACATCTTGTTCGTCTTTACTGCCTCTGAGGTGATTTGTTTGATAGTCCATGTGAGAATCAGACCATGTTGACATCGCCAAAGGTGCCTACAGGGGAAGGAAAACTCCAGTTGAATCTCATCACTCATGCTGAGTCTACATCCAGTGCCGAGAGTGAACTTTCATCTGATGGTTTCCGAAGGATGAGCCGAGGAATGGGGGGTGAAGAACACCACTTTCGTACTCGTTCCTGAGCATTCATCACTGATCAGTCACGTACAACTCGTTCTGTGGCGTGCTGTTAGTTCTTGGGCTTATCTTCATCATTGCTGGGCCTGCCGTGCAGCATGTAGAAGTTTATTTGCAAATCGCAACAACAGTCGAAAGACCATGTTGGCTACAATAATCAAGATATAGCCGTGTCTCGGCATTCAATAGTTTGGCCGACCAGGAACATGACGATACCCCTGAAGGCTGGATTACCAATTAATGGAAGTGTAATGACGCTTTCGTTCTTAGAGCGATCCCAATCACACAGACAGCATCGTTCTGGCCTCTGGTATGTTGGGTCTTCAATAGCTGTAAGGGCCTATGCATCTCTCCGAATGATGATAGATAACGGTGCGTCGGCCCGAGAGTTGTTCTCGTCTTGGCTCGCTTGACATGTCGTCTATCAATCATTGTTGTGAGTTTGTTCCACCCCGCGAATTGGACCTGAGAGATTAAACGGAACGGGTGGCTTTTTCAGAGTTTGGCGGCTTCATCAAGCTAGATCCGAGCCCAGGTAGGAGTGGATCATTCAGTAGATTCTGCATGGCAAGCTTGCTTGGTAAGGGAACGGGTATTGCTGAAATGAGGATAAGAATTCATGGTTTCATAACCGTATTTCGCCTCTAGCCGTAAATCGAACTAGGTTTCCATACATCACGATGATTGTTTGCTGTGATGCGGAGATTATACCTGCCTAGTAATATTAGCGCGTGCAAGGGCAGGGAGCAAAGACGTGGGATCCCAGAGTCAAGACGAAGTGACCAGAGAGAAAATGCTCAAGATGATGCAAAGGACCGAGGGACCCTCTCTGAGAAATTGAGGCATCGGAGGAAAACCGCAAAGTGAACCCAACTTTGCAGAGGGCACTGTGGTCCTTGAACCTGAGTCTGTGGTTCTAGCAATGAATGGCTTGCGGTGTGGCGGAGGATCCCCAGGAAATAAGCCCTTCAGCCCATTTCGGGAGGAAATGAGCTGGTATAATAATTCTGTACAGTATGTATATTGGATAATTGGATAAATAACGTCTTGTGGTTTCCTTTAGAGAGAGACCAGGATCTTGGTGGGCAGTTGTCATATAACATTGCGTTAAAGTTCCAGGGCTGTCCCTTAACCATTGCACCGGGTTGATAGATCCTGGAGGTAAATAAATTCACCGTCACCACCGCAAGAAGTATCCAATAACTAACCGGGGTCGTGAAGATTGATCTGTAATCAAATCGCCTTGGAAGCTTCTGAAGAAGCATGGGAACATGGTAGCAGTTGACGAGGCTGGACAGGGCGCCTGAACTGATAGGGCTTGAACACCGAATGTCATCATGTCGGTTGTTGGCGAGGCGAGCCGTTAGGCGGTCCCAGCGAGTTGGGTGAGAAACCGGGGTGCCAGGTCTATTCTCCTCAGAGTTGTGATCAACAGACGAAAGGCCCAAGGCCATCCAATTGGGATCGCCAAAGCTGAGCCGAACTATTGCTCATACAACCGAGGGCACTTGTTCTTCGACATGACATTAAAATCTGATCCTTTTTACTACGGGCAGAATACGATATATGAACTTGTTGGACTCGGATATAGCGTAGCGATGCCCAGGACTATCGCCGAGCAACTCTGATGAACTAATAATTAATGACCATTAGTATGGCCGCATTCATGTGGTGCAAATTGAGGACCACTTCCGTACCAGGAGAATCATCGATCATGCGAAGAAGGAGGTCGAGCTGGTGGTTGCTTTTGATGATATGGGGAGAATATTTTCCGCGTCTCAGCAGTTCCCAGCAAGTTTGAAGGAGGTAGATCCGATTTGAACGATGTCACCTTTCCAACCTAAGGTAAAACCCATGTGCGTAGCATCCACCACGACAGTAGTGCCTGGCAGCCCACCTTTTGTTCCCTTGAACGTTGCGGCCAAGATTGGATTTAGCTCCAGGCACAGATCTGTTATTGGCTCGCGGAACGCTCCCACCTTTGCCGCCAGCCAAGGGAACTGATAGGGGTATGTGCGTCTGAGCCTGACATATCGGAGTCAGCGAGCTCTCGCCGCAGAGGAGCGCCGCCGAATAATGGCAGTTGGCTTTCAAGTCAACACCATAGAATAGCCGCTATCGTACAGTTTCATCGAGGCAGCCAAAGGAAGCATGTTCACATCAATTTTATTGGCGTTTGACAAAGGAAGAACAATTTATTCAGAGGCCTTGCCTATGGTTCAGGCAACGGCAGGCCTCTGCAAGCTATCACGCCCCAGGCAACTCCTTTTTCAATATGTATAACGACGGCAACAATGACCTCAGAGGCGTATGAGACTTCGAGAAGACGGTGAATTGTTGAGAGCTACCTCCGCTACATGATCGGTGCGGCTTCTGTCTGCTGAGTAAGATCGAATCTCGGGAATTGTATGAAGCCATGAGTGGAGCATCTTCATCTTGTTACTATGCTGATCTTCTGACCGTTAAGTCATTCTTTCGTGGAGAAAGTGGCAGGATTGCGCTGACTGCGTTGTAGAATTAGGTTTTGTAAAGGAAACGGGGGTTGGATGTCATTTCACACCTCAGACATGTGCAACCAGGTACAAAGGGGTCGCACCATTCCGTTGTTCTCGCAAAAAAACCCCGGACGGGCTGTGATCGAGGAAAAGTCGTGACCGAAGATCCAAGCATTGGTCGAGTATGTCCAGAGGAGGAGGGAGCAAAGCCAATGAACCGACAAAGTTAAGCCGTGATTAGTCGAACAGAGAGTTGAGCTTAAAGCGAGCAAGGACTAGCAAAGTAGCAACATGCGCTGTAAGCCAATGCAATAGCATAGGTAGAGTTGGGTTGTGGGACGGGTCGATCAGGTTCCGAGGATGGCGCTTTTGACTAGGGAGTCTCCTCCGTTAGTGGCGAGTTTCTTGGTGGTTTGTGAGGTCAAGTACTGTATGAAAGTATGTAGTGTCTGTTCTGTTATGTGAACGATTTCATCAGTATTGGCTCTGTTACCGGTGTTGACATTGAGGCTTGAATGGGACAACTGCAGGGGCTCTCGTCTGAGCTCTGGTCATTGGCTGGTGAGAGCGGTGGAGGATCTTGCGAGAGGTACGGGTACCTGTTACCCCATAACTAAGTGCTGACGGGTGAGTAACTGAAAATGCCCGCGCTGCAACGCTGCAACCAACATCCGATTTGACACCGTTAGTCCTGGGTGTTAATACGATGGGAAAAAGTAAATAGGTGAGCATCCTCCAAGTGTGGTTATTGCGATGGGCATTGTCCAATTCTTGCAACTACGGCTGCAGGATGTGGCTGCAAGCCCCAACGGTACTCAGCACAAGTCAGAGTTTAGCCTAGTGGGCGATGGATAACGGTTGCGATCCCTCCAATCTCCATTCGTCGTCACAAGGGAGCGCCTTTTCTGTTTTGGACTTTTGAGTTTCCACCGTTCGTTCTTGAGCTCCAAGAGAGTTTAGATACTTTTATAACGGAGCCCAAGACGTTTAGCCATCGCTGTACTACCTAACTTAGGGAACGGATGGCACGAGACGACAATGTGACCAGAACGCGTCCCTTGCAGTAGCTTCTGCAGCGGGTGGTTCTTGCTCGAGTGGAGAAGGTCTCAGGCTCCAAGGCGCTGACCCCTTAAGCCAAGTATGAGACTGGCGAGCGACAAAGAGGGGACCGATGACATTGCTTCTTAGCACTGCAGCCACTGTCTCGTACCCTGTTGATCTTCCAGGTGTCGGATGATAAAGCCAATGGACGGTTTTGTATCCTCCTTTGAAGCATGATAGGTTGCACTGGAAACATTTGCGACGGAACTTGGTTTCGTATCAACGTCACGGCATCTGTAACATATCATTTCCACCTCAACAGCAAGCTGAACGATTACGTATTTCGGGACATTCGAGACAGGGCATCGGCTGCTACTCCGATCCCTTGAGGCGTTCAAATACCAAGACGGAGAGGGTGGTGGCGGACGGGTATGTAAGACGGGGGAGACCAGGCGTTTGCAGCCTGCAGCGAGCAAAGCGGTCGCCCGTCCTGCGTGGCCTGGCAAACGTGAGCAGAGGCTACAGAGCTAAGCAGCAAAAGCAAGGTAACCAAAGCCATGGATCTTTATGTGCGACACGGCATGGTTTGTGGCGGACGCGGACGTCTGACTGACCTGGGATTCGGTTGTTAAATTGTAGTGTCGGACATGTGTAGTATTTTGTGCTCACGAACAGGAGATACAAGATGCAGAAGAGTATCACATTGATGACAATGACAGCAAGATTGATTGGGGTCCTCAACCCCGTTCCGAGCCTGGAGATGAGCGAGCCTTGTTGCCGTCCCTTTGCACGCGTTCCGATGACTGACGCGTAGAAAAGGAGATGCATCACCGATCGTGATTGTATCCATACTCGGAGAAATGTTGGTTCGTATGAAGTCTAGATGACGTTGACGACTGATCTGTGTTAACAAACACTTGAAGAGTTCCAGTGCTAGGGCGTGGAGGTGTGGGAGGTCGGTCCACGATCTATCGGGTTGAGTTCCATGTTGAAAATCATCCATTACCTTAGTGGAGGCCTATGGAGCGAGTGTCCCTCCTCGGACTGCACTAAAGGGCAGTCAGTCCACTGAAATTTGGGTAGACTCCAGGACTTTCAGTGAACAGACAGAAAACTTGGCAGTTAACTGAGGTGAGCCCAGGGCTGTTCGTGCCTGTCTCCCTTGCCGCACCATCTCGAACGGTCGGTGGACTCCCACCCCTACGGCCTGCTAGTCACACCCCCTAAATCTTGCCCTGGCCTATCCTTGGAGGTGAGATGGATGTTCCGTCCCCTGTGCAGCTGGTACCAGCTCAAGGAGAAATGGACTGTTCGTCCCATGTTCTGCAGAGTACTCGCGCTGATGGAGGTACTTTGCAGCGAACACTTAACCACCTGTTTTATGATCGCTCCCATGTACCATCCTTGTCTACCATGAGCCATCGTTTCATTCAGAGCTACAAAGCTAAATCTGTATGATACTTTAACGGTGTTAAGCTCTAGCATCTGAGCCATATCTGAGTGTGTAGTTCACGAGAAATGCCTCAGCTGGCTATTCCATCTCGCCGAATACCTAATCTTCCGCCCGTGATAGTGCAATAATTGCCATTAATGTATGATGAAGCAAGTCCGACTGACCTAGCAGAAATGGTACCTGCCTGTTGGCTTTCCCGCTACCATTCCCCTTTACGACTAGGTCTCCCTGTCTCCACACCCTCCTTTCCCCTGTTCCTGGCACACCCCACCTCTCATCCATTCCTTCCTTCGTCTTTTGCTCTGGGGCGCCCTGTCAATCTAATTCCCCCTTCATCGTTGTCACCAAATTTCTCATCCTACTCAAAATCTCGAGAATTTGTTGGTTCCATTCGTTCAGACACACCTTTTCCCTAAACGGTCTTCTTTCCCGTTCTCTTGTTTGTTAAACTTCATTCATTCTTTTCCATCCGCTCGCTACCTTACTCCCATTTACCGTTGCCCTTGACTCGCCTTGGTACCTCTCGGGATCACGAGTCTTGTGCCGATCCAGTGGTACCCCGGATTGATGAGATCAAATCAAACTGCCGGCCAGCAAGTAACCATTTGACAATCCTTCTCCTCCGACACGATCGTCTCGCACCCTGTGACAGCACTCTCCCTTGAGATCCGCAGAAGACAGCCGGACCAAACCAAACAAGGCTTATTCGACTCACTACTGGCTCAAGCTTCTCGCGGAAATCCCCTTTGTTTTGCTTTGTTCATTCTCTCCCCGAGTCTGAGACAACCTCCTTTATCCATCAAACTTGCCTGAATCGTTTCCATTTCTGGACTCAACATCCGACCCGTTCTTGTTTAACCTAACTCGGGTACCTGCGTTTTCCTCTTCCCTCTTACAAGAAGAATTCATCTGCTGTCGCCCGCTTTCGACCTACAAACTTGCCATACTGCATCAAGATTGCTCCACGGGACTCCTGCACGACGACGACCTCGACGACACTCCCGATCCGCGAATTCATCGAGTACGAACAATCTTGCCTCGCGTGCCCTGTGTGACTACCGAGTCACTTGGCCCGAATCGATATTGGTCTCTAACATCAACAGAGGCTGGCACACATCCGTCAATTTGACATCTCCAGGTACGAGACTCATTTCTTGTTGCAAGCGATTGGTTGGTCATTACATGGGGGAACATTTACCCTCAGTGTTCATCGAAGCGGCCATCCATATTTACCTGTGCATGGCGACGAAGTTCGAGCAGCGACCGGGCCAGATGTCTACTTCATGAACTCCAAGCAATCTTGCACACCGATCAATGATAGCGAAGCTAACCAACATAGTGTTTGACACAAGATTGGTACAGTTGCCAATCTAGTTCGACCTATATCACCTTTATCAGTTGTGATGAATTAAACGCCTACCTCCCACGACAACGAACAACCGAGGCAAAAATAACGTTTCATCCTTGGGATTTGTCCTTCATCATGAATAGGTTCAGAGGCAAGAAGAAGGGCAAGGATGATCTCGAGGCTCCGCGGCCATCGATTGAGTCTGAGTCTTCTAGCCCCTTTAGAATGTTCGGCAAGAAAAAGGCACAGGAAGAGGAACCTAAAAAGGAGATTGATCTCGCTACAGCCCTTCCATCGACTGATGATTTTCGAACAAGTCTTCTGATGACCAACCTTTCGGCACGGTTCTCTATGTTACGCGAGCAAGACGATCCAAACACCAAGGTTGGCAAGGCCAGCGACGACAGTGTTCTGTTCCCTAAAAGACAATCGAGAATGATGGACTTTGGTTTTGCTGCAGGGTTGGGCGACATTGCTGAGGTTGAGTCTATTCGGGCCCCTTTTGCACGCTCATCGATGCAGTCCAATGATGATACCGGGTCAACAAACGGGAGTGTGATGGGCCGGTCGAAACCGATTGAAGGGAACAACTTGTTTGGAGGTCGACAAAAGGTTTACAAAATCGGCACCGGAGGGAACAAAGGGGCTATGAGTGGCCGCGTTCTCTATGGTGACGATGTCGCCCAGTCAGCTTTCCAGAAATGGAGGCAATCTGAAAAGGATAAACAGTCATTCGAAGACCTGCAGCAAGAAGATTTAGGTGACTTGGAAAATGCTCGACCAGAGTCTCCTTCTCAGACCGAGTACAACCGAAAAAGGGAGACAAACTCAACAACGTCGTCAGGTCCATCTGCAGCTCGGGACTCAACAGCCGCCACATCTATCACCTCATCTTCAGTCAAGGACCGGGAGTCCTTCGTGCGTACATCTCGGACTGTCAGCCCAACACCACCAATGGAGCGAAGCGTGACCAGAACCCGTCGTCTCTATGAGCAAAGCTTAAACCAGGATCTTCAGGACCAACAGTCATCTGCTCTTTCAAGAATCGATACGCTTACAAAGCGAACACTCGGCAGCAGAACTCCAGATCTGACACCTCCTGTTCCTTCCCCAGCAAGCGCAACATTCGGTGATCGTTTCATCACTCGATCGGTCCTGGCTAAGGCTAGTGCCCCTAACCTACGATCTTTCAGCCCTCCATCGCAAATGAGTCCTGTAGACTCGGTGAATAAATTCCCCAGCATGGACCAGAAGGCCTTTGGTGCTACACCCCCTCTGAGCCCCCCTATTAGTGAGACAGGGGAGGCTCATCCCTTTGATCGAAGCAGAATTATCACCAGGAACAACAGTCAATATGATGAATCAAGGTTCGCCCAACGGCAAATGCAAATGCAGCAGGGTCGCGAAACTCCCACGAACCGATTCCGCACTGATTCCAGCCCCTCATTGCCAGGCACTCGATCTAGGTCATCTTCTGCCCACCGTCCGCAAATGGAAAGGAACGAATCTGGATCTTTCCAGACTGAGCCAACCGTCCAGGAAGAGTCACAACATTCAACCTTCTTTGATGACGATGATGACCAGTCTGTTGTGGACGAGTCACACCTTCAGCCTATCTTCCCTCTGCAAGTCAAGGTTGAGAAGCCAGCTGATAATGAGCACCCTGCCTTCAGACGCACTACGGTACCAACGCCTCTATCGGTTCCGGAAGGAACTGGAGTTGCGCCAGCTGACTCAACAGAGCAAATGCCTAAGGACTCACCTACTTTGGGACCTACCTCTGGTGGACTGAGTGGCATGGTCAGGCAGCATCTTCGACAAGATAGTGGGGCCTCATCGATTTATGGAAGTTTACCCAACGATGTTGACCTGAGCTCACGATTCCCTCCCGAACGCCCTGATGCACATACCTATGAGCCGAAGACGGTCGATTCGAACGCCTGGGAGTCGATTGAGAGAGACTTGGCTATGTCAATTGACGGTAGCGTGACTAGTCCTACTAGATCGTCTGGTTTGATGGAGGCCCAGATATTGTCTAGACCCGAATCCACCCAAAACCCGAAACAACAAGTCAACCTCCAGCCGGAAGAAGAGACAGATGACTTTGCTCGTCATCTCGCCGACGGTGCGCGACGTGTCAGGGAGAGACTCACTTCTTTTGTCGAAGCTGATAGCAGCATTTCGTCACCAGAACCTCCGCCTCTGTCTGAGCTTCCACCTCCACCTCGTCCGAACGCTTTGGGTATCTTGAAATCCAAGTCCAGTCGTGGCTCTTTGGTTGACAGAGGCCGAGGCGACAGAGAGAATGGCAGCCAGTCCAAAGCGAAGAAACTCCTTGGCCTCCGAGGCTCATCGCCTGCCCCTGCCACAAGTCCATCTCGCCGTGGCTCATTCGAGGCGAATGAAAGGCTGACGCAGTCGCCTGAGCCAAGGGATGAAAACTTGCCAAGAGATAGCGAGGAAAAAGAAGGTGTTCATGCTGGCCTCAAGGCTTTCCGACAAGCCCGTCGGGAACTCCAAAGGATGAAGGAACTCGAAGTTCAGCAACGACACCAAGGACCCTCGAAGCCTCCTTCAGCGGGCAGAGATCGAGCCCAAACTACGACATCCCGACCACCATCCCAGGAACGTAGACCTCCTCCTCCTGTCTCATACAATCGAGTTCCTAGCGAAGAATCGAGGGCTAATGCTGGCTCCCGCTCAGGATCCCGAGCTCCCTCTGAACGTGATCGAAGTGGCTCTGAAGCAAGCAGCGGAGGCAGATCTGGTAGTCGACCGCCACGTCTTAGAAACGGATCCGTACCTCGCGATGATTACCAAGGGCCCATGGGATCTCCCGTAGGAAACAATGGCAAGCCACGACAAGGGCCAATGATGAGAGCACCAATGATGCCCGGACAAGACATGCGGCGGTCACCACGTATGCCGCCTCAGCCATATCCCGGAAACGCTTCGCCTGGTCCCTTCAACCGTCCCGACAACAGCTTGCATATACATCCTGTCTATGGACACGATTCTGGCCACCCATCACCAATCTCACCACTTAATGGCGCACCTTCTCCCCATGGATTCCCCGGGCCCGGCCCCGGCCCCCAGAGACCGTATGGACCTCCTTACCCAGGTGGAATGATGCGCAACCGAGATATGTCGGAACCATCAATGAAGCCGCCAATGTCACCCATGGGTCACCGTGACGGCCTTCGACCTGGCCCCGGACCTGGACTCAATGGTGGTGCGGTTTCTACGCCTAACCTGCATAGCAACATTGCTCCTCCTTTGCCGCCAATCAACCCTCGACGCAAAAACACTGGAGCCACGCTCGCTGAAGGTACCATGAGCGCTCATCGCCGCCCTATGAGCCCTAGTATTGCGAACGACCAACGTGGTGGCTTTCGAAGTGATGATGAAGATGGCGCAGGGATGAACCGCCAAAGATTGCGCAAGGCCACTAGCGAGGCAAACGGTATGAATGCACGAGCTAGATCAATGCATCAACCTCCTCCTCCGCCTATGGCAGCACCACCTCTGCCTCCTAGCATGAGCAGCAATGCAGTTCCCGGCGGGATGATTTAGCGGTGCAAACGACGACTGTTTTTATATTTCTTTCAATTCTCTTAATTCGCCTTTGTCAACAGCATGAGACTCATGACCAAGATACCTCACGGCCCTTTTCATTTCATAAACTTAATCTCAGCGTCCTGAATTATCGAGCAGAGTCTTCGATGATAGGACCCCAGCATTCGTGTGTATTTGTGGGGTGAAGGATATGTCACTCCTTATATGTTTTCTTTTGGGGATAATTCGGTCATTGACGGATGGATGGTTGGAATCTAGTATCAGGCGCAAATTGGCCCTGCTAGCAAGAGATCGAGCAGGTCCTTGATTCGAATAGCTGGCGTCAGGCAAGGTGTGGAAGGAAATGATATGTCAGGAAGCAGAATGGAACGGAACAAGCGGGCATGCATTCAGTAAGGCTGGGGAGGTGTTTGGTTTTGTACGTATAGGATCGGAAGCCTACGGCCAAAAGACGTAGTGAGGAACTACGTCGGTTTATAAAATGTTGACCCATGGAGAGTTTTCGCCATTTCAAAGCAAAGGATGGCCATAGTCAAGGAATGAGAATTGGCATCAGGCCTGTAGTTGAACATTGTAGATGAGATAAATAACGATGGTCACCCATAATGCTCGGTCTATCTGGGCGCCCATGCTGACATGTCCAAGACGCGTACGACCCCCCACGATACTACCAAACTCGCAAGTGAGCAACTCGGGTCATAGTAGCAGGTCATTATCGAGACCTGACCACTAGAGAGTAGGTCGGACTGTAGAGTATCGCAAGCTGTGGCATTATGAGTACGATAGAACAGTCTTACAACGTCTTAAACTCGAGCTTCATTTTAAATTATGAAAATATTTGAATTTCATGTATTGGCTCTAGGGTAGGGTCGCACCCCACCTTCAACTTTTACATCTCCCAAACAGTTCTTGGCACACACGGCTGGTCTGAAGGGAGTGAGGCTGTCAGCCTCCATTTTCACTTACGATCAAGGCTGCTGTTGTGTTTGCTGCAATTATTGTCGGTGCGACGTGGCGATGTGGTTCTAGCTTGTGGACATTGCATTTCCAAACCAAGAGAAGGGCCGACGTGAGGTTTACTATATTATGTAACGAAGGGAAATTTCCGGGAACCGTCAGGTTGTAGATCGGGCGAGTCCGGGCCATGGCACAGAATTTGGGGGTTGTTTTTTTCTGAAACAAGGGTCCAATGGAGCGTTTAGTACCTAGTGGCAAGTAAACCAAGAATTTGCAATCTACATTCATGATTGGAGCGTTTCACTTCACGATGGACTCATCAATTCGAATCACAAGACTAGGCGCCGGGCGAAAAGACGCCGAAAGTGGGTTGATAAAACTTGGTATTGATTCTTGTCTCTGATTCTCAAAAGTCAAAGGCCCAAAAGCAGACCGCGGGTATCGATTATTGTTACAGCTGAAAATCCGTTGCGATTCATTCCCCGTTAACCCCGAGACAAGTCCAAAACGTAAAAGCATAGAGTAATAGAACGCCTAAACCCGACGTCATATCTTTCCCGTGGCGCCTTCGCATAAACACCCCCAAAAGAGGCCGAGAGCAAAGCTTTTGCTGTTGGAGAAAGAGGATAATTGCTTGAAGAACCAGTCGCTGAGGTATCAATCAAGAACAAGTGAAATGGTGAATGCGACGACTAGGTCTTAGGTGTAAATGGAGTAGAGGCAGTTTCTGAGCAGAATAGAAGCGCCATCGTTGAAGTCGTTAAAAAGTCGTGTCTCGTATGAGCGAGGGTATCCAGAATCTCATCTCGCCGTGCTATAGCCCTTTGTCATGATAGAGTTCCAAGCGTGTGTTGTGTGAGAGGAGAGAGGAGGGAAATGCCGTCGAGACGTGTCTGTGGGTGAATGCTTTAGCACAGAGGGCAGTTGTTGCACTGCTTGTGGCCGCAAGCAGTGCAGGTGGTGCTGATGACAATCATGCCTCCACACTGGCAGCAGTACTCGTAGGCAGGCATGTTGATGATATTGGTTGGTGATGGGGGTTTGTGGTGTTGAAGTTGAAGTAGTTCTTGGGATGGTAGGTAGAGTCTGGTGATTGTTGATGGAGAAGAGAGAGATGGTTTGGTTTGGGAACGGAGGGAAGAGGAGGGATATAAATAGTTGAAGAGGAGAGAGAAAGAGAGAGACAGAGAGAAAGAGGCGAGGCGAGGCCAGACAAGGCAGAGTAAGGCAAGCCAACGGAAGGGGACACCCTCAGAGTGCTCGGATATGTTGATCAGAAGAGTCCAAGAGAATGGGGGTGAAATTACCTTGCTCTGTATCCGTGCTGGAGTCGGAATGGGCTGGTTTCGGCATCTTCTAAGACGGGTAGAGCCCACATTCACTCTGTTGCAGTGCAGGTCAATGTTTATCCCCGAGCCTAGAGCCTCAGCCCGAGCGAGAGCCAGAGCCAGAGCCAGAGACAGAGCCAGAGCCAAAGAGTGGGCAGTTTTTTTTTGTGTCTGGTGGTGGTGGTGAGTGGTGAGTGGTGGTCCTGACTTACACGCTCCGCGCTAGGCAACCCTTAGATTTCAAGGTTCAAGGTTCAAGGATCCCTTGGCTTGGACGACTCCGCTCTTGGTGACACAAGCGTTTGTGGTGAGGGGAACTCTGCATGTGCCGTACCGAAGAGAGGGTGGGTGATCTCAGCTGAGGTTTTAACTGGTTGGTGAGTGGAAGCGAAGACATATACTTTTTACAGTACGATTTGATATCGATATCTCTGTTTAATTGGAAGCATTCATGCTTATTTTCTGTCTCTAGTTGGTATTTTCTTTTTGTTTCTTTTTTGTTTTTGTGAATTTGAATTTTCAAATATGATTTTGCCCTGCTTTCAGATTGCGGCTTAGACTAATTAAACTCAGGACCCTGGCGTCACAAGCTAAGGCAACTCCCATGCTGATGCTTGGGTAGGTTCACGCATGCTACGTCATCGTGCAATGACGATGCGTGTCTTAAGGCGACTAGCTCGGTATGCGAGATGGAGAGGAAAGAAACGAAAAGAGACACGGAACGAGCCAAAAAGTATGTAGCGAGGCAGTGTGATGAGAATGTCTAACTGATCCAACCAATGCCCTTGGGAAGGCTGATCCATACCATCCGACCAGCCAGTCACGTCCTTGGAATCAACTGGGCTGGGCCGGTCCCTCGTCACTTTTTTGTTCACTCCACGTTCACAGGCCACTAAATAAAAGTAAAGCATGTAGGGACAGAGAGAGAGAGAGCAGCAGTCGTCCACTCACAACCCCAGTTCATCATCTCCAGATGAGGCTAACGAACGAGACAACCCCCAAAGTCGGCTGTTCTGTTCTGCCCCTACGGAGTCTTGTAGAATCTCGGCTTTTTTACAGCTGATTGTTCCCATCTCATCCGCACGCATATGTAGGATGTATGTACAGTATCAATTTGTGGTCGACTCACGGGGAACAATCCATTGCATCCGAAAGAAACTTACAAAATTGGTGATGATGAACTCAGAACTGCGCCTCGTACTTGGTCATTCGTAGCTGACAAGATCATCAAAGATCAAAAGCTGATCACACCCTTTGCAGCAGTTGAATTTGCGGGGTAGGAAACTATTGTCACCATTCATCTGCCGTGGCAGAATCACAAGTTCCAAACTCAGTTGCCGATCTGACAGGCAGAGAGAGTCAGAGACAGGCAGAGTACCTAGGCAGACGGCAGAGTAGTCCTACGGATGGATGCTGCATGCTACGACCCCAGATTTTCGCCTCTCGATGCCCAAAGATTCTCGACCTCAGAAAAAGCCTCCTTGGCCTCTTCTTTGTTAGCGGCAAACGGGATGACGCATTCATGTCGGTAATTTGCTGTCGCCCAGCACGAATCGGGTCGACGGTTGCATCTTCAGTTGCATTGGTAGGGTCCCCTAGGTCCTAGGTCCTGGGCCCTAGCCTCTAGGTAGGTAGGTAGGGAGGTCCCCCCCGCGCGCAAGGGCATGGGCATGCGCCACCGGGGATCGAAAGCCCACACACCCCCAGAGGCTATTATGAAACAGTATGGGGTAAAGCTTTGCGAGATTCGATATCTCTCGCCTGTCATCATCGAGCATTCTGCCTGACTGATGTGGTTGCGGTTGCGGTTGCGGTTGCGGTTGCGGCTGGGGCTGCGCTTTGGTTCTCAACGGGCCATGGGAAGCTCGGTAAAGTTAGGAAAGCGGCTAAAGAGGCATTTCCACTGCTTTATGTAAAAGTTTATTCGTCGTGGTTTCATCGTTCTTGTTGTTGGTTCCGTCTTACACGTGGAGGCTGATTGACATGTCAGTGGTTGATTCCGTCTCCGAGTGTCCGGCGAGGCTATTGCTAGAATATCCAATTGACCCGAAAATCCGACAAAACATTATGAATACTTCCAGTGAAAGACAGGTCAAATGCGAGTAAAGCACTGTCGTTGAACTTAATATAAAGCAATTATTTTAGACATTGTGAAGTATTTTCTATGGCTTAATAAAGTGTAGCTGTTGTAGCTCACACTTTCCATGCTGGTTCTGCAAATGCACCCTTACCCGCTTCCATCCCTTGAACCCAAACTCCAATTTCATCCATCTTCCATCGGAATCTGGGGCCATAAACTCCAAAAGCAAATGTTCTTCCCATCCAGCAAAGCTTTCCCATAACCCAGCTCCATTCTTGATGAATCTCCATCCTCCCTCGTCTCATATTAACCAACCTATCCAAATCTAAACGTGTTGCCGGACTCGCGAGGAGATTCGTAGTAATAGGTGGGCGGCTGACGATTCACCGGCTGCAGCGCAACGATCTCAGCAGCCTGAGGTTGGATCTGATGATGGTGAATGTTGTTGGCGTGTCTCAGATGATTGACACTACGAACTCTTCCAGAGACGTCAGCAAGCGCTCGATCGTGTTCCAAGAGTGACATGTTGTGTTCTTGAAGCAGCCGAACTTGTTCCTTGAGCCCCTCGGACTGTTCTTTCATGGCTCCCATAGCCTCTTGCATTGATGCAACGATTGTCTGGAGAGGAACATCGTTGTCTGTCTGCGTTCCTTGGTCTCGGAGGACGATTCTTTGAGGCGCAACTGGTGGTCCTGCATAGCCGCTTGCTCCAGAAGGAGAAAATACCTGATTTGTGAACACACTTGCTCGTTTGTTCGCAGGTTGGGCTGGGTGTACGGGAGCAGCTCGTTTCAGGGTACCGCCGGTACCAGTCTCAATCGATGGAAGAACGGTATTGTTTCCCTGCCCGGGTCTTGCTCCTCCAGGAGTCGCCTGCAGTCTGCGAGAGTCAATTCCAGGCTCTGTCTTGATTCGAGGCGCTTGCTGAGGCGTCGTTGGCTCAGCTGGAGTGGGAGTTGAAGATAGGGGGTCCTGTTTCTTGAGCTGTTTCTCTACCCATTCCTTAAGGCCGCGCTTTTTAACCTCATCCATGAACTTGAGATTCAATGGCTCGAAGGATGCATGAACGGCCAGTACAGCAAGTAACCACTCCAGATCAGGCCGAGCAGTCAAGGTAGAGACTCTGCTCCAATGCTGGAAGGTACCATTGAGCTGAGTTTTCGCCCAACCATTTCGAAGATTGTTCCTCTCAATTTTCTGAACGACGCCTTTATACAGGACGGGATGGTTCTTGGTGTCGGGATGAATTTGAGCGATGGCGGCTTCCTGTCTCTCACGGATAGCCTTGGTGTCATCTTTGGAGATCCCAGGATTTCTGATCCTGGCTTTCTTAGAGGGGGGTGTCTCGACATGATCAGTCGCATCTTCAGTGACTGACTCTGATCTTGGCGACATGATCGTAGTGAGGTTGGTGAATGACGACTGTAAGGTGTCAGACCTGGATGAGGTAATGGATGATTGATGCGACCGATGATCTGGCCCGTGAGATGTAATGAGATGATGAAGTTGTTGTAAGAAGGAAAAGAAGAAGAAGAGAAAGGATCGAATGGTGGAATTTATACCTGGAAGTCAAGAGGGCGTGAGTGATTCAGTGTAACCGTCGATGGATGAGGATCCTAAAGGGAATAAAGCGTTTGATGAGTGACGAGAAAAAGTTGAAAAAGTTGAAGAAGAGAAAAAAGGAAATCGTCCAAGTCTATAAGAAAAGGAGATAAAGAAAAGGAGATAAAGAAGACGTTGATGTGTGACAGAGGGAGGTAACAGAAGGGGAGGGTAGTATGTGGCCGAGTCACAAAGTTGTGGTATTTTGCACTCAACGGATTGGAAGATCAGAGATTGGTCGTGGTGGAATTTCCTTTGATGCCTCGAATTCGGTTGCACTTTTTCCTCAAGCAATATTCTCTGATGTGCTCGAGCGAGCTTCTTGTGCCCCAGTTGCGGCTCTGTTGGTGTTGCTAGGCGTCACCGAATCGACGGGCCCCTCCAAGCTGCATCAGAGTCATAATCGCTCGGCCGGGCCGCCATAACCTGCTCAAAGATTTTATGAATTTACCTAAGACTCATCCTAAAGATCATAAACTATGCACCGTGATTTACTGATTTTAGGATGCTTCGATCCACATGAGGACCCTTTAAACCGGCAGAATTGGGCATGGATCGTGCCAAGAGCTGCATGACCTGATATATCAGAAACATACAATGTCAGCTTCCTACATCGCCAATCATGCTTTGCACTCGATCATGTTATATAAATATTGGCTACCTATTTAGTATTTCTATAGTGCCACAAGTGGTGCAAGGATATTGTAGATCGTGGGGTTGGGCGTTGAGTCCTGGGGTATAAAAGGGAGTGCCACTCTTGGCTGCACGTAGGAACATATCAAGATGTCTTGTTCATTTACATAAAATATCTTCTTCTGTCCCTGCTCGGACAAGAGACCGAAAATATACGTCACTTGTATCAGCATTTTCGTTCGAGTTCCCTCTCTGTGGCAGACAACAGTTGCCCTACTCGGCACACAAGCATTGCACTGCTGAAGCACTTGCACTGCCAGGCAAAATCATTACCATGGTTCGAGCAATAGAGCTTATGCCATATGCAGGGCGGCGGGTGCCTGGAAACAAGTCCAGAGAAATTTACCCCTCCCCACTCCAAAATAACTTCCAAAACACAGCAAATGGTTTCTCTGTGAGCACATCAAGAGACTTCGTAAGCTTTTCCTTTGACGATCTCAAATCTTGTCAAACTCTACTAAAGTCTATGTTCTTCGTCTATAAAGGCCGCAGTTCTTGATTCCTCTTCCGCATTTTTTCTTCCCTCTTCAACCATCTTTTCTTCCGCCTCAGCTACTCACTCCGCACGCAATAACAAACATACACAAGAACAAACCAAACTCTATCATTTTCACATTTCTTTATTCGGCAGAGTGTTTTGCTTCTATCCTACACTACTACTCCAGACGTTACATCTTCTTACCTTCAAGATGCGTCGTATCTTGCACATGGATCACCACTACCCCCTGACCAAGGAGATGTTCGACACGAACAACACTCTTCGGTTTGACCTCGAACACCCCGAGCAGGTTATACTCATCCCAACCAAATACAACAATCGCATTGAAATGGAGAAAGCCGTTAAAGAAGTTGTGGCGAAGATGAAAGAAAGCCGTGAGCGCTTGGGGGAGATGGGTAGGGACAAAACCCTTTCCCATGGTCAAGTCCAATCGACCATCGACATTGCAACGAACATCGTGGAATCCATGAACCACATAGTAAAGCGATATTACAATGAAAGAGAAGAGGGCCTTAGTGTCATGAAGCAGCGGGAGTACGCTGCGATCAAGGATGCTGGCATGTCGAAGCCCTTCAAGCATGCTGCAATCGCGCTGAAGTACCACTTGGACCTCCAAGAGAAGTGGTTCACCTTCCAAGTGGCCCGACGTGGCCGCGAGATGGAAGATGGCCTGGACAAGCTCAAGCGCTACAGCCAAGAAGCGTTGCAGATTTCTAATGGAAACGAGCCTCTTTGGGGAACAACACTTGCCTAAGAACTCTATTACACCTGCACTTCAAGATATCTACACAGACGACGATTTATCTATGGCCCAGAGCCCACTAGGAATCTGTCCGCTCGAAGATATCCAGCTTGAAGTAAGTTTCATCGCGTCTGTTGCCTCTTTTCCATACTTATTCCATCCAGGGACCACGCTCGCGGAGATCTGTTGAGAACGAAAATTTTGGGAGCATATCGAACAGGGAGTACGACAATGGACTTCATAATGTATACCATAGGCGTCTGATGATAGACCCATGGATTTTAATGACATGAAGGGATCGGCACGGGATTGCGCATTAATGGTTATTTTGGAGTTGCTATGTGTTTATTTGTGGTTTTATCTCCAGGGAATAACGTTACCAGAAGTTTTTATCGCTACGGCACTGGTACGACTACGCATTACGGATTACGATTTACGGACTATTCATCAGGACATGAGAAATGCAATGAAGGGCATCGAAGTTAATACACTGAGCACTGCGTTTACACTTGAAGTGCCTTCTTGATTGTGACTGTTCTGCTTCTAAATGACCATGATGGCTGGCTGCTTAGCGCTTCTGTTCGCTGGTAATTCCATACTGGTAACAAAGACACTTTGCTATAGTGTGCCAGCCTCCGGGGCAGAGATACCCTCGTTGTACCAACTGATGTGACGAATAATACTACAGTGAATAACTCAAGGATTGTAATAGTATTTCTCATCAAAGCTCAAGTAGTGCAGAGGCCGAAGACTTGGCCAGTGGTAAGGCGCAAGACATCCTCATCTGTGAGCCAAGAGTGTCGTCTGTAAACTTTCCACAATATGCAAAGTATGTTGGTTCTTGGTTTTAAGCATATCCAGCGTGAAGATCAAAAATACTCATTTATCTAACCTTCCTTGTCCTCCATAACCAATGGTTCCCACCGTTGTGGCGAGTTGGTCGTGTAAGCCCCTTTCGTGGTGTAAGTGCGAAGTATATTGCTGTCACGGTGTTCCCAGGAACTACAAGGTTTCGCAACGGTAACATACGCTTCTGTCGTTGGTATGCCAGATTGGGCGACTCGCATCGTGGTGATTCGTTGTTGTGGCAGCCTCGTGCAACAGTTCGTAAAGTTTAACTTGACTGGGGCGATTAGGGTTTCGAGCTTTTCTTGATGTCCTGTGAATCGAACAGTCTCGAGGCTACCATCAGGAGTAGATCTTGGAGCCTAGAGGTATGTCGTTTACGTGCATCTGGGTGGCAATCGTGAAGCAAGGTCGGTTTGGGGTGCCTGTGACCCCGAATGTGTCTTTGCACCCTGTTGTTTGATTAGTCAGGACTCTATAGCTTCTGGGGTGTCTTCGCAGGGTCTTGCTTGGTAAACTTGGTGATAATCGTACAAAAACTGATGGACACGATCGAGTTGAGGCGCTGGTAGATCTGCCATTGTTCGGGGGGTACCGGAGAGCAAACCAGGAGGCTGGAGATCGAAGAAACTGAAGCCACCTTTCAATGGGGCAGCGGTCGAGCACAAGTATACTGTACAAGAGATGCTGAATAGGCTGATGGTGGTACGGAGCGCTGGTCTTATGTCCTGCAACTCCCAGCAATTCAGACCGCTGAAGTTGGGCGCTTCAGGGGCTCTCGCAAAACCGTATATTTAGCTTCCAACGCGGTGGCGGTCGAACGCTCTTGTCTGCTTCGGCGGAAATTAGATCGATTGGAGGTTGAATGGGGTAACGAGCTTGCCTGTAGATCTTGTCAGTCAGCCCGCCGCGGTTTGGTGCTTCAGGGGTTCTGGTGAACACTTATGGCAACTTTGCAGGTGGAGGCCGAGCACTTGGGCAGCAATGGAGAATCTCGAGTTGAATAGAGTGTATACGACGTCCCAGGCTTGCCTCGAGGCTTTGTAGGCCCACCCGCCGCGGTTCGTGGATTCAGGGGTTCGTGGGCAGCGCTTACGGGACAACGAATAACGAGGGACAAGTAGCAAGCTCTACGTCAATGGTAACGGCTCGGTGCTTCGAGATGGTATAGCTCTCTCTATCCAATAACGGATGTGGTTTCAGGAGGTATTGGGCGGGAGTGCGGTCGAAGGGTGGCATCGTAGTCATGCTTGAGCGCTGGCGGCGGAAAGCAAGGTTAATACGACTGGTAGCTTCCTATAGTCATTACTGCCGTTAGCTTTGCTGGCGGTAAACTTCGCTGGTATCTAGAAGTCTTAGCTGCCAAGGTCTAGGCCAACCTTCAAGTCGATTGTAGGTGATCGGCGTTGTGGGGGTGACTACAACTAGGACACCCTAGTCGACGCTGCTACGATGGCGGTCACAATACATGATCTTTGTGTTTGATCTGGCTCATGGATGAAGTTGTAGAGCCAGGAGATGGCCTCACCAACTCCTTGGTATTACAGCCACAGACTTGGTGGATAGACTCAGGGGTCAATGTGTCTTACCACGGAGAGCACAATTTGAAGTCAGACAACGCATGACGCTCAAGGAGCTTTGTTTGCATCAAGAGCTGTTAGCTGGGAGGCTGTAACTCGAGGGGAACTCGAAGCATCGTCTGGAGATTGGCTGGAGGGTCGGATACTCTGCGTACTTCGATCGCATGAATACGGAACCAGAGGGAACTGCTTCGAGTGGCTTGAGTTGCTTCATGACGCGGTATGCTGAGCCACAGGCTGGCCGGAGATGCTGAGGCCCTTCATGCTTCGTGATGTGAGTGAGGAAGATGATGATGAAAAAGGAGAGTCGAGGAAAACAAGGGGGGGGGGTTTATAGTCGCAGAAAAGGAGGAAGCGGAGGAAGGAGTACGTCTTGACTCTTGAGGTTTGCTGGTGAAGAGCAAGAAGCTGTGTCGATTCGTTTGGAGCGCTGCTACCTTGATCAACATGACTACCTAGTGGGATATTCAGGGGTCAGGCGCCTTGCGTCATGTGCGCCAGCCAGCCCAGGACGCAATAGAAGGTACGGAGGGTCTTCGGTTCGTTCTTGTGCTTTTGCAGCCAGGGCCGAGGCTGTGGCCGTACTGAATTTCGTGCAAGTCCTGGGCGGGAGTGGTCAGACGATATACATATTTTCTAGCCTCACAATGGACAGTGGTGCTTGCCCTTGGTTCTTGCAGTGGAAAGCACTATGTGATTACCAAAGTGAGCGTGAACTGGGACTGCGAGCTGTACTGTGACGTATTCTGTTTTGCTGTAATGATAGTGCGGGTAGAGCCCGACAGAGCACTACCCTTGGTTTTTGACGCCCAGTCGTGCTGGCCCTTTAAAATTGACTGAACTGTGTATTTTGAAGTATGCATATTACAGGTTCGGAGGGGCAAGAATTTGGGAAGGCTGGTTGCTTTGGTATTTGCGAGTGTCCATGCTGCATCATTGCGTGGGAAAATAATTCTGGCCCATTGCACTGACACTGCTCAATATTTTCGGACCGAACAGCACAACAACGCAGTTTCTTATTGAATGACAATGTAAAGAACAGCCACTTTCACTACCGGTGAACATGGCCGACATTCTTTGGGGAGTTTTGAACATCCCTGACCCGAAGGTGTGTTCGCGCCTCGTTTTCTTCGCGCAACCGGACGATCGAGGCGACACCAGTATGCAAGTCAATGATGCCCTTCTTACCTTCTTCTCTGCTGATAGCCTACATGTTCAAGAGCCACCTAACATCGTCGCAAACCCTCCCCCGTCGTATGATCCGAGAGACAGAAGATATTCGAAAACCGCAGACAACGAACCGAGCGAGTCAAGAACCCTTTGCCCCGAGCACCTCGACACTGGTCGTTGATGCCATTACGATCACACTACAAGACAGAAGAAATTGACCGAGAATTGCCAAGCACCGAGCTGCGAATTAAGAATAGGGGTACATCGAAGAATAAGAGTTTGCGCTCCAACGTTACATTCGATCGAGCTCCGTCCCTTCTCGACATGGCATCAACTTACATGTGACAACGGACTATTGGACTTTCTGAGAACAGAGAAAAGGACTTCAGCAGTTGCTATCGGGCAACTGGGTAACGCTTTACTGCGAGAGCCAGCGTAAGCTGTTTTCATTGCAAGTTCGCCGAGCCGAATGACTCAACGCGCAAAACTCAACGAAACTTTTACGTGAGGTTATCCGGGAATAAATAGTCTTTGTCACCGGTTGGTCGCAGTTGGTCATCAAGTGGCGGTTATTGCCGAGCAGTGGGAATGATCCATCGAAAAAGGTAACTTCCGCCCTGTCAGGCCATGACCAGATCTTGTCTTATCTGGTTTTCTAGATTAGCAGGTAGTATTCTAGATCTCATGAGACTACCGGCATGCGGCAGTGTCAAGAGATGGTGTCTGACGAGTTGGGGAGAGGGTCGAAAAGTTGCAAAACAACTGCCATATCCGGTCTAGTCCCAATCCCCGCCCGGGTCCGGCCATAGGTGAGACGCGAGGATCGTTGAGCAAGAGGTAGAAACTTAGACTGTACAATAAGATATCCTTTCCAAATATTGCCTACTACAGAACGCAATTGCCTGCAATCATCATTCGATTTAACCTTGATCTGTAATTGTGGCTCTTGCTTCTACGCCGCACTCCCAGAAGCGGAAGTCTGCCTCACTCTTATACGTTGATCGGCTGAACCCTTGTCCTGGCCTTTCATTCCTACCTGCACTGTTGACTGACTGACTTTCTTTTTCCCTACGTATATACGTGGAGTACCCCATGGCTCCAGGAAGTAAAAAGAAGGGGAAAAAAGTACCTTCTGGACCTGTTGCCGACAAGCCTTGTCATAACTGTCGACGTCGAAGACTTCGCTGTGATCGTCAACTCCCCCATTGCGCAAAGTGCGACGCAAAAGGCGTTGAGTGCCTGGGCTATTCTCAGATCTTTCAGTGGACGGGTGCTGTTGCTTCAAGGGGAAGACTCGCTGGTCAGCAGTCCAGCGCTGCCTTGTACTCCCCAGCACGTCCTTCTACTGCCCGCTCAAGAGCGTCGTTATCTTCTGTTTCTTCCCTCTCCTCAAATTCACCTGCATCTTCTTCCTCCGCCTCATCCGTCGCTTCGCCATCCGTTCCTTCATCTTCACCCGCCTTTATTGCCCCGAGCCTTTCTCAAGTCGAGGAGGTCACAGAAACGTCAGAAGCCGAGTCTGGATCGGAAATAGACCTGTTCAATGACATCGACAACAACGTCGACGATGAGAACGACGATGAAGATGATGCTGCGACCCCCCTAGCGAGTGGTGACACACAACTCGTCTGTACCACCATCCACAACCAGAACCATCCCCTGGCATCGGAAACGTCGACTCCGTGGGTGCTCGTCGATCCCTTGTACCAAGACATTACGAGCAACCACAGACAGTATCTCGCTTATTGTAAGCTTCCCGAGACTTCATTGGTTAGAGAAACAAGAGAGACATGGCTGACAAGCATGACCAGTTGATGCGCGGCTCAGTCGAGATTTTGTAGCCTACGACGTGCCCGACAACCCCTTTCGAAATCTACTCAAATTCACCCAGGCCCACCCTCTGCTACGTCAGGTCATCATCGCCGCCTCGGCAACGCACATGTACAACCGCTCTCGCCCGTGGCTGTCCTCGGACTCGCTAGAAAGAGGTCTTGGCCCGAGGAATCTGCTCATGGATGCCCTCGAGGCTAAGCATCAGGTATTGCGCATGCTGCCGTCTGCGCTGCAGAGTATTGAGTCTATCGGGGGTGACATTGTTCTGGCAGCGATTCTCTTCCTGATCAATGTAGAGCTGATAGAGTCTGGTAAACATAACTGGAAGGCTCACTTTGATGGCGCTGGGAAGATCATGAAGTTGCTTGGGCCTGTTTCTGATGTGGATGAGAGCTTGAGGGACTACATCGTATCTGACTGCTTCATGTGCGTGATCTTGATACTCGCCACCACCTCCTATTGCTAACATTTGCCAGATATTACATTCTGGAGTCAACGTTTCGACCAACAGATTCGGGCTCACCCTCATATTTTGAATCGTGTCAAGCGCTACAGATACTCGGCAAAACCACGAATAGCTATTACTGTTGCCCGCCGCAACTCCTCGAAATTATGCTAATAGCAGCTCGACTTTCCAACACAAAACCGGACGATGTGGTCTCGGCTGATATGGTCACTGCCGCTGGAACAGCATTACTCGACCGTGCTAGGAACTTCGACGTTATACCGTGGGCCCAAGATATCGACCTCAGCACCATCCCCTCTACCGAGCAAGACCCAGTGTTAAGTCGATTTAGAGTCGCAACGTCCCATCGGCTCGCCATCTGTCTCTACATCCTCCATGCGATACCCGCGGTGGGAGCTTGGGTCGGTGAAGATCTCGCAGACACGATATTTGCCGAACTTCATCAGGTGCTGAGTATTATTCCCGACGACGATACGAACTTTAAGGCTACGACATGGGTTACGTTTGTGTTTGGTGCGTGTGCTAGGACGCCGGAGATGAAGGACTGGGTTACGGTTCAAATCAAGAAGCTTATGCTTGAGTCACCTTGGGGTTTCTTATATGCAGCGAGAGATGCCCTGCAGATGTTATGGAGCGTCCAGGCTGAGGGGATGCCGATGACAAGCTGGGTGCAGACGTTGAGGGATCTACATATGGACTTTTTGATTGTTTGAAGACAGGGCATTCGTCAACAGCACAGTTTGGTCAGAACTCGAAGCCCTGATCAACAAAGTGTTTGGAAAGCCACTGGAAACCCCTGTTCTCCGGTGTTTGACACGCATTTGACGTTTTCCCCCGATCTGTGTCTGGCGTTCATTGGGGGTTTTCAACTGGGTATACCAAGGTGGACGCCAGCAGGGGCGGCTTAGGATCCAGGAGTATATTTGGTATGGGGCTCAGCAAACTGGGCACTTGACGATTATCTACGGCACTATGATCTATGATTTACAAGTCTGCCATTGTATTGGCGTACGCTTCTACAAGAACCTGATTCCTTTGCGACTATTTTCACAGACAAAGTGACGTTCATGTCTACCAGCCCCTTACTCAAGCTCCTTTGACAGCACTTTTCCTGCCAGACCCCCAATTTCTTTTCTCAGCCCACCAAGTTCTATCAAACCCCTAACATTGCAAGACGCCTATTTTCGGAACTCTAGGGCTTAGTAACCACGGTCAGCTTGAGGTTGTACACTCCCCTCGACCGAGTATGTTGCACAGTCCCCACCTTGATTGCCCCTGACTGACGGCTTTCGGAGAACATGTGCCCCGGAGAGATGGGCTGAAACAACTGTACCAGGTGGTTTTTTGCTGGGGTCACGCCTTGTAGTTTCGGGAAGTCACATTGTTGCGCAGACGGGCAGACGTCGGATGGCTTCCGGTTCCCGTTGGTGATGGCACGAGGGTTTAATAGGAAGTTTAAGGTTATTGGAATTGTTGAGATGGAATGGTTTTGCCGGAGATTGGGCATTCAACGATACGAGGTGATAAGATTGAAGACGTTTCAACTGTCCTTCATCAAAGACGACGAGAGTCTTGTCCGTCATGTCTTATTGCTGTAGGATGGCGAGTCTTAGTCGATCAGAATGTGCTTCTGGGTGATTCGAGGCCAAAAGTCCGAACAAAACATCTACGAATGCTCTCCAATGGCCAAATACTCAAGATCTATGTGCAGCTAGCAGAGGCATCACAGGTGAAGGACAGAGTGGTGAGTAATGATATATCAAGTTCGACACTGGGTCTACCATGACCCATATCTAGATAGTCTAAAGCTCTGGATTTATTTGTGAAAGACTCATGTCCATAAAAATATCCCCATAGAATAGAACATTTACTTCCCTCTAATATCTGGCATCGTTTACGCCAGAGAATTGACCCGTTACTTGGTTCCCATCCCATATTATAGCGCCATCATAACAATAGCGCCTTTAATCTTCCCCCATTAGCTGCCAGAAATTCGCCCAAAATTCATCAAACACACAAAATTCAAACTGCAGCATACACACCACTTTTACCTCTTGGCTGCTACTCGGCATCCGTTCTTCGAACACAACGCTAAAGCATACAACTCCGTCCACTCCTCATCATCCCTCGACTCGATCTCACTATAAGCCTGCGCCATCCTCGCCACAACGTAATGCGTTTCCAGAAGAGCGTACTGTTCTACAATCCCACGTTAGCGTTGCCCATCGCACATTCTCCCAAGACTTACGACCAATACACGCGCGAGCACCGCCGTTGAAGGGCAAATACCCCCAGCCAGGTCTCAGATCCTTCCACCTCTCAGGGGCAAACTCTTCGGCCTTGGGCCCGAAGACATCCTCGTTACGATGCATGGCGTACACGTTGTAGAACATGGCTGTTCCTTTGGAGACGAAGAGTGGTGACTTTCCGTCGATGCCGCCGCCCCGGGGGATGGTGGTGTCTCGCACTGCGACGCGGGCGTTGGTGGGAATGACAGGATGCAGCCTCAGCGCTATTGGGATGTGAGAAACGGTTTAGGGCTGAGATGCGGAATGGTGGGCTTACATTCGTTGACGCACCATTTTAGGTAGGTCATGTCTTTGAGTTGACTTGCAGTAGGGGGCTCTTGACCAGCAACACTTAAAACCTCATCTCGGAGCTTTGCATAGATCTCAGGCTTCTTGGCCAGGAAGAAGAATAGATTACCAAGAAGACCCGATGTAGTGTCCCGACTTGCAAGCAGGATGTGTAGGATATGATGACTGAGCCCCGTTCTGTCTTTTGCTACATCCATCATCTCTGTCAGGAAACTGCTGCCTGAGCCATCCTCGGACTTGTTCAGGGACTCTTGAATGAAAGCATCGAGATACTCGTACACCCTCTTTCTCGCCCTCTTAGCTGCAAAGTTGAATTTGAGGGGGTGGAGTGGACCAAGCTGCATTTGGTGGATGATCTCTTCGGAGCAAACCATGTAGTCATCGACAAACTGCTGTTCCCGAGTGTGATCTGCATTTTGGATAAGCATATTGGTCGAATGTCCCATGAGGAATTCCGTAGAGACATCCATGGCAAGAGCTAGGAAAAGAGGCTGGAGATCAACTTCAGAGCCATCGGTAGGGACATGCTGGAGGAAAGACTGGAAGTTTCGTTCGAGAGTGTCTAGAAAGGGAGCGGGATTGTCTTTCCTGAAACTTTGTCTCAGTACAGCCCGGGCATGCTTCCAAGGATGGCCTGATAGAACGAAGATGCCCTGGCCAAAGATATGGCCAATGACTGAAGTTCTAAACTCGGGAAGATCAAAGTCATGATATGCAGTGGCAAGGATTTGTTTGATGTTCTGGGGATCGCAAGTGTATACACATTGCCAAGACCACCTCTTCTCGATGTAAGTAGTACCCATCTCCTCGAAGGCTTGCCAGCTACTGTCGAGATATCGTTCAGGGGGCTTTTCAAAGAAGACCTTGTAAAGGAAATCGAAACCAATAATGGGATCTTTCACGGCCACTTTGCTAGTAGCTTCTTTACAGCCCTGAGCTTGTGCAAGTCTCCATCTTCGAAGACATTTCTCAAGTACACGAAGGGGAACAGGGAGAAAGAGAAGAACGATAGCGGCAAGCAAATGCTGCTCTAGAAACTTGATCAGTAATAGACTGAACATGATGAAAGAGGCTGAAGTTGACAGTCTCAGGGGAGTGCAAGTCGGATTGATAGAAGTGGAAGGAGGCTTGGGCAGCCACGTCCAAAGGGGGAACTGAGAGGTAAAGTACAGCAAAGGAACCAAGTAAAAGCCCTCAAATTATCCCCGAACTTTTGGATCAATGTCCCAGATCCAGAGCACAAGAAGCCAAGGGACATACAATGCGTACGCCCCCTTTTATTGAGGTTGACCATGCGGATCACTTCCCAGGCATTGCCTTGTAATGCATTTTACTGTATCGTACTGTTTTGGTTGGACTGCTCCTCGTCGTGCAGTCCTAGGCGCCACGATATAATGCCATTATTCCAAAAACAGAGCCCGTAGCAACCCCGGGGCCTGTTCATTACGACGATATACTCTCTATGAGCGTTTATTGGGGCTGTTGGCTCTCCAATCAAGCCGCCTATTTAGGTCGAGGCTTAGAACAGGATCCCTAGTATACGCTGCCCCCACAGCAGACAGACGTGTGCTGCCTGCTGTCGCTGTCACTAACAATACCACCTGCAGTGCGACGGAGAAACAAGAAACCCGAATCATGGATCTTTATTCGTTGATCATTATCCTCCAAGTAGCTTCGGGGCCTGGCGTAGATCGAAGGGGGGATAGGACACTCAGGCTTGTATCAGGAGAGCAGCCCACACACCGGCTGTGCTAATAATTCCTTGGTCGGTTGATATCATCAGCTGAGGATATTGCATTCTTCGTCCTATGAGGTCAGCGCCGCTGGTGACACGAGTGATGACGGATTCTATCTTGGTCAGGGGTATGAGAGGAACCCGGGAACTGACAGCGGTGCAGAGCATGGGGATGAGCATGAGCACGAAGCATGAACACACTTAGGCAAGGCGAGATTCAGATGCGGCACAGACCGAGACAGCGTAATGTATCTCACCATGAGACATTAACAACTTACAGGAGCTTTGCAGAAGTTGTGCCATGTCAAGATACACTCCAAGATTTAGGCCCGAATACCTCGGCACAGTAGATACCATCCATGCTGATATGCAGATTGAGGCTTTTGGGACCTAAAGACCTGCCTGATTCTATGTCTACCGTGTTGAAATGATGGGCCACGCCACCAGAGGCCGCAGAGAAGAAACTATAACTAACAGAGACACGACTGCACTCGAGGTTACAGAATAGTAATATCCTCTGTCTTGATATGTCTCGCCCATCAATGTCTCGGTTTGAGGACTGGATCTTGCCTTGACTGCCGCTAGTAACCCGCAATGTTTTAGTCTGTCTTGTGGAGAGTGCCATCGTGTTTGACTACTGCATGTCAATGTCATAAATATCTTTTTAGGCGAGGCGAAGGCGGCTCGGGACGGGACACTCGGAGGTTGACCGTTTTCTTCCAAGGGTCTCCCCTGAAAAGAGCGAGGCTTTAAAGGTTACTTGTTGGTACTCAAGGTTCACAAGGGTATGTATGGGTGCATACAGGTGGAAAATAACACGGAGCAGCAGTCGGGCGAGCCCCAGGATTTGGGTCTGATAAGAGTCAGGATTCGTGATATGGGAATATCAGATTGAAACAATTGGAAACGTGAAGAATTCATGTTCCGGCTGACAACGAGGCAAAAGCAACCTCACGGCAGATTACGGCGATCATCCTGTTTCTCAAACGTCCGGATTAGTACTATTGTCTCAGATATAATGTCTGAGTTCGTACTTGTCCAAGCACGCACACGCCCACGCCCCGTGCTCAAAGATCCTGCAACCTGAGAGGTCATGGACAAGACAACAACAGCAGCAGAGGAGAACAGAAGCAAGACCCCGGGAGAGCTGATGTCGTGCCCCCAGACGATAATACATGCGGTTCCGTCGTTGGCTCACAGGGCGAGTGGCTGTAGACCCGAGATAGTGATTGGGCCGAGCGCCATCTGTGTTACTGTTATGAGCTCTCTCCGACGTGTACAGTGTCAGCCGGGTTCGGGCGGACCAAGCTGTCGGATCCTTCTATTTTCTGCTGTGGTTTGTTGTATGTACCTATGTTGAGGTTGCATTGAACTTTGTTGGAATGATCTTACATGGTTAACGAGTCAAGCCGGTCTCGTAGCGCAGTGTTGGTGGTGCCTAGTGAGTTAGGCATAGCACAGTAGTGTTGGTCCTTAGTGTCGAATTGGGTAGATGCTGTACACTCTGAGGACCGTCTGCTTTTGGTATTCAGCAGCTGAGTTCTAGGGATCGTATTTAACCCTGCAATATTCCCTTCACGGCCCTTTACTGTACTCTAGGTAGGTATGCTGATCATCTCTTGTTGGTCTCTGTACCACTTACATGCGTGTTCAATATTCGTTTCTTGATTCAGCCTCTTTTTTTTTTCTCCCGCCTTCTCTTCCCATTCCTTCCCTTCCTTACCCTTCCCAGGCTTTGCTTTTTCTTCACCTAAACACCATCCTACCTACTACCTACACCTCTTGGCCCACCCACACTATGGAGCCAATTGTCTCACAGGATGGTAACTCGATCGACGCCTCAAACGACGAGTCTACTATTTCCGAAGTATTTGGTCATCCTATTCTCGACTTGCATCTTACTCTCTGGGATATTTTCCAAGATGCTGCCCATTTGAGCCCAGACGCAGATGCCATTGTCTCGCTTTGGCAACCGCACAATCACTTGTCAAACGACCAACACCAAGCACCCACTGGCACTACCGAGCCATACCTTAGATGGAGCTATTCGCAGCTTAGAGACAAGGCAGAACGACTCGCCGAATCCTTAGAAAAGTTGGGTTGTCGAGAGGGTATGCGACTAGCCGTTGTTCTGGGCAACTGTGCTGAATGGGGTCTCTTCTTCTGGGCAGCGGCCAAGCTTCGCATGGCTTTTGTGCCTCTTGATGCAACCGTTCCTCTAGATGCAAAGAAGACGATCCTATCCGTCAAGCCACATGTGTTGGTGGCACAAGATGCAAAAGGCGCAAAGGCTCTCGACCTTTCTGACACCCAGATTTCACAGTCCAGTATATGCGTACTGTGTACAGAGAGCGACCTCGATGGCTGGCCCTCGCTGTCTGATCTCCTGAACCCTGCAGAGCAACTAGACCAAACATACACAATCACAGATAGTGTTGAATACAACCAAGACGAAGACCCGGCACTAATCATCTTCACAAGCGGAACAACGGGCGAACCCAAAGGATGCTGGCACACGAACCGCAATCTCATCTCACAGTGCTGCGACTTTGACCCCGAGGTCAACGCCATGGGGCCGTTGAGATGGCTTATCCACACGCCCGTCTCCCACGTCTTCGCCATCAACAACGCTCTTCGCGCATGGCGCTGGAGTGGCACTGCTGTGTTTCCCTCCAAGTCTTTCAACGTGGATGCCACTCTCAAGGCCCTTGTGCAAGAGCAGTGTTCCATCATGTCAGCCACTCCCACCCTCGTCAAAGCCCTCATGGCACACCCCAGTTTTCCCAGCGCAGATCAACTCGATCTTCGTATTGTCACCATCGGCGGTACGTCCATCGGCGCTGAAGACATTCGACTCTGTCGCGAAGGCTTGGGTGCCCAGATGGCCATCCAAGTCTTTGGCATGAGCGAGGGCGCTCCCATCATCACCTGGCAGCGATATGACCCTGATCTGGTAGACGGCTGGCATCCTGGTGTTGGCAAGGTTCTTCCAGGAGCGGCAGTGAGGATCTGCCGGCCCGAAACACGGGAAATACTACCTCGATCGGAGATCGGAGAATTGCACATTGGCGGGACATCTGTCGTTACGAAATATTTCAACAGGGGTGCTGATGGGTCCATGTACACTGATGAAACGGGCAACTGGTTAGCCACTGGAGACCAAGCCAGGATCGACGAAAAGGGCGTCGTGTATATCCTTGGCCGGTACAAGGATTTGATTATTCGTGGCGGAGAGAACATTTACCCTATCAACGTCGAGCGGGAACTCCAGCAACTCGATGGCTTGCAGGTATGTTGAACATAAATCCATGCATCCCCTGTGTCTAACTCTCCAGCAGGTTCAAGTCATCGGAGTGCCAGACGATCTTGCTGGCCAAGTCCCCGTTGCTATCGTTGTTTTACCCCAAGACATGACTAAAGCGCAAGTCATGGAAAAAGCAAGGAAAGCCGACCAACGCTATGCCCTCGACAGCGTTTACACCCTACAAGAGCTCGGACTAGAGAGGTTCCCGTTGACAGCTCTCGGCAAAGTCAAGAAACAACAGCTCAAAGCGCGAGTGTTGGAGCATCGACAGGCGAACAGCACAACCAAGACTCAACTCAGCAACGGAGCATCGACACCACCTTTCGTCGACAAGTTACTCGGCATCTGTGAGCAACTCACTGGTACTCGGCCCTCGGTAACGGAGAGTTTCAAGTATCTCGCCGACAGCATTACTTTGCTGCGTTACTGTGACCATGTTCTTCGTATCTGTGGCCAAAGACTCTACCTGCAAGACTTTGTCGAGAACGATACAATCGAAAAGCAAGCGCATCTTCTATTGTCTCGAAAGCTACAACAAGCTCGTCTTGTCATTACCCCAGAAGTCCCCAGATATAATCCGCCCTCGTCCAAACAAGAAACTCGAACCTCCAGCTCCAGCTCTGGGTTTACGAGTACCCCAGCCGAGGAGAAGAACACGTTCTTCTTTGCCAAACGAGCGGTAGTACGTGCAGGCTTCTCCCCTTCCGACATCGAAGACGTGCTACCCATCAGGCATTCGCTCCATCGGACGGCGATTGGGTCACGGCCGCAGTCCTACCACAACCGCATGGTGTTTCGCGTCTGCAACGTTGCGCAGCATCAGATTCTGCGCGCCCTGCAAAAGGCGCTGGACTCGAGACCGATGCTCAGGACGATTGTGTTCCCTGCCTCGAATCGTGTTCCGTTCCACGCTGTTCTTGTAACCAGCTCCGCACTAGTTGATCAGCTTGTTCACGAGGTCGAGGTTGACTCTGAGGACGATGCGTGGAACATCTTCAGAGACGATTCCTCGCCAGCGCATTCGTCACCTTTTATGTTTCAAACTGATATTGTAAGAACCATGTCAGATGGTCAGCTGTTTCTGAGTTTCACGTTCAATCACTCTGTTATTGATGCACTTTCCATCACTCAATGGTACCACGAGCTCGACCACTGGATTCAAGACATCAACACCGATATCCCAGCCTTGACCCCATTTCGGTTATTCTCCGACCTTTTCACGCAGTATGAAGACAGCGAGCCTGCGCGAAAGAGCATCACATTTCATACACGCAGACTTCGTGGCATCTCTCGCTTCAGCGGCGCCTTGTGGCCACCTCAGAAAGCCCCAGGCCTGTTGATTGCCAATGACGAAGGCTCTCCGCTTGTAAAGGAACGTCGCCGAATTCGTGATCAAGTCTGGAATGGCAAATGGGATCATCGCGCACACGAGTTCCAATATCCACGTTCTGGTCGAGTACTTGCATTGTCGAGTCTCACAAAACTACAGGATGAGCACAACATTCATCCGTCACTTTTCACCAAAGGTGCCATAGTACTGTTCAATGTTCTCCAGACTGGTTCATCCCACGCACTGCTCAACGTCTGGGAGAGTGGACGCTCTTGGCCTTTCATCCCGAAGTGGATGGACAAGCTTCTTCCGCCAGCAATGAGCATTGACGGTCCTACCGTTCAGTGGGTGCTGAACATGACCGAAGTGGCTCGTAACGAGACTGTGCTCGAGTTCCTTCAGCGCTTGTTGGCTGAGAGCGAAGAGACAAAGGAACACGAGCATGTTCCTTGGAACAAGGTTGTTCAAAACCTCAGTGACGAAGGGCCAGCTGCACTCGATGCATCATTCAGACAGTCTTTCGTCTGGGATGTTTCCCTAGCCATGAGTCTTGCAAAAGGACCTCAATCCGATTTCACTTCTCTCGAGCCCATTGCTCGCTATGACTGGCCTGACTGGTAAGCGCAAGCCTTCCTACCCGTGGACCTACAACTAACACATCGGATAGTGGATTTTTCTGGAACGCGTTTATGATTGATTCGATCAACCTGTATTTTATTGCTTCTTGGGACACGGCGCAAATGAACGACATGGAAGTCGAACGACACTGCGATGATTTATCGGATGTAATGAGAAAACTGTGCGATGAATGCAACTGGGACAAGAAGTTGGGCGATGTGTTTCGACTATGAGTAATGATGGGATTACAGATGGGAAAACGAAGGAGTTGTTCGGGGTATGGCATTGGGCGTGATGCTTCGACCATGTGAGAGTTATGACGGGTATCATGATGGGGTCACGGCAGAATATTGGAAGGCGTTGTCAATGTCTTTTTTCTCATTTATTTTCTAATCATTTACATTTTGAGGCCCAAGTTTATGTCAATTTGTTCTATCCAGGTACCAAAGGGCAATTCTTCACCTCTTACATACCAATCCTATCCGTGTCTAGACCTAATCAAAGCATACCTCAACAGCCGCCGTGTTTCTATGTTACACAAAAGACCTATTCAATCCTCTCAACCTTTATGGCCCCGGCTCATAGAAGAGCTCTCCGAGCTCTTAGAGTCCCGTTTCCAATACGAAGGATGCAGAGGACTCACCCCCCGGTTCGGATCAGGCCGGAACGTTGTCAGTTTTCTGAAGCGTGCAGTCGTGGTGAGTGGTTCAGGAACCGTTTCTGGAGCCCAGAGGTCACATTCCTCCCGATGTCTTTGGGTCCCATCTTTCTCGCCAAAAGCCACAGCATCACTGACGATACCCATGACTTCAAGGACGATAGAGGAGCGAAAGTTCTCGTGACATAGGACATAAATCCACTCTGCTTTAAGCTCATCAGCAGTATTGTAATCCTTCTTAGGGATGAACCTCTTGATACCATCATCCATGAGCGCAATAGCAGTGTGGATAATTCCGCAGTCTGCTGCTGGACTTGCTGGGCTCAGTTGAGGCTCGAGTTCATTGTAGACATGCGAGAGAAAGTCTTCAAGGCGGAGAAGACCGGCCAAATCTCGAAATTTGAGTCCTCGATCCTCAGGGTGCCCCTTTTCGTCCTTTCTGATAGTCAAGTGACGTGCCCAGAGCCTGTCCTTGTTGTTGGGACGCTTTATGGGAATAATACACCCGCAAAGCATCTTTGGTAACTTGCCACACGTCCCCATGTCGGTTCGGAGACGAAGTTCCAGGGCACGCAGGCGACGACTAAGTGCTTGTAGGTGGCTTTCTGCGAGGACTGGGTGATACTCTGGCCGAAGCTGGGGAAGCATGCGACCAACGACGACATCAAGCATCAGGTCAACTGCAGTCCTCAGGACTTTGATATCAGAAGTGACACAGTTCGGCTGCATTCGAAGCATGAGATCCCAAAACAACTGGGTTGAAAGCCAAAGATCTTCGTATCGAGCTTTGACGTCGTCCATCTTTTCGCACTGATCATGAACCTTCTCCAGGAACTGCGGTCCCTGAAGGTTGAAATCTCGAGAGAAGTAGCCTGCGATCGGTGAGCGAAACTCTCTAATGCTGAACAGTTGTAAGTCTGCAGGGCCACCGAACATACTCGCTGGACTGGCAATTCTCGAGTCGACGAGCTCTCGGAGACTTTGATTTACTGCTTGCGGTGAAGAAATAGGTCGAGCTTCCTGGGCTTCCATATTTCGCTCAGAGCTCTGAGCCGGCTGCAGTGATTGGTCTCCTGGGATTCTAAGATCTGGAGTAAAGTAGCCAGTATCAGTTGAGCGAGGATCAGATATATGAGACAGTCTAGAGTTGTCAGGAGAGCCAAACATACCTGCTAGACTCTCGAATCTCGAATCGATGGTCTCTGTGCGAGGCAGACTCCCAGCATTCGAACCAGGACGAGAACCTGACGCGTTAGGAGTGTTTCCCCGAGAGGTAGGTCTCGAGTTCATTTGGAATCAGGCTTGATAGAAGCTGAGGGGGATGGTTCAGGAGGGGGTTGGGAGAGGGGATGATTGAGAAGTTCAGACGGAATGGGCTCGTCAAAAAGTTCTGTAAACTTGGACTTTCTGTTAATACTTCGCTTGGTGTAATTTGGAGACTGGCGATTCAGCTCGACACTCATCCTTTAAGGACTTTGGATTGGGTTAAAGTCCTTCGGGGCAGCATGTGTTGGGTTATGGCATTATATATTCATAGAGTGAGAATTGGCCTCTCAATCCTATAGGAATCTGTGCTTGTGAAATACGAGTTTTTGGGGCTGGACAGAGACTCGTTACCTTGAATATTCTTTCTCAGTCTAGCATCACAACTTGTCCAGGTGAACCAGACCGTTCAGCAAAGAACATCGACCACATTGACATTTCTACCATACGTTCTCGCACAAATCATCTTCACGACTGAACTAGCTGCATATTCATAGGACATTAACATAATCATCATATGGCAGTGGTCCATCTGTTGAACAGAAAGTAAACTCACAGTACCCTCTTCATGTTCAGGCCCTTTGTTCAAGTACTTTCCCGCTCACACTCCCGCTGTTCCCGACCTTCACCAAATCGGGCTTGTATAAGAATCTTCAGCCTCCCAACACGAATTCTCTTGGCGCTTCCTTCACATCGACAACTTTGACAACGGAGCTGAAGTTTTTGTTTGCTTGTAGGCCTTGTCTACTGACGGCCGCTACCTCTTGCCACACCTATCTGAATTCCAACAAGCCTCCAAAAGCTCCTTCTCCATACTGTGTCTGGAAGTTATTCAGTCCTTCCACTGTCATCAACATGGCTTATTCCAGCGGTCGCGAGCACTACCACGAACCTCTTCCCCTCCGCTCTGGGACTCAGCCACACCATGCCCTACTCTTCTCGCAGCGTCCTCGCGACAACAGGCCTGAGCCCATCGATCTCAGTTTGATCTCCAAGTTCGACGATTACAATCTCCCTATTACTTATGCGTCACCTCCGGGTCCTACCACCGCAGAGTTACAAGCAGAGATCAACGCAGAGTTCGGTGCTCTGATAGGAAACAGGAGGCAGCCTGGGGGAGAAGAGTTCCTACAACAGAGGGCTCGCCTTCGTCATGTCCCAAAGATCGAGCGTCCTTCGGTTAATATCCTGGAACCTCCTTCTCGGGGGTATTGGGCGCCTCTCTCTTCAAGCTTTGAAATCCTCCCGTCCGAGGGCAGCGCATCACCAACTTCAGAATATCGTACTCCGGCGCGAATTCGAAAACGCTTTCCCAGAACTCTAGACCTCGAGTTGGCAGACCAATTTCAAGAACCTCCCTATGGAAGCAGCTCATCATCGCCCCAGTACAGTCCAGTGGCTTCATCTGGCAGCGACAGTTCCGTTCTGTATATGCGTCCGATAGAGCGCATTCCCCTTCTCCCTCCCACTGCCAGATCACCGAATGTTGATGCAGCAAGACCATTTAATACGCTACAACCTATCACTCGACGTCCCTACGGACGCAGTTCATACTTGAGTGACCGCCACGGTTATTCAACTGAAGAGGAACACAGGAGGCCATCCAAGGAAGACGCCAGGGAGACGTGGGGTCGCGCATGTCTCGACTGCTTGTTCTTCGGTGTCTTGTTGGTGTTATTCACGTTCGCTATCTTTTTGTATGCTTGCATCGTTCTTTTGTTCTTCCGCAACTGGTCACGTACATAACGAGCAGGGGATCATGATCAGAATCTGGGGTGGGGTTGGGAAGCTATGTGTATAGCAAACTGGGCATAATACTTCGAATTTGCGTGGCGTTTGGTGTGTATTGGGGTTTATCGGCATTTGAAGCTCCCCATCAATATAGACGGACCTAACTCGTTAGAACTGCGAGCTAATAACTAAACAAAGTGTATTTGACTTGACCGGCCAGGGCTACCATCTTGTGAATGAGCAACCATCTAAGTATATTGTGCTAATATATCCGCTGGTATCAAGCGCTGCAGCGCATGCTTCCCAATCTACTACTTGTACATGTTGCCAAATTAACATTAGACTTCTTCTTCCTCCTCTTGATCTATCGCTTGTTCTCGTTTCCCGGTGCTAATCTCCATGCCCGCAGAGGTAGACTCTGAAGATGCAACACCTTTGGCTTGATGTACCAAAAGAAGGTTGCAGCACCAAACAGAACACATAATATGTTCACTGTATAGTATCCGTCGTGGATCATGTGGCATGTTCCGCCGCCAGCCTCACATCTCTCCTTCTCAGACTGTACAGCGCATGAGAATGCATCTTTGATAAATGTGCCCTTGATTGTCGTGGCATCTGACTTGCCAGGCTCGCACGTAGCCACAGTGAAGCTGTCAACGAGCCGGAGCACGAAATATCTAGGGAATGTGCCGCCCAGATTACAAACACTGCAAATTGTTAGCCTAGTACCTGCGAGATATGAGTCCGGTGTTACTTACGTTGCAAGCAGTGTCATGTAAGTGCCGCCAATGACCGGGTCAGACACTCGCGCATGGAAAGCAGAGACAGCGACAAACATGATTGTGTTTGTGAATGTTGAGAAAAGGTGTTCAGCGATGACCACCAACAGATACCATGATGTAACTCCTTCATCGGGGAAAATAGCGACGACGAATTGGGCAGAGAGAGCAGCAACAAGTCTGCCCACAAATCCCCAGCACCAAAGGCGCATGGGTGTATACTTTTGCGACCACATTCCGGCATAGTAGCCCAGACCAATCTCGAATGGGAAGTCGATGAGAACTGTCAGCGCCATGTTGTCCTTGCCAAAGCCCTTGTCGAGAAGCTTCAAGTTTGTAACGCCGTCGTTAGCCTGGAAGCCAATCTTGGCAATCAGATGAACAATGATAATGGTCTGGACGTTCTTGAGCTTGAGAATACCCCACATGATGCGGTAGACGTCCCAGACACCATCTTCGTTCTGCGACTTGTCCTCCTTCTTCAAAAGGCCGAGTCCAACAGTGACAATGATGTATGACCAACCCCAAAACTTGAGATATCCCCCCAGTGAGAGAAGGCCATCATCTGAGGGAACCGCCCTGAACCACTTGTTGGCAAAGTCGGCGGCATTGAAGGCGAGGAATACAGTGTATGACATAAAGTGGCCTGCAGTGAGACCAACAGTCTGCGCAGTTGAAGCGTACGATACGTTTCCAGGGGTCAGAAGAGTGAGCGCCCAGCCGTCCACAGCGATATCCTGGGTGGCGCACATGAGGACGAGAAAGAACCACCAAAGCATGAACGAGAACGCTGTCATGCCGCCAGGCTTACCAGCGGAGGCCATCATATCTTCCACATGAGATCCTAACCAGAGCATACCGAAGCCGGAGAGAAACTGAATCGGGACGATCCATGTCTTGCGCCGACCAATCTTGGGACTCCAAACAGCGTCCACGAAAGGACTCCAGAAGAGCTTCAGGGAGTAAGGGTATGAAGCAAGACTAAAGATACCAATTTCGCTGTATGACATATGGTTCTTCAGCAAAAATGGCACAGAGCCTGTGGCCAAGCCCATGGGGATGCCCTGCAAGAAGTATAATAGCACCAAGAGGAGAAAGTTCCTCTGGTCTTGTCGAGGAAGATCGAAGAAACCATGATTGTTAAGAGAAAGGGTCTTTGGGATCGGATCGTCGAGGGAAAAGGACTCGCTCTTGATGAAGTTGGCCGCAACATTATCGACGTCTGGGTTGGCCGACTTGCGGCGCATCTCTACTCCGCTGCTCATTTTGCCGTTGCCGTTAAGATGACCGTGTCCATTCGCATCCTCTGCTTCTGTCTTGATCGTCAGGGGCGGCCGGGCGGGTTTGTTTTGAGGTCGTCGAGCCCTGGCGGTCATAGGGGCCAAGAGTAACGGAGAGTCGGGACTACGGCGCGTACAGTATAAAGGAGTGGTAGTACCGTGGAGAAGGATGTAAAGGGGGGTTGAACGAATGCGACGAGGCGTCAAAAGCGTCAAAGTCAGATGCGGGTGGGTTCAAGATGTCTTGTCGTGACGTATAATATGGAGAATTCCAAGGATAGGAGGTCGCAAGCTGTGAAAAGCCAAGAAGTAGAATTCGAAGAGAAGTGAAGAATAATGTTTGAGTGAGTGAGCGAGAGAATGTACTGTAGTTGAAGGAATGAAGAAGAAATGGAAGACTTGTATTTGTCAGTTCCTGGAGTGCTGAGCTAGGTATTTTAGGCCAGTAAATCTGAAGCGGGCCTCAGATACAGAAGGTCACTGCTGGCGTGCGTTTCGGATACGGTTTGGCGTATGAAAAAAGGGAACCTAGCAGGCTCCCGCTACCGTGGCCTTTAATGGTGAAGTATGATTGGACTGCTTCCTAGAGATGGATCTAGGGTCTTGAATGGGGATAGGTAAGGATGATTCTTCTACCTGGCCTCTTTGAAAGCTTCAGTGGCGACAGATATCAACTACCTACGTAAGAGATATCTCAATAGGCGTCACGATAGTGGTTGGAATAATCTCAACCCTCTATATAACTTATTCAAACCGTTGAAATACCTAAACTGACCCTGAACTCAACAAGGTGCCACACTCACAAACCGCTGCGTGAACATAGCAGACCTGAACCCCAAAAGCCAAGGACTGTTCGGAACTCGCATCTTTCCAGAAGAGGAAGCGCGTCAGGGGTTGGCTGCTGATGATGTTCCGGGGTTACAGCCAATAAGAACAAGTCCGATCTGTCACTCGAGGATGACTTACAGATGGAGACCAAGCAAGACATTGGTTGACAGAAATGCTGACAAAGGTGCGGTAGCAATATTACACGGAGCCTAGATAGTCTGCTCAATAAATATACAGAATTTCCATGGAATACCTCACTTTGGCCTGTATTGCCTGCGTATTAAAAGTTATTATTAGAGATCACATGGTCATTCCATTCCATGCTAGTCAAAATTTGGAAACTTGATATCTCTTATCTTATCATCCCCCCAGTCACAGCTTCAGCCAATGGTAGCCAGAAAACCAATTGTTTGTAAACAGACTGTAACAAAACAACATCATCAGCAACCTTACTCACCATCTCTTCATCCCATACACTCTGGACAATCATGTCATCCGAACCAGCTACTCCAACCGATAGTGAACTCCTTGATCAAGAAATTACAGCGCTTAAAGAACAAGGTCAGTCGTTGTTCACAATGGCGCATCAAACATGATCTAATGCATTAAATAGCCGCTGCTTTGCGCAAGTCGCTCAAAATCGAAACATCAACAATTCTTGCTGCGCCCTCGACACAAGCTTTCCTTAAACCATCCAAGAATTCTCTATCATCTCGGAATATTCCATCCCGTACGAAGCTACTGAGCGAAGCCGACAAACAGAAAGCGTATAGCCAGCAATGTCTTTATCGCATAGGCAGCTCTGTCACTGCTTTCAAGGTCCAAGACCCTGATCCCAATGCAGTTGACGGAGGGCATGTCCTTGGCTTGCGCTTCGAAGTCATGTCCAAGAGCCAGTTCCTGCTCCCTTACTACGTCATGCTCAACAGACCATACTTCAATTCCAAATACCTGCGCATCCACCGAAACACTCTGCCCTCTGCGATACCCATAGCCGGCTTGGCAGCCCGTTATCTTCCGGCACCACGGCCGGAGAGCGACAAGTCTCCCCAGCAAAACCTCGATCGTTTCGTCAGAGCGCTCCGAAGAGAAATCGTGCGGTATCACAACCGACTCGGTGTCTCTGCGGACCTGCGACGGAGCCTCGGATTGCACGACAGGGTGGACGATACGGTTCTGCCTGATGACATTGTCGAGGTTGGAATAGCCGATATTGAGGCCAAACAGATTCGATTCTCTTGGGCTGATGATCGAAGTGGCAGAGTTGTTATGGACAATGACGGAAGGGTTGTCAAACTTATGATGTTTGGCAGAGAAGGCCGTGATTGGGAGACAACGAAGGAGCTCTACGGAAAGTATGAGCGAATCGAAGACGTGGCCAAAACCCTCCAGGCATATGTCAATGGTTGAGATCCGCGGTCAACGAGAAGTCATCTTGGCCATCAACTAGACTTTGGTGTGACGCACTGAGCTCCTCTTCAGTAAGGTTTCAAGTACGGAGAGGGATCTGCATGATACGGTATTCTCGAATCAAAGGTGATCTGCTTCGGGAGTGGGATCGATATGAACTCAGCCAGCTACAATCCCTACTTTGCAAACAGCGAACTGAAGGAGCCGTTATCGCCGCCCCTTCAAGTAGTAGGCCCTTCGACACCTTGAGAACCCAGCACTAGAGAAGCGGTGTCAGGAGGGGTATGATACAATGCAAGCCACAGGGATCACAATGCATTGCACATACTTATCAACCGAGGAAGGGCATTATGATGCTTACTACCTACCGGGGGCCTGGCACTGTCGACGTGTTGCGCCTGAGACACCTCGCATGGGCTGTTGAATTGTCGGTGTGTAAGCAAATATGGGCAACAACGCCAACTCAAGCATCAGGCTACACGGAGTAGCACGGTGCTTGATTCACCGACAAGACTGGTCACTGTGTTGCGTGGATAAGTGCATTATTGAGAATCCGAATAAGAGAACATTTCGAGTCTCGGATTCCTGGAGTCGTGGTGGGACTCTGCCCTGTGTGATAATGCTTCAGTATCACCGAGATAGATAGCTCAATTGATACACGGCCAGACGTAATTCTAGTCAGCTACCTCACGCCCACTATCATTGCAGTAGATTGAGCGGATCCTAGACTTCCGGCATGATGGCTTACACCATATCAGCAGAGGCTAATGCTAATAGGCGAGGTTTGGGAAACACGCCGTGGGCCATGAGAATATCTTCAATGGAGCTGCGCTTGGGCACATCTTGTGGCAATAAATACAAGTTAGCTCTTTGACAACTCATGCCAATCCCATACGCCACCCTTCAGGTGTTGGCAGAATCTTCTGGTCTAGCATGGTCAGCAAGCGAACCGTAAACATACCAGCTGACATACCTCAATCTTTCCTGTGCGCACTTACCCCTTCGTATTCCTTCGTTGCAGTGTGTGATTCTCCCGTGTTCACCAATCTAACGGCTTCTTTGCCGTCAGTGCAGCCCCGGAACCAAGTGGTTCATCCCTCTCCAACCTAACCCCTGTCTCGTCGTCCAAGATGCTCCTATCTATCTTCCACATAGTGACTTGCTCATCCACAATCTCCGTCCATTTCCTCACAAGTGGATGCGCATCAGCTACATCTGAGAACACAACATCTTCGGCCCCCGTAGCTGGAGTGACTTCGTATTTCCAGTTACCATCTTCGGACCAATACTCAGGCGTGAACAAGCCTTGTGTACTGAGTTCTTCCCGTGCTTGTTTCAGGAGTTCGGCGATCTTGGAAGAATCTGCTTCGTTAAGACCACGAACCGCTTCATTGATGCCTTCGAGCAAGCCCAGAATTTGACCTGCTCTCATGCCAACGCTTGCACCAAGACTGAACCCCTCGTCAAATCCAGCTTGAAGACTGCTTTCTTTTGAAACGGTAATGCCCTCGCGGTATCCAGCAGTTGTGTGCTCTGCCTGCAAACGGCGAATATCTGAGGGGTGTGATGCTGCTGACTCATCGTCAGGACGAAAATCAGTGGGAGACGAAGGTCCCGAGCCAAAAACATCGTCTAGAGCATCATTGGTAGCTGCAGCATCTGCTTCAGGTTCGCCCTGAGGACGAGCAGTATACGCCTCGTCAATCATTTGCTCGACTGGTTGAAAATGCATGGTTGACATTGAAAGTGGTAAAGGTTTAGGGTACGTGGGTTGAGTGCTGATAAAATATTATTTGACGTCGTTTGAGTGGGCGGGGACTCTTTGAGTGGCGCCAAGAGGTAAAACCCTTGTATCTACAGGAACTGGAGGATGATCAACCTTGGTATCTTGGGCTTATAAGTTATTCGTGTAAGAGGTCAGTTTCACAGACAAAGGCCTTATTCTTAAGATTTGCAGATGAGCTCGTGCGCTATAAGTTTCTGAGCCTGGAATAACCCAATACTCTGAAAAATGGCATGTTAAATTGGGGAAAGCTTGGTAATCATCATTCATCATGGCTAATCCTATTCTACCAACCTGCGCATACTACGAAGGATCATAACGTTTACTATTATGGCCAAGTACCGGGACACTATCCAGATAGTACCATCATTCTAAGAAGCCACCGCTTGCTCACCAGCATGTGCAGGCATCCTTCCCTCGGTGTTCAATGGCTGCAACATGTGATATTTCTCGCGGAGATAATCCTTCTGATTCTCTCTCATCAACCCCAATTCTAGCAAAAAGTTGACCACGTAAAGAAAGTCCTTGACGTGTGGTCGCAGTCCATCCTCTGCTTGGCTGTGCCCTGAGGGTAGAGCGAGGACGTCGGCAATTGTGCTGGCGATCTCGAAGAGCTTTTGTATGATACCGCTGCCTTGCGTCGCTATACTCACAATACTATCCAGCTGCCCGACCAAGTTGCGGAGTTGTATTGATAATCGAGACGCCGGGAACTGCAGCGATAAGCCTTCGTGGGTCGTATCTGAAGACCCTGAATGCAAAAGCCCTTGGGAGAGTGCTAATTGCCAGAGCAACGTGCGAAGCCAGAGTCTAGTGATGAAGAGATCCGCGCGCTGTAGTTCTGTGAAACCTGCGTGTCCCTCGGAATGCATCCTTGCCTCGGCCGCTGCAGCATTCATCTCGGCTTGGTCAAGCTGCACCTGCTTGCTTTCGATCCACTGCACTGTCAACCCGCCAATTGCACCTCTTTGAGACTGCCAACATGCGAGGAACGTCTCATCCAAGGTCAGGAAGAGCTCTATTAGGCAGTTGAAGCCCACTCGAATATGTTCTGGTGTGGAAGAGTCCGGTGCTGAAAGATTGGTGTGTAGAGGTCCCATGATACTGGGGTAACCATCAGCGATGGTGAGGAACCTCTCGTGGATGTAGGCTTCCCAATAGACTTGCTGAAATCGGGCCATGGGATATGGCGTCCGAGTGGGATCTGGTAATGTGCGCTGGTGAGCCTCCATGATCTGAATTAGCGATATAGCCTCCCGGATGAAGCTGAAACTTCTGTCGAGTCGAGGCAGCCCCATAGTTGATATCTCGAGATAGATGCATGTCACGATGCGCTTGATATTGTGAGGCATTACCTCCTCTACACGTCCTGGACCATGGGAGCCGACGGCAGCACGGTGTTGTGCTTCGAGACTATGATATACCAGGTTGTTTATTTGCGCCGCTACACTACCATGTGAGTTGTCCGCGGTTTGTGATAGAAATGTTGTGACAGCAGCATAGGCATATATCAGAGCTGCATCCTCGAAGTTGTGATGCATCATTGATATTGACCTGACTATTTCATCAGGCGTGATGGCAGGGCTGAAAGGATATACCACCTTCTCAAACTCGGGCAGCAGCGAGTGAAAGAAGCCAGTGGTGTATGCCTCAGAGTTTGGCGAATAGGGGCCTGAAATCGCTGAACCAGGGCTACTCCCTGGCGGCCAGTCACTAGCCGCATGAGGCGTTGAGTGAACTGCCGAAGGAGACACAGAAGCGCTTGGCGAGAGTGCATTTGGCTGTTGGTGCTGGAGGTTTGCCTCTCTGGCCTGGGCTACAAGACGCCCGCGCTTCGGGTTCTGGCGTTTCCTTGGGGCAGTGGATCTGATGCATTGCACATCAAACTGGCGGCATGGCGAGCAGGGGTTTCCATCGTCGCATTTGACCTTGCGTACTCGGCAGCCATGGCAGGCGGGCATCGCGAAGGGGCAATAGTATTAGACAGTGCAGAGGTCGATATGTATAAGAAGTCACAAAGAGTGGAGGTCAGTGTCTGTCTGTCTGGTCCGGAGACAAGGCGCGTTTAATTTAGCACGGAACAGATGGGATGGGGTCAGGTCACGTCTGAGAGCCGAGCTAAACACTTGTGGAAGGCAGACAACTTGTGTCACGTGAAGGGAGCCAGCATCGTCATCTAAAGGTATGTGGCTGACATTGGAATGCCAGAATAGCAATTGAAGCTATTCATTCAGTAAATTGTCATGAGCGATAGTCTCATAGGACACTTCTGAGCTGCCAAATAGTGATCGGAATAGTGGTGGAGTTGTCTGTCGAGCTAGGTGCTATAGATAGCTGGGCTGTAGTTTGAGCCGTTGACTCGCGTTCAACAAGGACATAGCCAGATAGCACGCTCCCCTGATTCTAATTCTGACTCTGATTCTGACTCTCAAACTCCTATATAGTTTATGGGACGTTGCGTCTCCTAAACTTAAAGTAAATCAATATTGCGAGTCATTGACATAAAATCTTGAACACGATAGGCTGTTGGATGGTTGCTCCTCATGCACATTGCTTTTTGGTGGTAGATCTCGCGTACATGGTTGGTGCAGAGATAGCATGAACCTGATCCAGACCCTTGAGTTCATGAGCAAGCATGAATGTCACTCCGAGTTAGATGTGTATGATTCGGTTTGTTCATGCGCTGAAACTGAACTACAATCTTTGGTCGATGCTGGTGATGCTGGAAGCTCAATCAAGGTTGGCCGATATTATTACTTTTGTCGTAATGAAAGATTCATATTTCACATGATCTCATTAGCCAAATTGTCCCTTACAGGACTGTTTATAACCGGAGACATTAACCCGAGGTTATTAACAAGGCGGTGTCCTGATATTGAAACATTATCTACCCACAACATGCACAGATTGCTCTGTCTCGACTTGTTTCATCCTGCACCGCAAAAATGTGCTGACAAACCTCCTATTTCAATATGTCGTAGCTTGCAACACCCGTGGTGCGACATCATACACTGTATCTGTACATCACAAACCGCCTGGCAGGGTTGACTTGTTGGGAAATATTCTGGAACTGTGACCCAAAGGCAAAAGAACCCACAGGACACAGCAACCATGTTTCTTTTACGAGCCTCGTTGTCCAAAGCGGATCTTGTCCAATCTGACATCTCGGCCGGTAGTGGTACGGATACACATCACATCCCTACTGAAGAAAAATAACAGGCGGTCTGGGATGCATAGTTCATCTGTCATGGGTTTTTCTCCATCACGGGCTTCCAAACCCTATTCCAGATTCCAGCCAGCACACAATTTTCCTTCGCCTACTGTCATCAACCTTACAGGTGGACGCAGTTTTGATCCTGAAACCCTGCAATTCCCCCGGCAGAAATACCAGCTAGGCCACCAGTCCCAGTAGCAACAGAAGCTAGCTAGCTCGTCGGCACCGGAGCCACGGTTCTGAGTCTGACGCTGCCGCGGTCCGGGGGCTACGGGGAATGTGATCCCTGCGCCCGGACAGGACACGCCTGGGCTGGGTTGTTGGGCTCAACTCGTGCTAGACAGCGTGTCTGTACATATGGATGTTGTTTGCCAACGACTTCTGACTTAGACAGAGAAGCGGTCGACTTGTGATGTATGTATCCGTAAACCACACCCCCAGCATCTTTGTTTGCAACGTCTGGTCCCTTTTTTCCCTCCCCCCGACGCGGCACTTGTACGGCATCTGTCGAACCCCCAAACCACCTTCAGTTCAGATTTGCCTCTGATCGCATGGCGAGCAGGGATTCCTCTGCAACGGTCTAGCACATGCTATCGAGAAATGAGCACCGCCGCCCCGGGTGATCTGACTCTTTCGGTTCCATGTACCGTGGAATTAAGGAACCCACCCACCACAGTCAGGATCAGGTAGTCAGGGTCGGGGTCGGGGCGGGAAAATAAAGAAAGGGAAAAAAGGAGGACGGGTAACTATGATGGAGACTGCACCATTTGGTTCTTAGTTAGGATTCGGAATTCCAAAAAGACTAAGACAGGACCGTCCTCATGGAACGCACTCCGATTGGCGATGTCATACTCTCAGACCCTTCCTTCTTCATCAACGAGCGCCGTTTAGAAAAAGTCTTTCGTATTGAGCACCCCTTGTCAAGATTGCTGTTTGTTCATTGCCAGTGACATTATCAACGACCGAGGTGAAGCTCGTTGGCCTTACACTGCTCGAATAATACAGTAGAGAGAACGTCTTGAGAACGTCTTGTCGGTCGGTCTGTCAAATTTGGAGGCTCGCGTGTAAGAGGATGGCCCCAGAATGCCAATCTTGACGTGTCGCAGTTGTTTGCCCCCAAACCTGTCAAATGTCGGAAGAATAATACCTTACCCTTACCCATAACCACCCATACCTTGCTTCAGTTTGCTTCACTTCACCTTCCTTCACATGGCTAACCGTACTCGGGAAACCTTCCTTGCCACTTAGACAATCCCAATTCCCGGAACCTCATGAACAGGATCCGAGCGATCGGCAGAGGCACGGGTCCGTGGACCTGGGATGGTTTAGCAGGCCTAGGCAGGCTACAAGGCCGAGCAGCAGTGTTGCCGTTGGTGCGATGCCAGGCGATGCGATAGGCAACGGAGGATGGTGGGAACTCAAAAACTCCAGACGGCCGTTGGTGTTTACTCCCGGTTGGCTATCTCGTCTCGACTGACTGGCAGGGCTGTGACAGGCGGCTGGGTCTTTATTAGTGTCCCCGGTTGAAATAATAACGTGGTCATGACCGTAGCTCGGGAAATGAACTGGCTCGTGCGAAGGAGATTCTTGGCTAGGCAATGGATGGATGGATCATGGATGGATGGGTGAAGAGAAAGGGGTCTTGTCACAGTAACAGTACAGACTAGACAGAGTAACTACACCAATTACACGACAACCAGCAACATCAGCCAGCAATGGATCCATGGTTAGCATGACAGAGCTGGAGACTAATAGACCAGCTCAGCTAAAGGCTAGGGCCAACCCGAAGCGGTGGGCATACAGACGTCACTCGACTTAGATTGGGAGACAAAAATCGATGCAACACGGCCTGAAGAACCGGGGAGACGTGTACTTGCTTGAAACTTTTGTGCAGCAGCGCAGCTGGTGCGGTGTGGTACTGGTATGACATGGGATGACGAGAGTTGGGTTGCGAATACGCTTTTTGCTTCTGTTATTGTATTGTACAGTACAGTACAGAACAGTACAGAACAGAACAGTAAGTGATCTTCTAACTTCTAGGTATTGCTTTTTCGTTTGAATCAGTGTTTTTGCCTTTGTGTCAAGTCAAGTAATTAAATGGATTGACTCTTTTTTTATCCTTTGTTGTCTCCCTGTTTTTGATCTTGTCTCAACCAGAATGATGTGTCGTTCGGTTCAGTGACAGCCATGGCGACTTGTCATAATGCCACACCGAGAAAATGCCATCATAGCTGAATCGCTCACCGTCCCTTTTTCTTCTTTTTTCTTCTTCTTCTTCTTCTTCTTCTCTCCTTTGCGACTTGGTCATTGCTTTCTTCCTCCCCTTGCGCCCCAACGTATTAGCGAACTTTTCTTTGGTCCCCAAACAGCCCAATGCTCATCGTGGCGTCTCTTCTAGAATTCCGTTTGGAATAGAGGTCCCCAGCAGGTAACATGCCTTATCCTGGTCCCCAAAGCCGCTCTTTTAGTGTATTCCCCACAAGCCTCCTGGTGCTTGCTGGCCCATCCACCCACTGCAACTGATCCATCCATCCATCCCTTCAAGTTTGACAACCCCTGGTCCATATCAAACGCCCTTGATCTGGTTCATCTCGCCTCGCCCTGCGTTTGGCAATTCCGATCCCATAGTGCAAACTGGAGATTTCTCTCTTCTCATGTCTGAGATATCTTCTCTCTCTCCCTCTCTCATCCAGATGATAGACGCAACGCCACAAACAATGGCTCCCGATCCCGAGTAAACAAAGTTGCCACATCTTGTTGCTAGTCCAGGGCCCGGAAACTTGAGTTGTCCTCCCGACAGTCCAGTGCCAGTGCTAATACCTAGAGGCTCACGGCTCACGGCCCCTGCCGATCCTAGTAACCGTAAACACAGGCACAGGGGGTATTTGGAAGTCATCCAGGGGTGTAGCAGTGTGCTGAGTCCTGACCGCCTAGGCAATGCAATGACCAGACAGACCAGACTGAAGTATCGGTGCGTAGGTTAGAAGCCACGCGAGCCTCCAAATTTCAACGGGGGTGGTGCTGGCTGTACGGAGTAGTCTCCCAGAAATGAAATTTAAGACAAATAGGTCCCCGACATAAATTCTTCGTTTCGTGATCAGTATCCCTTTCGTTGGTTTTTCATCAATATTCATTCTTCGTTGTTTGTGCGTGCCCTTGAATTCCAGTCGCTCTGCATCTTATCTGCTCTGCCTTTCTCTGCTGCCGCTGCTTTACGCACAACACAATCTGCAACGCAACCACTCTATCGTCTCATCAGCATATTGTACTGTCTGCCTTTCTGGGACAACGAACCTATTTGCGACACACCTCAACAAACCAAACCAAAGAACAACCAAAAACACCTTCATCATGCCTCGCGGACCTTATGACACTACTGGCGTTGCGAAGCCCAGCTGCCCCAAGCCTCCAAAGGGAAAATGCCCCCAGCTCGTTTGCCAGCAATAAGACGATGCAAGCTTTGCGATAATACCCTGTCATGAGCCAGCAGACCTCAGGTTAGTTCTCTGACACTCCTGAACTCCTACATCATGTTTTCTAACGCTCCTCAGAGTCTTGCTGTAAAAATCATGCCTGCCAACATGCTTGCACGAACTGCGCACTGCTTTAGCGATTATGATATCGACTGCCGATCGAAATAAAAGGAATTCATGGGATGACGGTGCTGTGGAGTTATGCTTTCTTCTGTTTTGGGACGGTTCGGAAAAGTACTAGACGGAATACTCAGGTCTCGGGATTATGATCTATGGGATTGGATATCAGAAGAGGAGGAAATGGTAACATAACATTGGATGGCTATAGATTTGAACGTACATATCAGTGCGTCTTTGGTCGCAGGACCAACTTAATATTGATACCTTACCTAGTACCCATCATTGAAACACGATTTGGAATCTCGCATATCCGCTTGGCGTCACAGTTGTATCGGTCGACAACGGTTCGTTTGGCTTCAATAGTGCACCCGTTTTGTGGACTATTGAACCACTGGTGGAAAACGGTGTTGCATAGTGCAGCCCTACAGTATTGGCTATGAGCCATCGTGACCTCGAACCAATTCGCTGGGTTGGTTGGTGGAGATGAGTGTGGGATCTTGTGGAACCGTGGTTGCCGACGAACAATGTAAGAAGAGGCTAACTGCATATTACCCAGGGATATCCCCAGATGAAGCAGTTCGGCGTCGTACATCTCATCTTCTCCAGCCCGTTTCAAGGCCAACGACTTGCCCTCTCGCTTGAGAAGCAACTCGCAATCCGCAACAACAACAGCAAGATCAGCAGAGCCTCCATATTGATCCTGGGAGTCTGGCCGCGCCGTTTGGTTAGTTGGCGCAAGCTTCAAGCCATCAGGGAGAGTGGAACGACAATGACGGTGGCACTTGAATTGATCGACGATGGAATGAGAAATACGAGGGGTTTTTCGAGGGAGAAGAGAGCTAAGGGTTGGCGATCGAAGGATCTGAAACCCGTTTACCCGTGGCGTGTTGGTTCCAGACGAGGTAATGAGCAGCCGTTTTCTTCTGAAGGCGTAACGTTCGCCGAGGTCAAAGCTAAAAGCCTCATGAAACTGCCTAGAAATGCAAGGTCCCGTTGATCTTATTGCGTGTCGTCACTATTCAACTAGGTAAAAAGTCCGTCTTGTGGTTGTGGCTACAAGGTTGATGAAGTTGATATTGAATCCATATGATGTGACCTTTAGCGCCGAGGGGGTCTGAAGATGCGGAAGCAGCCGCAGTCTAGAATGTGCAGAGACGTCACAGACAAGACAAGACAAGATTTACAATGGAGGGGTCGCAGTTCTTATCTCTTTATTAAGCTTGACATCCCGTGCAGTAAGTTAGGTGCTTCACATCTGGGACTAATAAGAAACTGGAGGCATTTACCCCGGATTTCTGTGTGGGGGTGGAGTATCAGACGCGGGATGTTGAGTTGAAAACCCCATTTATATCAGAGGTAACCTCTCGATCCCGTGTCTGCCTCCGCTACTGCGTCTTTGGCTGATGCATGAGATCGGATGCAGCATCCACACTTGGAGGGTAGTAGCTTTATGATATGATCGTTATCTAGATAATCTAGTGTCTGCTCAGTGCACGGATAATGAAGCATGCATCGTAGGATATTGCCGTGATCTTGGAATAGCTTCAACTTGGACTTATACCACGAGTTACAGAAGTGCCCAGACTCAGTAGTCTAACATGATTCATGACCCGAGCAAAACTGCTCTATATTTTAATGCCTAGCATCGTGACACTTGCTAGGCTTCATACATACTCAGTGGTGTGATACACAAAGCATGCAGACCGGGCCGGTCTACCATTCCCATCTTCACCGGCCATATATGTAGCCGTAGGATGAGGCTATATTATGCAGCCACTGTTGTCATTAGATCACTGGTGCGGTGGTTTTCGGAGCTTTAGAATTAGACCATGATTATTTCCGTCGCAGCTTGACATTGTACGGTGTGTCAACCATGAATGGCTTCAGTATGGTCTGACATACCCGGCATTCTCGTACCAGATAGATAGCCAAGCAAGGATTACAGTTGCCGGATCATCCAAAACAGTCGACAACTCAACCGTTTCAGCACTATCAACCCTTTTAGGCCAAAGTATCTCCGAATTGTCAATGGTAACAGATCAACGAGTGAGATTGGTGAGGGGCTGCTCCAGGGTGGCTGTCCAAGGGTATCATGGCGATATCTGAAGGCATTCACATAGCTACTAATGAAGTATAGATACAAAATCACTGCGTCCACGCTTTCATTGAAAACGTGCTAGTTATCATAATACAATTGATCTGGTATGATACTGTAGATTTAATTGAATACATTATACAGAGTGATGACACAGAGACTCGACTGAAGCTAAGTAACACTTTTGCACATATGCCGGACACCAAACGTCTATGTGGCCCGTGAGTACTTCTTTTCAGCACGTCAAACACTCATTGGCATTCTCGACATGTTTCTGATCATCTCATCTCCCACTTTTTTGGTCAATGTGCATTGAACCTAATTAGCTCGGATGCAACCGATCAAAGACACGATTTCGTCCCATATGCCCTTGTCACCGCCAACCACCAACATCCAACCTCTCACAGAATCCATGTCCTCCGCCTTTGCAACTACCAACCTCTCACTCTTTGAAAACTCTTTATAGAAAAATGGTCACCAATTCATCCGCTCAACCCCTGAATCACCAACCACGAGCTAAAATGGTTCCTGATTCTCCCTTTCCAACGTCTTAGCGATCCAATGGTTCTTCCCTTTCTAGACAAGCGCTGCGAGCTCCCCCGGCTTCCGGCTGCATCACCTATTGGCTTGATTATGTGACCACGATCGTTCGAATTCTCGTCAACCAACGACGTTTACAGCACTTGCGGTGACAGCTGGCCGTGCCCTGCAAGACAGTCCCCGAATTGTTGTTCACCGCCTGAAGGAGTCTCCACGCGGCCCGCTCGCGCACCCGGGAAAGGGTTCCCCGTCTTCCCAGCCCATCCACTACGACCGATCGAGAGGTCTCAAAGTCCATGCGGTGAAGGCCTGACCATGCTTATGCTTGAAATACAAATGCAGCACCACCTCGCATGCTTCTTGACAAGAGATCTATCTCCTCAAAGGCTTCTGCTATGCAGCCTGGAGAGCCCATGGCCACTCCAATAAATCTTCTTTAATCCTTACTTCCTTCAATGACAATACCGTCCTGTTAGGGCGAGTCGCTCATGAATGGCTTCCAACACCTTCATGGCGGTCCAAGAGACCATTGCTGCCCTTACCTGGCAGCAGACCGGATGCTTGCTTGCGGGCATCTGGCTCATCTATCTCGTCCAGCTTGTTATTTGGAGACTATGGCTCAGCCCTCTGGCCCATATCCCAGGTCCCAAGCTGGCCGCTTTGACTCAATACTATGAGTTCTACTACGACTTTGTCCTCGGAGGACAATACACCTACAAGATCATCGATATGCATGAACGATATGGCCCTATTGTTCGCATCAACCCCTGGGAAGTCCATGTAGGAGATCCTGAATTCTTTTCAGATCTCTACACTGGACCCAGCCGCCGTCGAGACAAGTGGACATTCTACACCCAACAGGTAAGCACTTGTATGCTCAAGATATTCATGGTTTTCAACTAACAAACAAATAGTCCGGTGCCCCCCGTACCCGTGTTCCTCACCCAACTGCTCTCGCAGGACCCAAGACTGCGACAGAAGGCTCTCTTGCTGCCATCGACCACAGCCTTCACAAGTTGCGTCGAAGTGCGCTGAGCCCATTCTACTCAACTCAGACTGTGCGCGAATTGCAGCCGGTTATCGAGGAGAGAGTGGAAGCTCTTCTGGGTGCGTTCCTGAACTACGCCGAGGTATCCAATGGACAACCTCTTGATGTCATGTATCCCTACTCTGCCTTTACCAATGGTAAGTCTCAAGTCTCTCACACAATGACAACTCTAACAGTGGGCCCAGATGTCATCAATGAGTACGCTTTTGCTCGAAGCGACCACCTTGTCGAGAAGCCCGATTTCGGTGCCGAGGTCACTAATGACCTTCTCATCGGTACTCACATGGGACCTTGTGTGCAGCAGCTCGACTGGGTTCTCACCCTCGTCAATGCTCTGCCGGAGTCCATCTCAAACCGATGCATGCCGGGATGGGGAGGGTTCTTGAAGATGAAGAACGACATTCTTGAACAGATCCACAGCGTCGACCCTCCTCAAAGCAGCGGCAAGTGGATGATGGACGGAGGTCACCCTACCATGCTCTCCACCAAGACTCGCTCTGTTCGTGACAAGACTGCCTCTCGCCACACACAGGAAAGCCAGATCACTGTCCAGGGTGGCACTCTAACCACGTCGTGGGCCATGTCACTTGCCACTTTCCACCTTTTGAACCGCCCTGAGACCCTCCGCAAGCTACGCGACGAGCTCTTTGATGCTATCCCCGATGCTTACGAGACTATAACTCTGTCGAAGTTGGAGAGGCTCCCTTACCTTCGTGGAGTCGTCAAAGAAGCTCTGCGCCTTGCTATCGGAACTAGCAGCCGCCTCGCACGCGTTGCTCCCGATGAGGCTCTCGTCTACCATGATCGCGAGAACGATGAGGAGTGGAGCCTCCCTCCAGGATCCATCGTTGGCATGAGCCCTTACAAGACCGTCATGGACGAGAACATCTTCTACGACGCCCGCGGCTTCCACCCTGAGCGATGGGTGGAGGACGGAGAGCGACTTGACAAGTATCTCGACATCTTCTGTTCCGGTTCGCGCATCTGCCTCGGCATGGCTCTGGCTCACGCCGAGCTTTATCTTACACTTGCCAAACTCTTCCGCAGATGGGGAAGTGGTGGTGTTGTGTATGGTAGCGATGATGGCGATCAGCGCTTTGGAGACGTTGGCTACCTCAGCATCTTCGAGACACGAGTTCGAGACTGCGAGATTGATGCTGACTACTTCATGCCTATTCCCTACAAGGGATCTGAGGGATTCCGCTTCGTCTTCGAAACCTACTAAGTTGGAGCTAAACACTTCACTGCTTTATCAAGGTCAGGTATCTTTGCTTTGCTCTGCTTTTGTTGCCGCTTTGCGATACCCAGCGCCTATTATGTCTTTCTTATGAACCCTTTGATGAAAACGAGTTTGTATGATGGAATTACGATCATGTTATGTCATGAGAAGCTATGAGTTTCATGTTTTATGTCTGTTAAAGATGCGGCACATACGTGCCTTTTTCTTTGTCATGAGTTTACGTCTTGCATTGCTTTCCAACAGCCTTCTGGCTTTATTTGTTACCGTGTTTTGGAGGCGAGGATGTCGATGCGAAAGCTTCACGGTCTGTGTTGAACATGGATAAACAGCAAGGCTTTTGCAATCAACACCAAATCTTCAAGCCAAATGAGGCGCACGGATAAGAGGTTGATCTTCTTTGTCATGATAAATACGATATATGGACTTTTACGAATTCCGAACCCAAAAGGATTATGAGATACAGAACTGTATCTTTCTGAAGGCCAGGACTAGAACTGGTTGGACAGGAGAATCGGAGAAATAAACAAGAACAAAAAATTACAAATATCCAATTCAAAAAGCATATTTTCTAACTTCTTCTCAGTGTGACCCTGTAATTCGCTTCTAGTGTCGATCTATCATCTCGTATTGAAACATTCACGGCACTTCCGTTGGTAGCTCAAGGATTAGCAACCATCGAGAAAGCATCCAATCTCATGTGGAGTTTCTCCGTCAAGAGGTTGCAGCAAAGACCCCCCTAACTAACAGGGAATATCCGCACGCCACAGACCTGAGACTACCTATCCACGGGCATCCACTCTCCTAATGGTAGTGACGCAGCTATTTATTTCTATTGGGCCCGGTCAAAGCAAGCAGCCACCAAACCACCACGTTGCTATTCTATTCCGAGATCAGATGCCGTCAGACCAGCAAGTGTCCACTGTCTCCTGAGCTTCTCTCTTTGGTCTTTTATTAGTTTCATTCTCTTTTCTTCTCCTTTTATACATAATTGCCATTTTGTTTCCTTGTACATCCGTTCCATACCTCCCCGGTCTCTATTTCTGTCTCTGCCTGTTACTTGAAATCTATCTGTCCCCATTTAGCACCCGCCAATGTCTACATTTGATCCCGCAGCGAGGAAGCGAGTCCTCCGGGTCATTGCTGTCTCGCTACTCCTCGATCTGGTATGTGACAAGAATAGTTCAGTATGGCTTCCTTGCTAATTCAAGTCCCTAGATTTCCTTCACATTCATCCTTCCCTTGTTCCCCAAGCTTCTCGAATTCTACCGCGACCGAGAAGGCCAGGAGCCAATCGGCCACGACGGACCTCAAACTCTCCTCCAAACCGTCCTATCTGGCCTCCACCGATACAAGGCTTCTTTCTCTCGCCCGATCGAGTCGCGACATGACATTGTGCTGCTGGGCGGAGCTCTAGGCTCTCTGTTCTCGTGCGTAACCGTCAAGCAAGCCTGTAAATGTTAAGGCGCAAGCTGACAATCTTACTCGTAGACTTCTGCAAGCCATTGCATCTCCTCTAATCGGCGCCCTCTCCGATCGATATGGCCGTCGCAAAGCGCTCTTAGCTTCCATGTGTGGTAACATTCTCTCCGTCCTGCTCTGGGTTGCTGCCGTCGATTTCCGAACATTCATCGCTAGTCGTGTCGTTGGTGGGTTATCAGAAGGCAACGTCCAGCTCGCTACAGCAATGGCGAGTGATATCTCGGATGAGTCGTCTCGCGGTGCAACTATGGCTCTGATCGGCGCGTGCTTCTCGATCGCTTTCACCTTCGGCCCTGGACTCGGCGCGTGGCTCAGCACATTCTCGACATTCACGGCGAACCCGTTTGCAGCGGCTGCGGGATTCAGTCTTGCGCTGATTGTTGTGGAGACAGTGTATCTATACTTCAGCCTGCCCGAGACGTTACCATCGCTACGCGGTGCTCAGGCGAAGGACGGTGGGAAGAAGAAGGCTATACCCAAGGCTATTGAGAGGACCAACTCTCACTTTCTCTTGAATGCCATCCACTTCGTCTTCCTGCTGTTCTTTTCCGGCATGGAGAGTTCTCTGTCCTTTATGACGTACGAGCTCTTCTCGTTCACTTCCGGCAAGAATGGGAGATTACTTGGCTATGTTGGTCTTGTGGCATCTATTCTCCAGGGCGGTGTCACGCGACGACTTCCACCTCTGATGTCTGTTCGAATCGGCACACTAGCTTGCCTTGCGTCCTTCGTTCTCCTGGGACAGGTCAACACAATCGGCGGTCTGTATCTCGCTGCTACATGCCTGGCCGTTACATCCGCCACCGTCGTTACGGGTTTGAATGCACTTTCCAGCTTCGAAGCTCACGAGGATGAGCGCGGCAACAAGCTCGGCATGCTACGAAGTTGGGGTCAGCTTGGCCGAGGCCTCGGCCCTATCTTGTTCACAAGTGTGTACTGGTGGGCTGGCCGTGAGGTAGCATATGGTATGGGCGCAACAGGTATCGCTGTTGTAGCTGCAGCGGTGTTTGGAGGGTTGAAGACGCCAAAGGGTATGAGTACTCAGGGCAAGAAGGTTGAGGGCAAGGTCCGATAAGAGCTGTGTGTAGACAATCACTAGTTCATGAAGGAGATATGTATATTACATGGATATTGGTCAAGCTGGACTTGACTGAGGTAGATAGCATTCATAGATAATTGTAACATACATCGTACGTTTGATGTTTTACGCCTTGTTACGACTCACTTTCTCCTTGAGGCTTCTACAGTGGTTGTGGTGTTGAGCAGACTTTAAGACTGAGTACACAGCACACTGCCTCGTGATTCGAGCTCCCAAAGTAGGATGAGCAAAAGGGTGTTCGAACCGCACTGCGTGCAGAGTCGAAACAGACAAACTTGCGTAGCAAGAAGTAGAACCCCCAAAAAAAGGCAAAAAAATACCCGCACCCGGATTTGCACCAGGATCCTTGGCTAACGCCCTATACTGTTATAGGAGTCCAACGAGTTAACTATTACTCTATACGGGCTTTCGTATGCTTTAACCGTTCGACCACGAAGTCTTTTGGTATTGCTTGTTGGGATAGGTACTATTGTGACGGGCTATATCCTGTTGAAAAAAGGGGCCGGTTATAGGCAGTGACAGGATGCTGCAGTTTCACAGACGGGAGCGTGCAGGGCGCAGCGCAGTAATTGGATGGAATTCGGGTGTGGAGGGTGGTGGTGATGGAGTCATCGGCACTGTTACTGTTATTTCTCGACTGGTGATTGAGTGATTGAGTGGTCGCATTGTATGGTCGCAGTGTCGTTGTTTCTTGGTGTTGAGAAGGCCCAAAACTGGATACGCCTCAGCTCTTGAGATTTGAATAGAAAGCAACTGATTTCGAGAACTGTATAATCAATTGAACAATCGATAACTTCTGGTTAAGTAATTCGGTTTGAACCGTACTGTCTGGGATAATTTGTACGAGCTTACAATACCCAACTCATGCAATCATGTGTAACACGAGCCGGGGGATGGTGTCTTTATATGGACATTTGAATGGCTCCGCTTGGCCGCCAGGATAGGTCAAGCTCGACAGGGAGGTGATAGCGGCACTCGATTTTCACAATTAATACTATTGGTCATAAACATGCACAGACTTTCATAATAATACCTTGGTAACAGCAAATCTTGGTTGTATCAGGTGGTGTATCATGGCAAACTCCATAATTACAAGTTACCTTGTGTTGTGAGTCTTGATGCTACCCTAAACTGACATCGAGATCATCAAAGTTCTTGACACCTCAGCTTCTCCCCAACATAACATATCAATAGTAGCGGTCTACAAAAGCGCAGAGGGCTTAAAAAGTTCTCATCGAAGAATCATGAGATGTTCTCATATGGTGCGTCCTCCACTTGGGTCTCACGATATCTTCCGTAAAGTGAAGGAGAATTTCGAGGCGACAGGCCTACGGCGGAGCCGATGCATACGTCGAGGGCATATCCACTGTGGACAAACCCCCTCGGATAGAGTTCTCCATAATGACAATGTGACAACAAAAACTATCCATATCCAGATGGGGACAAGGAACGATAACCGCCCTGAATATGCGCCATAACTATGTCTGTGTAGCATGTCGCAACAATCCATCAACAAGGGAGCACGGCCTCCTAGGTTCAACAAGATATCCAATGGAGAAGAAAGATCACACAACACTCAAAGGCTCTTCTTCCATTAAGCTTACAGTGATACCTTTCTGCCGTCAGAGTCACCGGGGTAGCAGCTGGATGATAGTTTCAGCTGTGTCATACGGATAAAGTGTATTAGTGGTGCTAACTTTTGCGTTTGACAATCTGGCAATTCCTCAATGGCTCGAGATATCGGAGTGGCACTTGAAGCTGCATGAAATCGCAAGGTCCTTAAGGGAGGCAAGAAATCCCAAGCCCTGTGAACCAAGTGACGAAAAGACTTGGGTAAACTTAGTATATCTCAAGCAGCCTTTAACCAGCGTGATTTTGGCATCCTGATTTCACGTCAGAAGTTTTCTTAACCCCCCGGGGTCCTCACCAGGACCTCCACCAGGAGCATGACTATCCCGCGACAGATCAAGGTGAGCTGCAGCTGCGCTTCGTGTGGGCTCCACAGTGGCTGGACATGATTTTTTTGCCCCTCCTTGTGGTTTCTTTTCTGCTCTGGCGTGCTTGTTCAGTGGTTAGGTAGAGGCTATTGATCCCAGCAGCCTCTGCTTGGACCATACGCTGATGGAGGGGTTGTTGACAAGGAGGGGGAGGGGCACAACGCAACACGAGTAAACAACAACTGGACGAGACACAGGCGCAAGACCAAGACGAGGAACTGCGACGATGAGCGGAGATTATGGTCAATGTGATTCACCACATGGGTTTTTTGGACGTCAGTATAAGCGATCAAATACACGATCTGCCTGATGTCATGATACAGTGATGGAACTGTTGATATGTATTCGCTTTTACCTATCTGTACCGTATTACCCCTCCAGCTTGAAAATTTTTGATAGGGACAATCAACTTCCTGTTTGACCACCTCACACATCCTAGCCAAGGCTAGATCTTCCGTGCACTGGTCGCGCAGCGGTGGTGGCAACCCACAGGCGCTAAAAGATTCAGTGGAGCATGACGTTGATTCGTGCAGGGAGTTTGAGCCAGAAACTGACCGCGCCATAGAGGAGGGGCAATCTTGAAGCTTCCCCTCCCTTGGTGGTCGAAAGCAGAAGGAAATGTAGAGCGACAGCCAACAAAGAGAGTCGCTCGGGCAGGATACTCTTATCGGTGTGACATTGTACGCGAGAGAGTTCAGAAAGAAGATATTAAGATTACTCAAGTGACTCACGCCGTGGTTGCGTTGGGCTGACGGACGTGAAATTGAGGGGCAAAAAAATCCTCAGATGCTTCGTTGGGCAGAACAGTCCCAGAGCCATGCTCGTCTCTGTATCAGGCCGGCCACAAGCAGGCCCCAGACAATTTTAGGACGCGCCCGCGCATCCACCACACGAAAGGGTAAACCCACCGAGCCTCGACCGCCAGCATGATCGAATTTTTCTTCAGGCCGTAGTGAGAAATTTTCCTTTAGGCGGCGATGCGCACAAGAAAAGAATCGCAAAAATTCTGCCCCGCATGTACCCGCCTAACAGTTCGCTTGTACCTCCACGTAGAAGCCAGCGCTTTTGCGATTGTCCTGGTGGAAAGACAGATGTTGAAAGAGGTTGAGATAGGTTATTGAGCTGCTGATAGAGCAGCTAGAGGCGCCATGGTGATGTTTCTATTTCTAAATGCCGTGCCTACCTTAAGTAGTACACTAGAAGACAGCGGCTTTACTGAGATTCCTCTCGGGTGCCAGGCCTTGTTCGTTCCTTGAGTGTTGATATGTTGCGCTGATCCTGCCAGTTTGCTTCCCCAGATATCAACTTCAAGAGCGGCCAGCAATACTGCAAAGACTCGTCTAAATGCGCAGCAGACTGTGCAGTGTAATCTCGTAATGACCACTGTAGTTACTTGATCACGATCACTCGATATTAACGACAAACCTCTGATATCTCCGTCCTCGTCGAGCTTCTTCTGCCCCTCCTCGTACCATTCCTCAAGTCTTTGGTCACTCGCCGTCATTATGCTTTAGAGCTTAATGATTGGCTCACACAGACCCACCTGCCTTGTGAAAAAACCTCTGAGCTGTTAGGGCTTGCCAAGTTGGTTGCCCCGCGGCGCCGCTTCTGACTTTCACCCCACCCCACCCCTCCTCCCTCTGGCTCGCCTTTTAAATCTCCTCCTCCCACCACTTCCCTTGGATTTTTTCTTCTCTTCCCTCCTCGTCTCGCATACCCGGTTCAAGCATCCGATCTGCGATTTTGTATGTGCAGCCCTTCAAGGCCTTGATCAAGGAACATCAACAAGATCTTGTGCTTCATTGCAAGCTCTTTGGAGATATTCTTGAACACCGCCTGCTCCCCTCACCCTGCCGCTTCGGCCGCTGACCTCTTCACAGCACGTACATCAAAAACCTTATCACAAACCATTCACAACCGTCAAAATGGGTAAGGAGGACAAGACTCACCTTAACGTCGTCGTCATCGGCCACGTCGACTCTGGCAAGTCGACCACTGTGAGTACTACCCTTGATGATGAGCTTATCTGCCATCGTAATCCTGACCAAGATCCGGCGGGGTATATCTCAAAAGACAATATGCTGACATAGCTTCACAGACCGGTCACTTGATCTACCAGTGCGGTGGTATCGACAAGCGAACCATCGAGAAGTTCGAGAAGGTTAGTCTCCCTTCGATCGCGTGTCCTTTGCCCGTCGATTTTCCCTACGATTCGAAACGTGCCCGCTACCCCGCTCGAGACCAAAAATTTTGCGATATGACCGTAATTTTTTTTTGGTGGGGCATTTACCCCGCCACTCGAGCGATGGGCGCGTTTGCCCTCTCCACAACCTCAATGAGCGCATCGTCACGTGTCAAGCAGTCACTAACCATCCGACAATAGGAAGCCGCTGAGCTCGGTAAGGGTTCCTTCAAGTACGCCTGGGTTCTTGACAAGCTCAAGGCCGAGCGTGAGCGTGGTATCACCATCGATATTGCTCTCTGGAAGTTCGAGACTCCTCGCTACTATGTCACCGTCATTGGTATGTTGTCGCTCATGCTTCATTCTTCTTCCTCGTACTAACATATCACTCAGACGCTCCCGGTCACCGTGATTTCATCAAGAACATGATCACTGGTACTTCCCAGGCCGATTGCGCCATTCTCATCATTGCCGCCGGTACTGGTGAGTTCGAGGCTGGTATCTCCAAGGATGGCCAGACCCGTGAGCACGCTCTTCTTGCCTACACCCTTGGTGTCAAGAACCTCATCGTCGCCATCAACAAGATGGACACCACCAAGTGGTCTGAGGCCCGTTACCAGGAGATCATCAAGGAGACCTCCTCTTTCATCAAGAAGGTCGGCTACAACCCCAAGGCTGTCGCTTTCGTCCCCATCTCCGGTTTCAACGGTGACAACATGCTTACCCCCTCCACCAACTGCCCCTGGTACAAGGGTTGGGAGCGTGAGATCAAGTCCGGCAAGCTCACTGGCAAGACCCTCCTCGAGGCCATTGACTCCATCGAGCCCCCCAAGCGTCCCGTTGACAAGCCCCTCCGTCTTCCCCTCCAGGATGTCTACAAGATCGGTGGTATTGGAACGGTTCCCGTCGGCCGTATCGAGACTGGTGTCATCAAGCCCGGTATGGTCGTTACCTTCGCTCCTTCCAACGTCACCACTGAAGTCAAGTCCGTCGAGATGCACCACGAGCAGCTCACTGAGGGCCAGCCCGGTGACAACGTTGGTTTCAACGTGAAGAACGTCTCCGTCAAGGACATCCGACGTGGTAACGTCGCTGGTGACTCCAAGAACGACCCCCCCATGGGTGCCGCTTCTTTCACCGCCCAGGTCATCGTCCTCAACCACCCCGGTCAGGTCGGTGCCGGTTACGCTCCCGTCCTCGATTGCCACACTGCCCACATTGCCTGCAAGTTCGCCGAGATCCAGGAGAAGATCGACCGCCGAACCGGTAAGGCTACTGAGGCCGCCCCCAAGTTCATCAAGTCTGGTGACTCCGCCATCGTCAAGATGGTTCCCTCCAAGCCCATGTGTGTTGAGGCTTTCACTGACTACCCTCCTCTGGGTCGTTTCGCCGTCCGTGACATGCGACAGACCGTCGCCGTCGGTGTCATCAAGGCCGTCGAGAAGTCCTCTGGTGCTGCCGGCAAGGTCACCAAGTCCGCTGCCAAGGCCGCCAAGAAATAAGCAACTTATTTCTGAAATGACAACCTTCAGTGGGATCTTACGACTTCGATCTCACGCCCAAGGGCTGATGTACTCGCTTCTACGACGAAATGATCATGTTGGCATGAGCACTCGGCTTTTGTCTGGGGGCACATAATGAGAGGCAAAGAAAAAAGGCCAGGATCTCGGTTGTGTGCAAATCAAAAAAAGAATAGAGAGTCTAGAAGTGATTCGTGCAAAAATTTCTTGTTCCTACACATGATGCTCGTGATAATGTGTGACTGCTGCTGCAAATGAAGCTCCTGTGATGTACCCTCTGCTCATTTGATTGATTTGGCTTATCGCAAGTTGAAGTTGACACTCGAAGTATGAGTAGTTCGTATATGCGGATGATTCAGTGCATGTAGACGACGAGACATGGTGTTGTGGTGTGCACTCTACCACCATGTCTTTCTTGATATCTGCTTGCCGTTGGTTGTATTTTGGTGTGTCTAATGATACATGCTGCCCCTTTCCTCTATACATTCGTCTGATGATGATGCTACATAACTATGATACACATGCTGTTTTAGTATACAATATTATCTCTTCCTTTTTCTTTTGTGTATCCAAAGCTGCCTCCGCAATTTTCACGATTTTCTCATTTACAACGTTGCACGTCACAACCCACATGGCGTTGGAGAGAAACAGAGGCGCAAAAGAGTGACACACAAGCCTCATGAATGATCGTCCTTGTTCATACCGGCATTCATACTCCTGACATCGTTCCGGTCGTCGTAGCATATTTAAACACTTCATTTGAGAGCCGTTCAAGGCTTTTTGTTTTTCGAGTTACTCGATGTCGGTTTCTTCTTCTTTGAAGCAGACTGTTTCTTCTTCTGAGCGGCCTTCTTCTGAGCAGACTTCTTTTTAGCAGGCTTCTTCTCCTCTGGGAGGGTATCGAAGAACCCAATGACACTATTTTGGTCCTTCCCTCTGTTCTCTGAAGTCGCTCGTCTGGCGAACTGAGCCGCAAATGCATCCGCATCTGACATCCTGGCGGGTTTCTGTAGCTCTGGGAGGGTATGTTTGCTGGGCTTGCCCTTGGCTTTCGCTGATTTCTTTGGCGTTGCTTTGGGCTTGGGCTTGGGTGCTGACTCCTGGGTTGAGAAGTTCTCACTCTGAACCTTTTTGCGAGACTTCTCCTTTTTAGTTGTAACCTTTGCCTTCTCAGATTTTGGTGGTGTGACCTTGTCTTCTGGAAATTCTGGCAAATCTGGCGAGTTGCCGATCGGAGGAAAATCCTCAGCAACGCTCGTCATTGATTTCTTGTATTTGTAGGCAGCATCAATGCCATAGAGCTTCCTGTTGTCTTCACTCAAAAAGGCCTTAGGGGTGGCGTACTTGTCGAGAAAACTCATAAGAACATCTTCGCCTTGACTTGGTTTGGTGATAATCTTGTCGTCAAACTTGAACTCATCGAGCTGTTGCGTGTCAGACTTGGGTGTCGTGTCGGGGTTGAGCTCAGAAGTCGGGCCCTCCGCCGCAAACAATGCGTCTATGTCGTCAAAGATCTCAACTGGAGGTCCCCTCTCTGGCTTTGGGCTAGACGCGCGTGCATTCACACGGACACGGCTTTCAAGCTTGTCACTGTTCGCCTTCGTGGCTGATTCACGTTCACCGACATGATCCCGCGAATCATACCTATCATTGGTCATCTCGATGGCTGGCCTATGTTGATTAAAGCGGCCGCGCTGGTCGGGCTTGTAACTGTCTCCGCTCGTTGCTGATCTGTATCGATTTACGCGACCGTGAGAATCAAACTTTTCGTTGTCGACAATGACGTCTTCAGGGAGATCTTCTTCAAGCAGATTGTAACTGAAGTCTTCTAGCTGGCGGCTCTTGACGGATTTGTAGCCGTCAGACCAGGAGAAGCATTTTCCAGTGGCCATGTCCTCGACCAGTTGTAAAAAGCTCGTACGTCTCTTATCCTTGAAAGCAACTGGGTTCTCGCCTGGTAAACCAGCCTGGAGTGTAATCTCCTGACGTTGGCCGCCATGCTGTCCAGCCTCGATGCTAGAGTAGCGCAATGTGTGGCCATTCCAAGGCATTTCCACGGTCTGATGGATTTCAGTTCCACGGAAGTCGTAAAGAACGTCTCTTTTCGCAGTGTTCATCCTGCCGCTGCCACTTCCTCGTAACCATGATCCTGGAACCATGAGCTTGGCTTGGCTCGGTGTTCTAAGTTGACCCTCACGGAGGTTGAGTTGCGATTTCTCAAAGAATTTCTTTATGCCTGGGTGTTTTATTGAGAGAGCATAGGAGCGTTTGTGCTCAAAGCGGACATCTACAGCCTCTGTAGGAAGAAGCACGTCACTGTTGTGCCACGGCACATAAATGTGGACGGTTGCGTCGTCTGGGATCGTGAAGTTGTCGAGATCGGCCTGAGGGTGGACGGGAATGGTGATATAGGCAGCAGGGTCTGCCTGTTTCTTCTTATTTGAATCCGTTACTGGACTCTCTGAAGTATCGACATGAGGCGAAAGGTGCATAACAATGGAAGTAGTCTCCTTCAGGGGCAAGTCGTTGTCAGGTTTGAGGGCGGAGAAAGCAGCGGGATGAGGTGTAAGGGGAGCTAGGATGCGGCGTTTGCGGTAGAGTTCCTTGATCGAAGTGCTAGCGCGTTGGTGTAGGATATGGCCAAACCTCGCTGTAGTAGTGTCTACACTTCCACTGCGAGGACATTTCTCTTCAGGAATCACTGATTCGGAGGGCAGCCCTAGCGGTAGAGTGTTTTGAGTATCCTTGCTGATGGGTGCGACAATTCTCAGCCACTTCTGGAGCTTGTCTCTCCACGACATAGCCCGAGCCTGGCGTTGTACAGGGACGGGCTGGCCAGTGACTAGGTCTTGGTCATCAGATCGCGGAAGACACTGGAGGACACCGTGGTCGGCGCCCGGGACGACACGGCCAACAATTAAGCGGAATACTGTGTCTGCAAGGTCTTCTGTCTCGGTTGGGGGCTCATCAGGCTGGGGCATCCAGGAGACGCGCAACATCTAGAAACCATTTAGTATGATGTTGTACGTTTCAGGGACAACTGGAATTTCGTACCTCCTGTGAGCCATGCCTTACAGGCGTGATTGAAGTCTTGGTAAGCCGGCCGAGCTCCTTGCGCTCTGCCTGCGTTAGAGCTACTGATCGAGTCTTCGGAAGAAGGGGGGCAACGTCGATAACCCGGCTCTTCATCCTCTGCACGGCCTGGTCAATATGAGCGAGGATACCGTAAGTAGTTGACTTCTTCGCTGTAATGTTGAGGCGGCATTTTGGAGTATGCAATGTTAACTTCTCGTCTTCGTCGACTATGAAATCCCGCTTGAGCTCCCAAAGTAGACGGCTTGTGTTGTTGCGACCATCTATGACCGTCAGTCAGTAAATATACCACCAAGCTCAGGTTTTTGGGAACAAACATATGAGAAAGGGGAAGATCTCAGGATCCATCCACACGAACGCTTTTCCAAGATCGTCCGCATGTTCCTGAACCTCAATCTTCCATTTATCCAACACGATCTTTTGAGCAAGGGTAGCCTTATCATTGCCACGCAGTCGGACCGAGTTCATTGAAGTCCATGGTACAATCTCTTCTATCCACTCGTATTTTACCACGTCATGATCCCTGGGTTCTGGTTTGCGAGCACTGTGATATTCCCGCAGCTGGGTGACTGTGAAACCATCGCAAAGAGTGCTGACGAGCTTGTCAATATCGGTTTGACGCAAAATACGACTCACGGGGCATAGTTCGTCGATATTCTTGAATATCTCTTCAGACTCAGGCTCTGTCATTCCGGACGGAGTCAAATTTTGCCAGTCAAGATCTGTAGTTTCTATAGGTTTCGCTTCCATCACAGTAGGGGCTGGCCGCTCGATGCGTGTCATATTCGGATTGTTGATGATAATGGCACCAGCTGGCATTCCCAGAGTAGAGACTCCGAGGGATTCATCGCGCATAAGACGATCGTAGAGGCGTCTCTTTGGCAAAGGTTTGAGCTCGTCTTCAAGATCTGGGGCTTCTAGTTCAGGCAGTGCAAATGCCTCGATCCCTGGCTTCTGCGATTCTCCCAAAAGTTCGTCCAGCGCATACTGTTCGGGGCTGTATGAACGTCCTGACGACGATTTGGGGAAGTCGGGCAGGTCAGGTAAAACGTATCTTGACGATCGCGGTTGTGATGAGGATTCGTTCAGTGCATCGTCAACCAGCATCTCTGGGAATGTCTCATCGCCAGGAGATATCGTCGTGTCTTTCGAGATGGGGTCCTCATCTAATTGAGGCTCCTCAGAGCTACTAGTTTGCTCAGAGTCGACGTTGGTGGTGGTGGGAAAATCCGGAGCTCGTGCGGCGTCTTCTGACTCTGTAGGTGAAACTTTTGACTCTTCGTCCAATTGCTCTTCTTTCGGCGTTGTTTTCGAAGCGTCCGTATTCGTCATGAAAGCGTCAACCTTGTTCTCCCCAGCATTTCCGAGGTCGGACGTATATAATCGTCGTGCCAGGCCCTCGTGAACTGGACTTGGTCTGAAGCCCAGACCAGTGCTTCGTTGTGTTATTAAGCCAAACCTGCATGCCAGGCGAATACGCGGCACTCGTACCGCTCTAGAAATCATTGAGAAGTAAATAATAAATTGGGAAGCCCCATTGAGGGAGCGGAATGCGACAATGCGGCCAAATTTGCCAAAACCAAGGTAGAGAGAGAGACACCAGTGTCACTAGAAATTTTATCCGATACCTAAGCGATAACCGGATAAGCGATAAGTTCCCGCTGCTTGATAAGATTCAACGCGTCTAAGTTGGGAAGACCGCGTATAGCTTTCCATCAGTATAAGCCACCCCCTCCATCCTTTTCATCCATACAAATCGCCAATACTTGCATCATTGGGACTTTGGCAGCATCAATCTGAGTATCTGTGTAAGATTTGATATTGAATAACAACAATTGTTTGCTATCACTATGCCTGCACAAAGGCGCCGTCGTCCCGTGAGTTCAATTCCTCAGTGATTCACGAAGGACGAAGCTCTAACTTACTGTACGCTTCAGGCCCAAGACGAAGAATCAGAGGAAGATGTTCGGCCCCGTCAACGGAACAGGGCAGATTCTGAGGAGGAGAACGAACAAGAAGCTAGCGATGCCGAAATGGATGAAGACCAACACCATGCCCAAAGTGCCGACGATCAACTGGTGAAGAAGCTCGTGCGGTATGTTATTTCCTGCGAATATTCGAGAACCGCGATCCGCCGAGATGGTATTAAAGAACGAGGTAACAACGGAAACTGTGCGATGATAGACCAAAACTAATTCAGGAATAGTTCTCGGCACCCAAGGCCGATCATTCAGGCGCATCTTCGACTTGGCACAGACACAGCTCAGACGAGTCTGGGGCATGGAATTAAGGGAGTTGCCTGTTAGAGAGAAGATGTCACTCCAGGAAAAGCGTCAAGGTACAGCCATCATCCATCGTACTTGATCCAGCTACTAATAACGTATAGCTATGAAGGCTAATGCCCAGCCCAAGCTCGGTTCTGGCGCCTACATCCTTACGTCGATATTACCAGAAGCGTATCGCCAGGCAACGATCCTCGCCCCATCCAAGACACCAAGTGCGGACGACGAAGCTACATACGCAGGATTCTACACAATGATCATTTCAGTGATTTCCCTGAGCGGCGGAGAATTGAGCGATCAGAAGCTGAAGCGTTATCTCCAGCGGCTCAACGCCGACCGGAATGTGTCAATGGACAAGACAGAAATAATCTTGAAGAGGATGGAGAAACAAGGCTACGTAGTCAAGAGAGTTGAAAGACCACCTTTGGGCCAAGATGGCGACTCGACTACGACGTGGCATGTCGGTCCTCGTGGAAAAGAAGAAGTCGGCGTTGACGGCGTGATGGGCATGACGCGGGAGGTTTATGGCGACAGCTGGGATGAAGACAGCGAGAAGAAGCTTCGTGCGAGTCTAAACATCAGGGATGCGCCTCAGCAGGACGGCGAAGAAGACGACGAAGCCGTGGGTGAAGGTAGTCGAATGCAGAGATAAGACAACAGGGATGAGGACTAATGTCGACATTATGATACCCCAGTACAGACCAGACATTCAATTCAAAGCTTGAAACAATTTTGTATGGTGAAATATGGTATTGTAGGTCCAAAATCTTCCCAACCATAGGGGTATTAATCCTTGACGCCTTTCCAAATTCCCGAGCGAAACGAAACCACGTTGAATCTCTTGACTCTGCCTGTAATATCGTATTGTCCGTCCGCTCTAATCCTCGCGTGGCGGAGGAGGACCACAAGGCTGTACCATTTTCTGCGCCCAACAGGTTAGCTATTAGCCGCCGACAAGGAGCAGCTTGACATACCCTGATCATCTGCGCGCGAATCTTGATAATGGGTTCGTTCTCAGCAAGCGCGATATAAGAGAGGAGAGGCCTATGGCCGGCGATGGAAGAGTATGTGTCGCGCTGAATGTTGGTGCGCCATTCCCAGCTCGTCGTGTCTGGGTGACCAGTGCCGATGTATTTCGCTTGGAGGCGCTCGAGTTCTTGCTGGGTGCGGAGTTTGTCGGCCTTGCTATCTGTCAGCATACGATGTTCGTAAATTGGGATTGGAAGAGACGTACCATATTGCTTGATATTAGAGGAGGTTGTTTGTTAGCAGACGAATGAATTCGCCGAGATGGCGAAATGATGAAAGTTGATGCGCCTGATAAGATAGGGCGCCTCGGTATGTGCATAACACGAGGACCCAGGACGTGGGCAGCAATGCCCTTTGAGTTGATAGAAATTCATGCAAATGAAATAATTATACGAGAGACATTACTGCGTAATCTTTTTATCTTTTTATATAGTATACAAGAAATGATTGCATTACTGTCATTATGGGCATCGTTGATCTGGTTCATATGTCAAATACTCATTTCCATATAAGTCGAAATGATGAGACCTTTTCAGGTGGCCAAACTGGTGCTGCTCAAGACTTGCTTAAGAAAATAGGGACTCAGCATGTTCTCTCATCCTACACAACATCTTGTCTGTATTCCTAGTAGTAATAAGAGTATTCGTTGATGGGCTGTAGCGATTGAGGATGAAACAGCTGCCTTGCCCAGCTGGTTTACACCGCCTAAACATCGGCAGTTTGGCCTTTACCTGCAGATCTCCAGTTACTGACCCCTGCTTCTCATTTCATCAAGAACAATAATAGACGACTTTAACACGAACTGATTCATCACAAAAAAATCACGTATTGACTACGAGCTGCTAGTTCATTGACTTAATCAGTACCATTACTCATCTTGCATCTAAAGTTCAGCAACCTCAACTTTACTGCCCTTTTGGCAACCCCCCCGAATTGATCATTCTTACAAGTTTACTACTTATAGAACAAGAACGAATCCAACCTAGTCACGTCAGGATAGGAAGAAATGGGTTCGACGGGCAAGGTTGCTCTTCCAGAACACTGGACAGAGTTGAGCGCGGCCAGAGTGCACAGGCAACAATGCGCCGATGAAGTGGATGCCATCAAGAAGGCGTGTTTATCAGAATGTGAAAAGGAAAGCGTGGTGGAATGCGAAAAGTGTTTCCCTAAGGTCCTTGACAGGATGCGTGCTCGGTATTGCGATGCTGAAGGCAGAGAGTGGTTCTCAGAGCGAAGAGCATTTCTGAACGAGCTGGACGTCATGTTTACCGATGTCAAAGATCACAGAAAGATCGACCTCACATCAATCGAAGACAGTATTGCATCGGAAAAAGAGGCATGGTACCGCTGGGTGCTACGCATGTACCCGCAGTTCCTCTCAGTAGGAGAAGGCGGGGCAGACCAAGACGAGCTGCGAGCAATGCTAGACGACCCGGTTAAGCGCTGGGAAGAGCTCACTGAGAGGATATGGGAGGGTGTAGGCAAGCCAGCCAACTGGGAAGCCGACGTGGACTCCCTTACCGACCAAATTACAGCCGTCAAAAACGATGCAGCATCATTGAAACAGATCTATATCGACTTCTTCTTCAAAGATTCGCAAACGGGAGAGGTGGTGGAAAACGCACAGCAATACCTGGAAGCGTATGCGGCCAGCGACACAATGTCCATTGAGCAGGTCATTGATCGGATCTCACAAGATCACAAAGCGAGCCTTACGACGGAACCGCAACGTGAGCATCACAGAAACCGACTGGATGAGCTGCGTAGGGCAAAGATGGCATTTGAGCAGAACAGGCTGCAGAATAAGACTCGAGCGCAAGCAAGCCAAACGCCCGCTGTTTCCCAGGACTTATATAGTCTACCACCCTGCGCGGTTTGTACAGGTACAGTGGACCCAAAGGATGTTCTCTCATGTTCGGTGTGCCAAGCACTTGCTCATATGGGCGGCACGAGGGAATTAACAGTGTGGTGCTCGGATGAATGCTTCGAAAGGGGTGTCGTAAGTGTTACCAGCTTCTCCAGACTGACTGGATCTAACTTGAGCAGGGCGACCACAATGAAATGGAGCACGACTGCGAGAGCGGAGATAGATGCGTGCAGTATGATGATGAAGACATCGAAATGCAGGACTGGACTAGCAACGCAGTGGCGTGCAAGGAATGTATTGATCAAAAGAGGGACACTATATACTGCTCGATAGGATGTGCAGCATCCAATCTCGCGCGGCACAGACACGAAAGACATGGACTTAAGACGGCTGCGTATGAGATTAAGAAGCTGGCAGTGCCGCTATGGGAAATCGTGGAAAAGACTCTGAAGGAGGCAAACCCGGGGCTGAAGTATACAGTCGTTGAATGACGGTATGCGTGTATGTATATGTGTTGAGTTGAGTTGGGTGTTGACAACTGGTGTATTATTATTTGGGCGCCAGCATATGTTTTATTAGGCGCGTCAGAGAGAGAGAGGGAGAGAGGGTTTGGCCAAGACATCAATTAAAGAAGCCATATTTCCCTGCATTTGTTCTATTCTCCCTTGTTCTATTTTTCTAGAACATCACTCGAAATCCAATACTCACTCTCACTGGCTGTATTATATGCGTGCTTACATCCAATGTCAGCTGTCTTGTGTGGGTCATAAGATCCGAGAGCTGTCGGCGATTGAGCATGATTCGGTTCCTCATTACACCGGCGCAAGTCACGACTCTCTCTGTCACTTTGTCGCATGAGGGTTTCTTCCTTTCACTGTTCAATTATTGGCCTTGTACAATTCAATACCGAACCGCCACCAATCGACATCTCGACACAAATGGCGAGCGAGTCACCGACAGCAGAGGCTTGTCCAGTTCGGAAGAGGGTCTCAACAGCCTGTGAAGCCTGTCGCGCTACAAAGATAAAATGCCAGCCAAGTGAACAGCCTGGGGTCTGTCGCAAGTAAGGCCTCTCAGTTGAAGATTCGGTTACAGCGCATCATCTGACGTGGAAAGGTGTCTCGAGTCCAAGAAAGAATGCATATCGAGAACAGGCCCGCGAACGCGCAGAAGAAGGACAAAATAGTAGGAAATACTCTATCGCATTGGGAAATCAGGCTGATAGATAAACTTGATACAGCGCGATGGAAACTCATCAACCACCGCCTCCTCCACCACCAGCGCCATCAAAGACTTTTACCATTGACTTTGAAGTCCCAACACAATTGGACGTCGATGAGAACTTTGACAACCTCCGAGACTCACATGCGCAGTTCATAGACTCGATATTCCCCTCAGACCCAGACGCGGATCTCAGTAGCTTCGAAGACTCGCCGCTCACGGGCTTTCCCACGCCATCCTCATCTCACACGCTTTCGATACAATCTTTCCATGCGAAGCCCCAATTCAACCTTGACTCCGCAGAGTCGCTGTTGGTTTCGTTTCGGGGGATGCTGGTTCATTACCCCGTCATTGTACTGAAGCCTGATGAGACGGTGGCCAGCCTTGCTGCATCCAGACCGTTTGTCTTGCTCTCGATATTGGCTGCAGCTTCTGGATCGCGCACTTTGCAGGGACATACGCTTTATGACGATGAGTTTCGAAAAGTTTTGGGCCTCAAGTTCGTGGCAAGTGGTGAGAGGAGCATGGAATTGCTACAGGGCATTCTCATCTATTGCGCTTGGTCAGTAGATCAGCATTGAACAAGTTTGGCACGGTTAACATTCTCAGGTACCCATTTCACCTGAGACCAAAGAACAGACAGGCCTTCCAATACTACCGTATGGCTGGTGATCTCTTAAGCGACCTCGATCTCGACCAAGAAATGCCCAAACTTGACAACACGATACCAGGCGATATGAGCAGTATGCAGCTCGACAGACTACGGGCGTATCTAGCATACCACTACGCCGTGTCCAAGTACGTCCTCCTCGAGATGCACCAATACCAACTTACTCACAGTTTGGACAGCTTCATCTGCACTTGGAAGAAGATGGATCTGCTCATGCCCCAGTGGACGCCCTGGACCGCAACATGCTGCGAGCTACTTCACCGCCACGCCGAGGTTGATGGTGATGTTTCACTGAGCTACCTTGTTCGACTTGCAAACATGACGACCACGGCAAACAACTCGATACGAGACAATGATCCACAGGTGAACCAGCAGGTTCAACTTATGCTGCTGGGACTCGAGATGCAGCACAAGGAGATGAAAGAGACCATGGTACCACATCTTTCTCGTTCAGGTAAGCCATCTTTATTGCAGTGCTAACATTTCTAACGTTGCACAGCACCTGTGAAACTTGCACATCTCTTCTTCGACGTCTTTTTGCAAGGCGGTGCCATCTTCTGCCTCACACGCGCCAACACAAGGAAACCCCATTTCATTCACCCATCATCAGTTCGTCTCACACGCTGCGTGAATAACACACGCACCCTGTTCGACTACCTCCTCAACCTCGACAGCTTCAAGTACTTCACAAGCATCGATTGGACGAAGTTCATCCTCTCCGTGATCCTCGCCGTGCGACTGTCTTTTCCCATATCTGAGGTTCCAGACTGGGACCATGCTTGGGCACGCTCACAGTTGCGGTTTGACGAATTCCTCGAGTTCATGTGTGACGGGCCGGAGGATCTCACACCGTCTAGTAAACGTGTCGACGTACTCTCCGCAAGCCGTGTGATACTGCGTGTTGTGAAATCAAAGTACGACAGGCGCATTGCTATGCTCACAGCACCGAGTCTGACTTCAAGGGGCGTGGGACACCAAGGATGCCCCATGTTTGATAAAGATATGCAGCCATACATATCGGCGTGGGACACAGACTTTGACATGAATTCTGCAATGCTCACACCGGGTCTGAATACGGATGGACAGCAAACCATGTACCATGATCTATGGGCGACCATGACCATGAGCTGGGCAAATGATGGCTCAGTGGACTCGTAGAGCTAGCGAAGCTTTTGCCCTATGTATTATCTGCAGCCAATGGGTGTGATATCTCAACTATCCTCAAACAGTTGGCGTTGTCAACATGCAACTGGAACACTACCACCCTGGTAAACATGTGACAGATGCCTCATTCACGCAGTAAGCAATCTCATAGCTACGGTTTCAGTCTCATTCTAGGTGATTTGCATACTCGATCCCTGGGTTCATCGACTAGCCGTACTATATTGCAACTCCATTTCCACTGCCACCACCGTCGTCCCAAGTTTATCATACCTGCATGAGCATCCCCCTCACATATACCTCCACAAACACCAGAATCAGATTATCTGATCAGCCTCTCAAATAATACCCTACCCACCGGATCGTCTCCGCCTCCTCTCCCATCCAATAACCGCAGACCACACAATCTCCGTGCCTCTGCAGGCGTCTCAACACAGAAACCACCCATTTCCACCCCCTGTCCTCGCCTACACACCCCTTGCTACCGGTTATTCCCACATGACAACCTCCCTTGTCGCACAGCATCTCTCCTCCTTCCCAATTTCCGCGCCCGTCCCGTCCGCCCGTCGAGGGCTCGGCCCGCGAACCTGGGTAAGCTATATTGTTGTGTAGTAGAGTGTAACCCATCTACAGGCTGTAAACAGAGACAGATGCATATTGGTAAGCATCATCCTCTGGGGCCTCCCGTCACCGGTTCCCGATGGTGCGTAACACGAGCACGAGCATCTACACAGGCACAAGCGCCTCGGTCTGTGTACGAAGCGCCAGCTGCAGCGAATGCAGCACTACACGAAGCGCATACCCAGATACACGACCTACTTTAACTTGCATCTGTCAAGCCACACGATGCTACCCTACCCTGTCAGCATTTGTATGCGTGGAAGCCTCAGAGCCATTGGTTAATGGCCGGGTTCATCGAGATGGATATGCCTCACCAGTAATGCTGGTAGATACTCATATGATCAAATCTCTAGGACTTGAGCATATAGCTACAAGTTGCATTTCTTGATCATGGGCGAGGATATCGTCGGCTTCACTTCCAATGCACCATGTTCTTTGGGGTAGTAGTTGCAACGTCGAGCTGACTGGGCATGTCATGACTTTGAAACTGCATTTCAAGCGCTGGCAAACCAATAATACTGTGATGATGGAGCTAGTGGCATGCCAATACCCCTAAATTTTCATCAATACTTCGTAACGAGGATAGGGACTTGAGTATTGAGATTGCCAAAGAGCGAGGGAATTGACATCACATGGACGCGGAGACATGAGAGTTAAAAACAAATAAACAACTGAAACTTGTACTCTATCGCTAATAACCGCCTACCGGCCGAAGGTAGGAATCTGTAGCCGTGACATTGAGACTCAACAACATTTACCAGAAGAAAGCCCATAATCCACTGTGCTATGCTTCATCCGCCTTAATCAAGATGTAAGAGGCTGTGCTTGCAAATGCATGCCCCAACTCGCGCGACAGTCCGAATTCTGATGCGCGAAAAAGAAAAGAAAAAGAGAAACATGTAGAAAGGAAACGCCCTATTCCTGCGCCGGACGCGGTGCACATATGGATATATCGCGTTAAGCCCAGTCCCTTTCCCAATGTTCCATTGATGCTATCCTCCCTCCCAAATGCGACATTCCAAAGAGCTCTGATCCCAACAGCAACAGATGAGCCAAAGTATGCCTTGTGTCATTGTCAAGCCTGACCAAGATGACCATCAACAAAGACTTCAAACGCCATTTCCCGTAGTGATGGATCAGATAAATGAACTCCTCAATGCCGATGCGGTCTGCTGGAAACACCCAGTGGTGATATCTTGGTATGCGTGTTTGTCGAGTCCTTGATCTCGTGTAGCCGTCCGATCCCATGCTCCAATCCTTCTGAATGCAAACGCGGGACGACCGCTCCAGTTTCTTCCATGCTCCAGGAAATCCTAATCCATCCTTACCTTATCCCAAATAAACTCCCAGCATTGATATGAACCAAATGAATCTCAATAACCCGCGCTTCCCTGAACCCCATTCTTTCATGCAAAACACTTCATTGTGACTCACCACATCTCAGCTCCTAACCTCCATTCTTCTTCACCTCCCTTGGTGAATTTCGCCATGCTCTACCGTCTTTGTTTTACTGCTTTTCTCTTCTTCTTTTGGGTTTGTACCGTGAAGTCATAGGTTGCGCCTCAGTTGCAGTTACCAATTGTATTGAGAGAAATCAGGGGTGCGATCAAGTCGAAGGGGTTCGCGGCGAGAGTTTGTGGCTTCAACTCGAATTTCGAGGTCCAGGCAAACAGTGCGCCAAATTACACCAGATCAAAGACTGGTGATACTTTGTGTCTGTCGGCTCTGAATCATATTCACACCCAACCGAACCATCCACAAGACGGCTGTATTGAAGAAGTACTCCAGACTGCGAGGAATCAAAACGCCGTATATAAACGATGAAAATGAGTGGGTGTTCGTAAAAAATGGGGAATCATTGAAGAAATATGAAAGAAAAAAGAAAACAAGACATAAAAAAGCAATGCATCAATTGAGCACGAAAGTCCCCAAGCCAACTACAGGAATAGTCACACATGAAATCCAAGTATTTGGACTGTGCTCGTTAGCCATGGAGAGTATTTTGCTTAATTGCCCAGCATGTAAGCTGAACTGAAGCCTGATGATTGAGCATGGGCACTGTGAGGCGATGGCGTAACATGGTTGTTGAACGCGGCAACAGGCCAGGCTTGATGTGTGAAACCACCAAAAGTGCCAGCGGAGCTGGGGTTCATCGAGGCCCCTCCATGAAAGGGGCCTCGGCCGTTTCCGGGCATGGGCTGGGGAAGACCAGGGGGTGGTAAAGGAGCTGAGCGGTTGGCTGACCCGAAAGCGTTCATAGAAGCGGCAAGGTTGCCGTTCATTTGACCCAGTGCACCTGGGTTTGCGTGAGCAGGATTCTGACCAGCTCGTACACCAAGGGGATTCTTGGAGAAGCTTAGTCGAATTCCACCCTTGTTGCTGTTGGACAAAAGTTTCCCGTATAGTTCCGTCAATGCCTTGGAAGCGAATGGGATATCTTCGAATTCGACAAAGCACATGGGCCCATTTCCTTTCGTGCGAAAACAAAGACGTTTGTAGCCCCGCTGCTTGGAGAACAGAGTCTTGAGTTCTTCTTCCGCCGTGTCCATGGGAAGGTTACCAACATACAGAGTGTTGCAAGGGGGGTTCTGATCAGCCGTATTGGCGTGTGGATAGTTCATGCGTCCGTATGGTGATTGGTTTGGAGCCTGGTACCCAAACTGACCCTTGCCTGACGGAGACATGGGGCCAGACTGTGCTGACATTCCGCTGCCGTATTGAGGCAGAGACGAAGGAGCGGAAGGGGGCATGTTGGTGTTGAGCGAAAGAGAACTCATCCCGTTGATGGGAACACTGGGGACAGTGGCCCTACGCGGTCCGTTGTCGTAGGAAAGTGCGTCTTCAACGAAATTGAGGGGGTCGTAACTATCGTCATAAGGATCATTGGCGATAAGGCTCTTGCCTGTCGCCCTGCCAGGCTCGTTCAGGTGATTGCCAATGGGAGAATGTGGCGAGAAAATCTGTTGCAATTTGCCCTCATTTTTAGGGAGGTCGTGCCCCGGGTAGACATTGGTTGTCTGAGGGGAGATGTTCTCCATTGACTGAAAGACCCCGTTGTGAACAGGTTCTGTAGGCTGTTGATGCGCAACAGGGGGCTCGTCGCTGATAATTTCGACTCTCAAAAGCGCACTATTGGAAGTGTTCGCACACCCATCCAGCAGCTGTTTGGCGTCCTCAGCGCCTGCCCTTGTTCGGAATTTGAGCAATGCTGTAAGATAGTGTGGCTCTGCAGAGTCCACAGGAAGTAGTTCAACATCGACAAGATCTTGCGACCAAACCAGCATAAACCGCACCGACTCTCTGGAGGTTTCTAGCGGCAGATTTCGAATTAAGACTTTGACCGGGGAAGATGAGGAGCCTATTGGTGCCGGAGTGTATCTGTGGAAATCGCGCGATATCTGGGGGTGAATAAATGGTGGTGCGATAGATCGAAGGCCCGGGTTGAGAAAACTAGGCGTAGCCATGGCTGAGAGTGACGCAGCAGATGCGACTGTACTTGTGGTGTTGGGAAGGGCTGCCGTCGCAGCAGATGGTTTGGCTGTAGTAGCGGCAGGAGGCGGCAAGGGACTTGTGCGATAGGAAAGATTGGCTGTTGGAGATGCTATCCTTGCGGGATCGGATGGTGGTGCGCTTTGATCAATGTTCATTGCCCACTGTGCAGTTGCATAAGCTGGGACAAGACCTTATTCGTCGGAAATACGATTTGGGGTTAAGCGAATGCGACGATCGAAGAGATCTTGAAGTTGAAGCTTGTCGTGACCGCGTTTGTCGTGGGTATTGTCTTGGTGCAGTCGTGGGCGCAATCGCAAAGTTGATGATGAGTGTATCGTCAAATTCCGAGAGCTGAGTGACAACCTGGTAAGACTGAATGGTTTAAGGCGAATCGTAGTCTGGCGCAATCTGCCTTTACGTACGTTGTGGTTGAGGATCGAGGTAAACAGTTGCGCGTTATTGGCTGGCACGGATGATTGACTCAATGATATCAGTATGGATGCAATTAGGCCTGAATGCCGCTATAATCAAGACAAAGTATGGCGTTGCGCTCTGTAAGTGCGATGTCGCGTTAGCAAGATGATGGATAGAATGCGCGGAGAAACTGACGTGAAAAGGAGTGCGACAGACAGGACAGACCGTCGCAGTGAGTAGAGCAAGCAGGTGTGGTGCAAGTTGCAATGAATGTTGCGAGGATTGGAGAGGGGGGCCGTTGTGGTTAATGTAGGGGGGCGCCAGAAACTCTCATACCCCAGCCGCAGGACACGGCTACCTTAGGTAGGGGAGAAACGGTAGCGGCAGCGGTAGTGTCTGTAGCGAGAAGATGGTGGGAAGGATTGACAATGCTTGGTACCTTATCCCTACAGCAAGCAGGTAGGTAGGTAGGTGGATTTGGGGCCTGCGTGGGAGGGAGGTATGGTATGGGTGTCCCCAAAACCAGACTGGTATGTGACGGAGATACGCTGGGGTGAGGAAACACGGGATTGTACCTTGGTGCCTGAATCAAGCGAGGGAGTTTTAAACACCTTGTGTAAGAGGAGCCAAGGGAATGGAGACCAACCCAGAGAGTGCGACTCGGTGGGTAGCAGCAGCAGAGCGACGGGACAGGCGGAATACCCCTAAAAGTTCAGGTAACACCCAGGAGTGAGTGGTACGGATACTGATGCCAGTAGTTGCCTACTTTGTCTGTCCTGGGCTACCAAAGATTTGAAGAGAATGACAACCCTGCGAAATCCTGCCAGTGTGTGCGCACGTGTGTGTGTGTGTATGTATGTATGTGTAGATGGAGGGATGATGTTGGGAATGAAGAGGAGAAACGGGAAATGAAGTGGATAGATTAGAAGCAGAGCACGGGAGATGGACGAAGAGGGGGCGAGCAAGACCGTGTGATATTGTTAACCACCTTCCTTACCTTAGTAAAGGCACTCAGTGATTTTGAGAGATACAGATGTGTAAGGTAGGTAAGTAGGTAGGTAGGTAGTGGAGATGGGTGAGAACTTGGAGGGTAACAACGGCAGCGAGAATCGCAAAGTGCGGCGCGGGCGCAAGTAGTCTCTCTGTAGGTAAGCTGGTAGGGTAAGGTAAGGTAATCAATCGGTAGCTGGAGGTGAGAGTCTGTCGCACGTCCCGGTAATTCCTCAGCTAGGTCAAGGTACAGTAAGTAAGCTCCGTTTCCTTCTGACGCTCGGTCCAAGCACTGCTGATCGATTTGGTTTCGTGCTTGGGCTGGGCTGGGCTGGTTCGGCTGCTTCCAAGTCCTTGGTTCAATGGAGTAAATTGGATCCGTCCTTGTCCTTGTTGTGCCTGGGCACGCTGGACGCTTTGCTTGTGTTTGGTGGACACGGTCTTCGCTAGCGAGTATCGTGTCCGGGGATCAGGTCCGGGGATCAAGGGGCTCAGAGAAGCTTGGACTAAAGGGGAATGGTTGGAAAATAGAGTGGTTTTCTGCTTGGTTTCGAAGATGCTATTGTTGATCTAAACACCTGAGAAAATGCTGATGAGTAGAGAGCTGTTAAAGAAGCCAGCCCCGAGGTAAAATATGCAGGTCGCCTTGACATTCAAGGACCCGAAATGCGTCTCTTGCAGATGCTGCAGTGGTACGATGAACTCGGTGTTGCATATATGTACAGTTCGGTATAGTATGTAGTTGGCCGATGCAGTCCAGCCGAAGCTGTTTCAGCCGCGATTGAGAGTCGATGTGCCTGAGATGGTTCAAATGCCAGATTAGCCACTTGAGGTCCAAGCAGTCATCTGTATCATTACGTACCTACGCAATATGTTGCTTCCAGGTAATTCCCAGGCTTAGTCCATACTCAGTGAAGAGGGGTAGTAGAAATGCACTTGAAAAGGTCAAGGAGGGTCTCTGATTTTTAATAGACGGGGTCAAGGAAAGCAAAAGTTTATTTATTGATGAAGCAACCTTGGACCTTGCCTTACACGACCAAACCTCACCAAACACAGCCTCCCACGGCAATACGTGAGGTATGATACACCGACAATTTTCATTCTGTCCGACTCGAGCTGATGACTCCCTCGGCTTTAAATCTAACCGCAGACCTTACCCAGACTCCATGCAAATACATTGACGCAAAGCTTGTATGTATGTGTGCATCCCGTCAGGATGAAGGTGAGAAAGTGACTCTGAGAGAGTGGGTACCTACTGGTTTGTTATCCCAGGAGCGAGTGTGAGTGACTGAGTGGGGTGTGAACGCAATTTTTTGGCGTCAATGGTGTATTTGTCTCTAGGCTATCGTACCAATCGGAGCACGATCGCATGGTGTGGTGCAAAGTCAAAACAAAAGAAAGTCTGTCTTTAGCGCAATCCGGCGCCATCTGGCGAATGAGTGACTTCTTCTGAGGTTGAAAATGGTGGACGCTAAAGTTGGAGGTTGACGCTAACTCTTCACAACCAGCATCAAGAAGCAAAATGCCGACCAGACAGACCAGACAAGACAGACATGGGGGGGAGGGGAGAGGAGAGGAGAGGGGAAATGCGCCAACCTAACCAAAGACGAGCTCAGACAAGTAAAACATACATCAGCGAGGGGCAGGTGATGTAATGTCGTGTTGGGAATATCCAGAGGTCAACAAACAAAGCAAATTCAAACATTGATCCATCCTCTAAAAGCCAGGCTGCCAGGCAGGGAGGTCACACATGATCCCAGCGGCTAAACGCAATAGCATCATGGGCCGGTATCTGTCATTTCACGCCGCGTCGCTACCGTTCGATTGCATCCAAGCGATTCCAAGGCTGGTAATTATCCAATGGAGATGGCTGATTCATTGGGGTTTGTAGATTAGATGGTTGCTAAACCTGCAAGTCAAGCGCCCTTGGATGGAGAGATCTAAGATCAAACAAGGTCATCAAGATCGAGTCTGTCATAGAACCCATCTGGGCAATCCCTTCCTGCCCAAACAAGCAAACAACAACTGCAGGCAGTGAGGTAGGTAGGCAGGTACCTACCTACCTACCTGCTCTCCATCTCGTCTTGTTTCTAGGTCCCAACGGCTCTTACCAATCTCACATAATTACTGTACATTTATACGGAGCAGAACAAAGAACAGAGAGCGGGGCAGGATCTTGCTTGGCCATCCACACCTCGCTCATGCAAAATTAATTACTGTAGGCCACCCTCGGCAACTAAATCGCCGAATGAAGTCTCGACAAGCGGGGACATGGAAGGTGAGCTTCCTGCTGAATTGGTTGAATTACGATCGTGTTGATAATGATAGAGTTGGTAGAATGCGCCTGCGTAGCATACGTCACATACACCATGGCATTATCATTTGCACCATTTCGCTCTCGTTACGAAACCAAACCAATGGACTTGTTAAAAGTGTTCTTTCCTCGTCAACCACAAGCTTATCATCAGCCGCTTCCATACCAATGATCGCACTCGTAACCGCGCCTCAGCCTGAAACTGAAGGGTCCAAACGCCAACTCAGACTTTAATTCAACCCTCCCATTGACACAAACAAGATCACTAGGGCCACAACCACCCCAGTTTGACTTTCGTGAAGCTGCTGTCATCATTTGTCCCTATTATCGTCGTTGCACAGGAGCCAAACTCGGCTTGCGACTTTGTTTACTTTTCGTTACTTTGTGGACGACATACAAGCAGCCACAGTAACACTGCCTACGGGTTCGCCTGGATGTGGTGAAAGTCCATCTGCATCTCAAATGAACAGCAACCTCGTGCTGCTGCAAACGCAAGCTGGCTCGTGCCCGGGTGTCTGTGACAAGACGCCGTTGACACCATAGACAGAGGGAAACACTGCTTCCTCCCAAGAAGACAGAGTACTCTGATGATGTGAAACCAGGGAACTCTGACCGAAGCATGAAAAACACGTCGGCCCGTCGAGCTACGTACCAGCACGCAAAAGCCTTCCAAAGTGCACCCTCTACGTATTGCACCGAGTGCCTCTGGGTCTGGGGCGTGTTGTCCCGACAGGAGCCACGTCTACCCCCCATTTTCGACGTGCTTGCTGAGAACATTGGACCCTCTAGTTACTCCGTAGCGAGTCCCCAGTCCTGTCACCTCCCAACTCAGTCACAGCTAAACCACCCAGGGCTGTGGCCGCGGGCGGGAGGGGTGCACAGCCGGTGAGCCAGCATGCAGCGATTGTTGACAGGGATAAAAGGCCCCTGCCAAACCTCTTCCCCTGTCATCAACCAAGATAATACCCTGCTACTGGAAGCTTTCTCCTTGCCGTGTTTGTCATCTCAATGCCCACTGGAGAGCAAGGTCTGGGTGAAGGGGATGCATCTTCCCCAGCTTGGTGGTGTCATTAGAAGTCAATGCGTTCGCCAACGCAGACTCAACGGCATATCGAAGACAAAGCAACGGCGGGCCTCGGGGTCTTGTCCTTCCGGAATTCGAACTTTGTCCATGTGGTCGTGCAAAATATGTAAGACGGCTCATTTAGTGTGACTCGGTCAATCTGGTTCATGGTTGAACAGCTGCATGGATGACCATGGCCACGTTTATAATACACCCACAGAATGTGTGAACACCTGGGTTTCCACTTATATCGCCATCAAACTCAAGATCGAGCGTCATGGTAGAACAGCTCGCCTGCATACAACTGCTGGGAATAGACACAAAGAGCTACCTGACTTCCCAGATTATTGGGCTCCGGGATCGATCGAACGGCCCGCCTGCATCCACAGGCCTAATAATTGGCCCCCACCGCGGACATACGGAGTACAGGATGGGGAATTGAAACTGAGATATGCGCTAGTCAAGGCCAGTTTGACGATTAAGTGAAACTACAACAGCTGCACAGTTTCAAGCTTCACGGAAACATACTTGGGAGCTCAAGGCCAGGGGGCTTGTTGACGGACACCAGGCATCCTGTGAGTGGAGTCATGGCTTGAACTCTGTAGTGCACATCAGGGATGGCTCCGCTTGGTTCAATGCCTGAATATCCTTCTTGTCCCAGCAATGTTTCATCCCTTCTCAAGGTCGTACAGATATAGCTACGCTACCACGGATAAAAACGACTCTATGGGTGACAAGAGACAGACGTTAAATTCGTTCAGAAATCAGCTTGGCAGCCTTTGGAAAGTTGCCCAGGGCGAATCCATCAACACCCAACTTGGCTTCTAGTCAAGTTCTGAAATAACAAAGTAGCAGGATCGGGGACCCTCATCAAGAAGGGCATCCCTTCTTCTCCCTTCATCGCTGGCATGGCTTCTTTGTTGCCGTATCACCTTTTTCAGCCACCCAAAGGGCACGGCCTCGGCAGGATTCCCGTTCCAAAACCGAAGCCCACTTCCACCTGGGTTTCCTCAATCACTTAAGGATGCGAAGACTGAGACTCAAGCTACTGAATGACCTCATAGTCCTTCACATATCTTAACCCTGCCGTTGTATTGATACCATTTTGGTTCTCCATTCTTTGTTGAAGCGGACAGCCGGACCCCCCAAAGGCTGGAAGGAGGATGCAGGCAGGATGCAATGAAACCGTCAAAATCGTCATCTTGAGTTATGGTTAATGGAAGCGCGCATCAAATAAGATTCAATCACGGTCACGAACATACTCACTTCGAAAATCCTGCAATCAATGATCCAGTGTACTGGCACTTATTACAAGTCTCAGCTCATTGGATGGTAATTGTTTCTCGCAAAGGGATGGTATGTCAAATCTCGCATACCTTTGTTAGCAACAGCAAACAAACCATCCACAGGTAATTACTTTTGAAGTCACCTGGTGTCACGTATCTTACCGACGGTAATCCACGAGCTTCCTTTTCCGCGAATAAATAGGAAGACACAACAGAGGTAGCCATGACTTTCTCCGTTGCTTAGACTGAGTCATAGCCTTCTCGAAGGTCATGGTGTTGTCGCAGATCTATTGCCTGGCGCCCGAGGATGCAGCTTGAAATTTGAAGTTTGACGTTCCCGGATTACGACCCTGGGTCGCGTCGTCCTCTAGCTCAATTAGGTCGTCATTACTCAATCCCGATTGGCCTTTGGCAGCCTATACCTGCAGCAGAGCTTGGGGAACAAGACGTTTTGCACCCCTATGCTCAGTATCCTATTGGCCTGACTAGAGGTGTGTGTGATCAGACCTCGTGGTGATATCCCATAGCTTCTTACCAGTCATTGCACTGATGACGGATATGAGAATCCTTGGATACTGAACAAGCGCTTTGCGTGAAATTTCAATGTGAACTTTCATCAGCTCATTGACGAGTCTCAAATTCGTAGAGACGGCTTTGCTGCGTCGCAAGTTTAATGCTGTCCACAGTTCCTTCAGGCACACGGCGCCAGCCATCTAGCCGTACATACGCGGATCACTTACCGATATCGCTTGTTGGGAGCATCATCACATCTCAGATAGGTACAATCGTGCGCATTAGGGTGATCCCCATTAGAACGATTTATCCCTTGCTACCCACGCACATGTGGTCTAACGGTACCACGTGAATGACGGATTGCGGCTGAACGCAACATTCTCAGGCACAATTTCAGGGTCTCGGTATAGAAATTGCCAAACACATCCGCCAAACGCTTTGATCATTCTACAGGTCCCAGCCATTGATCTGAAGATGAAGGTGGTGCTAGCAACGTCTCACAACACGTGTTTATTGCAGCACAGAAAGGACAGCCCAGATTGCCTCTCATGGGGTTGCTACTTTCGGGTCATTGATTTTGACCATTGTGTAGGAAACCGCCCTGCCACGGTTAATGCGACAGGGATCCCCTGCCGGGACATCTAACGCCAACAGTCCAGCCCAATTCACAGGCCTGCGCTCTAGTCCATGAGTGAGGTCACCGAGGTATGAGCGTGCCAGGCCCAGCCAGACATCCATCCCAGATGGTGCGTCTAAAACCCGTCACATCCCGGTGGTATCACTGGATCCCCCAGGCTGGATGCCCTGTATAATGACTGACGCAATGCCCTTGGGCAAAGTCACTACTACCATTTTGAGATACCATTAACTATTCAGTCCAAAAAAAAAAAATTGGTCCAACCGATCAAGCGCGGATGATCTCGGGTCTAACTTCACATCGGATGGGACCAGCAGTCGAGTTATACTGCGTGCTGATATTGACCCTGGGATCCATCAAATTCTAGACGAAATGATCGACGGTGCCTCGATAACTGTCGATGCTCATGTGACACATTCAAATCTTCTGTCCCTTCTCAAGACAGACTAAAGTCCTAGACAGCCACTGTCTAAGCCGTTGGGTGGATATGATTGTTCGCACTAACATTGAACCCTTGCCTCGAGACAAGAAGATCACTAGAGTCACTAATGACGAGGGAAGACGATCCTCTGCGCGACTGTGTGAAATACTCCGAAAGCAAGGGACAGCTGTTCAACGCGAATGCTTCTTTCCCCTCTTGCATTTCCCGTTCAGCTTTTCTGATGTGCTCGCACATTTGCCTTGCTGACATGATTTTGTCCAGCAAACGAACGGCCTTGCTTCAGCATCGGGCTGTTTGTACCACAGCGCTGAAGTCAGATGAATCAACACATCCAAGTTGGGGGAGGTGATGGTTAAAACAAGGGGCTGGAAGTTTGCATCAGATGAATCTACCTCATTATACGGTAGACCTGACCAACAAATTATTTTGCAGACGTGCAGCTCAAGGTTCCTGAGCTAGACGATGACAACCACACCCTCCCAGATCAACCGCATACATTGAGCAATGGCGAGGGTGATCAAGTTTATCATTCTCACCATCATATGTGATGACGAAGATGACTGTTCGATCTGTTTTATAAGATCAGCGGTCGCCTGACCAGCAATAATTTGCCTATTTGTTGACTTGGCATTCCCGCCGGGTGTTTCAATGGATAAATGACCCGAGAAAGGGCAATTGACAATCAGCAAGTCAAAGTTCACAATACCTTTCACGAAGTTCTGAACTACACAGCCTCAGCAGAGGTTTTATTGCCATATTGGGGCTTGCAGCTGCTCGAAGACAGGTTGTTCGCTGAGTCTTTCTCAAACAGCGCAGTTCGGCACCGGAAGCCCAGTCCAGTACTTCATGGTACCAAGCCTCCGAATCACAGGGGGAAAGTCCATAGCGAAATATTGTCTATACCCACAGCCCTTTGCATACCAGGGCTACTGAGCTCTGATGAATGCCAATGCTGGACCGTGCCCCCCACAATGTAGCCTCTGTTGAGATCTGGGCGTGGAAACTCTTGTCTTTGAGGTGTCCGAAAATAGCCATGAGCCTGGCTGGGACTGCTAAGCTCCTAACAGCCATGGGTGAACGGTGAGCATGGCGAGGTGCATCAGAACCCTTTTTCAGTTGCTTGGTGAGTACTGAAGAAATTGATCGGATTTATGTTCTGCAAGCCCAGAATTGTCTGCGCATTGATATTCCCAGCACTGTCACTGCCTGGACTTGTCAGTGAAACTGGGTTACATTTCTCCCGTGAATGCAAGAAGCAAGGATTCATTGCCAATGGGGGCCTTATTTATACCAGGAAAATGGAAACCCATGTGCCGCATTCTTCTCCTCTCTCCATCTTCTCCTCTTCATCTTCATCTCAATCTTCGGATCCCAAAGCGTTGGCATCATCAACAACTTCTGGAGTGGATATCCGATACCTGCCTACCAAGCTCGAGACGACCCGCTAAAGCTAATTTATCGGGCCTCCAAGGAAACAACATTACACGATAGGCAGATCAAAAAGGTGAGATTGGCCTGGACCCTGCAAAAAAGGGCTCAGACTCCACACGGGAGATATTTTTGGACCAACGGCTTTTGGCTTGATAGCTGACTAGTTAGGTTCGTTGAAGTTGAAGCTGAAGCTGGGGCTAATTTGTTTGGCTTGATAGACAGGTCAGCAAATCGTTTTCCAATACTCGCAAACACTATCATACCGTGTTTGTCTCGCTCATCGCTCTGTTCCCGGGGAGTCAATTGCCTACCCCATTTGCCGAGATCATTTCTACTCAATTCATACAAAAGATCTCATCTGTCCCTAGTACACACAACATTCAGTCAGCTATGGAGCCTACCAACGATATCAAGGGCCTCATCCGCCAGTCACCGCCCGTCGATGTGTCCAAGCCCTACGATGCCACAACTCTCAAGGGTAAGACTATTGTCATCACCGGCGGTGCTAATGGTCTTGGTTCTTACATGGTTCGCGAATGGGCATCGCATGGGGCAAATATCATCATCGGCGATGTCGCTGACGCAGCGGGCGAAAAGCTTGTAGCTGAACTTACAACTCAGTATCCGGACTCAGCTTTTGCCTTTCAGCATTGCGACGTCACCGACTGGGAATCACAAGTCGGCCTCTTTGAGACGGCGGTCCACGTCAGCCCTCATGGAGGCATCGATATTGTCGTCCCTAATGCCGGTATCATCCTTCCGGACGTCTCCATTCAGTTCGAGGAGCCTGCTCTCAAGAATGGACGTCTTCCAAAGCCCAACACGTCCCAGTTCGACGTCAACATCACTGGCGCTGCCTATACCACTCACCTCGCCATGTACTGGCTCCCACAGAATGGATCTTCCCCGCGAGATCGTTGCCTGCTTCTCGTCGGCTCGCTTGCGTCTCTTTGCCCTTTCCCAACTCAAACCATGTACACGATGAGCAAGCATGCTATTCTTGGTCTCTTCCGCACTCTTCGTGCTACGTCTTTCCGGAGTGGCGTTCGTGTCAACATGATCACTCCCTACTATGTGTCCAAGTCCAACATGCTCAAGCTCCCCATCGAGGCTGCCTTCCTCTCCGGCACAGCAGGCGGGGCAATGATCGAGGATGTGATTGATGCTGCCACTCGACTCATTGCTGATGAAGAGATTGCAGGTCGTGCACTCTGCGTCGGTCCCAAGCTCAAGTCCGCTGGCGTGGAGGGTGTGGAGGATGTGGATGCTCTCATGACCGTCCAGGACTCTGAGAACAACGGACAAGGGCGTGCTGTATGGGAGTGCTACGCCGATGACTATGACAACGTCGATGCGTTTGTGAAACGCTTTATCTTACTTCTGAACGCCGCTGAAAGAGTCAAGGGGTGGTTTGGTATTTTCACTGACATATGGGGCATGCTGCGACGCAAGTGAGCAGCGGCCAAGGATCGCCAAAGACCCCATTACAGTCGCTTTCGGTGTCAGTTTCATGGGTATTTGAGCAGTCGAATTGTGGTCGGTCTTTGGAGACACGTCATAGTCAAGGGTTGGTTACACACGAAATCATGCATGTAGACTATTGCCAAGTCATGAGGATCGCATGAGATGTGTCGTGCTGGATAACAGGATCATAGGCATGCACACAAATAAAGAGCTGATGACACATTGTTATTATAAGATAGGATCTCGTATATGTGATGAGTTGTGGCATCAATGGGCAAGTAGTTGTTGAACAAGTTGGGGTGATCTGAACACGCGGCTTGTCGCAGCTTCATGCAGTGACTCTTTTCGGGGATGGTGACGCATGGGATGACGGGTGAATGTTGTGTAACATGTCACGATAAATTCGTGGCCAGACTTCACTGCGGCTGCCATGTAAAGTCAAGCTTGGCCAGCAATACTCGAAGACTCGGAGGTTAGTTCACGTGGTGCTGCCACACAGATTCAAGAGGAGTTCCGAGATGCGAGTGAGTCCCAGGGAGTAGAATGCATTGGGCAGAAGTTAAAAGTCACCCTTGCCATATCGGAAGAGAAGCTGGTAAACGCCTGCACTTGCATAGCCTATGTTGCTTCATTCTCGTCGCTAGTAGCATTTCGTATCAATGCAAGGTTGTCCTACCCCATCATACCACAACAGCTTCTCATCCATCTCACCGTAGTTCAAGAAGTAGAAAAACCAGATACCCATATCCAATCCTAAAAGCAGTAAACATGTGCAGAACCTATATCCCAGGTCCGATATCCAACGCCTCTGACGCCGTAATGTGGAATACAATATGGGAATTGTCGATCCCAAAACACCAGTCGCTTAGCCCAAGCATGCGATGCCATGCGATTCGACTCTATTCGATTCGGTGTGATGCGTTATGTCGTCTATACGCGTCGGTCTCGTTTCAATAAAGCGATTCGATTCTGCAGCGAGTCTGAGGCTGGCTCGCAGTCAAATGTCGTTTCGCCGCATGAGACCGCGAAGTCGTTCATGTGGTCCTTCCGAAAGCACCAGATATCTTTTATAGATTTATTTTAGATGGCCGTGATCCGCGTAAAACGTGCTGTATAATGTGAGAGAATTGAGGGGGAAATGCCGAGGCCTAGAAAATTTGAATTGGGAGAAGTGAAAGAATTCCAGTGCTTAGATGCCATCCAGTGGCCATTGTTCTGAAAGCGGTTCATTGAGTTCACAGGATCACACATCGCGGTGAGTCCTTCTTTCGGCGACGTCGTTGACGTCTATGAGAACTCCGGCCGTGATCATACTTGTAGTCGTCATTGGGTCCGTCATTCGCGTGTTGTTCGTCCTCTTTTCGCAACATTTGCCTGCAGAGATCGATAAAGACCTCATCAACGTTGGCTGCATAATCGTTAGTCCAAATGCGGCGAAAGAAGCCACGCGTGGGTGGATGGGCAAACTTACTCCTTGTCCTCGCGCTAGCCTCATAGTAGGGTGCGCCCCATCGTTGTGAGATGGAGAAGCCCTTGGCTCGGGGCACAGCGCGATTCTCCTCCAAATCGGCTTTGTTACCGACAATAACAAGAGGTACATTTTCGTCGTCTTTTATCCGGATGATTTCTTCACGCAAACCTGCCAGTTCACTTAGGGAGGAAGACGATGTGATACTGAACACAAGAAGAAAACCTTGACCGGTTTTCATGTACAGATCCCTCATGGCGACTGTACCAACATCAGTACAAGGGTCGTGCGAAAGTTGTTGAGACATAGAGGACCTACCGAATTGCTCGGTCCCCGCAGTATCGAGGCTAGTAGAGGCCGAGTCAGTGACAGCTCTTCTCCAAACACGGATTGAGTGGTGAGACAATCAAGGTGCAAAAACTTACATTTCGAGAATAACTTGACGTCCCTGAGACAAGCGAGTCAGTCAGAAGGGGTCAGGTAGTGGCATTGTTGCCGTGCGCAATACTTACATCAACCTGAAGCTGCGTGCGATAAGAATCTTCTATGGTGGGATCATAGCTCTCGATCCACTCATTGTGGACGAACTGGGCTGTTCTCGCATGAGCCTTGTGCTACAAAGGGGAAGACAGGGAATCGTGGTAGGATTGCGGATGCAACGGTGGGACGCAGGCGCAGCAACAAGAAGAACATGGGACGAGGGGAAGGTGAAGGTGAAGGCGAAGGCGAAGGCGGCGGCCTTGACCAAGGGAGAGTGACAACTCACCAGTTAAACAACTTTTGCCCACGCCGCCTGTCAAATGATGAACGAGTCAGACAAGCGCACACGTAAGAAAGGGAGAGTCAAAGCGAAAGGGTTGCGTGGTGCGGTGCAGTGTTGGGTATGGACGAACCTGCTCCCAGGACTACCACATGGAGTTCGCGACTGAGTATTGAATTAGCATCAAGTACAACACAGCGTCAGGGATGAATGAGCCAAACCTGGGTTGGTAGTGATAATGTCGTGGCATGATGGCGATAAAGAAAAAGAAAGAAAAAACCACAGGATTTCGTGATGAGCGAGCGTATGCCGACGCAAGGCGAGTGACAAGCAATGTATGCCCCTCAAAAAACTGTATATCAATCAAGCGATAATAAAGATTGGGGTTGCTGATGGTGATGGTGAAACCGAATGACTTCAATGCACAGTCCAAGCGAGGAAAAACGGACACTAATAAGTCTGAGCTCAAGTTGATAAATTGGCGACAAACAGGTGCAGATAGATCGGGGAACTGTTGGTGAGGAAAGGGACACTGAAAAAAGGGCGAGACTGATCGTGGCCGGTTGCGGTTATGTATCTTTCTGGAGCCTCACAGCCTTGAGGTTTGATAGTTGAGCACCCAATCGTATGTTGCGACGTTGAAAGAAACCAGCACGCGCACGCCGAGAGGAGACAAGACACGACACGGGCAGAACCGAGATGTTGAGTCAAGCTCAAAAAGAATAGTGTGAAGACGAGCTTGGGGAGGAGGGAATAAATGAGACCAAGAGGGGAGATAGAGCCAGCTAGACAGATGGATGACACTAGAACCAAATAAAAATGTCCAGGATTTGTGATGCCTGAAATTGAGTTTCCTCGTTTGGTCCCAGGACCGGGAGTCTGGGAAGCGCCCGTGGCGGCTAGCTCGAGATATTTCCTTGGGGAAGCGGAGGACAGCCACTGAAGTCCAAGAAAAGGGTACGTACGTATGCAAGACGTACGTACGGCGCCTCTTTTTTTCTCGCTTGGTTGGGTTGGTACCTGTATTCCCAGGGTGCAAGGGAGATGAGAATGACCGGGGAAAGACGGTGTTTTTTTCCCTTTGGCTTCTGGCTGAATTAAGGCCAAGCACCGCCCCAAGATTTCGAATGCTAAAAAAGAGGATAGTGCTTAACTGTAATGGTTGTCAAGTTTTGGCGTTCTAGAACTGGCTTGAACCGAAAGCAAGATCTTCAAGGCCCGGGACCAGGCTGGATCGGGCTGGACTCGGCTGGACTAGAGCTTGGGATGAATCGAATATGGCTGAGTGGCCCAAGAGATGGCACCCAATTCGAGAATGACGGTAATGATGACGGCAATGAGAGTGATGTAAGTAAAGAGGATTGTTGTTGCTGCGTATGTATTTGTCTGCGTGTTTGTATGTCGGGGGTTGAGAAGTGTATTATACCCGCCGCTGTCTGATAGACCAGTTTAGAAGGCACCTTCTCGACAGTTGCAATCAAGACAGGGCGCCAACGAGGCGACTTATAACTCAATGATGACAGGGAGAGAACGTGGCTAAGACCTGCAAAATGAGAAAAGAGAACGTAGCAACAGGCATCCGTATGTAATCACAATGAGAACTCAGAAGGGGGAAAGTCAAAAGCAAAACTTGGCCAGGGGTCTTTATAAGAAAGATGTCAAGGTGGAGGGGGACTGATCCATCAATGAGAGTCGGAGTAAAGTAGCAATAGGGAGTCAGTAAAAAAAAAGAAGGTTGATGGAGCAATGTATCATCGGCAGACTGTGGCAGCCGGGTACAGGGATAAGCTTGTGAAGGGCAACACGACATAGGAAAGCGACTGGACAGAATGAGAACCACGAGACAACTGGCGAAATTCAGATAGACTGAGTACGATATGGGGCATGAGGCGAAAATCCCCGGGGCAATTCAGCGCCGCAAGGTCATTACCAGACAGTGAATCTCGGGAGCCAGTTATCTTCCAGGGTTGGCAGCTGTCAATCGATGGCAACCAGGAACACGAACAGGAGAAGAATGGAACGAAAAGATTCGGCCAACACGAGCCGAGTTGAGGATCTCTAGCTTGGGTCCGGTATGGAGGGGCTTGTTGGAGAGACCCGGATAGAGAATATGGTTGGCTCATGAGTGAGTTAGCTGATTCCAGGCGACTTTCGCAAAGCCGCCTGGTCCCTGGAAATACTTGCATTGTTCAAGGTCAATAGCCAAATGGCCCGAGTTGAGCTTGAACCAGGCAGTGCTCAACTGCCATTGATGGGCTACGGATAGAAGGGGTAGGGAGGGCACACGCGGATGGAGTGTAAGGTCCCGGTTAATGTTGGTGCAAGGGTGGTGTCGTTTAGTGGTCCACTTGCTGTACCAGTTTCGCAACGTTCCTGAATGTCTCGGATCCAATGATTAACAGCCTTGATGTCAGTGCAGCGACGACGTCAACAACTCTCATATTGCTGACTGAGGGTGCACGACACAGGAGTGAGGGGAGAGGAGATTGAGAGGTCAAGTGGAACACCTTGGGCGAAGAAGCCACCAACCCGAGTTGTGATGAGGCCAGATTTCTTTTTGGCTTCTGTCGGTATCTTCTTCTCTAAGCTTGACTCCAGTAGCTCGGGAGGGCTCCCAATGCCGCAGTTGAAGATGGCTGTCCATTGGTCCCCTACAGTTGGAGCTAGGGGAGGGCTAGGGGTAGCGAAGACGACATGGCGGACGATTTGGGCTTTCGGCAGCCTTGGATTGCAGCTGCAGCGGAGTTGAGGTGGGTCCCTGGGAGGATGACAGCAGACGTACAGCTTGGGGCGTGGATCGGAGACGTCTTAGGCCTCGGCCACAGGCCACAGGGGACGGGGGAGCAGCATATTTCGCCGCGGGAGGGGAGCCTGAAGCCTGAAGGGTCATTGGCAAAGCGCTATGCGAAATACCCGCTTCTAACAACCCAGTGAACCTTGGAACCGGGTCGACCAACAGTTGAATCGACGAGCGGCCGCTTGAGAAAGGTGACCAGGTCTGGAGATACTGAAAGTTGAGATGCGGGATAAAGCCACATCACCAAGGTCAGAGTCTTCTCGAGTGAGGATTCGCTAATTGCTGTGAGCTATCCGTAGGTCAGCGGGAGAGGCTGGCTGCTGGGACCCAGTGTTGAATGTGATCCTTGCTTTGGCTTGGCTTGGCTTACCTTAGGCCCAGGCTTGCTTGACTGCCGGGACCACCAGGAGGAGGGAGGATTGGGGCTGGACTGGAGAGGGCACGCACTGATGTCACCCATCAGAAGTGGTGCTGGGCGATGCAAATCATGATGAGCTGCAATGCAGGCGCAGATGATGCTGATGATGATGATGATGATGATGATACAAGTGGGCGCATTCATTGTCTTAGGTACTGAGTGTTCAGGGTAAATTGAACCTCGACCAGCCGCTAAATTTAGGCTGCGGCCTGATTGTTTGGCAGGTTGCAGGCCGCTGTCAGTGTTGCCACGTGCCTTGCTCGGAACGACGGGCTCTTTCTCTCCCTATTCCCACTGCCATTTCCATGCTAATGATGCCGTCTGTCTCCATATGCACTGATCCTGCCATTTTCAGCACCACTTGGACCCGACGTCATGGAAGCATTATTTTAGTTTGCTTTAGTAGATCAAGTCAATCAACATGAATGGCCACATTTACGAGTGTACCTGAGGTGGGCTTGATCATCTCTCCCGTCCTCTGCAATGTAAGTACCAAAGTAGCCGAGGCCTCTCAGTTGTAACTTATCCACCATTACATTACATCTCCACCACGTCACGGCAGTAAAGAGTGCATTTACGAGTGTGTCGCCTCGTTCTCCCCTACATGCACATCATTCCAGATCATCCTACATATCACAAAGGTACAAAATGATTCCCGAGTCCAGGCCTCGGTCGGGACAAAGGAGATAGCCTATCTATTCGAAGGCGTAAAAAGAAAAGTTAATGAGCCAACAGTTACTATTCACGGCACCGGTCTGTTTGCTCCACTGGTGTGTGCATCCTCGCCGGAATCCCTTTTCCTGCCCTTGCGTTGATGTGAAAACTCTTCACCACTTGCATCTGTGTCGATGCCTGGATGCATGGCCAGATTCACATAAACAGATCTGAGGCATCCATACCCAAGATTATGGAGTAGATCGGTAGTCGAGCCGGGAACATCCCTGAAATAAACGCTCTGTACCTGCACCGGCTACGGCTACGGCTACGGCATCCATGATGAGCTGTTCTGCACGTTGAACCTGCATAGTAACGTCCAAGGTGTCCTTGCATACAGTCATTCGACATGGTCGTATGTATATGCTCGTGTTTCAACAAGATACACATCAGGCCGAGATGTGAATCATTGTTCCCTCTCTTCCCCTTGGGACACCCGTCACCACCTTCGATAGGGGCTGTGGGTGGTATCAAGACAGCCCCATCTGGGCCCTGCGGATCTAGGATCGAATCTAGTGACGTTACAAGCAAGCCACTCGGACCTTTCAGCCCTGTTTAGCTTTTACGCAACGACACGTCAAATATCAGTTCATGGCGCAGCGAAGGGTGAGATCCTCTGAGACTCGGTGTATGTGTGAGAAAAGAAAGGTTTGGCTATATGAAACTGATGTCTCATTCCTAGCCGATGCATTGTTTGCTCCTCTTCTTGTCTCCATTTGCATCACTCTAAGCTGAAGCGCAAAGAGACAACTTCAACTTCGCCTAACGGAAGATACACGTTTGCCGTGTCCACGGAGACGTCAGGTCTGGATCTAGGACGCACGTCGGCCAACTGAACCCAACACAGCGGTAGAGGGCGGGATGATAGACTTTTCTGGCGCTCGACCAGAATTGTAAATCCTCTCCCGTTCCCTTCTATCAAGATCTAGTCCGGATCCAACGGTGGGCTTGCTAAGGCTGAGCCTGATCAAGTGACAAAGGCAAAGTCAATTAAAACATGACAGCCAACAAGAGGCCTTGGCCGGGGTAATCTTTAATTGCCGATCATTTAGAGTTTTGCTCAAATCGGGTCATTTTCCCTCCTCCCCGTTGTAATCTTGGATCTGGCTCCCGTTCCCACTCCCGCTTCTGGCGGCGGAATCACTCCCAGCCAGTAGATGCTCACCAACACTCATCATGTGCCAACATCAGTAATCGACCAAACGCCGCAAAAGGCTATCTGGACTCATCTTTATGTAATTTTATTGATTCATCTCGTCTATCAGCTCGCCACAATGCTCTTGGCTGGATCATTTCTCTGAGGAATGTGCAATTGGGTGGGTGTGAGGCCTCGAGCCTGGGCATTCTTTCTGGGTGCTAACGATGGAGGGCTAAATGTTGACGCCTCTGTAACGTCCTCTAGCGAATATTATGCAGTAGTAGACAATGCGAGGATGCTCAGAATATGCCTGTGATTTATCCTGTCTCAAAAGACTTGATCTTGTCTTGCTACAGACTAGTGCTCATGTGCTACGGTTGAAGTCTGTGCCATACAGGGTAGCTATGTTGTTTTCCTCACCTTTGAACACCAAAATATGCTCTTTAGTCTTTACACATGTCACGGCTGCCTACGGAAGACCTAAAGATTATAAATGGGAATGAATTGAATTCTCGAGCGTGGTCTGAGAATAGGAGACGATGGCTTTCCTTTGCTTGGTGATGTGCCGTACGACAGCTGGCTCCTATTCAATGTGTAGGCAGACGGACACAAGATGAACGAGATATCACATCACACGCCAATGAAACCTGGTCTAATAAAACGAGCCCAATTGTATTTTGAGTAGCTATCGCTTTACATTCAAGAAAATCCTCTTATCAAGAAAAGAAAAAAACCCATGTCCAACGCCATGCCATTGCTGTATCCACAGCCCGAATATCCCTTAAATAAATATTAACAAAAGAAAGGTAAGTAAACTGTGAGCGACAGGTGCGTATCCAGCTGGTCAAGCCTAGTCATCGTTATTGTTGTTGTTCTTCCACTGCACTTTCACCACGCCCATTAGAATTCCCATGATCAACGCAACGAAGAAGATCATCACCGCACAAAGCGCCAAAGCGAGGATCTGTAGTTTTCTCTTCCGTCGAGCTCTCGCCGTAGCCACAGGTCCCATCTTGTATGGTGCATTCAGACTAGAGCCAGCACTGCTGCCTTGCGGGTATGGCCAAGGTGTTGAAGGCGGATACTGAGGCGGAGGCGGGGAGATTGGTGATGGTGGCGCGAGTGGAGAGTATATCGCTGGCGGACGGGACGGATCGTATGGAGGAGGTGGACTTGAGGGTACAGCAGGGGACCATGGCGATGGCGTTGGACTGGAGTATGCGGGAATGCTGGCGCCGAAGTGTGTTGGTGGTGGTGTCGAGTAAGACTGCGGTGATGGTGAGGATGGCGATGCCCCGGGAGTAGCCATGGTTTGAGGTGAGTGATCGCCGGGTCGGTAAGGAGAGTCGTTGGGATATGCGGCGTCAGGAATCGAGTCTGATGGGTGACTTCCATGTCGAGGGTTTGGAGCGTCCATGGTTGAGTATGATTATGATTATGATTTTGTGAGATGTGTTGTATTGTGTTGTGATGAGGTGACCTGAACTGAGGTTGAGAATTATATCGTGATGCCGAATAAATGTCGCAGTCGCACAAACAAACAACGAGTTCCTTCAGATCCGTCAACGTTTCACCAACACCTCATCCAACTATCACAGATGAACTCTTTTCGTTTGTCGTCGCGAAAAAACCAAGTCTGTCAAGCGTGTCGCGCATCCATAATCTCCCGCCCAAGTGTTCGTTTCGTATAAATTTGCCCTGTTTCGACGCCGATGCTCCGTCTCAGAAATCGACACCCCGGATAGTTATCCTCTATTTTGCTTGTCTTTCGGCAAAATGCATTGAAAGTCGAGGATATTGGACAAATAGACCACTCTCGCCTTGTTGTTAGCGAGGCCTGGCGAGATACGAGCGCGATAACTGTTTGTTTGCTACCGGTAAATGAACTGTAACACAGAATATTGAAAGGAACGGGATGAGCACAACAGAAAACGAACAATAGTGAGATTGAGGCAAAAATGGCGTGAGAAAGAGTGAGAGAAAGGGAAAACGGTAAGATAAGAAGCACTGCCCCCTTCTCACGGGCACGGGAGCTATAACAAGGATTGGCACAGGCACAGACGAGAGAGGAGTCTCCCAAGAGCCCTTCAACTGCGGGGGACTTTCCTATTCCTTAACTTCGGGGACCACTCTGTGGGAAATAAGACGAATTAATGGTGTCCTGCACTGCCCCCCATGGCGCCCAGCCCATGACAGGGGATGCGACGACGTGGTATCCGTATCTTGGAGAGAAAAGATAAGAGATGGTCGACTGCTAGAAGCTTGGCTTGAAAGAAATCTCATCATGGAATAAAAAGCCATCTCCTCTGTGAAACTCAGGCCTCGTTCGCGGCCACCAAAGATCTGATGAGGTTCGGTCTGGGCGGCTTTAGAATACGAATATAGCTATCATCACTGTTTACGAGGCCTCTAACCTCAGAAGAGGCACCGTAAACTAGCACCTCTAGTTGCCGATCTGAAACCGGCTCGACCCTTGCAAAATCTCCATCAAGCAAATTCCTCCATGCTAGGATCACCAGGATCGCCCCCATCACCCCGATTAGACTCATAACCTGTTGATCAATCTGAATGGTTCAATTGATGCTAACAACTACCAAGACCAACAACGCGATGACAATGCTATTTTTCATTTTTGCTCAGAGCTGTTACAAATTACACTAATATCGCTATTCTACAAATCAAATCAAATCAACCGTCGCTATTATCCTCCCTCCCTTCACTCCATAACTCCTATTATATCCATATACCCTAGTATGGAGGTTTTGTCACATTGCCCAAACTTCCTTCGCTCGGCCGACTATCGATTCCTCGAAGGAGGTCCTGCAGATCCATGGTCTTTGTGTTCTGTGATCGTACCGACTTGGGCCGAGTTCCATCCCCTCCTCGGCTGGTCAGACTGCGCCGTGCCGATTTATCCTGGAACGATGTCTCAATCGACTGGATGGGACTCCTCTTACCCCCAAGCAAGTTTACGTCTGGCAGTGGTGGCACAGGAGGAACTGACTCGTCCTCGTCCTCATTATCGTCATGTAAATTTGGCGCCGCTCCAAGGGGAGGATGAGCGCTCAGAGGTCCTCTCTTAGACGCCGTGCCAGGGCGCTTGGTGCTTGTTGGGCTACTTGGCTGGTCATTCTGCGTAGCAGGGTTAAAGCTCATCTCTGAAGGGCTGTAATCGTAGCTGACCATGCTGTCTCCGCTGTCATCGTCCCCAATGATGGCTGTTTTAGGCGGAGGGTTGCCTGATAGCACGAGCTTCAGCTGATCCACCGACGCAACGGCACCTCGGTTGCCTGCTGAATGGGCGGGCGAGGCAGCGCTCCGTAAGCTGCTCTTACGGTGCCTGGGAATTGTCCCTTCGCGATCCTTCTCGCGATGGCCATGTGACGAGTGAGGCCTCATTAGATTGTATTGACTTCCATAAGGTGAAGTCGGTCCATTCCCATTAGCGTGTCCATTTCCGTTCGTCTTCACCGTGAGGTGGCCTCGGTATGTGCCCGAGGTTTCTGTCTTGGATCCTGCCAGAGATTCAGACTTTCCAGCAGCGGCAAGCATGGCACCCGCAGCATCTCTGGTCCAGTCTGCCAGCATCTGTTCGCGGAATACAGCTGGCAGCTCTGAATCGGGCTGATCCTGTCCGGTTAGAGTTGAGCCAAGGATTGGTCCTGAAAGAACCCTGCCTGGGGAAGGACCCGGGCTGCCTGGAGGCACTTGAAGGCTGTCGTGGTAGTGCGACACAATGTACTCTACAAGCGCCTCTCTGTCGTCGAACGGAAGTAGTTCTTCTCTTTCGAGCGAAGCAGAGTCCCAATCTGGCTGTGGGCGCGTCTCACCTGGAAGTCCAACCGCATCAACTTCTGGGGGTGGCATGGTAATGCCCTGTACCCAGAAACCCTTTCTTCTGCGGCGCGCCACCTCTTGTTCAATCGCTATACCAATGTCAGAGTCCTTGAAGTCGAACTTCTCGGTGAGTGCCCAAAAGTATCCATGGCAGAGAGCTGCAGTCCGGACCTTGTACAGAGGCGTGTCGATCTCTTGTATATCCTCTTGTAGTCGGTAAATCATTGGTAGGCCATATCGGGCGGCATTAACGCCCAACTGCAAGACCAATCTTGTAAGAAGGATATGGAGCATGACAAGATCATTCTCATACTCGACGTACTGGAGGGCGTTATCGTAGATGACCAGATGCAGTAACGCCAAAAATTGCGAATGTCGTGGCTTGGATCCTCGCTCGCGATGGGAGGCGTTTGACACGGCTCTACGAGTCTCCTTGTTGATCTTGAGAGACGAGCGTGAACGAGGAAGCTTTTCCTCGACGGCGATCTCATTCGCAAACGAAGTTTCTCGGTCAAGCCATGTAATGAGAGCGTCCATATATGCCTTGCGAACGTGACCATCTGGGTCACGCAGAAGCCAGTGAGTTCCCTCCCAAATATAAATTGGCACAGGGCTGCGGGACAACCCCATGTTGCCGGTGAGCTTCTTCTGAGGGTTTGCAACTAAGAGAATCTCCTTGATAGCTCGGAGGCCAGATACTCTGCCCGTGTTGAGGGAGAAATAATGGTCAAGCTGCTGGCTGTCGCTCAGCTCGATGGTGGACGCACCCGGTCCAGCTTCATTGTTTCCGTTCTTTTCGCCGCCAGGGGAAGAGTTGACGCTCGCAGAACGAGACGGTTTGAGACGTAAGATAATAGCGGAAATCATATCTGAGATCTGATCTGCGTAGTACACGTGGGTCGCCAAGTCGCCAATGCACAGTTCAAGTCTGCCCACAAGATGCTTAGTCTTCTGGCGCACGACTGATTCAGACTCCACGGCAGAGGGGCTGCCGTCGTCGCTCTGGCTGGTCGGAGTTCGCATCCTAAAAAGCTTCCTCATCTGCTTAATCAGACCAAGGAGAACATCCATCATGCTCAATCCAATGAGGTTGACGTCGGACCGTAGGAGGGAGCTCATGATTGTCACCAATGCGAGTTGTTCGTCCAATGTAGAGTCCTGCACGGGAATCCGTAGTAGGGTTTCGAGAGCGGCAACAAGGATTGTGTATCTGTCTTGTACGGGAGCCCAGCGCGAGATAATGCCATATATACTGATAGCCCAGCCGCTGTCTCGTTCTCGGTCATCATGGAGTTCCACCACAGCGTTGCCTTGTGCAACCTTTTCTTGAATAAATCCTAGGAGAGAGACCGTTGCGCCGTGGATCTGGGAACGGGTAGGGACGATAAAGATGCTCTTCAAACATTGGAGGGCCAATACGCCAACCTCTTCCTCTGCAAGTCTATCAACATCGCCGGCAGTTCCGGAGAGAGCAACAGGATTCGGGTCGTTTGCTCCGTCAGTCCCAACTGTCGCGATACTAGTTCTCCGTCTAAGCTGCTTTTCGGTGTCGACCTTTTCCTCCGTTTCGAGCCGTTGGTGTAGCGTTTCGAGGAAGTCGGGGGTTTCGGACCACAAGTTCTCGAGAATGCGAGGCATGATGACATCCATTTGACTGCCCGTTATGGAAGATAGTGCGTCCGCCGTAGAGATGCTACGAATAGCTTCGAGGCCCGCATTCCTCCATCGAACTTTAACTGGGGTAGTGAGAGATTCCTTGCCTGGCGCAGGCTTTGTCGAAGCAAGCTGAACGTACAATCGAACAATTTCTTCGTATTGCCGAAGGTAAGTCTGATCAGCCATGAGGAACGCGGCATCATGATAATCGCAAAAGGCCGCAAATGTGGGAAGAGAGGACTCGATCATGGTGATATCGTCGGAGCGGAGGACGGTGTCGAGGATTTTGAGTACGAAAGGAGCAATCAGGACTGAGTCCTTGTGAAGCTTTTCCATCAAGGCTGACAGAATCTGTAGAGTGACTTGAACATTCCTAGCGGGCGTCACATTAGCAATCATGGATTCCAACTGATCATGACAGGCCCCAAACGCAAGATCGCATTGCAAGAGGGGCCCCAAAGAGGGCGGATCTGACACATCGACGTTTTGAAAGTCGGTGATATGCGACGTACCCAATGCGTAGACGCCAGACATCGCTAGCTGTCTTCTTCTCCAAAAAGGCGCCAATCTTCTGGATCTTGGAGCGACGACTCGTAGCATAGTAGAGGAGGTAGCTAAGCTCGCTACTATTCGGCTTCACATCTACAGCGCCTTTCGTAGTCCGCGGATAGCATTTTAGGACGAGGACCTGGTGTTTCGGCCGACATTTCTGCTGAATTGCATTCATCGCGCTCGCGTTTCTGCTGAGCTCAGCCCAGCCCCGTCAGGTCGAAGGGGAGATTCGGTGAAGTCGAGGGGACGAATACGAGAGGTATAGGAGTTGGTTTGAAGCAATGAGACAAGCAGAGCAATATCGAGAGACCAGAAGCGACGCAGCCGAAGGAAGTCGCGCTGAGTTGACAACCTTTGGTTAAGGTGGTAAGTCAGGGAAGGGAAAGGTCAAGTTTTAGGTGGAAGGGAAGGGGACCAGACTTCGGGACGGGAGATACGGGGGTCCAAGGTACATGCTAGGTACCCCACTTGCTGCCGAACTAAAAATCTCAGCCATCCCAGGGCAGTGGAATTCCCTTTGGGCAGAAAGCGGGAAAAGGAGAAGAAAATCAGCAGCAGGGATTATAAATAGGAACAGGGGGAAATTAGTTGTTCATCGTAATCTGTAACATTAGTTGGGTAGGTATTTAGTGAATAGCTGATGCTTCACCCTCAATCGCATGAATATTCGTACAAGAGACCAGACTTGATATAATGCCTTGATTTCTTGGTGACATACATGCCTGCTTCTTCACAACCAAGTACACGTTGTCCTCCACGTCTGTGCTGTGCCTCTCTGGTTAGGCTGTCCAGGGGTTTTCCGTTTGGTATCGGGTTCAGCGGATGGCTTCTGACTCCGAATTTTGTCTTAGTTTGCGAGCCAAGTATCGTCAAAGTACCTCACTAGAGCCTAGACCACAGTTCCCCTGTCGGATACTGCCTGGACTGACAAGATGCAGCCCACGGAAACTTTCATGCATGTCTTGGTTATTGGCATTGTCTTATTATGCGTGCGTTGTCTTGAGTTAATCTCCAGTTCCGGCTCAATCAATGTTTCTTGTTTACATTGGTAAGTACTCACTGAGAATGGATGGCTTTACTGCAAGGAAACTTCTAGGGATATCCTTAGTATTAATTACTTAGGCCAGTGACAGCTGTGACGCAATTGTCGCCATCACACCCACCATCATGACAAGATCGACATCATCGTCACCACCATTCTTCACCGGAGTACAACCAAACCCCAACTCAGGTCGTCCCAAAACGCTTCTCGTCCAACATGCCATGGTTTTTTTACGGTCAGAATGTTGTAAATTGCCGAGCCTCTGAAGTGGCGTGGCTTATTCTCACAGCCAGAAGGATTCATTGACGTATTTGTGAATACATCAGACTGAGAGACCCGACAGGACTTGACTGCTTCCCACGTAATCCTCTTCATCATGCGCTCACTTGTTCACCGTCATTCAACAAACCAGCAAGCATCGTGAATGGATGTTTCATCCAATCCCAACAGCAGCCGGATGCAAGAGTGCTTCTGAGACCCTGCTAGCATCACCGCTTCCAACAGAATGGTACAGGGTGAGTACTTGGCTGTCAAGATGCTCCTCTGACCAGCCACGTCTCGAAACGTCATAGTAACCATCGTCCGTTTCCCCATTCTGGAAGATCTACAGTATCAAACGCCGTAGCGAAGATCGTCAATATGTTGATCATTTGCATCTGACTACTTTAGCTGTTCTCTTGATCTTGACACGATATTCGCGCAAAGAAGCGCACAATGTCATGGTCAGCTCCAAGTCCACTTGCACACGCATTGTTCATGCAAGTCTCGTACAGTCCTTTTCCTCACCGCATTCTTTTGCTCACCTCCTATGCCACGTTGTCTCTCTTACCCCAACATCTTCACGTTGCTCGCCTTGCACCGTCTCCCGATTTCCATCTAAACCCTCGGTTTAATCTGTTCATCTCGGCCGATTCCGCTTAAGTGGTTGACTCCACATTAGACGTGTCGGCCATCAACTTAACTGCATGACACTTTTCGGGACCGGATGATCCGCATTCGAAACCGGCTGGACTGGGACAATAATGTCCCATGCCCTTAAAAGATTCCCGGCAATTGAACCCCGTCAGCCTTGCATCGTGGCAATTGAACGCCTTTCTGTCGTGTCCGGTGCAGCCGGTCACAGAGGCCTTGTGACTTGCGGGCGTGACAGCGACCGTTCTTGTGACGCAGAAAAGACGAGCCTCAACATTTTCTGTTCTTGCAACATCTGAAGATATTACACGGTAAGGTATTGATAATGCGCAATGTGATGTTTGTATGTAAAGATTTGTTGGGTAACTGAATGTCGCCACCAAATCGCTCAGTTTTCCTTGCTATCCAAGCTGCTAAGAACATCGTCAACAACAGCCTGGATGTCGTAGTAGTACATCCAGTTCGCTTTCTTGCCCTTTGTTCTTCTCACCTTTGCTTCAATTTCCTCGTCTACGGATAGCCCTTCTGCCGCAATCTCCTTACCAATACCTGCATACCAGTCTAGGACATTATATAGATCATGGTAATGCGGCGACCTGATGCGGTCGTACAACTCCAGTGCAGCCTTGATACCTCCACCTCGAGTCCAAGCCCACTCAAGGGTTTTGGACAATGTATACACATCCTCAAGGGCAAATCCGGCTCCCGCTCCAAATGCCCCCGACAAAGGATGTGAAGCATCTCCGATCAGGGCTATAGAATCAAGAGCTACTACTCGATCCAGTCGTGGCCCAGAGAACAGAGCAAATTCTTGAGTTTCCCCCTTTGCTGCTAGTCGAACAACTTGGCGAACGGGCTCACAGAACCCATCGTACTCGTGGACAAGTGTGCTGAAGTCAAATGGTCGACCCCAACTGACGTGGTCTTGACCTTCTGACGACCGAGAGATACGTGCTGTGACTTCAAAGTCGTCGTCTCCAAGTGGACTCGTAAATACGTATCTACCACCTAGATTCTGCCAGAATGTTGATGCTTGGGGGATTGTGCCAAGAGCATTAACTTCAGACTTGCTGATGATGGTGCGATATGCGGACTGTCCATTGTATTTGATTTTGTGCGAAGGAAAAGTAAACGAACGGACCACCTAAATGGTATCAGATTTTTGATCTTCATTCGCAGATTGCTTTACGTACCGATCTTATGCCATCCGCAGCAATCAAGAGGTCAACCTCATCCGTGAAGCCATCCTCAAATCGGATGATCACTCTGCCACTTGGCAGTTTTTCAATGCCCACGAGCTTCTTGGAGAGCTTGATTTTGGTCTCATCGACCTCTTTGAGAAGAGCTGCTTGTAACTTTGCTCTCCTCTGACGGCCACTGCGTTGGTGAATGGGTGTATCTTCTGGATGATAGCTTTGCTCAATAAGCTCACCCGTTCGCCCATTACTGGTACAGTCAGCGTTGAAGTCCCCTGACCACTTACAAAATGACATACCGCTGTTGTCCACTGATACCGTCAGGAGACCTGAACAGGTCACTGGGCTTGATGTTCTTGGATGCCCCGTTCCATTCAAGCATCTTCCATGTATGCAGTTGAAGACTGATACCGCCACCTGTCTCACTGATCTTGGGCTTCTTCTCATACAGAGTCCAGTCAACGAAAGATAACTTGGCAAGGGCAATTGCGGCACCTAAGCCACCTGGGCCTCCACCAATAATGGCAGCTCTGATATTGACATTACCATTGCCATTTGCAGTGTTCTTAACAGTCATAGTGGCGAGTAGACATATGTAGACGAGCAATGAGCTTAAGTTAACGACCAAGGTGACTTTAACAATTGAAAAGAAAGGCAGAGTTTCCTTGCGTTTTATAAGAGAAGATAAGAAGTTACAGTGGTAGTATTCCAGTAAGTACTGATAGTGATGAGGCCATTTCAGATGTATGGCGCAATCAGTTAGACGAATTGGCAATTGATTAAACCCGCAATCGGAGGATTATAGGCCTCCCATCAGTGGTCCGCTTCACTGAAGAATTGGATCTGCTGATTAATAGTAGATACTTCAAGTGGTGATTCCCGACGTATCTTACGACTTCAGTAGTGACGCCAAAGTGGGATGCGAAAGGATGAGACGCTTCGTCAAACATGCATGTATGGTTGCACTGAAAGGACTTCGCTTCCACAACTACGAACCTGATTAATCTCCCAATGCCTCTTGGAGAAGTTGGTTCGCTGTATCCGGATCCCAATCAGCTAGGACTCTCTCTTCTGCGTCATTCATCTTTCTTTCCACGACCATTTCCATAACTCTTTGTGCCTCTTCCCCTAGAAGATGAACCCTTGCCCTCCAAAACTGAGATTCTTGCATGCCCTCATCTCTTGGCCCAAAGAACCTCTCATCCAAGTACTTCCAGAATATTGTATCGAATGCCCAACTCTTTCTCGTAGCATAGGTAAGCCAGAAGCGACCACTCAACCAGCTCTCCCGCATATATGTTGAAAGGTGTGCAGGGAAGTTGATTTCATCTCCCCGTTCCTGATCTTCCATTGCAAGCAGCCAGGTCCTGAGTCTGGCTTCATAGACTTGGGACCAATCATCGATTCCAGACGTCCAAAGCTCTGGAGGCTGTAGCAACAACCACCAAGGTGGATCGAGGCTGAATTGCGTAGGGGCGAAATATGCGAATTCCCAGTCAAGAGCTGCCGCGATATTGTCGTGCTTGTCCAAAAGAACATTATGGGGCCTCAGCTCGTCGCACCAAAGTCGAAAGGAGTCAAATCCATATGGCATTGAGCACGATAATTCCAAAGACTGGGACTGGGCTGACCAGTTATCCTCAAGAAAACCAAAAGGAGATAGATGACCCTTCTTTGCGAGTGAATGAAACAAGTATCGTGAAACATACTTGTTTCGGCATTCGTCCTCTGAGTCAACAATATCGTTATGCTGGAAAAGCAACTGTGTCATGTGCATAGCTGCCGAAGCGGCGTACCATCTATCAGCACTGCGATACACCTGGCTTGATGACGGCAGGACTGTTTCTGGAATAGAAGCCTTGAATACCATGTCGTACATATTCTGGGTGATCGGTCGACCAGCCACTGAAAGCTACCCGATCCTATGCCGGGTTGGCTTGAAGAGCCTGATCAGAAGCCCAGCCATCTTCCAGTAAAGCATCCTCAGATCCTCTTCAGGTATCTCTGGGTCCAGAACTGGCACCTCCTCCAGATCCCGGCCGGGGCCCGAGAGAGCGTCTGACATGCTCCGCTCGCTTTTCACAAATAATAAGATCATAGCCGGTCCGATATATGATGACGGAGCGTGAAAGAAGAGGTAGGGGACTTGTACATCACTCTTTTGAGCGAGGTAAGATATGGTTGTAGCTTCATAGAGAGCCTTTTCTACCCAGAACTCTCCCAAATCGGGTCGTGGTTGCCGAACAGCAATATCAAAGGCATCTCCATCACAGTGCATTCGATAAATAACATTGTGTCTGCCCAAGATGACTGGAGGGACCAAACGTGCAGTCTGATCGCAAACAACCTCAACAAAAGACACAACCTCTTGACAGGTCCTTTGGATGAAAAGCCGTTTTTCTGATTTCTCCCAAGTTTCCCCATCCAGTGTATGTGCAAGATGGTCAAAACGTCGCTGGGCCTCGGTATACGCAATGGAGAAAGCGGTAGAATTAGACATCGCGCAGGTTACTCAAGGGTTTACGAGTGAGAGAAAACATGCAACATTTGGGGGCTGCAGATACAACTGAGTCCCATATGCCTGAGGCAGAAGGAAATGATGTGACACAGACGGGGCTCACACAGTGAACGACTTGAAGAGATTTGCCTCGTCTTATGTCTTATGTACTCACTTGAGCCAGAGTGTGTATTGATTGCCGTCGAAATTTTTGAAAAGAAGTCTCAAAGACAAAAGAAGGGCAGTCCGGTGGGTTAAACTGCCCGTAAGCCTCCCATCCTCTTCCTCATGTGATGATGCGAACCGCTGGGGAAGGCCTGTTGGTTGCTTTCTGCGTCGTTTCAGGTCGTGCTTACACGATAAGACGCCAAAACAGTTCTCGTGAGGTACCTCTCGGACCTTCATTCCTACTCTGTTAATACATTGAGGCCCGAGAATCACTCACGGTGAACATCCAGGGCGCGGTTTTGGTGTGAAGCACAAATGTATCCTCGCTAAACAGGATTTCCTATTCAGTCGTGAATGCGGTAGCACATCCCCCTCAGATAGCTACTCGCAGCAATTTAATCATTCGACAATGATGGCCAGCCACATGAAGCATGCACGTCGGAGCAAGATAAGTCCTATGGCAACAGGCGCTGAGGTTCGTGCTTCTAACCGAGGCCAGCCACCTCGCCCGATAACCAGGTTCCAGACCGGGAGGGTTGCAGCTTAAACCCCCTGGTGATTTACTTGCCACCCGTAGGTTCCGTTCCGTGCGCGGGACGTGTTTATCGGCAGATCATGATATCCTCAAGAACGGCTTGTTGCTTCGATTGTGGAGTGTCGTATCTGTAGAGCAACGCTTTTGGAAATAGGCATGCGAAAAAAAGGAGGCATGCATTGTTGTGCATGCATGGAAATTGGGAGGGGAAGTTTGTGAGACGTTGCGTGACAAGTGCAATGTCACAGTGAGGATTTGCAGAGATCAGCCTTGTTTGGAAATGATAACGAGAACCGACATATATTGATGCGGCGTGGCAATACAACCTTGAAGGTGATCAATAAAACCCGCACCAATGGTCATTTTGCCAATAAGCCTATCAATTATTGACACAAATGTCACGTCCAACGTCCCTGTGATGCAACAACATTCGGGCTTTTTGTGAGTTATCTGCATGTATCCATAATTTGTGAGAAGAGAAAACAAAACTGATTGATTGTGTAACAGTGCAATCAAAATGGGCAAATCACACCGCCTCACTTTCAATTCCCGTCCGTGTCTGCGTCTGCGTCTGCCTCGTCTAGGCAGGAATTCCGATCCCGCTCGCACTGATCATGTTGCGAACCAGCTGACAAGGAGTTATATATCGGGGGGTCGGGTCCAGCAGCTCCCCCCATGCTCGACTTGATCTGGACACCTTTCGATTATCTATCTGTCTCTCTCTCTCTCTCTCTCTCTCTCTCAAGAAACCCCTCTACCACGCAACGCAACGCAACTGAACACTCCCAAGTCAGCATCAAATCAACTCACGCATCACTGCAATATTCAACATGTGCACCCAGACAGAAAATGTGGAAGAGTGCAGTCGATGTGGCTACACAACTGCCGTTCTAGACCCAATTGAGAGCTGCGGTCTGAGAACTCCGGGCTCGTACCTCGACCCAAAGGTCAACTGCTACGTCGGGAGATGCTATGGAGTGTCCTTCACTTCATATGTCGACGCTGTTATTTGCCAGACTTGCATTGCAAAGGAGGAGCGGGACAACATCAGACGGAACAACAAGAAGGCCGTCCATGTCTTTGAGAAGTGACGGGCCTGCACGTGATCGAGCGGACTTTTGTATATTTGTATTGGGATTGGGATTGGAGGATGACACGTCGATGGCATCATTGTAATACGTATGGGCTTGCTGGCCACTGGGATAGGATAGTGGAGGACTGCATTAGCACTTGAAATTTATTATGTAGCACTTGGAGAAAATCGCAAATGAAGGCACTTGAAGGAAATTGACTCAGAGCATTGAAACGAAACACGACAGCGAGGTGAAGCCAATGCTTGACCTGTATAGAGGCATCCATTGATCCAACTGCGTGTCCCTCTGTCTGTCTGTCTGCCTTGTGACACAGCCTCATTCCAGCATAAAGCCTCTGAACCCCGCTTGAAAACAAACACATCACAACCCTTGAAACCAGACACGTCCTTATCAAGAGCCATCAGAATGGAATGGCATGATCCCAATTGCCGTCGAATGGACCCTGTTCCATTTGACAACGACCTCTGGACGTGCCAAGCCTGCGGAACAGTTGGTCCTCTCAGGTTCTTCCCTGACTCGCTTGGCGAATGTGCAACCCCAGAGCCTGCGAGTAATCAAGACACGCAAAAAGAGCCCATTAAGCGCTTATCATGGCCAGAATGTGTCGAATACTCTCAAGAATCATTCAGTCAGGATATTGATAAGGCTTTGTGTCTTGTCAGAGCCAATTACCCAAAAGTGGCCACGGGAGTTACTTATCGAGTGGCAGAAGTGAGCGATGCTTACGGGCGAGAGGTAAGCTCTGATACCTGTAGCAAGTACTGAAATCTCACCGGTTAAATCAGATACTCCCTGTCATTTATCCCAAGTTGACAGAGCGCTCCCATATCCGGCTTCTGGAGCTCTTGCCGGCGCCTCGAGAAAAGGCACTTGATGGCCGATTCCATGTAGTCGACATAGAGCAAATGCCAGCCTATGAAGCTTTATCGTATACATGGGCAGATGAAAACAATGATGCTTCCCTCTGTCAGCGCATTTTTATCGGCCTTGGTAACAGGGCTCTACCCATTACGCGCAATTGTCATCAAGCACTGAGCCGTCTACGCCGCGAAACCGAGTCTTTGCTGATATGGGTGGATGCTATTTGTATCAATCAATCTGACCTTGGTGAAAGGTCTGACCAGGTTGCCATGATGGGCACTATATTCTCGCAGGCAGCGGAAGTACACGGATACGTGGGGGAAGACCATGATAACGTCGAAGGTAGAGAGGACGGGGCAATAACCCTCCTCAAGGATGAGTTCCAGTCTTCCAAACCGACCTCGAGACAGTTCATAGACAACGCCGAGGGGGCCCTCGGAAGACTCCTAAGAAGACCGTTCTTTTCTCGTCTATGGGTGGTACAAGAAGTCCTGCTCGCCCGATCCATCACCATTCACTGCGGCGATTCAACAACGCCAATTTCTAGGGACGTGTTCATTAAAGCAAAGTTACATAAAGCCGAGGTCCCTTGGTGGCTGACAAAAATCGGCTGGATTGGAGCGCAATCAAAGGGCGATTTGCTGGAGCTCCTGTCTGCAACCGCACTTTGCAAGATGAGCGATATGCGAGATAAGATATTCGGCCTACTTGGGTTGTCTGATGGCAATGAAGTCAATGTCCTGAAGGCAAATTACAAGCTGATGGTACGAGAAGTATACATTGGGACTGCACTATACCTCATCCAGCAAAGAAATTGGCACAACGTCATTGAACTTGCCGAGTCGATGACAAACCTCAGACTTCGTTCCAAGTACGGCATCCCTAGTTGGGTTCCCATGTGGGACTTACAAGAGACTGCCTACAGCTCAGTCGACTTGTCGGAGCGATTCGGTGAGATAGAGCTGGGCTGGAAAGTGCGCTGGAATCGTGATCCTATTCTCGCATCCTTGACAGGGAACCCTCCCTCCCAGCAATTCAGAACTATCCCATTCTTGACGAATCATGGCATAGCAGGAAACTTCAGCCCGACGCAAAGCTTCAAAGCTGTAGATCCAGAGACAGGCTGCCTCATAACAACCGGGTATGAGATAGCCGTTCTATATTACGCCAGCTTCATGTCTGGGGATGAAAACGGCACAGTCGACGGCCACTATCGTGAGACTAATTATCATATGCTCAACAACTCTGTTTTCCTTGCCACTAGTGGCCCAATGTCAAAGTTTCGAGATAAACCAGAACGTATGCTGGGCTTGAGCGAAATCCTTTCTTTGGTCAAGATATATGGCTGCAGAATGCCTTTTCTCGCTAACAAGCACGTACGGGACGGAGATAGCGTCACATACGAACTCCTTTATCCATGTGCCTCGGCTATCATCTATCCGATAGGCAAGGACCATCTTTACAGCAACCATCCTGATTTTGACAGAATCTGTACCTTGGAAGTCTTATACCCGCTTACACTGGAGATTATCAAATTTCTTTATCACTGGAGGCGTATGATCAAGCTGAGAAGCGCATCGCATGGTCCCAACGAATTGGATTCCTCTTCGCTGAAAGACGAAGAAATCCGCGCCTGGAACTTCTTTGTCAGACACTCAGTTCTCACTGGTGCAAATGTATCAGGATTTCCGGGAGAAAGACAAGAGTGGAGGCTTGAATTAGAAGCAAGCCCTGGCTGGAAGATGAACCGGCAATCTGCACTAGTGGACAAATTACTGTCAGAGTTCGCAGAGCTCATGGACTTTTGGAACACGGGAGCCTTTGATGCTGTTGAGAAGCTCGTGAAAGAACTGGATATTGCAAAGACCACTCGGGAGATACAACACTGGCACAGGACTCTTGGCCGCTTTTCAGCTTCCTTTTGTGGTCGAGGATGGACGGGCGACACCGATGCCCAGCGGTTGTTGACAGAGGCGAAGCTTCGAACATTGAAGAAAGCGCACGAGTTCCTCTTCGACACTTTCAGTCAGCTATTCCCCACAGGTGCTAAGAAAGAGACAATGTTTTTGATGCCGATGGGGTTTGAAGAGATTGCTCAGTTATCGGAGGAATGGCTAGGAGGTTATCGAGACGAGGAAGAAGCGGCTGCGATTATGGAGCAGAGGTGGATGAACTGTACGAGCCTGGTTTCAGTACTCGCCGAGTCTGCAGAACTTCGTGGAGAAGCTAGACGAGCATTAGAGGGAAGACGGGAGATGTCAAGAATGTTTGGGATTGGGAGGGAGTTTGAAAGGATTGTGATCGAATAAGGCTCATGTAGGTTTAGCTATCTACTCAGCAGGAAACCGGGCTTCGTACTGGAAAGCATTCATGATTGATGGTGAACTTAGTAAAGAGAGAAGAGGCATTGGAGGGGCTCGAGAATTTTCATGTATGTAACAAACAAACAGGCAGACAGGATGTGTCCATGCCTCTGCCTTCAGGACTGGTGGATCGGTTGAATCGTAACATCGATAGTGAATGATATAGTGAATGAAATAGTGGTATTGCTGACTCGCAATTGGGATGGCAGTCGTTGCTCTTGGCGATAAGATACGGGAACTTTTGAGGGACACTTGCTTGATCAGGTTAAGTGGATGGATCATGGCTGCCTGCTGATCCTCCACACAAGATTTTCTCAAATACCTCAACTCGACCAAGTTGACTCACTTCTAGCATCCTAAATCAAGCATCATACTTGGAAAAAGACAGAAACAATCACTACCGACATGTCTCTCACCACTGAAAGCTCCGCTGTAGGTCTAGCTCCTCTCCCTCCTGCAGATACCCTTCTCAGCTTGCGAACAGGCAAAATCCGTCCGCTCGGCGGTGTAAACATCCGCACCGCCATTAACAAGCGAGCGCGGCAAGGAAAATGGGAAGTGACCCCTGTTGGACTCGTCGGCGACGAGCAGCAGTTCATTCATCATGGTGGTCCCGAAAAGGCTCTTCATCAGTACTGTGCCGGTCACTACGATGTCTGGAACGCTGAGCTGCCTGGTCGAGAGGATCTCTTCAAAATTGGTGGTTTTGGAGAGAATATATCTGCAATGAATATGTCTGAGACCAACGTCTGCATTGGAGACATATTTCGTGTAGGACCGGATGTAATCATCCAGGTTTCTGGACCGAGACAGCCGTGCTACAAGCTCAATCATCGCTTTCAGCACAAGAAGATCTCGGCGATGACGCAGGCCAGTGGCCGAACAGGATGGTACTACCGCGTTCTCCAAACTGGATTTATCGAGCAAGGCGATGCTATAGAGTTCGTTGAACGCATCAACCCAACCTGGCCACTCTCACGAGTCCAGAAGTACCTTTACCATGAAAAGGATGACCTTGAAATCTTCCAGGAACTGGTATCACTCCCTGCCCTGTCTGAAGAGATGGTTGGGATATTTCAGAGCCGACTTGATCACGGTACCGAGGATATGAGTGGCCGTCTCGAAGGTGATCGAGTCCCTGTCGTCTGGAGACCTTACAAACTGGCAAACAAAACGGAGCTGACTCCAAGGATCAAATCCTTTATCCTTGAAGCTCAGGAACAGAATGAGGACTCGGAGTTCGGACAATTTCCATTTGTGCGAATCCAATTTGGTCCAGATGGAAACATCTCTCGTGCCTACTCTGTCGTATCGGGAACCACGAATCGTTTTGAACTTGGTATCGCTCGAGATGATAATTCGAGAGGTGGATCCATCTATCTCCACGATAACCTGAATATTGGAGATATCATCAAAGTCGCCCCAGGGCACAATGCTACTCCAACACAGAACGAAAAGGTGGAGACCAATGTGTCCAAGCATATCTTCATCATCGGCGGTATTGGAGTAACAGCCTTTCTTGGCGAGATCGAAAAGCTGTCTCGGGAGTCGTTCGAAGTTGAGGTCCACTACGCTGTGCGGAGCCGCAAGGATGCGGCCTACTTGAGTCGCCTACCACTCGACAAGACCACCATTTACGCAAAAGACCAAGGCCAACGACTTATGCTCAGCCAAGTTATACCTGAGCCTACGGACGACAAGGGTCGCAAATCTATTGTTTATTGTTGCGGTCCAACATCCCTTATGAACGCCTGTCGTAACTTGACTACCGATCTTGGGTATCCAAAAGCCAACGTCCATTTTGAAGAGTTTGGTGATGCCACGACAGGAACTGGGGAGCCATTCGAGGTGGAAGTCAAGTCGACTGGCCAAACGGTCCAGGTACCTCGAGAAAAATCCCTTCTCCAGGTACTTTCTGACGCTGGGTTTGAGATCGAGTCGTCATGCCTAGTTGGAAACTGCGGCACATGCATGGTGGACTATTACAAGGGAGAAGTTGAGCATAAGGGCGTGGCTCTAGACGATGAGCAGAAGAAGGGATCTATGCTAAGTTGCGTTAGTCGTGGGAAGGGCAAAATTGTTATATGATAATAGTTTAGGATGTGGCGTCTGTCTCATCGAGGCAGCTCTGGGAACTTTCATTTTGAATTTTGTGGATTCTTACCCATAGCTATTGTGGTTTTAACTTATACTCAAAGGGCTCCACCTAAGATATTACTGTTAAAAACTGTCTCTGGACATAATATGAACATCTCGAGTGATGCGAAATTTAAACCACCAGCAGCAGTGTGTAAGCCGGAGAATTCATCAATCCCTTTGAGATTGGACTCCTGGCAAGAGAATTTCAAACACACTTTTAATTCCTATATCAATCTGGTCCCTAATAGCAAAATAAAAACAACTCCGTTCCCGTAAAAACACACCAGAGAGCTATCCTGCGCTCGAAGCATCATCAATCTGAGTGAACCTTTTCCGTCTTCCCTACTCTCAGCACAGTCATTATTATAAGCTTGGGTTTCTTGTAAAGACCTCTAAGCATCCTCAAACTTGGTGAAACCTTTGCGTATTCCCTACCCTCAGTATCGTCATTATCATAAGCTTGGGTTTCTTGTAAAGACCCATAAGCATCCTTAAACTTAGTGAACCTTTTCCGTCTTCCTTACTCTCAGTATCGTCATTATCATAAGCTTGGGTTTCTTGTAAAGACCTCTAAGCATGGGGTTTTTGGGTCGCTAGCTGTACTGCCTGGCCAGTACACCCAATCTAGGAATTGGTGTAGAGACATGGTGTGCCAATCCTGATAGATTCACACATTCTTTCCTGTCCAAGTTTACTGTCCTGCTGGTACAGGGCTACTCATCGTCCATCAAGTTCATCCCAATGGCCTCAACAGCTACATCGCGGATGTTCTTCCGCTCCTCTTTGGTAAAATCCATGTTTATAGGCCAGCTTGATTTAATAAGGCCAAGGCGACTTGCTATGGCCTGAGGATCATCGAGATCCTGAAAGGTTGCGAACTGCTTGAAGGTCTCAAGGTCTCGAGAACGCATCTGTGCACAGATCGTTCGTAGCGTGAACTCCGCGTTGAAGTAACACTTGCCTTGGTTGTCGAGGCTTGTGAGCGCCAGGATCAATGTTGCAAGCGAGTCGCCGTCGTCTGATGAAGATGCTACTTCTTGTAGCGCGAGAAAGCCAAGCCTGGGAAGAAACATGGAGAGCCAAGAGTCGTGAGTTTCTGTCCCATGCCGCAAGTAATAAATTCTTAGCAGTAGCTCTTGGTTCCTTCGAGCATCTGCATATGTCTCAGTGGGCGTCTGGCCAAGTGATTTTGTGGGATCGTCCCAGCCCGTGAAGGGCTTAAAGAGGTCCGTCACAAGAGCCCAGTATTGGATACTAGAGGGATTAGCAAAAAGTAGAATAAAACTTAATTACATACTGTAGCCTTAGCTGAAAAGGTAGGACTATCTTCCCTGGATGCAAGTCATCGGGGAGACCATCGAACCAGGACCGTAATCGAACAAAGAACTCGATTGCCTGGCCAAGGTAAAGGGATCGGATTTGCACGGGACGGAACAAAAAGAGGGCGATGTCGTTGAATATGGTCCAGAACTCCAAGTATGCCTTGAACGCTTGGTGATACTTAGTTGAAACGGGCTCTTGGCTTGAAGGATATCGAAGCTGGATATCGCCATACCAGAATGGGAACTCGGCGGGGTGGGGTATCTGAGGCGGCTGCTTGACCAGAGGTGATTGTTGCAACATGGAGGCCATGATTCTGTTTTCAATCTCAGCTTTAGATTTAAAGAGGGAACGTGGGAAGCCCACCCTTGCCAAGCGAAAAGAGCCCAGGCTGTAACTTCATAAACAATCTTGACATCTTGGTCCGCCTCCTGTTCACTAGCTGAGTTGAACAAACCCATGAGATATGCGAGGCCCACGGCCTTGGTTAAATATTGGTAAGCGGCGCCTTCAACCCCATGGTCGTTCATGGTAATGTTCATCACGAGCATGGCCTGGATTGTTGTAATTTTTGGTCGACCTGTTTCAAGCTCCAACAAACGCCGGGCCTCGGCGAGGAACATGTAGCCCAGAGTCTGTGGATTCCAATGCTCGTTGCGGTACGCAACCGTGGGGGTAGCGTGACAAGCATGAGCTAAGACAGCATTGACGAGTAGGCTGGAGCAGAAACGACGAGATACAGAGCCAAGACCGCGTAGGAAACACTCCTTGTGGAAGAAGGGGAACGCCGAATATATGTGCATGAAGTAAGCTTCCATGAGACTGTGCAGCAAAGGCTCATCCGTGCACACATTCGTCCAGCGAGAGATCGTAGCGCAATCCAGCAATGGTTCGACTAGTCTCGCAGAGTGGTATGGCATGTACTTTGGGGCCTCTAAATACGAGATCAATCGTGCATCAAACGCCTGTGGAGACCCCGGGCTACGGTATGGCGCCTCGAAGACCAAGGAGTCCATGTATACACTGTTTGTTTTGGCGAAGATGCCAGGCAACGCACTCCGGTTGGGGATTGTGTAGTGGAACGGGGATGAAGGTGCTAGGTGCAACTGCATCAGTAGATCCCCGCCCTCCACTGCGTTCAAGATAGCCTCTAGATCAGCTCCTGTTCGAACCCGCCTGAAGATAGCGAGTGCTATATCCTCGGGCTTCTCGCGTATCATCGCAACAATGGTATCAAGACGATCCTTATCAATATTCATCTCGGTGAACTTACGTTGCAGTGCCCGATGAAGCATCTGTATGTCGGGTTTTGGACCAAACTGACATTCCGAGTTGCGCAGTATACAGGGCTCGCACGGCCACGGAACATTGCACTACATATATCAGCCGAGCTCTCGCATTGATAGAGGCAAGAATACTTTTAGCTTCCGCTTGCGACATTCATCACAGGCTGCAGACACAGGCCGGAGTCGCTTCTTCAGAACGATATTTGTTTGGGTCACAGGCGTAGTGGTCTGGGTCTCCACTGGCCTAGCAGGGCCAGGTAAAAGGGGAACCAGACTAGACATGGCGAAGTAGGTAGTTTCGAGTTAGATCCTCGGGAATATTGGGGCTCTATCCGAGGGTAAACTGAGTCGACGTTATGCCACAGACGGTAAAGCGGGGTGAGGTGAAGGAGAAGATATCTGGGTCATAATAAGGCTGCAAGACACGTTGCGGTCACGGAACTCGGCTTTATTATCAGCCGCAAGCCTCAAAAGCACAATGACATCATGACTTTATCTCAATGCTCAGCTGCTCGCTTGATGGGTATGTATCAGTTGGATATATAATGCGTATAGGCTCATGTAGTCGATCTTATACTGCTGGGAAGTATACAAGTTCAACAGAATTAGACTATTAACATATTTAGGCTAAGTTAAGGCTATCAATTTAGTGCAAAAAAGGTGATCTCTGTAAACTATAGACTAGGGCAGCCAGGATTATTAATCTTGAAACAGTGAAAAGCAAGCAGTCGAACAATTACCATACACCCAAACTCATGGAATTTCACCAACCTAATCCGATTTCTTTTCAGCATCCTCATTGACCTTTTGAGAAGCTTCAGCGTTGTTCTCAATACTTTTCTGGGGACCGCCCTTACCCCCCTCTTGAGGTACAGTGGCATTTTCTTCTGTAGCACCATTCTTACTACCCTGGTCACCTTTGTCCTCGACAGCCTGGCTCTCAGTCCCTTGGGCCTCTTTACTTTCTTCCTGAGCATCACCATCCTTCTTTCCCCAGATTCTCACGCTGGGCATGGAAACATTTCCCAGTGATGACACAGAGCTGGGCACCTTTGGCATACTCGGCATGTTGGGCATGCTAGGAAGGTTTGGCATCTGCGGAATCTTGTTTGGCAGCCAACCCTTGGCGTCGGCGCCGGTTTGCTGAGCCACGCCGAAGAGATAGTTGAGGTAGGTTCGCTTCTCAACCGTGTCAGCACCCTCAATATCTGCATCACCCACGATGCCTTCACCCTTGTCATCGGGGAGGGGGACGAGGGAGGCGGCATTGGCGATGTCCAGAGGCGATTCGTCTGGGAGTCCAGTATCATTGTCGCTGTCTTTGTCATTTGCGCCCTCGGCCTTCTCGTCGCCTTCAATTTGGCCAGGATCCTTCTCAAGAATCTCCTTGGTGGTCTCCGTCTCTTCTGTTTCTTCAGGAGGCGTCTCGCGGAATTTTGGATCATCAAAAACATTTTCCTCGCTGTGGAACCACTCTTTGATGAGCTCGGCCGACTTGTCCGTCATCTCCTCGTAGCCTCGATGTCTCTCAGGCCTGAACATGTTGAGGTGCGCTTCAATCTCATCTTCAGCCTTGGGCATGACGCATCTTTCGAAGATTGGGTAAGCAGAGTGGCTCTCCTCAGGAACAGCACAGAATGTCCGCTCAGGGACAAAGTATCCTCCACTCCAGTAGCCATTCTCACCAAGAGAACAGTAAAAGTCGTGCATGCCAACACCCTTGAGCGAGCCGATGCGTTCGAGTCGACGGTTCAGCTCTTTTTGTCGGAGGAGTGCACCGACAAACGTGACATGATCTGAGAGCCAGGCGAAAGACTTTCCGACATTTCCGCGGTTGATATAAGCCAGACCCTGTCCAAGAGCATCCATTCCCTGGCGGTAGCTTTCGGCAACAGACTCTTTGTTGATGTTCTTCATGCTCTTCATCCCTTGAATGATGGCCTCTCGGTTCATGTACGCTGCTACACCACCAGCTGCGATGGCGCCTACAGTACCTGTTTTGACAGCTACGAGCTGCCATGTCTTCCACTGAGGTCCCCGTGTACTGCTGGTAACAGCAGTTGTTGCAGCACGTCGAGCGCTAAGTCTTGCAAGACTAGCAGGTGCAGCTGCAGAGATGGCTGTCATGACGTTGAAGACGCTGTTGACTTTTTGATAATTGGAGAATGCGCCATAGACAAACATGGAGCGGGCCAGACCATTGTAAGGCGTGTCAAATGTGAGGATACCTTGGATCAGTGGAAACAAGGGATCATTCTCGTCTCCATTGTTAGCTCTGTCGTTGATGGCGAGGAACAGGGTATCTGCGGCAACGAAGCCTCTGGTAGAATGTTAGCCGGTGCAGGCATAAGAGCCGAGTCTGGTCTAATTATCTTACCCCATCGAATGAGCAACGAGAACAACTCCTACATCTCTGTCATGAGGAGGCCATGGCTTTTCCGATTTCTTCTTTCGGATGGTCATTACCTGCTCCTTGAGCCTGCATCGAGGGTCAGCAGTCTGGGCGTCTTTGATTTAGTTGAGTCGACCTACCACTCTAGAAAGCCCTCTGCGGCCTGAGCCAATTCACCCGTAGTCTCATACTTGGGATATACGATAGATTCGATCTTGTCGTCTGGGAGTTCTCTGGCGACTGCTTTTTTGAGGTCCTATGATGGTGTAAGTTTAAGCCACGAGGCTTGGGATTTAGCGTGGGCCACTACTCACATAGGGAAATTCATGAAAGGTATTACCAGTACCCTAACAATGTCAGTAGCTAATAGTAAAGGATATGCGGCTATCGCACCTTGAACCCGTGGATAAAACAAAGCAGTAGAGTACGCGGCATCTTGAATGTCGATGTTTGTAGGTTATCGATGATTACGTCTCAGAAGCAGAAACCTTGGGGTTCGGAGTAATAATGCAAACAAATAAATAAAGTTTATAGCAACAGCAGCAAATAATGACGTTGTCGGTTGTAGGACAAAGATGATGGAGTTCCAGGTTTTCCAGCCACACTCGGTCAGAGTATGCGTGGCGAGTGTGTATGGTACAAAAGAGCCAATCCAATCCTGTTGTGAGGGGATGAAAGGCGTTGACGTTTTGTTGGCGATAACGTCATTCTATGGCATCGTGCAGCACTAGCACCGGTCATTGGCCACGTTTTGGCTGCTAGCGCAATCAGAAGATCAAGATCAAGATCAAGATCAGCCCAGGAAGAAAAAGCTTGATTGTTTTAGATCCCTGCCTAGAAAAAAGAGATGCATTTTAAATTACTCAGTAAACAAACACCAGTAACTACGCCTTGGAGGCCTGAATGCTGGCGCTGGGCTCATTTGGCTTTGCCATCACTTGCAGTCTTGACCAACTCCTCCCACTCAATGTCCTCTTGATCATCAGCATGAATAAAAACACTCATGTTGACTGCCTTTTTCAAATATTCCATCGTACTAGCGTAGAGCATGCGAAGCTATTCCCCAGTCAGTAAGTTGAGCCGAATTAGCATGTGTCAGCCCTACCTTGATAGGCGAGGTCTGTGGAACCCAAGATATGAAGATGGTCTTAGTCCTATACATTTTGTTAGTAAATCCTGGTACCAAACCCGAGGAGCTCACCTTTTCCCATCTTCTCCAAGGTCGTAATCGACATCGTAGAGTGCATAGCGCGGAGCCGATTTCCCAGACTTGTCAACCGCCGAGAGAAGCTTCTGGCGGAAAGTCTCATACTCAGCATCAGGAGAAGTCTCTTCAACAACAACGCGCTGCTCGTCGTCGGTGATCTTGAAGATAACAAACTTGATCTTACTCGATCCTTTTGCAAATCGAAGATCATTGGCCGCGGTGATGCAGTCTTGGTCAATCAAAACACTGTGTCTCGAGATTAGTCGTAGAATGCGGAATGATTTCAATGACAGTACTTACCCAGAAGCAGACTTTAGACAAGATATAAGTCAGAATCAGATTAACAAGCTGCAAGACCAAGACAAACTTACCGCCATTTTGTGTGGTTTGCGAAATGTGTCGCCGATGAAAAAGAAAACAAGAGAATCAAGAGAACTGGAGAGCTTCGAGGTGTGAAATAGATTGAATTTCCAACAGCAAGCACATATCAGGGAAAAATACTTATTAAATAGTCAAAGGACCCTTTTTGTCTGACTAGATACCAGAGCGCGGTATCCGGGAAATATTCTTGTCTGGGAGTCTCTCTGCCTAGTCAGGCAGACAGATAATTTACTGCTGATGAGAGAGCGGATCTCATCCAAATGCTATCACGGTAGCCTTGAGGCTAGGGAGCAAGATGAGGGATTTGCCACGGCCACGAATTTAAGGCAACAATATTATTCGAATGTAAACATCAAATGTCTTACCAAATATAGTTGCCTTGGAGAAGTCTTGCATAATCATCAGCTGCCTGATTTTATTTATGGAAATGATCCACCAGTTACGCGTTTTAAGAAGATACATCTGGTTTCCTATACTCGATCATATCTAATCAAGTTCTCTACAAGATTACTCCCCAAAATCCATTGCAAACATATCAGAGGCAGGGGGTTGTCCGTTGATCCAATCAGCCAATATGTTGGTCATGTCATCAGTGAGAAAGCCCGCAAAGCCATCAGTTCCAGTTTGTTGTTCCGAAGGCAGAACAGCCATGTCCGTCCAAGTCAAGGGATCATTTTCGGACACGCCAGCCACCTGGAGTGTATCGTTATTCTGATCATACATGCCCACTGATGTGTTTCGGGATTCGACCATTCGACGGGCAAGTCGTGCGAACGTAGAACAGATTTGATAGAGCTTCTCAGCTCCAATGTTGATATCTCGGGCGCTCCGGAACGTGGTGACTACTTGCTCGAGAAGCTTTACGTCTTCAAGACTAGATGCTGCTATCGAGTGTAGGAATATGACGACAAAAGGTGTGAATGACGAGTTGTGGAGAGCCCTGCTAGTGTAAGCTGACAGGTCTGCATAGGCTAGGACTGACTTACCAGTCGATGTAGTCTGCTTTCGAGAGCATCTTGTCGCCACCATAGCCTGAGAATGCGCGTAGATGACTTTGTAGAGAGAGCCTTGCTGCTTGAAAGCACTGAGATGTCATGTCTGTCCCAATTCCTGGCATTGCTGGGGCTCGTAATAGAATGGTCAGAGTTGAATAGTACATGATGTCCCAATGGGTCTTTGAAAGCTTCAGAATCTCCGCAAAGCGCACTGTACTTCCATCCATCTACACATGTATCAGTTTAGTGAGCAACGGAGATCCAAAACATCTGGAAGGGAGCCTACATGGTCCAGTTCGTATCGCCATTGGTGCATGTCAGTAACCAATGCATCAATCCATTGTCTGCGATCTACAGCAGGAGATTGTAGTCCAGCAACAGAATAAAGTTTATCAAATATCAAACCCTGAATCTTGGCAAGCCTAACAGCCAGTCGAAACAATTCAGTCCAGGGCTTCTCCGCTGGGTCGTCCGGTATAGCAGGATAATGCGCGTCAACTTCAAAGTCCTGGATCCTCGAAGCGTTGCCGAAATGGAGAGAGTTTGTCTTGTCAAAGACATAAAGTGTCCAGAAAAGCCGACGCTTGTTGTCAGCGAAGCCACTCTGGTCTTTTTGATAGGTTACCTCTCGGTGGTAGCCCATCATCTGACAGTGACTGAGGCCTGCGTTGACTAATGAACGAGCCAGAACGGGAGCGGCTTCGTTTTGGATCTTGAGAACCTACGATGAATCGATAATTAATAAAAAGACTGACAGAAAAGGCAATCTAAAAATGACTGACCGCAGCTGTGATAACCAAAATGTTCTCAAAACTGGGAACCGTCATAATCTCAAAGGTTTGGAGACCTCGGTCAAAATTTCGCTCAGCCTGCGCTTTTAGTTCTTCCAGGTTATAATCCTCACCGAGGCTGTCCTTTGTTATGATGAACTCGCGGAGGAGTAATCGCATGATGCCATTGACGCTTGTAATATGCCCAAGGGTTACTGGTTCCGTTGGGAAGTAGACCTTTTGACACAGATGCTCAATTAGACGCACGTCAGTGAGGGCTTGACCAGGAAAGAACCTGGTCGGATTGGCTATATAAAGGGTTAGCTATTGGATTTCTAGTTACTTCTGAATGTGTTTCGGTCACCACCTTTGATCTTGCGTAGAATAGTAAGGACAACCGAAGCTGGGAGAGGTGTAATTTCTGGCATGGATCGAGTCGAGGCAGCGAAGGGTAACTTCTTATCATTCTGACTTTTAAAGATGGAATTCAACTGGTTGAATGATTCGCTTATTGTTTGTGCTGCTTCAGGACTCTCTGCAGCTGCAGAGCGTTGAACCTCTTGACTAGCCTGGACAGATTGCTGAAGAAATGACGATGTTCCCTCGTATAATGCACCGCCCGGAGATGGGGCTACATCGTAGACACTGGGCTCAGATGAGCCAGCTGGAGAAGCGGAGGAGGTTTCTTTCGGGCGCATGGGCGCGGATGTCGAAGCAGGTGTAGAAGTCAATGGCTGTTCAGGTTGTTTGTCTAGACGCAGCTCAACCTTGGCCAGTCTAGCTTCGAGAGTAGCCACGTAATCTTCTCTTTTGGGAGCTATAAGTAAATTTAAATGAATAGAGAGGAAAGGGGCTTACAATTGACTTATTCGGTTGTCTGGCCTTGAACGTGCATCTGACTGAACAGAATGAGCTTGTTGGCAAGCTATACCTGCAGCTTTACAGTTTCCGCAAGGATGGGACCTGTCACAGCGAATCTAGAAGAGTCAGAAGCTAAGAGACTGGTTTGAGTATAGTATTCACCTTGCGGACTTTACAAGCTTCACACTTTTGCATTGTTAGTATCTTGAGCTATAATTGGAAGAGAGGGCTTTGTCTGAGCAGTACGTACCGCCCGTGGGACCTGGGAGAGCCTAGCTCGCCTGGCTAGAATAGTCTCCTCTCCTGACATGACCCTGACGAACCAAGTTTCATCCACTAGCCGAAATTTGATGCAATGTGAGCTCAAAGGTTGTGTTGCGGGAGAACGGGCTCGCGGAGGAGAGGGAATGCTGACACCTCGCTACCTCGGAGGCGCGGGCCCGTGGTCCCGAGCCCTACAAGCCGCCCCTAATTCTGTTAGTGCAGATCATGTCGATTGGCTGTCCGTGTCCCCCGCGGGTCCGTCCACACGAGGGAGCGTGCAGGCAGTCTAGACGACAAAAAGACTCGGGTAAATTTGGTACGGACTAGGCACACCTAGGATTGATTATTTTTGGCACCTTGGCTGAAGCTGCAGCGTATTCAGGGAAGGGATTGATTGTCTTGGCAGGTAAATTATGGAAATGCAGTCAGCATGAGCCATTCTGTATGACCCGCTTGCGTAAGTCAGTAATGGATGTGAGCTCAGACATGTTTGCCCGTTGAGTTTAATAAGTATCCATCAACGCCACCCTCGTTTAGTTTGACATTAAACAATCTCAATCAGACGGTTCCTTTTACTTCTTTCTCCTGAGCGTTCTTTTAGGCTTCTAGCCTTCGTTTCATCTTCTCATCTTCTCCTTTACCGCTTTAATAATAGACTGTCCACTAACTTCCAACATGGACGCCGATAACGAGAAGAAGATCCTTGTTGAGGATTCAACTACAACAACAACACAAAGGGACGAGCCTGAAAAGCAGGCCGAACTTGGAGATCTTTGGGTATGACCAGTCTATTCTACTGTAGGAGATGAACTCACGACTTACACCTTGCAGCGCGTCTTTCGATTCGCCGACCGCCTCGACTGGATCCTCAACTTCACGTCCCTTATCTGCTCCATTGCTTCTGGAGCAGCACTCCCCTTGATGACTATTGTCTTTGGGCAATTCACAGGCCGATTTAGTGACTATGCGAGTGGCAAGATCGACCCCGAGGGCTTTCAGGACGAGGTCAACACCTTCGTCCTATGGTTTGTCTACCTCTTTGTGGGCAAATTTGTCCTCAGCTATCTGGCCACTTTGACTGTTACCGTTTCCGGAATCCGAACGACACGGGTACTTCGACAGCGTTTCTTGGAACACCTTCTTCGAACCGAGATCTGGTACTTTGATACGGCTAATGTTGGATCACCCGCGACGCAGATGACCACCAATGTTACTCGTATCAACCAGGGTATTGCTGAGAAACTGTCACTTCTTATCCAAGGACTTGCTATGTTCGTATCATCCTTTGTCGTCGCGATAGCAGTTCAGTGGAAGCTGGCTCTCATCACTTTGACTGTCGTGCCTCTCTTCTTCTTCATCATTGGTGTTGGAATGACCCTTGATGCGCCTATCGAAGCCAAGGTTCAGGGCAGTTATTCCCAAGCCAATGTCTTTGCTCAAGAGGTCATGGCTTCCATCCGAACGGTCCATGCCTTCTGGGCACAGGGCAGAATGATAGTGCGATACGATGACTATCTCAAGGAAGCTCACGTCCACGGAAAGAAGAAGTCTTTCATGTACGGTGTCATGAGCTCATCAACTTACTTTTGCATGTACGCTGGAAATGCTTTGGCCTTCTGGCAGGGTTTCCGCATGTACCAGAGTGGTGAGATCGACTCTGTCGGTACTGTATTCACGTAAGGCTCAAACTTCATAACGACTGCAAAGATGACTGACCCTTCATAGCGTTGTACTGTCTGTCTTGCTTGCATCATCATCGATCGGTCTTCTCTATCCACAGGTCCCAGCCCTGGCCAACGGCGCGGCAGCAGCTTCTGAGCTGTTCAAGGTCTTCGATAAGCCATCCTCACTGGATCCCCTCGGCGATGAAGGCAAGGTCCCTGAGAACTGTCACGGCCATCTCGAGGCAGAGAACGTTTCCTTCTCATACCCATCTCGACCCGACACAAACGTGCTCAACAACATCAGTCTGAACATCCCAGCTGGCAAAACAACTGCCATTGTTGGGGCCAGTGGCTCTGGGAAGAGTACTATAATTGGTTTGTTGGAAAGATGGTACCTACCAACCTCTGGCCGCTTCCTTCTTGATGGCATGGACGTATCCATGCTTAATGTCAAGTGGCTTAGATCCCAGATGGCTCTTGTCCAGCAGGTAAGATACCTTCGTTCTGTTTTCGAATGAGTTTAACACAGTTATAGGAACCTGTTCTATTCAGAGGAACCGTGTTTGAGAATGTGGCCAAGGGCTTCACAGAGGTACAGAAGGCCCTGAGCCTCGATGACCAGAGGAAGCTGGTGCAGGAAGCCTGCGAAGCCAGCTACGCTCACGAGTTCATTCAAAAGCTTGAACAGGTAAGCACGGTCCTCAACCTTAACCTAGCCTATCTAACTTCAACCTAGGGCTATAATACATATCTCGGAGAGCGAGGCGGTACGCTCAGCGGTGGCCAAAAGCAGCGAGTTGCCATTGCACGCAGCGTGGTCTCTAACCCAAAGATCCTTCTCCTTGACGAAGCAACAAGTGCCCTCGATCCCAATGCCGAGCGAATCGTTCAAAAGGCCTTATCGCGGGTGTCTCAGGAGCGAACCACGGTGGTCATCGCGCATCGAATATCAACCATCAAGGACGCTGATAATATTGTCGTTGTGTCAGCTGGCCAGGTCGTTGAGCAGGGTAATCACGAGGAACTTCTTGCACTTAATGCTCACTATGCCAGACTCATTCGTGCACAGAACCTTGCAGTTTCTGCGAAAGATGTTCACAAAGACATGAGTGCGAAGCAGGATGTGATCGAGGTCGAGACAGACGAGGAGGTGGCTCGCGTCATGACAGCACGAACTGAGAAGTCCATGCTGCTCAAGGATGGAGACGCCAAGCCTAAGGACCGCTCTATTTTAACGAGCATCTTCCTTATTCTCAAGGAACAAAAGACCCTTCTCCCTCACATCATTGTCGCAGCACTCGCCTGCAGTATCGCCGCAGCTACCTGGCCAGGTCAAGCTGTCCTGTTCTCCCGACTTATCACAGCCTTCTCTTCCAGTCAACCCTCTGCATCAGATGCCAACTTCTATGCCCTCATGTTCTTCGTCATTGCGCTTGGTAATCTAGTCGCCTACTTCACTATTGGATATATCTCCAATCATGTGGCCCAATCCATCTCTCATCAGTACCGTCTTGAATTGTTCAGTCGCATGGTCGTCATGAACATTGACTTCTTCGATCGAACTGAGAATTCTTCCGGTGCATTGGCTTCAACATTGTCCTCGGTCCCCACGAGCTTGACAGAGCTTCTGGGACTGAACATCTATGTTGTTCTCGTCATGGCTGTCAACATAACTGCTAGCTCCATTCTTGCATTGGCGTATGGCTGGAAATTGGCTCTTGTCATGGTCTTTGCAGGGCTGCCTCTTCTCATGGGTTCTGGTTACTTCAAGATTCGCCTTGAGTCTAGACTTCATGAGAGCAATGAGGCAAGATTCCGAGAAAGTGCCAGTCTTGCTAGCGAAGCTGTCTCCGCTTTGAGGACTGTTGCCTCTTTGACCGCCGAGTCTGACTTTATTCAGGCATACTCAGAGACTCTGTCAAGCATCGTCGCCCAATCAGTCAAGTCTCTCTCGATCTCAATGGTTGCATACGCCTTCTCGCAATCCATAGAGTTTCTGGTTATGGCACTCGGATTCTGGTATGGCTCACGACTCATCTCCTCTGGAGAGTATACATCAGAACAATTCTTTCTCATCTTCATGGGTATTTTGTTTGCGGGCCAAGCTGGCGCCCAGCTGTTTGCCAACTTGGGTAGTCTCACAAGGGCAAAGGGTGCGGCAAACTATCTCTTTAACCTGCGGGAGGAGCAATCTGTCGTTCGGGAGACCGATGAGAACAAAGATCGAGGTCCTGATCTTGGTCAGCCCATTAGTGTTGATAACGTTCACTTCAAGTACAAGAGTCGCAGTACCAAGGTCCTCCATGGACTTTCAATGGATGTGAGTCTCCCCTTTACTTATCTCACGAATACTTACTAACATTTCCCAGATCAACCCATCTCAGTTTGTTGCTGTTTGCGGTCCCAGTGGCTGCGGCAAATCAACCCTGGTATCTCTACTTGAGCGATACTACGATCCTACATCTGGCAAGATCTGCGTTGGCGGGCAAGACATCAAGGATGTTTCACCTCGTCTCTATCGTAATGAGATGTCTATGGTGCAACAAGAGCCTGTCCTATACGAAGGCAGTGTACGGGAGAACATATTGATGGGTCTTGATGGTGACATTGATGATACATCTGACGAGCGACTCAACGACGCTGCTCGACAGGCCAACATCCTCGAATTTGTCTCATCCCTTCCAGAAGGATTCAACACTCCATGCGGTGCACGAGGCACAGCATTCTCGGGTGGTCAGCGTCAACGAATCGCTATTGCCCGTGCTCTTATCCGCAGACCGAAGCTTCTTCTTCTCGATGAGGCAACTTCGGCGCTCGATACACACTCGGAGCAACTCGTCCAGGAGGCGCTGGAACAGACGAGAAAGGAAAGTGGATGCAGTGTGATTGCGGTTGCCCATCGACTTTCGACTATTCGAAACGCTGATGTCATCTTTGTGCTTGTTGGTGGAAAGGTTGTTGAGGTGGGAACACATGAGGAACTTCAGGCTAAGGGAGGTGTATATGCGGATATGTGTCAGGCTCAGTCTCTAGATAGAGAGGCCTAGGGATGGACCTTTTGTTTTGTTTTGTTTTGTATTTAGATTTAAACTTCTGTACTCATCATAGAGAGCTCACCTAGCTCATTTCTGTTACATTCTTTCCGCTACGCTTAAGATTAGTGTTTTTATTCAAACTTTCTCTTTTCTATACATCTACTCCACGACGGTGGCAAACGATATCCTACAGGATAGGTTCAGTCTGACTTAAGAGCAGTGGCATCCAACCCCTGCATATAGCTTGGACTACTCGCTTCGCTCCGTCGGAGCGGTCGGTACATTAGGGAGCACGGAAAAGTTTCTGAAACGTGCAATTAAGCCTATTCTTAAGCACCCTACACTAACGATGTTTGCGACAAGAAAATGGGACCTTGCAGCGATAACAATCCTTTTACTCTCCATTAATCCAACCCATCTGAGGTGGATTTCCGTTTTACCCAACAGGCTGAAATACTTCAGACGGAAAAGTCCACATTTGTTGCAACATAATGCCAGGAAATGGTAGTAACAAGATTCTTATCCGTAGAAAACGGAGCAAGACCTGGATAAAGAAGGTAACGAAATCCAGAAGCGTCGGAACCTGGCTCGCCGAACCTGGTCATAGTGGATCTTAATGCTGGCAAGTCTCAATACAATGCTGAAGGTTCAGAAAGAGTGGGATACCGGTAGTTGAGTCAGATAAAGTGTGGCTTCGAAGATCATACCTCTTGAGGGATATTCCCCTTTGGGACAGGGACGTTTGTATGATGCCGCTGTCGTAAGTTTAGTGATTGCGACCTTTCCATAATAGGATGGAAGTTTGTGCTGGAAGGATTATATCACAGTGATAAGCGTGCTGTAGGAACGTTGCATTTTAGCCTGTTAAAGCCAAGATGAGCTATGACAGGGTTTGTAGGTTTGCCCCTGCAGCCAACCACTTCAAAGGGCCGAAACTTAATCCCGTGTATTACCTCAAGCTGCTCAAAGCCCAAACTGGGGCAGCAAGACATAAATACAATGAAATCACTCGTATGAGTTGACTTATTCTCTCAAGCGTTGATCTTTATCAGCTCTGCAATCATGGCATCACCACGCTCTCTGCGACGTTTTGTCTTCGCTTCTCTCTTTTCCCTGGCTTTTGCTCAGAACAAGGCTGAGGAACTGACCAAGTGTCTCGACAAGGCTGGCGTAAGAAACGTCATCGAGTCTGACAGCCAATGGGCCGCAGAGACAACTCAGTTCCAGAAGCGTATTCGTCCCCAGCCTGCTGCAATTGCGTTCCCTGAATCTCGCGATCAAGTTGCCCTTGCGCTAGAATGTGCGCGAGAGGCTGATGTCCATGCAAATGCCCTTGGTCCTGCCCACTCGTTCCAAGGAAACGGCTTCGGAAAGCCCGGGAACTTGGTCATCAACATGGCTGCCTTTGACGACGTCAAGTATGACTCAAAGACAACCCTCATGACCTTTGGTGGCGGCACTCATGTTGGACCTGTTGCCAAGTATCTCTGGGACACTGCTGGACGCCATGTTCCTCACGTCCGTGGTGCCCATGTTGGTGTCACTGGATCTAGCATCGGAGGCGGCTTTGGCACCACTTCACGTTATCTTGGTACTCCCATGGATAACATTGTCGAGGTTGAGTACATGCTGTACAACGGCACCATCGTCAAGGCTAGAAAGGGCTCCGAGCTCCTTTGGGCTGCTCAAGGCGCTGGAGCTTCCTATGGCATCATTCTCTCCATGACTACCAAGACCTTCAAGCCTGAGTTTGACAAGGCCATCAACTTCACTCTGTCCATGGGCGATCTCAGCCCCAGAGACGGCGCCAGGGCGCTCGTGGCCATCCAGGACTACGCTACCAGCAAGGACTGCCCTGATACCTTTGCTTTCCGATGGAGCTTGATGGCTCCTCCTTACGATGGTACTGGATACTTCTATGGCAACCCCGACAGCTTTGACAGTGTGATTCTTCCTCTGGTGAATAAGCTCAAGACAATTAAATCCACTGTCGAGGTCAAGAAGACTGTCCTTCCCTGGTGGGACCTTGAAGTTGCTGTTGCCGGTGCTGGGATGAACCAGCCCGACGGCGGGTTTCTCGGTGGCCGAGCATTCTACACTCAATCTCTCACCACTACAACCGACCACCCTCTCACTCTTGAACAAGCTCAGATTCTTTTCGAGAGCACAACCCTGGCCTTCAACCGAACTGACCTGACAAAGTTCGCCTACCTTGATCTCTGGGGCGGTGTCTCCCGCAACATCAAGGATAGCGATACAGGTTATGCTCATGGCAGAAACCTGTGGTTGATTCGCTGGGACGCCAACGCTGTCAACCCCTTGGCCTTCCCTGCCGACGCTATTCCTTACCTGAGAGGTCTTATGAAGCCATTCGAGGATGCTCTTGTCAAGGGCGGCTCTAAACTCCGTGGCTTTGTCAACTATGCTGATACCGAGCTTACTGAAAAGGAGTGGAGTTCACGACTCTATGGTGCAAACTATGAGAGACTCAAGAAGATCAAGGCCAAGATTGATCCTGAGGGCCTGTTCACTGGTCACAAGCAGTCTATCCCGCTGCCTTGAGCTCCCAAGTATAGGAAATAAATGATTGTTGTATGTCGTTGGTCCAGAGAAGTAACGCATTTAAACTAAGCGTCCAATTGAAGAAAAATACCAAGTTTGAACATTTAAATCATAAAAATAACATCCCGTTTACCTAATTTCAATGTCTGCAAGTGAAATGGTTGCGCCAAAATTCACAGAGAGGCCGTGGCGAGTTGCCCAATTGGGTAGTGAGTGGGCCAGGGGCAACAAATCGCATTTGTCATTGGCTCATTTCATCTAAGCTTAATTCTGCTCCCGACAGTGCAAGTTCGGCCCGAGTAATATTGTTGATGACTGTTAAAAGTCAAAAAGAGGCTCGTGTTGAGAAGGAAAAAGAAAAACATATGAGGCACACCGGATTTGAACCGATAACCTTCAGGAATCTCCGTGCTTAAGAGCTGGAATCTGACGCGCTACCGTTGCGCCAGCGCCCCACTGTTGGAGAAATAGGTCATAAACAAAACTCATACTGGCTTGCTTGTCGTGAGGCCTCCATAGGAATAACTGGCAGTACAGCTTTTACATGTTCGCTACAAGTTCTTTAATATTGGCCCTTTTGAAGTTTGCATTTACTATAGACTTCATATAAGCCAAGTTTAGAGTACCTTGACGCCACCATAAGTTAAGATAATAGTGAAATCACGAATTAGACACCGAGGTAATTTTTTAAGGCAAGGTTCTCCGTACTCTATTGGGACCAGACAAATCGCGGCAATTGCCTTGAAATAAGGTTGTATCGAACAAGCATATTCCCCTGCCACCCCCGCTCCAACGTCGTCACGGACTTTAAGCATGCAATAATGCCGTCCAATCCAGGAACGTCAACATCATAACAAGCATAATGACGACAGTCAGGCTCTTTTTAGCCTGATCATTACTGCAATATTCGTAAGCAACACCTATCCTAAATCGTTGTATATATTCCCCTCCTCCTTGTTACCCTCCCACCTCAATGTCTTTCCGCCTCGCAAGTGATCACAATGAAGTTTTTCCAGCCAATTGCCATCTTTCTGTCTGTCCTTACCACTATTGCCCCGGGCGGGGTGTTGGCGGCGGAAGAATCGGCAGCTGCTCAACATCAGAAGGGCGAGACTGTGAGATACCAAGGACGTCAGTATTCCTTCCCACACAGTCTTGGCTGAGCACTGAATTGACTATTTTTTTTTTTCTAGTGAATCTATATGTATCCAAGCCCGGGAGGTTTAACCTTGGTCACAAGAAGCCTGGGAAAAGAACAGGTGTTCTTCTTCTTACCGATGTCTATGGCATCCAGTTGAAGGAAAACCGAGAGTAGGATTGTTCATTCAATCTTACTTTTCTTCACTAACTAATGCAGATTGGTCGATAACTTTGCCAAAGAGGGCTTCTTTGCTGTCGCACCAGACCTGTTCCGAGGTGACCCGGCAAAAGAAACTCCAGGCTTCAACATTACCGAGTTTCTTGCCAAGCATCCCCCCAGTGCCACTGACCCAATTGTTGCAAAGGCAATCAACTACCTACGCAATGAGCTCCAAGTGAACTCTGTCGCTGCAACAGGCTATTGCTACGGTGGGCGTTACGTCTTTCGTTCACTTGGCGAAAACGGCAAAGTTGACGCCGGCTTTACAGCTCATCCTAGTCTCTTGGCTACTGATGAGATTGAGGCTGTCAGAAAGCCCGTGTCGATCGCTGGTGCAGGTCGGTTTCAGCCCGTAATAACAATAAAGGAAAATTCAAAAGCTGATATCGATGTAGCCGAGGACCAGATCTTCCCCCAGCCCAGACAAGCCGAGACTGAAGCCATCCTCACTAAACTAGGCAAGCCTTTCACTTCGGTCCTGTACAGTGGTACCACTCATGGTTTTGCTGTTCGCGCAAATGCATCGGACCCACAGCAGGTCTTTGCTAAAGACGAAGCGTTCTATCAAGCTGTTCGTTTCTTTAATGCATGGGCCTGATCCACAGTACCCAAGTTGCAGACCATGACCTCCTTGTAAATTATCAGCAGAGGCACTTCCACTTTCCTTCTCTTGCACAGAGTCCTGGCACATGACAGGCATTGTGCACCATATAGTTATCTAATAGTACTTTCCACTGTTGTGCTTACCATACCCTTTCCAATTTGTACGTAGAGGAACCTGAACCACGGTTATTCTCTAAATACACTGGGATTCGGGAAGTCTTTGAGGCTCATAAGATGATCGAGTATTATAAGGAGAAAAAGACAATATCAGGACCAGATTCTCACAGAGTAAGATCAAACTCTCTAGGCCTTACAGATCATCGCGACTACGTAGACTTTGCTACAAGAATAAAGACCTTTCAACGAAATATAGCCAAAGTAGCCATTTTCTCCGTCACAGTCAAGGACGATGCCTTTGCTAGTGGCTTCCACGTAGTCAGGCAAGACGCAAGAGCACCGGCGATAATCGTAAACTCCGACAAAGGATGAACTGGAGATTATATTGCAGGGATTGAAGTGGCCCACCAAATGAAATCAGAACTTATCTATGTCACACTAATGCTTGAGAGGCGGAAAATGCCGAACAAAGAGTTGGGGATGAGACAAACCAAGTCAGGCTAGCGATGAAGCCCGGTTGTGTTCACCGCTTACGCGTGTTTGGCCTCGCAGTTAGTCACTTATATCATCACAGACTAGTTCTGAAAAGGATTATGCTCGGGGTTCTCGGGCTTGTTACCGTTCTCTTATTGGCTTCCAAACGCTGTGGCTACTAACTTAGTTTGTTATTTGAGTTATCGTCAAGACTACGATAATACATCATCGAAATAAGGATTTGTCACTGTGTGAAACTGATTCCTGATTGGCAGAAACTTCATGTTACTTGCTGTCATGCGTTGACTTCGCAGACTGGCTCTGCCGGCTTCTATGCCAACGACCAACATGAAGTAAGATATAAAGCAGCCTTAAACTGCTGCAATCCAGTCTGTGTAGTCTGCCATTAACTTACGCTTATTCCCATTTCTTCAACGCTCAAGTTCCTACCACAATGTCCGAGCATCAAACGGCTATCCCCAAAGGATCCTGGGTTCTTGTGACAGCTGCAAACGGCCACACTGGAAGTCATATAGTCTTCGAGCTACTGAAGAGAGACTTCAAGGTCCGCGGCACTGTTCGAGACTTGGAATCCAGCCAGTGGCTACTTGAAGATAAATTCGTTTCCAAATATGCCGAACGCGGCCATATCGAGCTTGTAGTTGCGGACACGACCAAACCCCATGACTTTGACAGAGCCGGACAGGGTGTCGCGGCTGTCATACATGTTGCAGTCATTGGAGACTTCATTCCTGATCCCAGTGTTGCTATTCCAGCTACTATCGAATCAGCCTTGTCTGTTTGTCGATCAGCAGCAAAGGAGCCATCAGTTAAGCGGTTCGTCTTCACTTCAACCTTTTGGGCTGCCACCTTTCCAGTCCCTGGTGTCAGTGACACCATCACAAATCTTGACACTTGGAACGATGCTGCGATTCAGGCTGCTTGGGCCTCTCCTCCATACGAACCGGATCGAATTCTACCGGTGTATTTCGCAGCCAAGGTTGAGGCAGAAAAGGCCGTCTGGAATTTTGTCAAAGATGAGAAACTCCCCTGGGTAGTCAACTCGGTCAGCCCTTGTTTTATTCTGGGAGACCCCCGAGATGATAAGCATCTACGGTCCGTACCGCCCCAGCTCGTTGAACAGCTGTATCTGGGGAATATTGAAAAGCTGCAAACCCCTGCTAGTAAGTATTATCTCCATGACTGATACTTGCGACTAATTATGAGAAGTGTATTACAGCCACGTCGCCGATGTCGCGATCATTCATGTCGCCGCCGCAGTCGACCCCGACGTACAAGGTCAACGCATTCAAGTTCTTGCATCATCTTTTACATGGAATGACTGTCTTATTATCCTACGAAGCGCTTACCCGAATCGTAGCTTCGTTGATAACTTTATTTCGGGTGACCCAAAATTGATATACAAGATTGAGAACGATATTGCTCTTGATCTCATACAGAAATGGGCCGGGCGTGGTTGGATCAGTTTGGAGGCGAGTGTCACAGAAGTAGTGGATTACTTGATCAAAACCAAGAGGCTGGATGACAAGTAGGCAAAGTTTATCCTATTCTCATAGATGGTTGTCGTGGCTTATCTGTAGGCTTATTAATTAGCCTAATGATGATATACCATCACCTGATGATTGACTTTGGTCCCCGCTGAGTCAGATTCTCATTAAAAAAAAAGAAGACCAGTTCTGACATCCCCTTCATTTCTTTTTATCTTTGTCATCTTCGTATTAGCTCATCAACAATGGAGAATTGTACTAGAAACACCGAATATCAATCAGTTTTTCAGAGACAAACGACGCTAGTCAGAAGAAGAGGCCGCGGTCGATTACCAAAAAGTCGACCAGTTGAAGAACCGACAAAGTTTCAACCTGGAACGTTGCAATTCATCAACTCTGCTCATCCAGACGAGATCACCAATGCAAAGAGTATCAGACTAATAAGATCACACGCAGCAAAACTTTCCCGTGCTCTACAGAAGGAAAAAAAGCAAGATGAAGCTCCGCTCGAGGGTGAAAACCCTCAAGCTGAGACAGAGTTGAGATCACTTGTTCACCCAGCAAGCGATACACGATACCGAAAGATCATGCCTAAAGCAAAAGTGCATAGACAGATCGAAAATCGACCGCCAAGTCCACTCCAGTTGCTCGGTGGTGCTCGCAGTGACGCATACACAGGATTTGCAAGACCACTGTCACATGATGAGCACTATCTCTTTGATTTCTGTACGTCTGTTCTTCTCGACCTTCAGCCAACTGATCCAACTAATATGTTGTATCATAGATCTCAACTACGTTATTTCTTACGGATATACAGCATGCTATGCCCAAGACGATGAGCAAAACTTTAGTTACCTGATGAGGCATATCTGGGTGCCCAATGCAATGTCTAAACTCAGTCTTATGGCTGCCGTCTTTCAAGTGGCGTGCCGGAACTATGTCGCCGCCACAAATAACAGCCTATCGAGCAAATTTGCGGTCAAAAAACTTCAATATCGACTAATGTGCATCCAAATGGCTAAAGACGCCATCGAGTCGGAGGTTGTCGCTACAGATACAACCATCGCACTGGCCATGCTGATGGCCTCTGAAGCAGTGAATATCCCTTTCCCTTTTTTCCTTTTTTCTTTTTTTCTTTTTCTCTTCAAGAGTGACTAACTTGATCACCGCAGTTCCTTGAAGGAGATATGAGTGCGTACTGGAGCCATGGTGCTGGCGTTATGAAAATGGTGCGTGCACGAGGAGGCGTCGATATGCTGGGAATGTCGGGATTCTTGACTAGGACTGTCTCGGAATCTATTTACCTCACGTAGACCAATATGATAGCCGGCCCAGATGTCTTGGATCCAAAGACAATTGTCTCATGAGGTACAATATGTTGCATAGCTACCAAATTTCAAACCACTGTGCAGATCTTGGGTCGTAGTATACAATTCTGCGTGCAAGTCAGTGGTACGTGTCATATCTCGGCTCATTGAAAAAGGTTTTCAAATATGCGAATATGCTGTGTGATCAGAATGAATAACTGCATGTTTCTATATGTGCATCTTTGGTTAGCCGAATTACTCGGTCCCTAGTTATTGTTTTGGATTAGATATGAGAGCCCGCTAAGTATAGGCTCAGCTCTTCTCGACTGACCTTATCCAGTAGCTCTTGGCTTGTAAGGGGTTCTCCATAACCCTGTTTCGAGTCGTCCAGAATTGGCCACTGACGGGGTCGGCATCGAGTCGATAGGACTTGTCAGGCTTGAGTTTGGATTTTTCGATGTATTCGAAGTCATCTCTAAACAGTTCCTATGACATATGTCACCATTTATTATTAGGTTCAGATTGAGTAGTAGTCTCGGTGCCGAAACGGCGAAAATCGTTCTACCTTCGTATTGCAATACGCAAGAATACGCTGCTACTGCCTTAGCCGTGCAGAGACACGTCTACATGCTGACAGACAAATCAAGTTCTCATTCAAAAGCAGATATCCCATTGAAGACATACGCCCAATAGTATCTTATTTGATATAGCGGTGGTTGAGGCGTATTCAAAGGCCAATCGAAGGACGTAGCTGCGGAAACATGTGAAATCACAATAGTCTCAAAACAACATATAAACCCATTGAAACTCCCTTTTTCAAGCCAGAATATCAGCAGAGCTGACGCATCTTCTCACAATGTTTTCTAAAACTACCTTTCTTCCCTTTGCAGCCCTTATAGCTCTCACAGCTAGCCAAAATCTACAGGCCACTCTACATACAACATCATGGAACTCAACATTCAAACTCTCGCCTCAGCAACTTAGTCTTGCCAACTTGACCACTGAACAAGGCGCGCAGATCAACAACATCATCAACTTTGACCGAACTCTACTCGCCAATGGTGGTCCTCACCAAGATGGCTTTTACACCCTGCCCCCTGGTCTGAAGATCCCCAAGGTTGCGGGCGAGCTTATCAAGTTCCAAGAAATCACAGATCCAGAGCCATACACGATCCCTGCTTCGACCGCAATGTCTCGTTTCCTCTACTCAACTAGAAATATTAATGGTACTCTTGTTCCTGCTTCTGCTTACATCCTTTGGCCATATACCACCAAGAAAATGAAAAGCGTTCCCGACGGAAAGGCGCCAACTGTACTTTGGACTCACGGCACATCTGGATGGTATCCCACTGCCGCACCATCTACCCACCGCAGTCTCTTCTATCAGGACTTTGTGCCATATGCCTTGGCTCTAGCAGGGTATGCTGTCGTGGCCCCTGACTACGCTGGTCTCGGCGTTGGCACCTCATGGAAGGGGACTGCCATTCCTCACGAATATGGCATCTATCAGGCTGGTGGAGCAGATGCTCTCAATGCTCTGAGAGCTGCTTTAACTGCATTTCCACAGCGTTTGACAACTGATTATGTAAATGTTGGTCATAGTCAGGGAGGTGCCGTTGGATGGGGTGTCTCTGAGCTTCTTGCGGAAAAGAAGGGAAGATTCAAGGATCTCGTTAAGGGCCATCTAGGAACCCTTCTTTTTGCCCCACCGACAGATGCATTCTCGTTGCCAGCTACTTAGATTACTACCTGGGTTGGTAAATATCTGAACCAAGTCTATCCTGAGTTCAAGCTTAGTGACTGGCTTACACCTCTGGGTATCGACCGAGTCACTCTTTTCAACCAGGTTGAGGGATCTCAAAGCGTCAGCGGCTTTCTCTTCCGCTCTGAAAAGGAGATAGTCCAGCCTGACTGGATGAACACATGGTCTGTGGCCGCTCTCAAAAGAATCGTTAACCCCGGTGAGAGGCCTTGGAAGGGACCTCTGCTTATCATCCATGGTGAAGAAGACCCAGCGGTGCATTACAACGCATCATTGGCTACTTCGAAGGCTACTTGCGAGAAGTATCCTGGTGATCTGGAGTTCTTGGGTGTTCCTGGAGTTGGTCACTTTCCTGGTATGTATGCAACTAGGTCGATTTGGATGGATTGGATCAAGGATCGGTTCGAGGGACGCAAGGTCCAAAAGGAAGGCTGCGTTCAGTCCCAGGTTGATCGTTTTCTACCCGACGATCATTATCAGCATGATCCAAATTCCTTCCCTTTGTGGGCTGGCAAATCTGAATGGGCTTATGAGCTTCCCCAGGGTCATTAGTCCCAGCAACGACAGAGGAGTGACAGAGTTGCAAAGCGAGATAGGAGAATTTGAATTGAAATTCTTAGACATGTGAGACCGAAGCCTACCCAGACGTGACAGAATAGTTTAGTCTCAGATTCAGGATGATATAACTACATCCATACCATGCAAACCTTTTCAGCAGAAGGCTCAATATTCCGAAGTCCATTCATCCATTCGTAAGTCTGTCAGTTCTATCTCCATCGTCACTTCCAGCCATGCTCGTTCTCGTACTAGAAGATGTCGCCACCAGACATAGCACTGCTTCTATTTTCTTCATCTTTAGAGCCATCGAGATCAAGAAAAGAGCACTCCTTAGGATCGTTATAAAATGAGCCGCCAAGCTGTTTGATTACTTCACAGCGCTCTGACATAGTAAAGGCGTTTCCGATCCTTCCCAGGCCTCTCTTCTCAGAGTCAAACAAGGTAGTATGTATAGCCCAAACACCACCGTCGGCCGGCCAGCCCACGAACAAGCGGGGAGCATCCGGATCGTCGTTCTTGTCTTGGTCTGAAAGTTGATGGAAGGGGTCGCGGTACCATTTGGCTCCAAGCTGTCGCATTTTGGCACAGTGAGCCTCCTCTTTGTCAGGCTCGTCTGACTTGTTGGCGGGTTTGAATCGATCGATACCAAGGAACACCAGTTCTGCTGCTGAGCACAAATGGCTGTAGTAGCCGCCCTTTGCGGGCCAGCCTATCGCTACACCGCCGAATCTACCCCCGAATCGGCACCGGGGAAACCATGTAACCCCAAAATTTCCATGAAAACCACCGTCTGACAGGTTGTTAGACATTTGAGGATTGAATTCCTCAGTTTCCAGGAATGTATTTTGACCAGATTGATAGGAGGTGCAAGAAATACCAAGAAGGAGACAAGCAAAGAAGGAAATCAGAGTCGCGTATGTGAACATCAGGCAGTTTCTCGATACGCAAAGGCATGAGCGGATTGATGTTGGTGCCTAGAGAGGGGTGTTTTATGCTACCTAGCAGGTATCCTTGTGGAATAGTGGATGTTCCGATCCCCGGGCCCCGTTGCCACCAGGCATTAATTACCATGGATGTCATGAGGGAGCTGGATGCTATTGCGCACCCAACAAGCTCATCTTTTCCCTTATCACTTTTGTCATAAGAAGTATCAGAAGTGGTATCATCCGAGCCCTCCGGACATTACCGGAATAGGGTTGTTTCGGAAATTTCGGTCTGCCACTCTCTCTGGGAAATTCCAGCGAATTAAATGCATTGAACGAGCTCCCGTCGTCCAGAGACTGTTGGTTGTTGTTGGCTCATGTCTGTGCGTAAAGTATCAGGTGGTCTCGTGTATATCGAACAGTCCAAGATTATGACACTATGACGCTGGGTCAACCAACTCCAAAGATCATTCGATTCCTATCAGGCCTCCCATCAAATCAAATCTTTTCAATCCTGTCTGTTGGTCGTTATCTGTAGCTGTTTGAGCATAGAAAGGATTCCGAGTCATAGCAAAGCCCAAAATACACTTCAGGGAGTTTGACAAAGACAAGCATAAACCCGGCGAACGTGGATGTCCCGAGTTGTGTGTATTCCACACCATCCTGTGGCATATCCGTTGGCAATTTAAAATATCATTGTGGTTTCCCATAAGTCCAGGATGCTCGTTCCAGCGGATCGTGTTCAGCATGCTAAGTTTAAAGCAGGCTATAGGCCGAATGTCACAGGAGAACCTGTGTATCCTATACCGTATTTGTTGATCGGCTCTTGTTATTCCATGGCTAGCACAAGTCTACAAGATTCAATAAATCAACACTCACGGTGTTCGGTTGTGAACTCAGTCTGGATCTGATGAGGCTTTAATTCATCCTTGCGAGTACCATTTCCCACATTCCTCCGTCTGTACCCTGACTCTAATCACCGTCTATTGGTATGTCTGTTGGCAAGTCAGAGGATTTACTTGAAACCGTATGTCAACCAACTGCATTCATCACCATGCATAGTAAGAGGTCAAAGCCTAGATCTATTTATGGTACTCTCTCGAAGACTGGCACAACCTTCGGGACTGCTCAAGCACGGCATTATATATAGATGAAGAGATAATGACCTCCAGACCACAATGTTCAAGCAGATCGATTCATTATAACAAGATTTCTGTAACTATGAAAGTCCTTTTCACTTTTATCTTTTCGTTGACCTACCAGCTTCTGCCTTTCGTGGCACCAGTCCATTCAAAGATTGATGACCGTCAGGCAGCTATCAATACCCTGAGGGAAGCATTGGCAGATAGTGAGTACAATCTGACGGATGCAGACGGAGATATTGGTGAACTGGCCACGAGGCTCTTCGGCTGGCAAGGCTGTGGCGGCTGGGGCTCTTCTAAGAGAAAGGCCATCTACTCTGGCTGGGAGCAGTCCTGGAAAATGATGGATGCAGTTCAGGGAAAGAGTCTCAACTGGAATGAAGCGGCTGCCGTTGAGTATCTTGCTCCACCCTTCGTAAACCAAGAAGAGCGAGCCGCTATCAAGAGTATGATTCCCACTGGCTGTTTGACTTGTATGTGTAGTGCTAATCCGAATCAGACATCATTGACACTGTTGTAACCGTCAGGGGCGGTAGTAATCTCAACCCACTTAAGTGGTGGCTTCACGTTCGATGCGACGATCCTGACGGCAAATGCCCTTGCAACCCAGGCAGCGGTGCTCTCATGGCATACACGACCAACAGGGATTCCGGCTCCGGATACGCGCGTATCAACTTTTGCCCTGCCTATTTCGAATTGCCAAATCTTTACCAGGTTGTGAAGGACAACAGTAATAAAGAGTTACCTATTGAGCATCGTGCAAATCTCAACAACTATTACAAGAACAAAGGCCAGTTTGAAGAATTAGTCACCAATTCCTGTGATGGTTATGCCAACAGTATCTCTAGGTCGCGTTTGGTTCCACGAGTTGTTACATATCGACTGGGCTTCTGGAGTGGACTCGCCATACCATATCACTGATCTTATCTGCATTCTAACTGATCAAGATGGCGTGCCCTTTGACCTGCCCATTTATGGTCCGCAGCTAACTAAGGGCCTGGCCAAGTTCAAACTTGGTGCAGCTTGGTGGCTTAAGAGAAATGCAGATAACTTTGCCATGTATGCTATGGCCAAAACTGCACAGAAGGCTACTGGCAACTACCCCCATCTTCCACTGGCAGTGACACTCAAGGGAGTACAGGACAATCCCGATCTCTTCATGACGGGCAACATCATCATCGATCGAGAGGGAAGGACAACCATGGTCGGCCCCAAAGATCAAGGTGAATGCCAGGCTCCTGGTGACGAAGATGGTCCTGGAGATAAGGATAACGTCGTCCCTTTCAACTCTAGCGCATGGTTCATGGACGAGAGCTACTACCCCGAGGACTATAACCGCCAAGTGAGGGGCTGGTTGGCCGATGCGAATCCTCGCCACAACCGTGTTCGCATCGTGCTGATGCAAACCGCAGCCGGCCCTCAATGGATAGTAGTCCAGGATACGCCTGAAGACCCGATCAAGGACTTTTGCCTTGCAGAAATCCTATCCAAGGCTCCCGCAAATGGAGACGAAAACAACTTGGAGTTTCCAACCAAGCTTCCTGCATTCGAGGCCCACGGTGCCAAGGGGTGCGTTTATTCTGGTACTTCTAACATTGTAGGTAGTTTGGCTTGTGAGGGTGGTCCTTCGGATGTTCGATGTTGGGAGGACCCTGAATGGAGGGAGATGTCTTATTGTGATGGGGGAAAGTACATGCTGGGAATCAAGTGTGACTGGGCATGATTTGTTGCATATTTGAGTGCGATATTGTCTGGTGGTTGTTTGAGCCAGTACTTGTTATTTATTGTGGTTCAATTATGCATTCCAATTGTCTCTACTTATCAAGTTCAAATCCCAACGCAGCAACGCTGATCGCCACTCACTAAGTTCTCTGTGCTGATATAAGCTCACAACCATCGTACTCTACTGACGACTATGCGATGTCTCGTCGTAGGAATACAGCATCAACAGGAGGGTCTTCGTCGTCCAAGTAGTGACCAGGCTGCATGTGAATCAGCCTATATCCTCGCCGTTCATACCAATCCTGGTTAGTTGACTAAAATGTGTCAGCTTTGTTAATGGCAAACATTCACAACGGCCAAGACTTACGCCCAACTCCTTTCCGTTCTTCTCTCGGTACAACTTCTTCTGCATTTCCTTCTCAGCGGTATCAAGTGCGAGGGTTTTGGCACATAGTGGCTCCTCAATTGCCATTGACTCAACGATGTCCATGGCTGCTCGCCCGATGCCTTTGCTTCGGAGTGCTTTTGAGACGTAAAATGTCTTGATCCAGTAGACGCCTTCCTTGGGAAGATCTAGTACAAAGTTTCCTGTTTTCTCGTTTCTGTCGTCGAGCGAGATATGGCCCACGGGGTAGAACTTTGTATGTGTTGGTTTTCGGGGTTTGGCTCTGAGGCTTTCGGCTGTGTCAACCAATGGCGCCTTGTCCTGAGAGTCGTCAGTCATGTCCAGTATTTATGAGTTTCATAAGCTGACTTCAGGGTACGCATCTAAGTGCAATTGAAGAGTTTCGCGGGTTTCGGGGTCATCTGGTCGCAGCGTCTAGTCAAAGTTAAACGTCTACAATTGTGAATCGATTCTTGGGGAAACTAACGATCCAGAAAATGGACTTCTGGCCCGAGACTTGTCTTTCTTTCCATCCTTCAACTAATTGCTTGTCCCAACCGCATTGAACTCGCTGTGCATAAATGCGGTTGACATGCTCTGGAGAGTTGGGGTCCCAAGGGACTAAGACAAGCTGATCTTGACGTGTTGCTGACGGCATAGCTGATTCGATTTTGTATCTCAAACTTTTATCGCATCAAGAACAGATAGACTATTAGAGTTTTTGGGGAAAAAACCCCGAAATATAGAGATAATTATTGAGGCTTGAATTAACTATTTGTCATACACGGTAATGAGTCATTGGAGGGCGCGGAATACGAGTTTGTCCGAGACAACTGGTGTGATTTCTTCGCTAAATGACGCGCCCGGAGTTGGACATTTCGCCCCGAACTTCCTTTCTTGTTCAAAGCAGCGAGACTCATGGGAACTTTTGAGTACTACAAGCTCAGTCGAGTTTCCTCCGGTCTTACAATCGACAGCTTGCCATTCTATAAGTTTCAGTGTCGAGTTAGTTCAGTAACTCCACTTACTGAAACTGAGTGTCTCCATTGTCGTGTAATGAGCTTCTCGACGGATGTTTAAAGTTTCACATAACATCTATGCTCGGAAAATTATAGTCAAGTCAACTTCTACGCAATTTACTCTTGATCAAAAAGATCTTTTTTCACTCAACTGTATAGTATGAACCGCAAAGCTCCGGCCACCATTTCAATTTCAACCAGAGATACACACCTGTACAGGGTAAGACGTTAAGTAACGCATAGCCTTAACGTTATCGGAGCTTGAGATCAACTTGTTGAGGTTATGGGTGTCACATTCTTCGGCAGTTGTAATTGTCCAAGAGGGTGTCTGTGTGTTGCTCCGTGAATACTTTGTGTTGATATCCGTGGGCGTGTGAGGGCGTCTGGCCAGAGATAAAGTCTGTACAAAGCACGTTTTTGTATTTCGGGCGATATCCAGTAAGGGTTTCTCACGGTCAATCAGTAAAAGAAACGTCATTTTGAATTGTCGCGTTCACATCCCCTCCGTCATCAAATATATTGAAAAGACCTCAACTTCCTGTGCCAACGTCACATCACCCAAGCATAATCATTCTATATCCCATCTATTGAATCCAGTATGGTATCCCCGACACACGCTCCCAAAACAATTCACAAAGGAATACAAATACAGAGAAATTGTGCTATCTAGTGTATAATCATCAACTGTCTGTCAAGCTCTTGATCCTTTTCCATGGTTGCTTTACAGATTGCACTCCTTCCAAGGCGGACTAACTCAACAACAAAGTCATTGATAAGCTTCATATGAGAGACTTCGGAAGTGGTCAGTCGGCGCACTGGGAGATTGTTGATTAGATCAGCGGCTGCTTTGAGAAGCTCAAGGTCTTGCTCAGCCCGTTCATGGAGTGGATACAGCAAGATGTTGAAGAAGAGAGTGATCATGGCTGCTGTGGGGTAGAAGACAATAACCCTACACACGAGTTAGTCACGGAGCTGGATTCGGTTTGCGTGGACTTTTCTTACCAGAATGCTTCACCAGCGACTCCACACATTGCTGCCCGCAAGTATACAAGTGTCGACCGACTAGCTTCCAGCGCAAGAGCATTGCTCGATTCGACTCCAGGAACCCATTCGGGCTGGTCGTTAGGGTTTCCGGGATCAGGCTCCATGCACCTGCCACTTGCTCGATGGATTGCAATCATGAGATGATGATAGTCCAAATGCAGAGTGATGTGTCTCATACTGCGAGGGAGATGCATCCCTTGAAGGGCGACTTGAGACTCGTTGGTGATTGACAGCGCTGGACGGAATGAAGGGGGTAGAGATTGTCTCCATGCTTCGAGCTCTTCGTCAAGCTCTCTGATGTCACAAAGTAGTTGTGCATGAGACTTCTTAGCAGCCTGAGCCGAATATAGAAGACGACTGGTTTTGTCTTTGAGTTGACTCAGGCGAGGGTCGCCCGGAAGGTGGGGCATGAGACTCTCTTCGTCGAAGGAAACTTGGGGGAGGCTTTCATTGAGTTTGGGTAGGTATTCATAGCAGTCGTAATAGGTCTCCGGAAGGGTGAGATCACAATACTCGTCGGACATGAGTGGCGGTTGACCTGTCCGTAGAGCGATATCTTTATCGAAGATATAGCACAGCCAGAATAGCATGCGAAGTTGACGCCGTTCCCTCTCTGAGCGTGTGACTTGCGAGCCTCGCGACTTACACGATATGTTCGTATGGCCGCCAAGGGTGAACACCATGCGGCACGCAATGGCATGGAACATGGCGCCGGACCGAAGGCGTCCAGAAAATATCTCATGCATGTTCTAGACGTTTGTCAGTTCTAATGTGGACCAATCCTCAGTTCAAGTCCTTACCAGCATGAAGACTATTTGGAGGTTGTTGATACTAGCTATTTCTAGGACATCTGTGAGTAGATAACGTGCTTTTGTGGCACATAAGTCTGTGTCGATACTTATCCCTTCTGCAAATGTATCTTGGAAGAGTACTATCATTGAGAGGAAAGCCAAAACGCCAACCTTGGCACTAAGATGCTCCAAAGAAGGAACATCGCCAGTGTAAGGCTGATACGCTAGTTCAATGGTATCCTTGAACAGAACCCGTTCCACGACGGGAAATACCAAACTGAAAGAGGAATGGATAAAGGCGTCAAAAGCCTTCTCAGTGATACTTCTATCAGGAAGTTCGTACAAGTCACGTTGATCATGGTAAACGTGAGGTGCAGGTGATTGGGAAGGGTTGGAGTGATCTGTGGCGCCAGGATTGAGAATAACTTCGTGGCCAGTCTTTGAAATTATCCACTGTCTTCCTTCTTCTGAAAGCAAAGGTAGTCCATTGTGCTGACTGATGTGGCCAAAGTGACAGCCACCGTAATGGAGTTGCCCATAGGAAACAGAGCTGGTGAAACCGCCGGCAGGAGATGGGGCCTGAGATATAAACGGAGATCCTTGGGATACGCTTGCAGATCTCGAATCGGTAGCTCTCAAAAAGGAAGAAGATGGCCGGTTGAATGACAACTTTTGAGGGGTATCGTTGGTTGAGTCTCCAGTACCAGGGTCTGAAGTCTTGTGGGGGTCAGTGGCTAGTGAACTTGGAGTCAATGGTTTTGCTGCAGTGTTTTCTGAGTTCTTCTGATTGGAAAGTGTGTGAGAAAGAGCATCTTCAATGCGCTTGAGGCGCTCTGCCAGACTTTGCTCTGATGTTTGACGGGATCTAATAGACGAGTTAAAATGAACTACTCCACGGGGCTGAACGCCACGGTCTGAACCTACCTGGCCTTGGCTGTCTTTTTACGCCCTCTCACTCGGTTAAACGTACAATCCAAGCCATGGTGCTCACACCAGTTGCAGGGTGTATCTGAGCTTGTTGAATCGCATTGGATCTAGAAGATTGGGAGCAATTTGTTAGCCAACTGGATAAGAATGCGTTACACCTTCACAAATACAAGCATGCAGGATGGGATGGATAGCATCAAATCTCGCCAAGGGATGGATGGAACTGATCGATAAAGGGGAAGCGGAGGTACCGGGAATGAACGGAGATGGGGCCTCGTATACGTACCTTTCTCTTATGACAGGCATCACAGGCCCGTTTCTGCATCATGATTACTTATTCCGCTCTGACATGCAAGTGAGACTAGATTGGAGGAAGAAGGGAGGCGGGTTAATTCGCCGAAATCGAGTCTGCCAACTTGGACGTTGGGCTCAGTTCCACAACTGAACCAAACCAAATCAACCGGCCGGAAGTTTTGAAGAAAATAACAGTAAACGACGATATGGTGTAAGCCTCCGGCTGAAAAGCCAAGATATGAGGCAAAACGAGGCTAATGTGTCAAAATCGCGGTCTTTTGGCAAAAAGTCCACGACCGAAAGATTCGTCAACGCGGAACATGAGGCTCTCCGAGGATGGTTCGGAGGATGGTCTTGAAGAAGAATGCGACAAGACCGCTGAATAAGCGGAGGAAGCTTAAAGCAGAAACGACGACGAGGTCAGCGCTAAACGACATCAGACAAAGTGTCAAACCTTGAACCGGGATCCCACGTGAAGATCACGGCCTAAACTTGGACTAGACATGGGTTGATCTGCCGAGGATGTTGACTAAGCGGAAGATTCAAGAGTTCCTCTTCTTCCGGCCCATTTTTACCAGCGGCAGATACTTTTCGATTTATAGACAGACCGGTCCTCAATTACCCCTTGAAAATGATTCCAGCTGATCCTGTAGGGGCCAAGGTCGGAAAGACGGTTATAAAAAGACCGACTCGGATGCGGCTCGTTATCTTTTGCGTCATCATTTTTACTTTTTACGCAGTCGGAGCTCGTCGCAGTTTTTTACAGTCCGTCTCACATCTTAACGAATGCGAACCTGGCTGTGCAGGTCCGTTCCCTCGTAGTCGGTCTTTTCGCACTCATTTATTAGTCCGCCATAACAACAATTAACTTTGTATTCCTAAGCTGGTATCCGTATTTGTAATTGCAGCCATTGTTGTCATTTTTGTTGTGACGTTTGCTCAAAAGCACGTTTCACAATGGAAGCATGTGAATCCTGCGTTGAATGCGGCTTGAATAGCCCCTGTAGGATAGGCCGTTTCCCTTCTGTCTGAACTGAGGCTAGCGGTTGAGTCACCACTATCTCCCATGCGCTATGCACGCTGCAGCACTGTCACCAACGGCCCAACACCACAAAGGCCGAATTGACTAAGCGGTAAATTTGACCTGGCGTAGAACATTCTTATCAGGGTCCATAGATCAACAACTTCCGTCAGATCCAAGTGGATCGAAGAACCCGCTCGTACTAAAATGCTTGTCAAGAAAGGAACCAGATCCAATTATTTCATTGGCTGAGCTGCCTGTTCTACGCTGCTGTCGGACGCCGAAAAAGCCCGTCAGTCTGTAAAGCCGACGCCTGTCAAAGCGTGTTGTTGTTTATAAGAAGCATGCAACCACTTTCCCTGCAAAAACATGCAGTAACAGACACCATTTTATTATAATTATTATTCTTTAGAGTTTTGTTCGATATCAAAGACAAAATCTCGGTGCGCAATTCGGCGGTAAAGGCTATCCTCTTTTAGCCAGGGCGAACATACAGTCCACCACCAACACAACAACACCATCAAAATGGACTCCGACAGTATCGACTCGCGAACGGTCTATGAACCGACACCAATGAAGGAAATCTCCCACGATGACACCGAATGGTCTATGAAGTCTGAAGTGGTGGAGTACAAAGAGAGAGACAAGGCATCTGGCTTCCCTGACAGAGAGCTTGGTGTCACCTGGACCAACCTCACTGTCGATGTCATTGCTGCTGATGCCGCTATCCACGAGAACGTCTTGTCACAGTACAACATCCCCAAGCTCATCAAAGAGTCTCGCCAAAAGTCTCCTCTCAAGACCATCCTCGACAACAGCCATGGCTGCGTCAAGCCTGGTGAGATGCTCCTTGTTCTCGGCCGTCCTGGCTCAGGCTGCACAACACTTCTCAACATGATCGCCAACAAACGACGGGGATACGCCAACATCAAGGGTGATGTCCACTATGGATCCATGACTGCCGAGGAGGCCAAGACCTATCGAGGCCAGATCGTCATGAACACCGAGGAGGAGGTCTTCTACCCAGCTTTGACCGTTGGCCAGACCATGGACTTCGCATCTCGTCTCAAGGTGCCTTTCCAACTACCTAATGGCGTCAGCTCGCACGAGGAGCTGAGGGTCCAGTCAAGGGACTTCTTGCTCAAGTCCATGGGTATCGAGCATACCATCGACACCAAGGTCGGTGACGCCTTCATTCGTGGAGTCTCTGGAGGAGAGCGAAAGCGAGTCTCCATCATCGAGACTCTGGCAACTCAGGGCTCCGTCTTCTGCTGGGACAACTCAACCCGTGGCCTCGATGCCAGCACGTAAGTACTGATACTGAAACCCTTTAAGTTCTTGTCTAATTCGATGCAGTGCCCTCGAGTACACCAAAGCCATCCGCGCCATGACCGACGTGATGGGTCTCGCCTCCATCGTCACCCTCTACCAAGCAGGCAATGGTATCTACGATCTCTTCGACAAGGTCCTCGTGCTCGACGAAGGCAAGGAAGTCTACTACGGTCCCCTCAAAGAAGCCAAGCCCTTCATGGAGAGCATGGGCTTCATCTGCCAGCATGGCGCCAACGTTGCAGACTATCTCACCGGTGTCACTGTCCCAACCGAGCGGCAGATCCACCCCGATCACCAGAACCGCTTCCCACGCACCGCAGACGCTCTCCGAGCAGAGTACGAGAAGTCGCCCATCTACGAGCGCATGAAGTCTGAGTACGACTATCCTACTTCGGCGATCGCCGACGAAAGGACCAAGCAATTCAAGCTGGGTGTCCGTCAGCTGAAGGATAAGAAGCTCCCCGACAGCAGCCCCATGACGGTCGGTTTCATCTCACAGGCCAAGGCTTGTGTGAAGCGTCAGTACCAGATTGTCCTCGGAGACAAGCCTACCTTCTTGATCAAGCAGCTTTCCATGATCGTGCAGGCTTTGATCGCTGGCTCTCTATTCTACAATGCCTCTGACGACTCAAGCGGTCTCTTCATCAAATCTGGCGCTGTCTTCATCGCTCTTCTCTGTAACTCCCTGGTCTCGATGTCTGAGGTCACTGACTCTTTTACCGGACGCCCTGTTCTTCTCAAGCACAAGTCATTTGCCATGTACCACCCTGCTGCCTTCTGTATCGCTCAGATTGCTGCTGATATACCTGTAATTCTGTTGCAGGTCAGCACCTTTTCAGTGGTTGAGTATTTCATGGTTGGCCTTACCGCCTCGGCTGGACGCTTCTTCACCTTCTGGGTTCTTCTCGTCTCAATCACAATCGTAAGTGTATTACTCCTACTTACTAGCTCTTCAGTACTAACACATATCATTAGTGTATTACGGCCCTTTTCAGAGCTGTCGGCGCGGCTTTCAGCACCTTTGATGCCGCTTCCAAGGTTTCGGGTTTTCTCATCAGCGCCACAATCATGTACTCTGGCTATCTCATCAGCAAGCCTCTGATGCACGATTGGTTTGTCTGGCTCTTCTGGATCAACCCTTTGGCTTACGGCTTCGACGCTCTTCTGTCAAATGAGTTTCATGACAAGATCATTCCTTGTGTTGGGCACAGTCTCGTACCCAGTGGTGCTGGTTTCACCAATGGCGATCACCAGGCTTGTTCTGGAGTAGGTGGAGCCAAGGCTGGAGTGAACTTCGTTACTGGCGATGACTACCTGGCATCTCTCTCATACAGCCATGACCATCTTTGGAGAAACTTCGGTATCATTTGGGCCTGGTGGGCTCTCTTCGTTGCCATCACCATCTACTTCACCACCAAGTGGCACGCTTCATCCGAGGACGGACCCAGTCTGGTCATTCCTCGCGAGAACGCTCACATTACCGCTGCTCTTCGCCAGTCTGATGAGGAGGGACAGACAAAGGGTGAGAAGAAGATCGTGGGCAGCAGTGATGGTGGTGTTGTATCTGGCGATGACTCCGACACCAGTGGCGAAGCGATGGGTCTGGTCCGCAACACCTCTGTGTTCACCTGGAAGAACCTTAGCTATACTGTCAAGACTCCTCAAGGTGATCGCACTCTTCTCGATAATGTTCAAGGTTGGGTCAAGCCAGGCATGCTGGGTGCTCTTATGGGCTCTTCGGGTGCTGGAAAGACTACTCTGCTTGATGTTCTGGCTCAACGCAAGACTGAGGGTACCATTCGAGGCTCTATCATGGTTGATGGCCGGCCCCTTCCGGTTTCTTTCCAGCGCTCTGCAGGCTACTGTGAGCAGCTTGATGTTCATGAACCCTATGCTACCGTCCGCGAGGCTCTAGAGTTCTCTGCCCTTCTCCGACAAAGCCGTGACACTCCTCGAGAGGAGAAGCTCAAGTATGTTGACACCATTATTGACCTTCTGGAGCTTCATGATCTTGCCGATACCCTGATTGGCCAAGTCGGCGCCGGTCTGAGTGTTGAACAGCGCAAGCGTGTTACTATTGGTGTCGAACTGGTCTCGAAGCCTAGCATTCTGATCTTCCTTGACGAGCCTACTTCTGGTCTTGACGGACAATCTGCATACAACACCGTTCGTTTCTTGCGCAAGCTAGCTGCCCACGGCCAGGCCATCCTCGTCACCATTCACCAGCCTTCTGCCCAGCTCTTCTCTCAATTTGATACCCTTCTTCTTCTCGCCAAAGGCGGTAAGACAGTGTACTTTGGCGACATTGGCGAGCATGGAAACACGGTTACTGGCTACTTTGGTCGCTATGGAGCTCCTTGCCCAGAGCATGTCAACCCTGCCGAGCACATGATTGACGTCGTCTCTGGACATCTCTCGCAAGGCAAGGATTGGAACCAGGTCTGGCTGTCTTCCCCTGAGCACGATGCTGTTGAGAAAGAGCTCGATAGCATCATCAGCGAAGCTGCTTCCAAGCCCCCGGCCACTACCGACGATGGATACGAATTTGCTACCTCTCTGTGGGAGCAGACCAAGCTCGTCACCCATCGCATGAACATCGCCTTGTATCGCAACACAGACTACATCAACAACAAGTTCGCTCTCCACTTGTTTTCTGCCCTCTTCAACGGCTTCTCCTTTTGGCAAATCGGATCGTCTGTCGCTGAACTTCAGCTGAAGTTGTTTACAGTCTTCAACTTCATTTTTGTCGCACCTGGTGTCATGGCTCAGCTTCAGCCGTTGTTCATCCATCGCCGAGACATCTTCGAGACCCGTGAGAAGAAGTCAAAGATGTACTCTTGGGTCGCTTTTGTGACTGGCCTGATTGTCTCGGAAGTCCCTTACCTGATCATTTGTGCTGTCATCTACTACGTCGCTTGGTATTACACCGTCGGTTTCCCAGGCGATTCTACCCGTGCTGGCGGCACCTTCTTCGTCATGCTTATGTATGAGTTCATCTACACTGGCATTGGTCAATTCATTGCTGCCTACGCACCAAACGAGGTGTTCGCGTCACTGGTCAACCCGCTTCTCCTCACTGTCCTGGTGTCTTTCTGCGGTGTCCTGGTACCATACTCCAGCATTCAGGACTTCTGGAAATATTGGCTCTACTACATCAACCCTTTCAACTACCTCATGGGCAGCATGCTGGTGTTTGACATGTGGGGAGCCGATGTCAAGTGCAAGGAAAGCGAGTTTGCTCGGTTCAGCCCTCCCAACGGTACTACATGTGGCGAATACCTCAAGGAGTGGCTTACACACGTGCCCAGCAAGCTGATCAACCCTGATGCTACCGACGAGTGTAAGGTGTGTACTTACAGCAAGGCTGATGACTACCTCAAGACTCTCAACCTCAAGTCGTACTCATACGCCTGGAGGGACGCGGGCATCACAGCTGCATTTGTCTTCAGTTCGTATGCTCTTGTTTACATCTTAATGAAGCTTCGAACCAAGACTTCTAAGAAGGCGGAGTAGGAGTAACATCGCAACCTGATTCATTCAGGTCTTAAAATTAGTTCCTTTTTCATTCGGATATCATCATAGACTGTATAGCAACCTTAGACTGCGCAATTAGACTATCAACATAGTACTCATCATAATAATAGATCGTTCTTACCATGAATTTGAGCAGAATTCAGTGATGTCCAGTTTCCTGAGATCTTGATTGCGTCTCTCAGCACTACGATGTCCCTACAGCCGTCTCTGTTCCTTTGTTCAAGCCACCGTGTGGCCTTTTGAGGAATTCTGTGATTAAGCTGGATGTTTCGATACAGTTTTGAGTTCATAGAGAGATTTTTTGGGTGGGCGGGGATGTCATAGTGGCACATAAGGAGCCGTCAAATAGTAATGTTAGTGGTGTTGAGACTAGTTTGGCCAACGGGGCCGGTGGTTGGTCAAGGCGAGCTGGCTACCCTGAAGCTACAACGCGTATTGTTGGGCAAAACAGAACGCGACATTTGGACGCGTATTTGTTCTCTGGGTTGTTTTCATACAGCGTATATAGTAATTATATAGCGATTTTAATTTATCCTTTATGTGATTGCTAAACATCCCATGGTCTGTGAAGCCCAAAGTTCTTTGAAGAACTAATAGATGTAGGACAAAATTACCTCGTCCAGGCGCGCCATTGAGTCAGATTTTACTCCAAGAACCTTGACCATAAGTATTGAGTCGGGGAACAGAAGAAAAATTTAGTATATTATTTTCTTTGTATTCCCAATGATAAAACATATACTTTAGTCTTCTTACTATTTGGCTATCACGTCTGCCATCTTCTCATTTTGAGTGCCTCAACTCGATGCAGCGATTCTTGTGTCAAGAAGGCGACCCACTGCGATGACTAAAGGGCATGCAGCGGGCATCGGGTCAAGTCCCGGGCTAATTCCTTCGGAGCTTCGGGCATCTCATATTCAGGCTGAGGTCTAAGACAAGAGACAACTGCAGATCAATTGTGACCAGCATTTAAAGGAACCAACACTGAACAATTCAACCAAACTCACACACTCTCCCCGTAATCACTCCTCAGTACCACAAATCATGACTATTTCCAACGGCATCAACGGCATCAACGGCATCAACGGCCACACTAATGGCCACACTAATGGCCACGCAAATGGCCACGCAAATGGCAGTGAGACTACTTCAAAGAACGGTACTTTATTTGCCAAGCCTCACAAAGCGTCGATATCATCCATCGTTTCGGAGCTTTTTGAGGACAATATCACAGCAAAGATCCTCCACGCCGCAGAGTCGGGCCTCGTAAACAACGTAAGCGCTCTTCACTTGGATGTGAATACCTCACTGACACTGGTAGAACCCTCCATTGGCATACCCCGAATATGTCCCCCAAACTGGGTCAGATGCTGGAAAATACATCCTCCGTGAGAAGCTCTTCTGGACCTGTGGCTTCTTCCCAGGTTCCATATACTCGTTGATCGAGCGTCTCATCAAATATCCCCAAGCTTCAGCTGGAGATGCCAACAAGCAACAACTGCTCAAGCAACTGCTCGATGTTGGACGAGCGTGGTCTGACCCGCTCCATGAGTATGCCCAGAGAACAGATACCCACGACATGTCATTCATGATCCAGCCGTCTATGAGAGTTCGTTGGGAGACTCTACATGAGTCGACAGCCCTTGAGTCTATCGTCACTGCCGCACGCTCGCTCTACTCAAGATACAACGCCAATGTCGGCGCTATCAGATCATGGGATGTCCTGTCGCAAAATGGTGTCGACATTTCCAGCATGACAGAGGACTTTTTGGTGATTATCGACTCGATGTGCAATCTCGACCTGCTGTATTACGCAGCTGCACAGACTGGCCAGACTGAAATGGCTGAAGCAGCAACAGCTCACGCTAAGGCTTTGATCAAGGCATTGCTACGAAAGGAGACAGACGAATCTGTGGGAAGAACCATGTACAGCACCTTTCATGTTGTCAACTTCGACCCCAAAGATGGATCCGTCAAGGAGAAAAGAACTGGTCAAGGCTACGCAGCCAACTCGACCTGGGCTCGAGGACAGGCTTGGGGTATCCTAGGATACTCGCAGACGTACAACTGGACCAAGGATCCTGAGTTTCTGGATGCAGCTATTGGTTTAGCTGAATATTTCATCTTCAGACTACTCAAGTCCCCAGACTGTGTCGAAGTCCCTGTCTCTGGAGAGAGCCGCACTAAGGGTCGATACGTTCCTCTTTGGGACTTCGATGCCCCGATTGATACTTCTGCACCACTGCGAGACTCTTCAGCGGGCATTATTGCCGCAAATGGTATGCTTGTTCTCTCGCAAGCTCTAGCTGGAAGTGGATCGCCCGACTTGAGTGAGAGATATCGATCAATGGCGATTCGAATCGTCAAGGACACACTCGACTTTTCCCTTGCACAGGAAAAGTCGAAAGTGGCGTTGAGGTCAGACGGAAAATTCGAGGTTCAGGACTTGAAGCCCGAAGCTCACTTTGAGGCTATTCTGAAGAACGCCACTGCGAATCACAATGCCAAAGACTACAAGAGATATTGGGATCACGGACTGGTTTATGCGGATTACTACTTGATTGAGTTTGGGAACAGGTTGTTGAAGATGGGATTGGTATAGACGTATCTCCTGGAATTTCATATGAAGAGTTAGTGAAGAGCTGCATCTACTTGGCATAATATAGTTTTGGTATTCCTTCGTTATCCCAATGTCCAGTTATTCATGGAGAAAGGCCCCCCTTGATCGTCAATCGTCTGAGCTGTAAACATCATGTCATCGAAACTGATGACTCGATCCAACTGCATGAAATCCTGATCCATAAGAACTGTCGAGATGGCTGATAGCTCATCTGGTGAATTGTGCTCTACTCCGGGATTGGTGGGAGATATCTGGGGAAGGAAGCTGAGATGACTGCCTGGAGGACCAGGATTGAGAATAGGTCTCTGGGTCCCGCTATCAACTGAGTTCTGCAACTCGCTGGATGCTACTCCAGCCCGAGCTTGGTTGCTGTGCTGATTGTCGCTTTGTCCTTCGTGGAGGTGACTGGGTGTCTGCGTAACAAAGCCATCGGTCGAGTAGCCAACGACATCTGGAGAATAATCCGGATCCTCGGCGCATTTCTTGTGAAGCGCGCGTAGTTGAGCGCTGTACTTCCCGGGCAAGGAGGAACTAGACTTTGATCGGGACAAAGGGCCTGCCCATCTTTTAGAGAAGTCATCGAGGCTTTCGACTAGAACCCAGAACTCAGGGGCTAGATCGGTTTTGTAAAATCTCCAGTGCACTACGTAATCATCAGCCAAAGACCGTAGTCATTAGTAAAGAAGTCTCACCAAGCAATGCGCGAGCACTGACGAACACACAGAAAGCAAACTGGCTATTAACAGGGCTGTTCTCTGTTGTGTACTTGAGATACTTGCGTGTAATTGTTGCCGTTTCCGCCGCAGCAATTTGACATGTCTCTGCGCTATGGGCACTGGGCATTCGTACAATACTGGTCCAATGAGGTGATGGATACGCGATCTGCTGATGTAGTAAGATCATAGAGGTATTGTGAGTTATATGGGCCAATGTCAGGTTTGGATCCATGTTGATAATGGTTGGCCTCCGCGAGATGTTGGAGTCTTTCCATTTCTGAGGGAGAAACATCTTCCAGCTGCAATAGCCGTTAGTAAGTAGTTTCAAGGAAAAAGAATGAGACCTACTGGACAAGGCGTAGATCCAGCTCCTTAAATCTGGTAAGCCAATTCCCGACTTCTTGACGATCCCTGAAGTTAATTCTCTGTTGGAGAAAGTAAGTAGTAACTCGACTCAAAGACTCTGTCGCCTCGATACAATAAGCGAACGCCCCGACAGTTGTCATATCCACTGTGTCATTGCCCTTGGGTACTGTTGTATTTGTCGATGGTGTCTCAGGGGGTGCCTCCGCGACTTGATCAGGGCTTGGGTAGTGTGCAGGAAGGAATACAATCGAATTCCCCATCTTTGCGGCTGAGCGATCCCAGATACCAAAGTAGGGAGTCAGCACTGTTTCTTCTTTGTGCCATAGGCCTCCATCTGCTGGTAATCGTCTGCGAACATCGTCGGACGTCAAGCTGGTGTTCCATCTGAACTTGTAAGTATGAACCAACTACTTTTTGGCTTGTGTCATCTTACCCAGTCATCACAGAGCAAAGCCTAAGCGGTCAGCTGGTGCGTGTAACTACCAAATGGTGTAAGCCTACCTGTCGAGGTTGAAGATGCTCCAGAATACCCTCCTCCGCTCCTCCTCTTGAGTCCAGTTCTGCGATGGTGATAAAGAGGTCAAGGGTTTCAGCAAGGGACCCTGTTGTCGGTCGTCTGTTTCAACACTGAGCTGAAGATACTCAACAGTCCTTGTAAGTGAGCCTATGATAGGCCAAGCTCTGGACATGTCTCCATTACCCATCTGGAAAAGCCCCTAGTTAGACGTGCTTCCCAATAAATACAGCGTACTTACATCTGTGAACGCTATGATGCTCAGGGCTTGTAGGTTCTCGACCGACATGCCGTCCATAGCTGACAAAAGCACTATGCTTCTGGATCTAGAGGTCCATGTCTCTAGCTCCTTTTCAGATATCTTCCCATTGTCTGTATCGACAAAGCGAATGGCGGCGACTACTATTGCATGCAGTAGCACAGTGAGGCAGGGCAGTTGCTCATGGCTGTAGAAGCGGCCCCTGAACCGTGTTTCGTGTAGAATGGGTATCCATGGCTGAACCAGGATGAAGTACGCGTTGATGACTTCTTCGAGGAGTTCAGCAGGGGGTAATTGGCTTGAAGTGCTTCCCAACTCATTGAGCTGGCTGACTAGTTCTATGTTCGGGTTGCCACAGCTGTCCACTCTTCGTCTCTTTCGCGGTTGATGTTGGACATCGTTTGGGGATGAGAGAGCCACAGATCCCGGTGTCGCGTGTTGTGCTTGGGCTATTGATGATTGAGCGGGCGGCAATGACAACGAGCCCGCCGAATTGTGAACCAAGCCTCGAAGTTCCTGAATGAGACTGGAGAAGGCTCCAATGATTTGCGAAGACTCGGATGAAGGAGCTGGATTGGGAGGTTGCGCGTTGTCAAATACCGTGCTCTCCAGAGCCTCTGGTCTTGGTCAGTTGGGAGTGCAATTGCCACCATTCTACGTACCAACTCGACGGTTCAAGCCTTCTATGACACCAGTCTTGATCCCCGGTTTGTTCTTTTTCGTGTCGTATACACAAGGCGAGTCTACGCAAGTCAGTCACTGAATCTCATCCTTGGACGCCTCGACATACCCAATCTTTGGCAATGATTACACGTAGGCTTGTCTCTGGAACAGCGGAGCTTTCGCCGCCGACATCCTTGACACGAAGGGACTTCGGGCCCGGGGTCTCCAGCAGCAGACTCATTGCCAGCTCCACCTAATTGCACACTCTGATGGTCCATTTCGCTTGTGATTGTGTGATTATAGAGTTCGCCCGCTGCCCGAGGGATCGCATAGTTTATGTAATAACGAGAGAGTTCGGGGGAGAGGAGGCGTTCGTGTGTCGATCCTTGACCAAAAACAAGCTCTAGATCCATTACCCCATGGGGATGATGCTGTAAGCGAGCCAATGATTGGACATCACCATCAGCTGATGGTAGCTTCGGATGTGAATGGGCCGACGCCCGAGACTGGAGCTGATCAATTGTCGAGAGCTCGGTTCTATCGTGTCGTGAGTCAAAAATGCTGTTGATGGTGATTAAGTTGAAGATTCCGTAAATTTGCTTCTCCTCGTTGTTTTGTGCTGTTTAATCTCTCACTTTGTGTAACTGGAATTTCTTGTTCTCCAACCTCGCCCGAGTTACACAAAAATGCCGCCACTACCAGGATTCTCCGACAACCCCTTCGAAAGCCGAGATGACTTTATTGAAGCCATAATTGCGTTGATCAATCCTCTAAAACAATATTTCTCACCTGGGAAATCTCGCGTTCGTATTCCAATTGCGACAGGTGCACATTTCGATGAGTCGGCGGCACAATTAGAAGGCTTTGCAAGGCCGCTATGGGCAATCGCGCCATTGTTGTTCGGGTATGACTCTATCACCAACAAGGACCTGGCAGCCCGCGTAGATGAGCTAGTTCAGCCATGGGTCGATGGCTTCATCGCGGGAACCGACCCTCACCATCCAGAGTATTGGGGGGCCATGAACGACATGGACCAAAGAATGGTGGAGGCAGAGATGCTAGCATTTGCTCTCATAGCAGCACCGAAGCGTTTCTATGAGCCATTGAACCAAGATCAAAAGAAGAATTTGAAGAGCTGGTTGAACTCTATCCGCGGCAAGAAAATGCCTCCGACAAATTGGCGCTGGTTTCGAGTCTTTTGCAACCTTGCTTTAGTAAAGACTTGTGGCGTTCCGTTCTCAGAAGTCAAGGAAGAGATGGATTCGGATCTTGAGCTGCTGGATAGCTTCTACATCGGAGATGGATGGTCAGCGGACGGTCCCTGGCAGACAGTCGAGCAAGCGAGACAGGAACAGGAGCTAGCTGAGAAGACCGGACGTCGAGATACCGTGGGAACAGGACGACAAGCAGACTACTATTCTGGTAGTTTCGCCATTCAGTTCTCACAGGTCCTTTTCTCAAAATTCGCCGCTGACCTAGACGAATCGCGTTGTGAGATGTATCAACAACGAGCCAGGGACTTTGGAACCCATTTCTGGAGATACTTCGACTCTCAGGGTACCTTGTGCCACAGACATAAACAATGTTCACGTTAAGCTAACAACGGACAGGATCTTCGATTCCCTTCGGTAGATCCCTCACATACCGCTTTGCCTGCGGAGGCTTCTTCGGCGCGCTGGCGTTTGCCAAGGTGCCTAATATGCCTAAGCCGCTTGATTCACCAGCGGCAATCAAGGGGTTCCTAGCCCGACATCTAAGGTGGTGGGCACAGAATTCGAGTGACATCTTCTCAACTGATGGCACTCTTACGATTGGATGGCTGTATCCGTAAGTCGACCGTAATACTAACTAGAGGTGTTACTAACAGCGTCAGAAATATGTACATGGCCGAAGACTACAACTCTCCCCAATCTGTATACTGGTGCCTCAAAACACTCATAGCTGTTGGATTGAGTGCCGACGACGAATTCTGGAACTCCGAGCCACTTCCGTATCCTCCCTTTGAACCCCCTACACAAGTCGTCCCAGCTCCTCAGCAAATCTTGTGCAACCACCCGCGAGGCAATCACCACTTCATGCTCACCCCCGGACAATTCGTCGCATGGCCAATGAAAGCCAATCAAGCCAAATACTGCAAGTTTGCGTACTCTTCAGCTTTCGGATTCTCTGTTCCAACGGGCCCCCTCATCCAACAGATTGCACCAGACAACCAACTGGCACTGAGCCGAGATGGCGGCGAGACTTGGGCAGTGAAGTGGAAGTGCGATGAAGTTCAGTTTGGAGCCTTGTTGACAAAGACGGATAATCAGAGTGTGGCGAATGTTTCCATTGCGAGCGTGAGATGGTATCCTTGGGGTGATCGAGCCGTGGCTGTCGATACGATCTTGATCCCGCCGACCGAGCAATGGCCGGACTGGCATATTCGAATGCACCGCATACGATGTCAGAAGACTATCGAGTCGCTTCACATTGTTGAAGGAGGTTTCGCCATAAATGGCCGTAAAGATGCTGATGGGATGAACTTGCCAACGCTTCCAGTACCTGACCAAGTCGTCCCCGGTAGTTTTGAGGGAAACTTCTCCGATGAACGATCCACTATCATCTCTTCTAAAGCTGGCTCCAGTGGAATTCTGACTGAAGCCCTTTTCGATAGCCAAAGAGTTGGTGTGGAGAGCTTCGCGCTGAAGCCGGACTCCAACACGAACATCGTTTGCCAGCGAACATTAATTCCTGTTGCATCTGTAGGCATCACAAGAAAACTAGAGCCTACTCAGGAAGTTTGGTTAAAGAGTTCGGTCTTTGCTGTCTCATCCAATGTTAGCGAAGGAAGACAGAGCGATGTGGCGAGTCTCAAGGAGAGATGGTCTCAACCCCCGACGATTGAGGTACAGAGCTTCGAACAGATCTTGCATAGTATATGATACTAGGTAATAGATAATACGGCAGCATTTAAGTTATAAGGAAGTATGTATTAATATAAATACTATTCTTTATAGTAATACTATTGTATATATTTATTTTATTATTTTAAGAGTTTAAGAAGGCTTTAACTATTATATTAATAAGAGTTCTCTATTTATATTAATAATACATCAATAATTAATATTTCAGCTACCAGCAGTTACAACCCTAGTTTACCACAAATTCGATACCTGATAATGTACTAATAATAGACCTAAGTTTAGGAAGGAAGCAATATTAAATTATACTTATTTATATTTCCCATCCTTTCTAGTTTACTATCTTTCCGCCATTAACGGGTACATAGTTTTATAAGAGCATCCTCCACAGGCCCATAATACCTTAGTAGTTACAAACTCTCAATGCTCAGTAGTCGAGCTCGTGATCCACGGACTCGCTCAAGTTGGGCAAGCGGTGCTTGACGAGCCAGCACTTCTCGATGTCGATCTTTTCGTGGCTAGGGATGCTCATGTACATCTTGAAGCCATTCTCATGGAACTCCATGACCTTCCTGCGACTAGCGTGGATGGAAAGCTTCTAGTTGTAAGCCATGATTCGCTGGTTTTGCTTTCGGTCGAAATTCTCGATGGTTGCATTGAAAGCCTCTTTGTAGTTGTTCTTGTACTTGTCGTAGAGTTGAACGTCCTCCCGCTTCAAAGAATTTCCATTACAATCCACCCAAGAGACTTGCCACTCCAGGGTTTTCTGGTTGACCTTGAAAGCCAAGTAGGCTTGGTCCCACATGCAGCGTCCGGACGCATCAAGGGATCCATCCTTGTTGACGATGGGGTCGAGATCACGGATGAGCAGGCCGACATCTTTGGTATAGTCCTCGAAAACCCGCCCAGGAAGGACAGGTTGGGGTCCGATTTCCTTTCCAGTCTCCCACTTGAAGAACACAGCGGTCAAGAAGTAGTGAAGATCCCCGTATTGGGTGAGATGACCCCTCGTCATGGTGTCAGGGTGGCTAAGCTCGAAAGCCAGAAGGTACTTGTACAGGCAGTGGACTTCAGACCAACCGAGATCAGTTGGCTGGGAGATGGCCGCGAACTCATCACGGGCATCGGCATATGCACCAGAGACACGGATGTGGTGGATTAGCATGGTATTCTGGGCAGGAGGAAGCTCCTTCGGATAGGTGCGTTGAGCAACCTTGAGGACTGTGCAATATTCAGCTTTGTCACGTATGCGTACACTGTCGATTATTGACTGCTAACTTACCCTCTTGCTGGTACTCGCCCTTGGCGACAGGATGATGAGCCTCTTTCTTTTCCTCAAGGGTAGTGGAGGAAGGGTGAGCACTGCTACTTGAGCCGTGGCTGGGAGCAAAGCCCTTCATGGTGTTGTCGTTGTCCATAGCGATGGTGATGGGGACGAGTGGATGATGAAGAAAAAAAGATGAGGAGGGCCAGAAACGGCAGTTGAAATAGGTGGGACAACGAACCCCGTGACTTTCTGATTCACGGTGGGTTCCATTACAAGGAACCTTCTTGCACACAGGGCAACATCCAGGGCAGTATCATTTCTGGCGGTCGTAGATTCAGAGGCCTACACTAACCGAATCTGGAGAGTTGATGGCGTCCCAGGCCCCTTGCTGGTAACATCAGGCTTCTCGGCACTAATCACTAAGGAACTCGGTGAATTTCAGAAGTATCTGGTTGCTGGCTATAGTTAAGGTAACATTGGCCAAGCTCCCAGCTAAGTACTAAAGTAAGTAACATGCCCCTTATCCAGGCAAATACTATTGACAGTGCGGCTGAATTACGTGGGCCATTGTGCTTTGGATGTTATAAATATGCTATAAGCTTTTCTATAAAAACCTTATTAGGCCTCGTCATCAGAATATGCGTAGAATATCCGGTTTCTTCTCTCTAGTGCTCGGTCTCCAGCGTTGCCTTTGTCACTATGAGTGAGATAACCCAGCTTATTCCAAATATCCCTCAGTCTTTGATCATACGCGTCTTCACGAAGTTCTGAGCGATCCCATATATCCCTGTATATCCCAGTTTCCTCGGGAGACTCTTCCGGGTCAATGCGGTAATCGTTTTTCTCATCAGGCAGAATTGGTAGAGGATTCTGGTCTGGCTCTTCGGCAGTAAGAAACTTGAGTAGCTGCAGCTTCTGCTCAGAGGTCAAGCGACAGATTCTATAAGTTACGTCTTCTCTGTCAGGGTGAATGTATACAGCATCCTGGTCCACGCCAGAGCCTGGTACTGGCTGGCGCCGGTCGAACAAAACGACACCACCGAGAATTCTGGATTCAGCCCAATATCCAACCATGTCTGCTACCCCGTTGGGGTACCTATCATGACTTAAATACCAAGGGTGGAAGAACATCCAGGGTTCAGGCCCATTTGGGCAATGTGACCACCAGATCTTGTCAGACTTTGGTGGTGCCCATTCAATGACACCATCGTTCTTGTGCAGTCCTTCTTCAATCCCATAGAGAAGTGCGGCAATTTGATGAACTGCTATCGCAATTATCTCGATGAGGCGTGTATCGAAAGATTGTGACCCAGGAGAAGCAGCCTGGAATGTAAGGAGAAGCTAACACACGGCATTAATTATTGATATCGATAAAGATCATACGGGAATCTATGCTCACTCTTGAGTCAAATTGAAGTACAATAGGGTCAAAAGTTCTGTGAAACTCTCGTGTCCTATTCAAAATCCCATCGCAAAGCTTGTCGTGGCAATGATTGATAGGATGGTCACTGTGAGGCATTCCCCCTCTTGATTCAAACGCAACTTCGCCCAGAGGCAAGCCATCAATGATTTGAGCATATGTAATTTCCGCAATCTCTGTATCAAGAATCCGGGAAATCGCACTCCTTACGGTGTCTTGATGGGGCTGATCCAAGGTATGTATCGCAAGTTGTCTGAGACCGGCGCCAGTCTGGCTGTCGCTCGAGCCTGAGCCGAGTGATGATCTGTTCGTTGGTTGAAAAGCCATTGTAGCTGATTAAACAATTTTTCGGCAATTTGATCTCGAGAAAATAAGGAGTCCGGTGCTGTGAAAGGAGTACATTCGTAGGTGGACTTGGATGGTGCCAGCCCCTTGTGCAAGATCTGGATTTGGCGTGACTTAAGCGCCCGGCTTTGGGTTTACCCGTCGACTAAGCGCCTTGACAGGCCACCAAGATCCGGGACATGCCCGTTTATTTAGCCTCCTATTGGCACCAGTACGTTGAGCAAGCATGCAAGATGTTCAGCTGGGCAGAGCCGTGAAACCTCTAGATCGTGTTACTGACGTATGGATGGGGTTGCTATAAACGGGTGCCATCTTGGTTCTAACATTTTCTCCATTTTCATGCTTGTTTTGGGTCTTTGACCAAGTTCTGATCTTATGCATCGTTGGCTACCTACTTGAAATAAGGAGACTGTGCCCAATTGATTTTCATTTGGCATGTAGACCTTTATTTCAGCAGCAAAGTGCTGAGTTGACCCTAGTAGACGCCATTCGTAAAGTCAACGACAATGACTTTCTCGACAAGACCCCCGACCTGAGCTATGAAGGCTTGGTGGGCTAGGTCAGTTTTGACGTAGTAGTCACGATCTTCTGTCGACTCAAAGGTTGCAACGAATCCATGGGTTATCCCGTTCTACGATCTGTTAGTACCAGATCCAGGCAAAGATGGTCTGGTAGAGTTACCTGCATCCCCTCTGGCGAATTATCCTTGCCTCCTTGTAGTGATATAATGTAAGGCTTCTTGCTTGTAGGATGGATACACAGATCTTTCAGGCGAAGGAAATCATCGCATGTCTAACGGGAGTCGGTTTGTCAGTCAATTAGCCAAACAGCCTTTGCTTGTTTCATGTACTTTTGTTACATCCTTTTGGTCGACGCTGTCTTTGAATTGAAAGAGCACAGTGTGAGTGATCGACATGTTTGCGCTGCCAGCTTTGATATTCTCAAGTAATGTTTGGTATGGTGCGGAGTATTCTGAGAATTATAGATCAAGACGTCATAGATAGGACAACAGTGGGAACCTTGGACGCCATGTTTCCGAAGCTTATTGGTCAAATACATACTTTACACTTCACATCACGTGGGGCATTTATGTCAGACCATCTTTGGTACTAGGTGTCTCTAACCTTTCTACTATGGTTGAAATACAGCTCAGTTTTGATAAAAGAAACAACGAACCCATTGGTCACATTTCTTCAGCCTGATGTTCTTCGCTATCAAGGTCTAGGTAACTCGACTTCTCTATACGGACAGTGACAGGGCGACATATTGTCTCAGACCCCGCTCTCATTGACTCGGGGCTAATTGGCCAAAGACATCACCAATTGAGCCAGGTCCTGACGCAGACTCTCATGATTCGAGAGCTGAGGATCGTCAGATGTCCCATCAGCCTCTGGTGTCACGGGTGCCCCATACATCAGCTTGAGACAGAGGACGTCTGCAGGTTGCATGCGCTTGGCAAACTTGGGTATGTCGTCTGCAACCAGCTCTACGAGTGCATAAAGTTCGAACTCGACCGCAAAGTCGTAAATAGCGACGGCGCGGGTCAAGAAGTTAGTCGACTTACAAATGCAACGACACTGGCCGGTATGCAGGTTGTAGAACCTGCCATCGCGCAGGAATACTGCGACGATGTCGATGATGCATGAGCAACGTCCAGTTTTAAGGCGTCGGGTCCTTGAACGGCTGGTTCTGGTGAAGTGCTCCTCAAAGGTCGGGTGCTTCAGGACATGTGAAGCGGGTATCTTGATCGCCTCTTTCTTGTTGTTGAAGATCTTGTAACGTCTAGAGCTTGGAAGCAGTCAGCAACCAATCATAGCATGGTTCAACCACCAGGTATGTACTTACGGGACGTTCATCAGGTCCGCCATGCTGCGGGTATAGTCTCCCGGCCCCGGAGCGATGTGCGAATAAGCTATGGGACTTGCGTGCTCAACCCCCTGTCGAGTTGAACTAGGCTTGGTAATGGTTCCGCTTTGCCTAGCGGCTGTACTATAACTTGTATAAGGACGATGAATAGCAGGCTTGATGTTGCTTAAAAGGTCTAAAGAACTTCAATTTGGCAGCGTGACGCGTTTCGTTATTATCAGAGAATCGAGCTTGAGGAGGAAGATGGAAAACAGAAAAAGTGGGTTCACTCTGAGATTCTAACAACGTCAAGTCGGGCTCACAGCACTTCGTGGTACGCCATTCTATTAGTGGGGCTTCTCCAGAAGAGGGAAACGAATCCTACCTTTCTGCGTCTGAGAATTACTGATATCGAAGCCTAAGCTCTCGGTTAGCCTTGTCCTCAACTTTGCCCGTCTCTTCCCCGACCCCCACGAATACAACGCAGAAGAGGTGGTGTTGCCATCTTTGACGCCACTTTTCGACTGGTAGCAGGAATTATGCAACTAGATATCGGATATAGAGAACGGAAAACAGGTCTAGACCATCTACTCCGGAACCATCTGTTACTGGCGTTGTATAGTCAAGATGAATGAGACTCTGCAAGTATCTTACTAATTCTATCTCGAAAGTTTCATATCTTTCTCATGCTCCTGTCAGTTGCTTCTGGGCTAACAGTTTAAATAGTGATTTTGTCGTTAAGACTATAAATCTCTCGGCCCCTGGGTATCCCAGTCACTTGGCCAATTGACGCTCAAACACAACCAACGACCAAATTCGCAAATACTTTCGATATCTCAGATGAGAGCATTATGAACATATCCCACTTCAGGTCCGAAGTTGTCTTGCGCTATGGCCAGAGATAAGGGACCCCGACCGTTATTACCGTCTAAAGCCAAAGGTGTCATCAACCCCAGAATCACGCAACACCCACCATATAGCACGTCCCGACGTCGGCCAACCATCCCTACCAGAAAGCACGACTCGGATAATCGCTACAACTGTCTATCGATTAAATCGATCCATAGTTTTATTCACTTCGGCCAAGTTGGGTAGCAGCGATAACGCCCGCGGACCCATCTCAATTGACGCGATCGCTAGCAACAATGACTGCATACCCACCATGCAAGACGCGGCGTATAAAAAAGAAGTGCAGATCTCGCCAAGTATGAGGCTTCTTCTCAGTAACTTTCTTGTGTCTGTCTTGATCCCAAGCCACGCTGCGCCAAGCAACAACGGGTGCCTGCCAAGCAAACGCCATCAGAAATGGCTGAAGTCAAACAGACGACTGCCGTTGCGGTCGATGATCGTCGCTACGATCGCGATACCGATAACTCAGCGACTGAGTACGAAGAGAGCGAAAAGAGCGGCAAGTCCTGGAAGAGCTATGTCTGGGATACTTGGGAGTTGCCCAAGGAGCAGCGATGGCTTCTTTTCAAGGTTGACGCTTTTGTCTTGACATTTGCTTCCATTGGGTACTTCCTCAAAAACATCGATCAAACAAACGTCAACAATGCGTTTCTGAGTGGAATGAAGGAAGAGTTAAACATGTATGGCAATGAGCTCGTTACCAGTAAGTCACCCATTCCTGAGTTGCTCCGAGTCCAACTCACACTCGACAGGCACATCCATCTGGACTGTGGGCTATGTCGTCGGTCAGATCCCTTCGAACTTGCTTCTTACTCGAGTATCGCCGCGCTGGGTTATCCCATCTCTTGAAGTTGGTTGGGGTATTGCAACTATCTGTACTTCAGCTGTGCACTCTTACAAGGCTTTGTACGCTCTGAGGTTCCTCGTTGGTCTTTTCGAGTAAGTCCACCTAACCATTCCAATGTTTTTGTGATCCCATTGACTAACATGGCCCCAGATCCGGCTTCTACCCTGGTATTCACTATATGCTCGGCTCTTGGTACACCCCTCGCGAAATCGGAAAGCGCGCTATGATCTTCTGGCTGGCTGGTAGCATTGGTAACATGTTCAGTGGCTTCCTCCAGGCAGCTGCTTACACAAACTTGAATGGTGTCCATGGCCATGCAGGCTGTAAGTCTCTCATTCCTCCTTCTTCGGCAAGTAACGCTGACCGGGGCACAGGGCGCTGGCTCTTCATCATCGACGGCATCATCACCCTTCCACTCGCAGTTGCGGGCTACTTCTTCTTCCCCAACCTTCCTCAAGATGGAGTCAAGACTTGGTGGACTACAGAAAGGGAGCACGAGATCTCGATTGAACGAATGAAGGCCATCGGTCGAGCTGGAAAGGAGAAGTGGACAAAGGCCAAGCTCAAGTCCATTCTCCTAAGTTGGCACACATACTTCCTTCGTAAGATACCAGCTACTACGAGCGCTATTTCTTTGACTAAACTGTGTAATAGCTATGATTTACGTTCTCTGGAACAACGCGTACCCTCAGCCCGCCATGGGATACTGGCTCAAGAGCTTCAACGCCGATCCTCCTCCCGTACCCGGCACCTCGTATTCCGTCGCTCAGATCAACAATTTGCCTTTACCGTCGACCGCAATCTTTATTGTCATGGCTCTATTCTGGGGCTGGCTTTCCGATGGACCCCTGAAGGGTCTCCGATGGCCTTTCATCTATGCCGGCGCCATTATCGCTGTAAGTTCACTATGGTCTCGGTGTACGAGACATACAATGACTAACTCCTTGGCAGATGGCTTTCAATATCGCTCTTCTCAAGATGCCTCTTTACGGAAACAACAGAGACCGAACTCTTGTTTACTGGTTTGCCAATATCGGCGTAAGTCTCATCTGAACCAATGGAGATCAGCAGACGTACTCACAAACCCCTTAGAACGGTGCGGGTCCCCTAATTCTCAGCTGGATCAACGAGATCTGCTCCGCCGATACCGAAAAGCGAGCCTTACTAGTAGCTGCGGCTAACGACTTCGCCTATGTGGTCCAAGCCGTGGCTCCCAACTTTGTTTGGAAGACTACCGATTTCCCCAGGGCTGCAAAGGGCTATACATGGTCTACCGTGCTCAACGCTTTACTGAGTAAGTCATACGAGATCCTAATCCATCAACTAGTTTACACAATACTAACTGACTCATCAGTCGTCTGGACTGCCGTTGTTCAGCTACTTCTGGCCTGGGATAGGAAGCGGCAAGCCAAGGCTCGGGAAGTCATATCAGAAGATTCCGAGGCCAATTCTCAAGAGGAATCACACGATGGTAGGGAAACTTCGGTTTATCCGGCGGAAAAGAAAACGGATCTTAGCTAGGCTTTTCACTCCAGAAGGATGGAAAAGGAGAAAGCTCGTAGCCCGTTGGTGTCAGCTGCAAACCTTTAGGCTAGCCAGAATACCAGACTTCCTGAGTCGTTATACTATTCGAAGACACTTCTACAACCTGCATGAGGAGATTAAAACCGAAAAAATTTAATGCCCGGGGACCAAATCCTTATGTCATAGGCGCTTGCTTTTCATTTTGCTATTCGAAGTACAAGAGACAGGGCTAAACCCCATCAACAACCAACAAATCTCTGGAGCACATGCAGCATCATCCTAACCCCTAACCTCCCAAGGACTTCTTCCTCCAAATCTGCTTCGTTAGACGAGAACCGTAGCAATTCGTGGCAACAGCCTCTTTGAAAGACTCACGCTTTATCCCCTCAGCGTTTTGAGGAGCAGAAATAACATCTTTTGATTTTTATCTTACTCCGAGGACTCGACCTCTGCTTTGACAGGGTCTCCATAGTCCAGAGGTCCGAACCTCTCTTGGTACCGTTGGAGCTTGTGCATCATCTCGTTTGATTCAGCCTGAGTGATATTGGCGGGTGTTGTTGAATGTTCGACTAGTGATAGTCTTTCGAAGCTTGCGATGTGTTCCGCCATGATGGCCTCCTCACCCATAGCAACTAGTTCTCGTTCGGTGAGGTGGTCGGCCGAAACGGTCTGGTTGCTCTGAAGCGTCAAGTTGACTGCTTGAAGCATCTCCAAGACATTGAACATTGATAGTCGACCAGCCATGCTGGTGAATTCCCCAAATGTGAGTCTAGCGAGCTCGTACATTCCGTAGTCCAAAGCGAGGCCGTGGACCGACAGACACTGTTGCATCCTGTTGTAGTAGTCCAGTGGTCCGTCCCAGTCCTCTGGCTTTTGGCTCTCCCATTTCCCATTGCGTAGATAGTTCATAAAGTCAGCCGTTTGTGTCTCGTTCAGCCAGTTGAGCTTCACGACATCTCTCTGCCTGTCGTAGGAGAGCCTGAACCTAGGATATCTCTCCAGCCGATGGACCGAAACCCAGTAGATTGAGTTGTCAGCAAACATGATTTGGACGGTGCTGAAGAGATAGGGACTAATTTCTGGTCAGTAAAGACGCTAATGAATGAACAAGCATGCACCTCACGGTACGAATACTTACGACTCGGGCAGGTTGCTGCCGTTCATCAAGGCATCTTGGTCTTCCATTGCCAGGGATGCTTTTGAATTTATATCCAGTCTTTACTAAAACTTTAGTGGATCGTCGCCTGGCGAGTTTAATATCAGTGTAAGGTCATATCAGCTTTTGCAGATGTACCTACTTCTCAGACGTGGAATTGTTTGAAGGAAGACGAAATTCTAGAGAGAGCAATCCTAAAGGGACGAAATATAGATGTGGGTCTTCAACAATAGTATGCAGTCTTTCTTAAAATAGTAGATAGATGAATTAAGAATGGTCTAGCGTTTTAGGGGATACTAGACTATTAATGAGTCTAAACATCAGGAAAGATATTGCACAGGCTCCAAGGCTTTAATAAGCAGATACATGTTGAGATTAGAGACTCAAATGATGACAGATGAATAATTCTTAGTATAAACTCACACTTTTCCCTGGCCAGGTACGTGAGTAGAGAATTCCCTTATATTTGTTGCTAACGTGCACGCTTCCTGAACCAGCCGCCAATACTCTCATCACCTCAGAGGTCTCTGGTCACAAACTTCCTAGGATTTCTCCGTAAATATATTAACTCAGCTTTTCTTATTTTTATTTTTGAAGTTCTATAATACCAAATTATGCTAGTTGACGACTGCGCAAACCATGCTGATACAAATTGTAAGATACATGCGTCAGTGGAGCCAATAGGAACCGTTGCTTGTCAGCTCGAATCCATAGACGCTCTCTGACGCTCAGGCCATAAGCTAGGCGCGTCTTATTCCCCACCACTCACCTCTTTTCACTCATTATCCATCTCACCATTGGCTTCATGTCATATTAATTCGTCTTCCGGCCCCAACTACCTCAACCTCAGCAATGGAATCTCAAACCGGCACTTCCGAAGTCAACCAACCCAGCCGAAAGCGTGTCATCACAGCTTGTCTGACCTGCCGCCATCGAAAAGTAAAGTGTGACCACGTACAACCAGTTTGCTCACCGTGTAAGAAAGGAAACCGTGTTTGTACTTACACCAGCCCACAATCAACTTCACAGACCTCTCATCTTGGAAGTAGAAATAGAGTGTCAAGAAGCAACCGGCAAACTGGTCAAGATGAGATCAAGAACCGCCTCGAACGTTTGGGGCAACTTCTTGAACGCGCCCTCAGCGGCGGCCCTGCTATCTCACAACACCCGACTGATACAGCTTCCAACCCGGAGCATCCACATTCAAAGCAGCAAGGGTTGGTTTCTTCGCCGAATCCTCAGTCGGAAACCTTATCGACTGATGGTTACGATGGCGCTTTGCTCCTCGAAAGCGAAAGGGATCAATCACGCTGGGTATCATCTCTTCACTACTCTCTCCTGGCTGACGAGGTAAACTCGCTTCCTCACTGAACTTTCTGTCTCTAACAGATAACTCTAGATCCGTGATGTTAAGATGCTGCTCGGAGGCCGGTCCGGGGATGCACCGAGAGAAAGCTTGCCGACAGTTCGCTCAGTATCCCCCTTTCCATTTTCGGGGCCTTCGACAAATGACCTCAGGACATGGGCGCCGCCTTCAGCAGACGCGTGTAGGATTCTACTTGATACATTCTACTCTAACGTTGATCCAATGATTAGAATAGTTCACAAGCCCACGCTCAATCGACGACTGATCCAGTATATCGACTACACGTATGGTCTAGACGCTTCAAGCTCTGACGATGGGGAATTTTTGACCGCTCACTCCGGCAAATATATTCATACTTTCGAACCATTGGCGTTGGCTGTCTTTTATTCAGCTATCAATAGTCTTTCGGCTGAAGAGGTGGTGTCGCAATTTTCTGTAGAAAAGGAGGAACTACTTTCCCAATTTCAGCATGGCATACAACTTGGTCTGGGGAGAGAAAACTTCTTGACTACGTCAAGCATCGAAGTACTTCAAGCATTTGTACTGCTTCTGGTGAGTGTGCACACCTCCCATCTGAGAGCCTGCGAATTAGCTAACTTGTCACTAGACCTGTCAGTCACGAGAAGATGACATGACAAAAACGTGGACCCTTTTAGGTCTTGCCCACAAGATGGCGCTTTCACAAGGTCTGCATAGAGAGCCCTCACTGTTCACATCCACGGGCATGGATGTTATACAAGTTGAAATTCGCCGCAGGCTGTGGCATCAGATATGCCACCTCGACTATCGCTCTGCAGAAAGCAGGGGTCAAGAGCCGACCATATCAGACGACGACTTCACTACCTTTCTTCCACGAAACGTATCGGATGAATACCTCGTTGAGGGCAGTTTAGACGAGACATCTGCAACGGCTGGGTTTACTGACATGACAGTTCACTTGATCCGTCTGTACGGACATCATTGTTTTAGACGAATTGTTCGAGGCACTTATAAGCTTGAAAGAATGAAGAAATCACAAGAATCTAATAATGATGACAACACGAACCCAGTTGCCAAGCTTCGGTCCTTATTCGAGGAAGTCAGGGGCATTGTGGATGAGATGGTCAACCATTTCCAAACGCACTATCTTCAATACTGTAGTCCACATATTCCGGATCAGAGAATGGCAATTGGACTTGCAACGGTAGTCGAATGGCGGTGCTGGTCTATCTTCTGGCTGCGAACACCAAAGCAGTACCGGGAGTCGGTGATGACCCCTGAAGTTCGACAAATGTATGTATGATATGAAACGCTGCAACGGTTCTTCGACAGGAACAAAGACTGACATATACTTGAAGAATATTAGAGAAATCGGTCAATCTCATCGAAAGCTTGAATATGATGCCAGGGGATAAGGACGCCCAACGGTTCGGATGGCATATTGGTGGTCATGCATGTTTCCAACCTATCATGCATATTGTCTCTGAGCTTGACATGCCCAGCTTCGATGCTCCCAATCGGCAAGCATTACGATCACGAGCGCTGGACGCATTGAAAAAGACTATGCTTGCAAGAGGGCGAGAAGCAACACCGATGTGGAATGCGATGAATCGTATCATCTCAAACTGTCTCGCCAAATCTACATCGAGACCCTTTCCAGTGACACAGTTCCAGACTGCGCGGACTGACTTGCCCATCAACGAGACTACACAGGGGCTAGGCTCTTCTGCCACTGTTTCGAGCCCAGCACTGCTGCCAGACATGCCGATTTTCGGAGAATTCACATCATCAGCTTCGTTGTCTGACCCAACAGCGTTGGGTAGCATAGAAATGCTGGAATCTGACATTATGTTTGACTGGGTACGTGAACTTGTATCTCTTTGAAGGGAGGGCTTCCGCTGACAAGATTAACCAGGGATTTTGGAACATTGATCCTACAGCTCCTGGTCCGTGTTGAATACCAACGCTGCTCTGCCTACCTGAAACAAACGTTGGCAACCTTGAGTAATACGTTCTGTGTAAATCATATGAGGATCCCTTGGTGAATTGATGGCTGATGACGGTCCCCATCGAGACATTTGTTTGCTGCCCGCCTTCCTAATAGATAATCAAGACTCCATACGTTCTTGAAGTTCATGAAGTCAATGCTTGTGATTGTAGACTTGGCTGCAGGTATTGGAGGCTAGAGAACTTAGGCGTACGCTACAGTAAAAATCCTATGCAAATCTGTCAGTAATGGTTAAGGAAGCCCCAGAAGTAATTTACGGGAAACTTGATATACGGCTGCGTGAGACACTACTAAAGATCTGGCATGACCTAACGGTATACAGAATGCAGGTCAATAGCCTGGTACTCACTTTAAATTCATCAGCCGTCGCCTGAGCATAATACATCTGGATGCATGGCCAGCCTAGGCCATTTCTTCTGGAATAAGGGGCGGATGAATGCGTGACAGCGCGGAGGTTGCAGGGAATCAAGTATGATAGGTCGACTATCGTTCTGCTTTATCGTTTATTTGTTTCATGGTGGCTGACGGTCTTTGTGGTAAGCTGATCTTGACTTGACTTGTTTTGTAGAGTGTTTGGTGGCTTGTATTTGAGGAGTTGACTGAAAGGAAACTGTCCCAAGACAAGCAGGGCTGTTCTCAAACCAGGTTACCACAGCAGTGACTAAGTCAAACCTTCTACAGGCTACAAGAGAGATTCACTAGTGACCAGGGGGTGGTTCGGTAGGTAGTAGTCACGTCTCCTAGTGGAGCTGCAGTCGTCCGGCCCACTGCAGAGCTCAGTCTCACAATAAGAAGAGGGCCAAGCAGCAAGACTGGGCGTTTGTGTTACACCCAGGGCCCGTATCCTCTTATTTCTACCCACAACATTTCCTTCTTTTCCTCCTTCTCACACCACTCCTCCACAAACTCGGCAACCTGCTTCCCCTGCCACAAGAAAATCAAAGATACAAAGCAGTCACCATGTCTGACAAGCCTGACAAGCCTGACAAGCCTGAAAAGCCTGACAAGGGCAAGCAGCCTTCCAAAGAGCAGGCTCGGGACAAGTGGGCTATCGATCTCTCCAAGTCTGGTGGTCTCGAGATCAAGGGTTCATCTCAGGAGCAGCCTGTCGAAGCCAGCAGCTCTTCTAACAATGCTTCCGTCACTCCCATGGGTCAACCTTTGTATGTATCAGTCTCGCATCCTGTCGTATTCTCTTACTGACAATCAGCTTTAGTCCTGTTGCCGGACGTTCTAAGAATGCTAACCTGGTCACCGTGAGCCCGCTTCTGTATGTATCAGTCTCGCCTCTTGTTGAGCTCTCTTACTGACAATCAGCTTTAGTCCTGATGTCGGAAGTTCCAAGAATGCCAAAATGGACACCGTGGGCCCTCCTCTGTATGTATCCGTGCCATCCCGCTTCACTGATCATTACTTACCACCAAACCTAGCCCTGCTACCCATGTCACCGTCATCATCCGCTTCCCCCACGGCGACGTCCGCCTGCCCTTGTTTGTTGTTGGCCGCCACCCCATGTTCGCTGAAATGTTTGAGGGCGGTATCCTCCACTGGCCTGGTGCTTCTGAGCGTCAGGCTCGAATCATCACTCACTACCTACGGGACCCCAAGCCCAAGTACAAGATGGTGCATTGCGAGAATTTGCCCCATGAGGTTAGACTGGAGCGAGAGTTCGCCGATGCTCTAGCAATCAATGCTCAGGCAACTTCTTTCAATCTCCCTGAACTTGCCGCTCTGGCTCTGGCCCACATGGAGGAGTATGGGAACATGATTTCCCTTACCAGGATCATGGTCAACTTCATGGCTCAGGGTGAATGGTACCAGCGAAATCGGGCCTATGTTCAGCACTACGTGACTCGCCGTTTCGCTTCCACCCACCCAACGGCTATGCATCATGACCGTGGAGGGCTCGGACTACAAACTGGCGATGCCCTGATCGACGGCCTTCTCGGTGCAATCAACAGCCTCCGCTTCCCTGACTTGCGCTACGCACCTGAGCCTCGTTACCCCTACTAATTCCAACCTTTGAGGAGAATGAGGTCCAATGTAAGGCTACTGGAACTGTTAATGGAGAAATTCCAAATGCTAACCCTGTTCAAGATCAGCGGACTTCGTACACGCACTCTATCCTGATCCGGGATGGAACAATTGGCTGTTTCATTCAAGTCAGGACAAAGTCTAACGCTCTCCTCACAAGCCATGACGTTGCCAGAGCTGCCCTCGACAATTTTCAGCCTCGCACCTGGCCTTATGGCATATTTATCTTTGTACCGTCGTCAAAGGATAGTAACGTCGAGATCGTGAACTTCTAGAGTTGCCGGAAAGACTATATGGGGTCTAATATATGGTCTGGTTCTTGTGCCATAGCACAATAGGATAGATAGACTTCCCCAATAGACAACATGTATAGCATTTAGTGTTATTTTGACTTAAGTCGGATCCACTGCAAAACGCAATTGAAGTTGTAACTTTAAGTGATTGCCATTGAGGTTACATAAATCTGATTACTTTTGAAAAATGGATCACTAAAACTTATGAAATGTAGTAGGTTATCTCAGGTATCTTTCATGGGATATTAGAATTAAATGTATTTATAACAAGTTGATTCTCTAGCTCTAGCTATGTGAGCTTTGGTGTGACTCTAATCATTTCATCGGCTGACACTTAGACGTTATGATAACTACCCCAATAAGTATATTAGGTTTTCATAGGCGATCATACTGGAATCTTCTAGGTAAAAAGCCATTTTCATTAATCGACTATCTACTAGAATCCTTTTTGCCTTTTTCTACTCGAAAATCGTAACTCTCGCCGCGCATAAGCTTCCGGCATTCCCAACTAGATCTTCTTGCAGAGTCGAGCGCCCTCTTTGCATACTCGAGCGGTCGCCATGCAGAAGCTTCCGAGCAGCATAGATGCGCCCGCAAAGCACATCAACCCTGTAAACCTATCCCCTTCCTGGTCTTTGATAGCCCCTTGGATGGGGAGTCCAGTGAGAGCGCCAAGGGCGATGCTCAGACAAAAACTTCCCAACTTGAACCCGATCTCATCGACCCGGTCTTCGGCAAGGGATACAACACACGGAGGACCCAGGCTGACGAAACCGCCACTGGCGAACCCAAAGAGTAGGGCGAAGACTATGATACCAGCTTTAGAGGTGTGAAACTCGAGGGGGAGCCAAAAGGCCAGGACAAGAGCTCCGGAGAAGCCAGTCACAATGACCATCGTGTTGAATCCGCCGATCCTGTCACTGATCCAGCCAGGGACGATACGACCAAATAGGGAACCGGCGTTGGCGATGGCCAAGGTATACACAGCGAGGTCTTTGTATCCGTGAAGTGAAGCCATCTCTGGGAGGTAGTTCAGGGGTGCAAAAAGTCCCCACATGGTGAAAAAGCAGCCTAGGATGAAGAACACCCAAGGTCCTCTTCTGGATCCGTTGCTTCCACCGCTAGTAACGTTCTCTTTCTTTGCTGGTCGCGAGGCTTTACCAAGCGGTGGGAAAGGGGAAGTACAGAGGGCATTTGCGATGACCAAGAGGACTCCTTGCAATAGTGCAGTCCAACGAACAGCAGTTGCGAAGCCGACTTCTTCGATGAGTCGGGGGATCATGCAAGGGTAAATCACACCTCCTGATCTCATGTTAGCCAGTTCTGCCGAAGATAATAGTTCTTCGTCTTACCCAGACTGCTCCCCGCAGAAACAATGCCGACAGCCAAACCCTTCTTCGTCGAGAACCATTGAGTGGCCGTTGCCATGGCGGGAAGAGATAAGCCAGCAGCGGCTAGACCAAAAGCAACCCCCTGAGCAAGCATGACCTGCCAGTACTTTGTGCAAAGGCTCAGCATGCAGACGGAGAAAACAGCCATGATACTGAAGGGCAGCAGTGTCTTGCGGCAACCATACACGTCGATCATCTTGCCAACAGCGGGACCGAACATGAATAGCATGAAGATCTGCAGGGTGGTGATCCAAGCTAAGGCCGATGATGACTGGTCCTTGAACATGACTTCCGAGTAGTACAACTGAAACATGCCGCATCTAAGATCAGAGGTCAGTGGGCGGTCCTCACGATGAACGAGGGCCAAACTCACGCGTTGACGTAACCGACGGAGCAGAACTGCAACAAGAACGATCCAGCGACACAAGCCCATGCTCTCGCTCCTCCATCAGGGGGGATTCGGTCATTCTTCTCGGTTGGCTTGTTGCTCTCGAGCTCAGGGGAGTCGGACACGGCGGAGGAGTGCATCTTTCCACAGAAGTCGTTAAGAATCAACTTGACGCGGTAGTAGGTAGAAGAAAAGGCCGGGACGATTCTTTTGACTTGAAATGTTAGGAGAATAACCGGGATAAGCAGGAGGCAGAGAAAGAGATTCATGGTGAGAAGTTGCTGTCTTTTATGTCAATTCGAAAAGTTCCTCGGATTGGTTTCGTGCGAGATCTGAGCAAGGTTAGGCCGAGTATCGAGATTCAAAACATGGAACTTACTATGTTGGCCAATATGATTTACTCGGTCTTCACTAATATGGAACCTCGCACGAACTCGACCTCGTACGAAATCCACGGCCGAAGACTAGGACCGGGGTCTAAGCCAACAGCCACTAAGCCCAATCCATCGTTGGCTTCGTTGGAGGACCCCTGTCAAAAACTATCATCATCAACCTCAGTGCAAATGTCAATCCTACTGCATTCCCCGATTCTTTGCAACTCTCTTCTAGTTTGCCACCATTTATGTTTAATATCTATACCTGATTTAATTATACAATGGGTGATTTATTTCAACAGACCTGTTCACATCTACTGAAAACATGTCACTTCGATTTCATAGTTGACTCGGTGTAACGTATGCATTTTGCAATATTCGGCTCTAGATAGAGATATACTATGGATTTACTGCCATGCGTGCCGTCAGCTTCTACCACAGATCGTATACCCTACCCATATCGTGGCAACTATCCATGTAGCATCCTGACTTTATACATATGACACACCGATACTTCCACTCGGAATCCATACATCGAACTCCATCATCTTATTTCGACTTGTTGCGAGATGAGCCCTTTGTCTGCTTTTGCTGCAGACAATGAACAGTCTCTTGCAGCTTGCCCTTCTCTCTCTCAAGCCCAACAATTCGCTGGTAGAGTGTTGAAATCATGGTATTCCCCATAACCTTCTCGATCTCAGCCCTTGTTTGTGTAGTCATACTGGCGCAGAGGTGATTGTTAAGCAGGCCTTTTATCTCCATATTGGAAAAGGGAGGGCTCGATATGCGCTTCATGATCTTCACAAATGCAATTTCGTCTCCGTAGCTCCGAATCCTTCCTGCAGCCAGCTTTTCCAACTCCTTGTAAGCATAGATTGCTGTGCAAAAGTCACTGGCACATCTTTCTTGGTAAGCACCATGTGCCTTGAGGTTGGTACTCCCTTTTATATATATACTGGAGGAGAACATGGGCGACATGGTAGGGAATATCCGGGAAGTCTAGTGTTGCTTGACCTTTCCAGTAGGCGAGGAATTCCGGGCGGTCCTTGGGTATGTCTTCGGGCTCGGAAACTCAGCAGTTGTGATTGAACTCTATGATACGAGATAGCACCAGCTAGAGTCTTGAGAGTGAGTCAGAGAGACCCATGGGAAATCTTGTCGCGTAAGAAAGATGTGGAAGAGGAAGCAAGTGGAACGTAGAACAAAATTTTGTTCACTCAGTTCCAAACAACATCGGTACTTAGCTGGCCTATACTTTGTAGCTATACTACTTCTTACTATCTTACACTTGACACCCTATCTCCATCAAGTTTTACCGTCGTCTGAACATCTCAGATTCTCGACTTGTTCTGACTCAATAAGGGGCAAGCATCAACAGGCAGCTCGTACAGAAACATCCCCGCTGACTCGTCTTCAGTGTTTTCGAAGGATCTCCTTAAGATGCTTCTTTTCGCTTTCAAGCTTGACGATCTTTTGGCATAAGACACTAGCCATGGTTCCTCCCATGGCTGCTCTAATCTCAGCAGCGGATGTGTCAGTCATGCTGGCGTTCTCGGCGCTTGCTCGGTCGCAAATGTAATCGTAAAGTGTTCCGCTAAGATTCATGTCGGTGAACTGTGATCCGGAAAGCTTCTTTATAATTTCGAGGAATGGGATCTTGTCCCCGTATATGGCAATGCGCTCGCCAGCCTGAACTTGAAGTCTAGGCAGTTGGTATCTTACGCATGCACTGTAGACGTATATAGCTGTGGTAAAGTCGGTCAAGGCCGACTCGATCCCACTGTTACAACCGATACGAAGGTTCTCGTACTTGTTCGTGTACAAGAAGTTTACCAACACATGGGCCACATGATAGGGCATGTTGGGGATGAAAAGGATGTCCCTCTCCCGCCACAGTGCCAAGAAGCCCGGATGCTCCTCTAGGACTGCTTGCGGTATGTGGACCAGTTGCTTATGGTCAAAGTCGATTGCTCTACTGGGCCCGAACCATCGTCTGGATGATAAGTTAGCTGCCAACTGTTCAATTAGTGGTGAGCTACTCACGAGGCAAGCGGTCTACTCTCAGGAACATCATCAGGCAACTTCGGGCCCCAAAAGCCCCACCAGCCGGGCATTCTCAGTTTTATATGCGCTCAAGGACGATGGTGACAAGCTGTTGTGTTTTAATATATGTTGTAATGGATGTGCTCAGGTATATTATATGAGACTGGTATGAGAAAGTTCACGAGGGGAAGGAATTTAGAGATGAAACCCAGTCGTTTGAGTAAAAATAGAGAAAGAAATAGATAAATAAAAGAAATGAGAGAAAAGATTATGAGTAACGGGGAGTCATTGTCTGGCAAACATCACGTGGGTCCTGAACAAACGGCAAACAAACAAACAGAATGCGGACCAATCACGCATTCACGATGGCGTGGAACATCTGGAAGGTAACTTCAAGGGTTTCGGTCACCAAACAAGTGGCATTTGCTCCCTAGCTCTGGTTTGCTCCGTTCAGCAGATCAGAAGTTGAACACTCCTCTAGACTATGCTTTATCTACTAATCCATTCTTAATGCGTACTGGAACCGTCAAGTGCAACAACTATGCTAGCAACACCGACTAATCTTCTCTTATGTTCTTTTACAAGGTACCCATTGCTCTTAGAAACTTGTCTTTGGCGCGTTTGAGCCGTTTGATAATTTAATTCCAGCGCCTCACGCCCAGGACTGCATCATACAGTGTCAGCCAAGTGTCAACCAACCACCACTTCTAGTGTACCTAGTTGACACTGCACGGACAACGTACAATGACACAGACTCCCGAGTACAGCTTTATCAGATGGATGCAATCTAACATGCAATCCAACATGAAGTTTCCAAGCACCGTAGCGCATAAGCAGATCCCCTTTTACTTCGTGGAGTCAGTCAAACAATGACCCTCGCTCCAGGAGAAGTTTAGCAACTGCCGTTACTGGCTGTTTGGGGAAACGCATGGGCAGGTTGACTCAGGCAAACTCAAACCCCTTGTACCTTGTGATTGCCCTGGTTGATCGTTGACATCCAAGAAAAGGGTAGTCACGTGCAGCAATTCCCAAACAATCACTTCATCTACTTTGAATTCCAGTTGCTGCCTCAGGTGACTCGCAAACCCATGTGACTTCGCACACTCTAGTTAATTTGAATGGAAGGTAGGAAATTTACTCGAGACTTGAGTTGGGGTTGCCATCCCTTGGTTTCATGGATTCGCAAACGTCTATCCTGGTGAGTAGTCTTTTGAAGTAAGAGGTTTGCTGCGTTGATGTTATGTAACTAATACCATGTAAATGCAAAAGTATGCCGCAATGAAGACACAGTCACTGAGGCACTCTTGCGTTCTTTCAATCACTAAATTAATGCACGTCGCTTGTTATGACTCGAGGTTTTTCTCCCGCATGGCTCTGGTGTTTGTCAGTAGTAAGGTACCGAAGGTAGGCTCCAGCAATGCACTCGATAGCAGGTAGTGGAAACTAAGCTTCTTCCTCACAAGAATGACACACAATAATTCCAGGCAACAGATACATAGTTCTCGGTAGGTATCGTCCCTTTCAGATGCATCTTGCTCTCGCAATCGAGGAGTTACAGGCAACTTGTTACTCATGATGTGAAATCCCTTTTTGCGTTACAATCATCCTGCGAAAGAAGTGTCACGGCAAATCTCCTGAGATGGTTGTAAGATCTCTGAGGTCTTCTGTGAATGTAAAATAACGGAAGACCAAAGCTTTCATTGGCCATATACTAGATCTGCTGCCTGGCCGCAACGCTGTACCCGTCGCCGCGAAAGAGATCCCAGCAGTTGGAGTCTGGGACCTCACGCTACTTCACCTTTCCGATATTCTCACGAACAAAGCATCAACGTGGTCAAGTTATATAGTGTCATGGATGGACTGTATTCGGGGGCTACTCTCAGCTAAAATTACATGGGTAAGACTCCTTCCCACAACCCCTCGTGATCACATACTGACAAATTTCACCCCCATATACCAGTCAGTTCTGTTGCAACCATCACTATATGTCCATCGGTTCATCGTGCTCATCGTTACATTTCCGTAGTCCGTCGTTCCAAAAATGTCCGTCGTTAGAGACCGTTGCGGCTTACCAGCGGTAAACGCCGGGTGGGTAGTTGGCCAGGTCGAGGTTGATCAAGCCATCGGCCCCAATGATCTTCAGCTTTCCATTGCTGTCATACGACTCATCGTCTGTCCCAGCGTCGGCTTCACCGTCAGTCTCTTCAGCCTCGGAGTCTTCAGCTTCACTCTCGACGGCAACATCATTTTCGACTTCGGTTGCTTCCTTGACCTCGGATTCCTCAACGGACTCCTCCTCCTCGCCCTCTCGGTTGATCTTGACCCAGGCAGCCTCGCGGCGAGCGACAGACGCCCTGAAGCGTTTGATATCCTCCTTACGCTCAGCATCAACGGCGTCCATGAGTTTGTCATTGGCGTAGTGGGGTAATCCTGCTTGGACTGCAACCCACTCAAAGTTGAGCTCGGGGTACAGAGGTTCAAGGACACTGTGTGAGTAGGCCAGCATGTAGGAGGGCTCCATATACGGAAAGAGGCTCGTCATGTACTCGGTTGCCTGGTCCTTCATCTTGGTGATATCGCTGTAGACCGCCTGTGAGTAGATATGGATGGCAAGATCATAAGCCTTTTCGATGTCCGGGCGGAGAGTGAACTTGTGCACCTCATGAAATGGGACTTTTCCAGTGTAGAAGAAACTGATCATGGCGTGGATAGCCTCCGTAGTAGCAAATGGAAGCGAAATGATGCCCCATTTGGTGACTCTCTTGAGGAACTCAGGGCACGTGAGGAGAATTGCCTCAGCGTGGACGTACTCGACAGTAGGGCCAAGTTCACCTCCTGCCATCGAGCCAAAGTAGATGGAAATCTTGGCGCTATGTACATCTGTTGTCAGTACTTGTTGACATAAGTTGATAGAAGTGTCGACTTACCCCTCGCCAGTCAGTCGCTGTGCAGGTCCAGGTTCATCCATGTTTGCTGTGCCTTGGATTGGAGGCAGGGACCTAAGTTAACTTGAGCACACGGAAACAAAAGAAACAAAGAGTGAGAAGAAGTGAAAGGGACACTCACGCTTTTGTTTGTTGGTGCAGTAACGTAGAGAAGTTGACTTCGAGCGGAAGTCGAAGAATGTTTTGAGGGTGAAAGGAGGAGAGAGGGGAAGAAGCTCGAGCTCGAGATAAATGTTTTGATATACGGCGGGTAGTGCGATTTGACGTGTGACGAAAAAGGCATCGGTGCCCTGGTGACCTTTTTTACAAGGCACACCACACTAACTAAACGTCATTGGCCTCCTAAACCAGACGCTCATACGCTACTCTTCTTCAATCCAGGTATCTGGCCCTCTAAAAGCATCCTGCATGAGCACTGAGTGCTTGTCTATAGGCCCTATGTCCTCACAGGAATATGTATGTGTGCTCTCTTCTATTATCCCCCTCCATACACTCCAACATATTTTACCACCCCGTCTCCCAATCTTCATCCGACCCTCGTCGTCCCTTCATAATATTCGTCTTGACCTTGCATTATCATCCATTCGCGTCTGTGTCGACAGGGACCAAAGCAGACACATCCGTGACTCGACTGTGCATCGTTGCCTTCGAGTGACGCTGACAACGCTGACATTCGACAAGCGTTACACTCGCTTCGCCCTTCAAATCATGCATATCATCACTCTCTTCTCCAGTGCCATAACCATGAGCACCTCGTATGCATTTATACTCCAGCCCCTGACTCGCTTTTCCCTCTGGTATCTACAACTCGAACGCAGTAACTGACTGCCCCAAGTCATCGACGTGCTTTCGGTGCGTAGCGCGCTTCTGTATCTCGTATCGATCACACTGTCTTCCCAAACGCAACATCATAGCAGTAGAACTCGTTAGTGACGGTTCGACACTTGGCCCCCTGAAGCTCCTGGCTAGTCTTTAACCACCGGGAGACATCAGACCTTACCAAGCCGTCAACTGCGATGCTACAGCTTGCCACAAATCCCATATTCTCTTTCACAGTACCTTCGACGTCTCCAGAAGACCTCGAGATGCTACAAGTCTTTAGGAGCTTCGTCAAGGACCGCTGTGGTACATGCCAAACTAGCATACCTCGCAAGACGATCAATTACTCATTGTTGTTTTCCTTCCCACATATTTGAGTCTCTCAGGGGCCTTTGTTTGACAGCCTGTATGTTTATTCAATTATGATTTCGTTGATACCATCTTGCTGACAAGAGCGCTACAGAACCCTTCAGGCAGCACTACCTTAACAAGTGTCCAAGTCGCTAGAACACCATATTCATCGATACGACCGTCAAAAGGAGTTTTCCTCTCCTCTCCATCAGTCATTCCAACTCTTATTGACCTTGAAGCACCCTCCTCGGGTAGCAATTCGTTGTAAGGTGAGAGGAGCACACCCCAGGAGACTACCTCGAAGCACCGAGTTGCCATGGATGGCCCCTGAGCTAGTCACAGACTATCCCTTGGACCTTGAAGATCACCAAACTACTGCCTTAACTTCTCCCAATGGAAGAGAAGTGCGTCTAGTGGGCTTATTTAGAACTGAGGCAACACTCCAACTCTGTCTTGACGCTCTCAATGACCTAGTTCGGGACGCTCGACCGCTGGAGGCCATAGACTCCTGCAAGACTACCGCTATTAGAACCTGCCTATCACCTTGACAATTTGACGACAACAGCCAATAGCTTCGAAGTCAAAGAGGCTCAGGAGTTGAGCGATCTCATACCGAGACACACTCTCTCAATTATTAACGTCACTACTCCATCAGGGCCTTGCAACACTCCTCTTTGCCCTCAGAGGCATTCTTGTTGCAGCAAAACTATACAGATGAACACTTCTCTCTTTGTCGGAAGTACTTGGCGGCAGCTGGTAAGCCGGGGGCTCGGTTTGTATTCTTCTCATCACGCTGGGCAGTCAGGATTCCATCATGTTTCTATTCTTATATCATTCCAGTTGCATTACCGCTGACCTATGCTGTCCGAATAGCTAGCATTGGCACACTCCCCCTTATGATCAAGGTCGACGATCCCTCATAACCCTCGAAGTTCCCGCCCCAACTATGCCTTCGCCGACTTTATGAATCTACCCTTCAAAGCCCATCCCAGATTTGAGACAGAAGGCATAGTTCCTCTCCAAGTTTTAACCCCATCCGACCAAACGCCCCACTAATCCAAGAGGAGAATGCCATCAGAAGACCGTTTCTCCCTAACGTCAATACTACGTTTGCGTTGTTCCAAGCCGACCATGGAGATCCCAACATATCTCAAGTCTGGTTCGAATGCAGATCGGTCGGTTGCTGCGTTCTTTTTGATGGAATTACTGCGAGCGCCTTGACCCCTTAGTCTCGAAAGCCTTGTGAACTTGTTGCCACTGGACTACGCCCACCACCTTATTGCGAAACGCGAATCTGGAGAGCATCTTCTTGTTGATCACATCCTTAGACCCAGACAATCTGCGAAATTAGACGTGTCGACAAGGCTTCTCTCCAGTACTAAGATTTGTGCCAGAGCAATGAGGACTCAGGCAGGCAGGCCTTGGCTCTGGCTATACTCATCCAAGTTTGCTGTCAGTATTCTAAAGGTTTCCCAACAGGCTCTTGGTGAAGAATCACATCAGTTGCTCTATACAACATCTCAGTCAGCGACGAAGCACCCCACTGCCGCTATTGCGGCCTTGGGCAAACAAGCGAACAGAGAACCTTCTTGGCCAGGGCTGAAGACTTCCCGTAGTCATATGTTCAGTGGCTTCCAATTCTACATGCATGCAAGCGTCTCGAATACTGAGAGGTCACAGCAAGTTATGGGAGGACTCTTCGTGGATGCCCTTTACGGTGGTGGTATGTACACTATCAGCTGGGTGAGTCCTTGCTTCTCGTTGGCCAGGTCTGATTCATCCCTGCTTCTCTGGTGAGAGCATTTTCTCTCGATGCATTTCTGTTCACTGGGGGTATGAGATTACCTTCCACCAACGGTGATGTAAGACTTCGAGGAGGTCTGCTGAATTCAGTAGAAGAGTGATGCATCAAATCACTCACGCATTGTCACTTCTGGTAGCTATTTCGGTAAAGTAACTTGTTGCAACTGAGTGCACTTTATGTCCAGGTGGCCTGGAGCAAACGGTATAAGCATACTTATATCAGAAATGAAGAACTACTCTGCATCTGATTATGGAATATCTTCACCCTAAACACTGACAGTTTACTGTCCCGCTGGCCGCTTTGAACCGACATTTGTTGGCTCTGGCGGCTCACCTGTCTCTTCTTCCCATTTGGCTCTCATCTTGAGAAACTCGGACTTCCCGATGAGAGTTCTGAGACAATCTACGCTACTCGGCCGTGGCTGTTTCTGGCTGTCAATGGCCGCTTCCGAAAAACGGAATGAATCAATAATAAAGTCCAACAGTGCAGCTACAATAGTCAGTGTTTGTCTTAGCATCCCAGTGAACTCAATTCATGTGCCGCAAGAGAAAATACTTACCCATCTCATCGCACCTCTTCTCCCCGACCTTTCTCACCGCAACACTATACTTCTCATGGAAAGATATTTCCTCGATTCCTCTCCCATCCCTCATGCTATTCCATGGGTTGCCAAGTGCCCCAAACCGCCACGGCAACTCCCCAAATACAGCTCTATACATACAAATTCCCAATGCCCAAATATCAGCTGTGCCGTCAAACTCCGTCCTTTCCTGTTCGGGCGAGTGGAAACCAATCGTCCCGTTGGTGCCGGGCTGAGCAGGTATTGTTGTTCCGTTCGCAGGGATTGGGATGATGGAGTCGATGTCGAGGATGACGGCTGTTAGGCGACGTGCTGGAGGGGGGCAGGAGGGGGGCAGGAGGCTGTTTCGCTTACGACGGAACGGGTGAGGTTTTTGAGGCCGATATTAGGTGGTTTGATGTCTGTATGGACAAAGTTATGGGCGTGAAGAAAACTGAGGCCTTGGAGACAATCGCGGAGTATAATTTCCAATTTCGTCCAGCTCTCAAGTATTAGTGCCCAGTCTGTTCCCGTGCAGTAGGGTCGATCTTACTGTGTTTGACTCTGCTTCGGCAAAACCATTAGAGTATTCTCAACAAAAGGTTCAAGGACTAAGTGAAACTCATCAACTTTGCCTTCCATGTGCATCACAGAGATACATGTCAACACATTCTTCTGATGCTCTCTCTCCAACATTCTTGAAAGTGATCGGACCATATACACCTTAGATCGAACAAACTCCAAGTTGCCGCGGTTTGGTACCATAGTCTTAATAACAACGACATTCCCTTGTGGCCCCGTCGCTGGCTTGACCCGAACACATGTGCCCATTCCGATCAGATTGGCTCCTGTAATGGTATAGCTGCCTATTGTCTGAGTGGTTACGTTAGGCGTTGGTGTCGCTGATAGTGCATCCTCAGTGGGTTGATCATCACCGTAGATCCCCGGCAGAAAAACCTCCAGCGTCTCTCAAGTCAGGATCGAAACTCCCTTCGCGTATATATCCCCCAAAAATACCTGGTTCCAGAGCCAATGCTTCGGAACTAGCTCTTGGGTCCTAGCGTGCCAGCATCTCTGGAAATATACACCATGCTTTGACCCCCACGGTCAGGAGCTTTTTGGGTGACAAGTCGATACCTCGTGGGAAAGACCTTTGGTGCGGCTGTCGTGTCTTCTTTCTGGGACCTACATCGTGAAACTCAGTGCCTGGTGGCCACCGTCTTCCAGGGCTGGAATCAAGATGCATGACATATCTTGCTTCTTGTAGGGCTGCGAAGGGGCTCGAGGTAAGGGAGCTTTGGGCTTTCGGGTGGTTTCAGATCAAGTCCATACGCCCAACAATGCGTTGCTTCCTCTGTCTCTTACAGCTTTCCAAGATTCCCAGGACTGAGAGTCTGTGGCTGAAGACATCATCACCACGCAACAAGAGAGGCATGCATTTTTCAATTCCAGGAGGGATCTTTGTCCAGTTGAGAGAAATTTCAGGCCTTCTTTGTACATGTGCGCTGATACATTAGCCAGCGCAATCTTACTTTTGGGACTGTTGCATGCTAGAATCATACCCTTTTTATATATACTCGCAGGATGACAGGCACACATGAAGGAAATAGTGAGATGAGGTAATTTCATCTCACCGACAAGTAAAGATATCCAGTCAACGTGATCCGGCCAGCCAAGGTCCGAAAGCACGTGTGTGCCCCGGGTGGCAGACTTAGCCGCAGGCTCGCTCTTCACCCACTTGATCTATACTAGAACGCATTGATGCCCCTCCATATTCGTATCGTCATCGCCGTCTCAATGGCTTCATCATACCGACTACTAGCCTTTACTATCGGGAATCGTGACGAAAAGCCGCAATTGCTTGTTGTCACCCACGAAGAGGAAAGATGCCATGGGGCACTTTGACATAGGGACAAGAGACAACGTGCTCTATTATAACAAAGGTAAGTGCTTCCTTCTCATATTCAAGTGATACACAAGAGCCTCGTCTGCGATTTCCTATAGTCATTGTCAGTTCTTAGACATACGTTACGAAATCGGCGGTTCTACTGCGCCAGCACAACGCCAGATACGAGATCAAGTGCCAATGTGATGAATATAGACTAATGGGGAAAGGTAAATTGCCTTTCTGTAAGCTTATATGACCATATACTTGAGTATATATAAGTCAGGGGCATGACAACCGCTTAAAGAAACGAAAGAGGTGGGAGGATGGAAGTGGGAAGAAATGCGATATATATATACTTCAGGACCGCAAGTAGAGGAATCAGTGAGAGTCTCATTACCCTCCGAAATTGTGTCAAATCTTTACTAAAATGAATTCCTTGTTTCTATTTGCCGAATGGGAAACATGTCCCAACCGGCAAAGGGCTTCTCCTTCGCCTGTTCCATATGTTGTACGAAGCAATACAATTGATCATTTGCTCTGCCAACACCAACATCTCAATGATATCAACGTCGGTAGCAGTAGTAAATCACACCACTCGCTAATCGCCTGTTGTCCCCAATCACTTCTCTTGTATGTGACGGTGCCTAAGTCAAACTTAAGTTAACATGAGGGACAGCGTACCAACAGCGTCTTGGTTTGCAACTCTCACTCAGCCAAAACGGAGACAGAACAGTTACACAAACACAAAGCAAGAGACACAAGAGCCCGCATACTATACTGACTTTGCCGCAAGTGCGCAATCATATGCTAGATGCATAGTCTAATGCTGTGACTGGAACGAGCACTCGCTCAGCAACCTGTGTCACCAGCAGATGCCACAAGCATCAAGACCATACCACAACTTGCAAACATTACCTCAGACAGGCTGGGCTACACCAACATGATAGCCAAGAGTTCAGAAGCATATGGCTTCAAGACAAGCTACATGTCCCGTATTTTGCTTGTATACAGTTGTTACACCTCACTTCAAGTCACATATCACAGAGTCAGAATTGACTAGGTAAATTCCATCTTTTTGCAGCAAATAACATGGCCCCAACAACCATGCTCCGATAAAAACATGCTCTTATACCTTCTTCGCTTTCCTCTAACCACCCAATGAATAATCCCCCTCATCACTTTTACAAGCCTTTTAACCCGCTGCAAAGTGGCAATCGTGATTCCAGGACAAGGAAACGAATCGTAAATAATCACATTACTGCCACACTTGTACGGTATGTCTAAAACCGAGACAAAGCTTTCGATACATCATGATCCTTTCAACGCCCGCTTTGCTTCTGTTGTTCATCTCTAAGCGACCGACGCGATGACTAGCGCAGCCACGTTCTCCTCTTCGCTTCGCACCGTGATCTTTGTCGTGACACCAGTTTTTGATGAGTAAGCCATCCGTACGTTGGCAACCACCCGACCTCCACCAACTGTCTTGCCGAGAAGCTTGAGTGTGTGGGTGGTCTGGTTGACGGGCACATCGGTACCCTCGAGAGGCTGGAGCGACAAAGCCTTTGTAAGTTGATCTGTAGCGTCTGTGGAATTTTTAGTATCATGTCTTCTGTGAACTCAGCAGTCGACTTACCCGCAATGCTCTCCATACCGCTCAATTGGAGGGTTTCTGTAACCTCCTCACCAGAAGCACCAACCTGCTCCCAGATGTGGCTGAAGTTGCCAGCGAATGTGGGAATCACGTAGTCACTGCCAGCAAGGTCGAACTCGGCCACCTCATACTCATCATCGTAACCGGAATCCTCGGGCTCGCCTGTTGAGGGGTCGATCTCCTTGCTGGTGAACTTGAGGACGTTGGAGAAGGTGGAGATGGGCAGGGAAGCCTCGCCGCCAACCTTCTTAAAAGCAACATAGACCTTGCCGGGCTCATCAGTCGCAAGCTTCTCAGCCTGGATGATGAAGACCTCCTCGAGCTCCTCCTCGTCCACGGGAGTAGCGACAACGGAGACGTTCTCAAGGACAGTGTCGGGCAAGGTGTTCTTAACCTCATATTGGAGGACAATGTGCTCCTTGAAGATGTGCTTGACCAAGCTGACAACGTACTCAGTCTCTGCCTCAGTGAGCTCGATAACAGGCGAAGACTTGAGGACACTGCCGAACTCCTTCATCTCCGGGATCTCGAGCAGCTCCTGGGCATACCGTTGAGCCTGAGCAGAAGCAGAAGCAACAGCCTCGGCTCCGGTAGGCTTGGTGGGGCCAACCTTGGGAGCCTTGAGTGTAGGGGCTGTGGCAATCAGCTTCTTGGATCGGTCTTCAGCGTCGGCCTGCTCCCGAGTAACCACAGGAATCTTGGCAATATCGAAGGGACTATCGAAAGCTGACTTGTCGTCTGATGTGACGTACAGGACAAGCTGCTGCTCGAAGTAGGGAAGAGAGAACATGTTCTCTGTTGGCGCATTAGCAGTATTCCACAGTCAGTCGTTAACTCATGCTTACCATTCTTGACGAATCGAGCTGCCATCTCATCATCCTCCTCATTCATGAGCTTCAGGTTAAGGGCAGCACGATCACGGACCTCGTCATCGACATCATCCAAGCATCGGGTGAGGAGGACACGGACACTGCTCTTAACCTCAGGGTCCTTCTGGCCAACACCGAACTTGGCAAGGGCAGTGACAGCAGCAGCTCGCACGATAGCGTTCTCAAGAACCACTCGGTTGTAAATATATCGGATATACTTGGTAGGCTGAGCGGTCTTGGGACCCTCAAGGCCGATAAGGTGAAGAATTCGGACAGCCAGCTTAGTGAACTCGCAATCCTCAATGAACTCGCAGAGGTGGGCAAGCGCATCCTCCTTGGAATCAGGGACGAACTTGATCAAATCGAACATGCTCTCCACAACTGCCCTCTTGAACTCGTATCCACCCTCATCGCGGAGGATACCGCTGAGGAAGGTGAGCATACCAGCCTGCTTGCTGGGAAACTTGAGGCACAAGGTTCGGATAGCCTCCACGATTGTAATCTTGAACTCGTCGGTAATCTCGGACATGAAGGTGGAAATCTGCTTCATTAACCTGTCGACACTGGCCTCGTTACCGGTCTTAAGGAGCGTGGTGATGGCGAAAGTGGCAATGGATCGGTTGCTGTTTGAGATGAGAAGCTCGATGTCGGGGTTGCAGGCGTTGACGGCGGTAGGCTTGAAGCTGGCAAAGTTGTGGAGGATTCGCAGAGCTGCGAACTTGGTAACAGCGCGGGGAGAGGTGAGGAACAGCTGAAGAACGTGGACGGCTTGCGCTACCTCAGCATCGGTAACATCTCGCATGTCGCAGATAGCCTTGGCAGCCTCAAAGTTGACCATTTCGCTCTTGTGTCGCAGCCAGCCGTCGAGGAGCTGCATCATGGGCTTCCTCAATGAAGCATCCTCCTCAGCGAGCTGTGCAGCAAGTCGAACCAGCATGATGATAGCAGCGGGGTTCTTGAGAGCACCAGCAGCGCCGAATTGCTGAACCATCTTGACAAGGGCCATTCGGTCGTGCATGCGCATCTGATATAGGAGTCCGACAGCGTGGTATTGCGACATGGTTGAGTGGTTCATGGGAATTTGGCTGCTTGAGGTGGAGAATCCCAGAGAGAAGCCACCAGAGGACTTGCTAGAAGCAGCGGCCTCCTGGGTCTCACTCTGCCATCGTCGGACAACATCCTTGGCGATGGGAAGGAGGTGGTATGAGGAAACGAGGGCGGCAGAGGATACGGAGGGGTTCTTATCGACAATTGCGGTCTTCATAACTCGTTCGATCGATTGCACGGTCGTGGCCTTTACAGTGTCAGCTTCCAGGGGTGTCGGTGTACCTGTCCGCAAGGCAACCTACATCAATAATACGGCAGAGGGCGCGGATGGCATTGGGTCGGTAGATAGCGTCGGTGCTGCCGCCAGTATCCTTCATAATCGTGCTGGTAACCATAATAATATCCTCAGCTGAGTTGGCAAGCTCCTTGATAACAAGGTGGACCATCTGTCGGAGACTGGCATCCTTGTTCTGGAAGAGCTTCGAGATACCGAAGAAGAGGGTTGTAGCTTCGTTGGTGGGGAACTTCTCTCCCGTGTAAAGCAGGAGAGCGATCTTTGTGAGTAGAATGCGACATCGTCGAGGCTGGATAGGAGAGCTGTTGAAGAGTCGTGCTGTTGGACTATTTAGCTTGACTGTGGGGGGTTGAATATGAACAAGGCGATTGTGGGAGACGGACCTTCTTGGAAGACTTGAGTTCGGTCAACCTTGACCAGCCCGAGGTCGGCGTCTTCGTCCTTCTTGCCGTAACTCATGTTGGGCAACTGGGTTGAGGTGAAAGGTTTGGTCGAGGGAGACTTGAGGTTGCGGTCGAGGCGCTCCTAAGGTAGAATCACCACGTCGCAGTTACGCTTCAGGGATGAGTGGTGCCGCATCACGTGATCTTATCAGCCCCTTATCGGACGGGGATTCGTGTCAACTTTGGCATTGGCTTCAGCTAGGAAGTTGACGATAGAATTCCAATTGCCGAATCTTTGGTCTTTTATGGTGGTCAAGCTTTCTCTTATGCCTCTTACCTTTTCACCTCTCATATAATTGGAGTTTTCATATACCATTGTCCCACTGATATGGCCACTGTCCTTAGGTAAGGTTGCTGCTGGAGAATGGAGCATTGCAGCTTCAGGTACCCGCAGTCTTTCAGATGTTCATTTAAACCTACATTAATGCTCTAAGATATCCTAATAGCTTGGGTTACTACTAGAGACTGTCTCTTATACTATGATTACCATATTTACTTGCCAAAAAAAAGTTCTTGAGGCTCTTTTCATAGCTCTCATCCTCAAAAGGTGACATCATGTCGACCCTGAATCCATCCACCCACACCGAACTTCCAGCCGGACCCAATTTTCCGGGTCGCATCTTTAAATCCCCCAGCTCCATTCTCTCAACCTCAATCAACGACCCAACTTGTCGCCCAGAATGAAGTCAGTAACCCGAGTACCACTTCGCATTGCGCCTCGGCTCGTCCAGCGCCCGGCCTTTGTCCGTCCAATTCACTCGACCGTTGTCAAGGCCGCCAATGTCGCTCCAGTGGTCGGCACCGGCCCGCCACCTGAGCCGCCGATCCAGCCCGCCGAAAATGTCCATCAGCGAGTTGCGAGGCGGAGAAGACAGGCTGAGATGCTCAAGAATGCTAAGGAGCTTCGAAATGCTAGTTCTGGAAAGGGAGGCGGTGGTTTGAAGAAGCGATTCTGGAAGGACGTTTCTGTGAAGGAAGTTGACGGTTAGTCGAAATACTTTCTACCCCACCATCAAAGCGTATGCTGATGAGATACAGGTGCTCTTCAAGTCTTTCTCGATACTCGACCGTTGAGACATCCTGTGTCAAAGGAGGTCGTTCGAATTCCCATCACCAAGCCGGACCTTGCCTCCGCTCTCGCTCTCGAATGGGATCTTTTGACTTCTGCCCAAGATGCTACAAGACATCATTTGATCCCTCTTACAAGTCTTACATGCCGAGCTCTCGACATAGCTGCGGCTGATAACACTGCCGGAGGTGAAATTTCAGAGGTTCGAAATGCCATTGCTACAACATTATTACGATACCTCGATACCGATTCCATTCTCTGCTGGAACCCTCCTGCAGGAGCGCACGATCGCAAGAATGAAGCTGGAGAGTCGCTACGAGATGTACAGAAGCGCACAGCCGAGGAGATTGTGTCTTTCCTGACAACACATGTTTGGCCAGGCGTCACCATCAACCCTGTCCTTGACGGCCACTCCATCTTGCCTCAGTCACAGGCCCCTGGGGTTCGCGAGATTGTTCAGGGCTGGATCACTGGTCTCGATGCTTTTGAGATTGCTGGACTTGAGCGTGCCGTATTGGCTGGCAAGAGTCTCATTGCTGCTGCACGATTCGTTGTTGAGTGGACTGAGGGATCAGTCGCAAGGGGTCATCTGAATCCTGGTCAGAAGTTTGGTGTTGAAGAAGCCGCTGCCGCTACCAGTCTTGAAGTTGACTGGCAAACCGGACAGTGGGGAGAGGTCGAGGATACCCATGATGTCAACAAGGAGGATGTGAGAAGACAGCTGGGCAGCGTTGCGCTGTTGGTGTCTGGCACAGGTTTGAAGGCATAAATAAAATGAGACCGGATAGACGGCACGACTTTGTAAAATATAACGACCTGTAAATTACCAGTTAGATAAAAGGGTTTTGGACTACCTTAGATTGACTTGATAAAAATTAAGCATATTGAGGATCATCCTTCAACTGTTCTCATTCTTATGTCTTTAACTCTCATCAAGTCGTTGACTAAAGTCCTAAGTACGCCTCCTTCAGCCCCCCATCTGTCTCCAAGAACGCGCAGCTACATCGAATTACAACGAGGCCGCCGATTGAGAATTGCAGCCGAATCGCTTGCGTATCATCAAGCGCAAACGTTATTGTACATGGCTTGCTCATCACCAATGCAATCTTAAAAAAGAACTCATGGTGTCTTACCCTACATCGGCATCGCAAACGAGGATTCCACGCCAGGGCTGAGAGCTATCAGCTCAAATAAAGTGAAACCGACACACGCCAGTGCATTCGGGTAAAAACTCTGATTGTCGAGTGGCAGGCTAGGATATGCTTGAGAAATGAGGTGGGAGATCACCGAACGTTACTGTAGATAAACTTCCGATCATCTAACTCTTGCAACCATAAGAATCGGCATCCGTGAGCTTAATTTCCACAAGCAACAGGGTCAAGCTTGATTGCATGTCCAATCGCTTCACTCGTTTGCATCCAAAGTTTCACTTTATGCGACTCACAATAAGCATGCAGCATGTAACATATCGTATTTCTCCCAAGCCTCCCTCTCTCATTCACCAAATGTCCGTTGCTGCCGTTCTTTCAACTGTGGCACAAGGCGCAGAGCCAAGACGAAATCGCCACAGGCTGAGATCCCTAATCCAGATTGAGCTTCAAAGACATCATCCACGACAAAAAGCCGCGCAAGCCGCCTACCCTTCTGATTTTTAAGCTGAAAGGCTAGCCCTCTTACTGCATCCTTCAACTGGCCAAGGCACTACAGCGATTGCCGTCTTTCTTGTGATCAGGAAGAAGGCGAGTCTCATTGGGAAATGACCGAAGATCTGCTTAGTTGGGGTTAGCCTGGTTGCTAGGTAGAGAGGCGGAGTCATGATAAATGAGCCAAGCTGAATGGATCACGCCTGTAACGTGAGACATGGGGGGGCTAGCGAGCCTTGAATTGGCACTCTGATTCAAACATAAAGAAGGGCATTGTTCGACAGAGACGAATAATAGCTGTCTTATTAGTTAGTGAGAGAGACTTACTACATAGAGGACATGCTCTGAATAGAAACACGTTACACAACAGAGCCTTCTTATGCGCAAACCAACGCCCTAAAGCCCAATTATGCAGGTCCAAAACCCCTACGTCAAGGACTTTTCAGCCGTACCGTATTGCCCATCGTCTAAGCAAAAGCCAAGACCACCAGCCAAGCACATCCCGCTAATTCCGTCCCTTTAGATCCTAGCACATCCACCAACCAAGGCATAGCCCGGGGGTGAGGTAGGCAGGGAAAACGCCACTGGGGGCCTTGGAGTTGTTAGTTTAAAGACGAGGCAGCCTCTCTTCTCTTCCCCTGGAGACGTTGTCAGAGACCGTTGTAGCCTTTTGCAAACAACACCACAGAGCTCATCATGAGGTGGACCACGATAACTACAGCCGCGGCTCTGCTCGGCAGCGTTGACGCCGTTAACATCCCGAGATCGAAGGCCGGTAAAGGTTATCTGTCGATGCACGTTGGTACCGTGGAGCGAAACAAGGATAAGCAGCACGACAAGCGTCAAGACGGTGACGCTATCGCTGTCCGACTCGAGAACAAAGATTTCTTCTACGCGACAGACAGTATGTCACTATGTTCCTACTAACCAACCAACTACAGTTGTTAATGCTCTCTAGTTGAAATCGGTACTCCTCCTCAAAAAGTCACAGTCCTTCTCGATACCGGCTCCAACGAACTCTGGGTAAACCCGGACTGCGAAGAAGCTCAATCCGCTACTCAATACAACCAATGTCTTGACTTTGGACAATACGACCCTCGAAAGTCAAAGACACCACCCATCGGTCCTTTTGGTGGCGAGACGCTCAACTATGGCGACGCGTCCGACTCAACGACGCATACATCTGCGACGATTCGATACTATACAGATCTCATGACATTTGGAGACTCAAAGTTGAGAAACCAGACTTTCGGTGTCTTGGTTGAGAGCAATGGTATCTCACAGGGTATCCTCGGTCTTGCGCCTGATTTGAGGGCTGGATTTGACGGCGATGAGCCTTATAGCTTATTGCTCACTTCCATGGCGGACCAGGGACTTATCAACAGTCGCGTGTTCGCGCTTGATCTGCGACACTCGGATGATACAGAGGGTGCTCTGATCTACGGTGGTATTGATCGCAGCAAGTATATTGGCAAGCTGGAGACCCGCCCTATCATTCGTGGTGAGGGTGGTGAGTACCGTCTCGCCGTTGAGTTGGATAGTCTCGGCGTCACCATTAGCGGTGATACAGAGGACATTCGTGTCTCCAGCTCTGACTCCAACGTTATGCTCGACTCTGGAACGACTCTCACCCGCATGCACATGTCGGTCGCGCGACCAATTCTGGAGGCTCTCGATGCTCAGAACGATGGTGAGGGCTTTTACATGACCGACTGTGAAAACCGCGACCTCGATGGCACGGTTGATTTTGGGTTCGGTGACAAGATAATCAAAGTTGCCTTCAGCGACTTTATTCTTGAACTTGGACCTGGAACGTGCTACATTGGTCTTGTACCTACCAGCGACCAGCAGATTCTTGGTGACTCTGTTCTGCGAGCCGGATACTTCGTCTTTGACTGGGATAACAAGGAGGTCCATCTCGCTCAGGCTGCTGACTGTGGTGATGAGGACATTGTTGCTGTTGGATCTGGCTCTGACGCTGTGCCCAGTGAGACTGGCAAGTGCAAGAGTTCTGATATCACAGCTACTGGACGTGTAAGTCATAACACCTCGTACTCCTGCGTGATTTAACTGACAACCTTGATAGGCGGCTACTGCTACTGGCACAGGCGGCTCGTTCCCTACCTCTGCGTACACCACCACTTACACCATCACCTCATGTCCCGACTTCGAACGCGACTGTGCCACAGGCGTCGTGACGACACAGACCTTCAGCGGTCGACCAACCGTCACAGTCACTGCCGGAGCCGGTAGTGGCGGTGATGACGATGACAATGCCGCATGGCAGCCTACACCCCTCAGCTGGGTGTTTGCTGTCATTGGCGGGTTTGCTCTCGGAGTCAACTTGCTATAGACGGGGATATGGTTGTACATACTTTAATGACATCTCTTGGACATGACGATTGTAATTGATAGACCGCATTTAGGGTATGCGTAGCATGAAGCATACGGCGGCGTTTGGTCTTTGCATTATCTCACCTTGTACCCATGAATTGCGTGACTTGGAAATTGCTTCAGCTGTACTGGGCCTCATCGCGTGTATGCTGTGTTCAGTAGAAAGGGAGCACAGCATGTCATGGCTTCACGATCGGGAGATACTTTCGGAGAATTTCTTCCCTCGATGTAGACTTTTTGTGCACCCGTCGTGTTGGATCAACGTGCTTTGCTCGTGGTGCCGCAACAGCTGACAGCCACATCTTGCGCAACGCGGGAGGAAGACTTCGGATATCTCGGGAGACACTCTGTATCCATCAAGAAATGGTCGTGTCTGTGTAATCTCAATCGCGGGAGTCTATTGAGTCTTTTTCTTGAGAAACATCGGCGCTCTGCTGTAGAATGCAGAATCGCGAAGGTCGATGAATGACATCTCTCTTGAAGCTCTCACAAGGCTGTCGTGCATCGCCAGGGAGGTGCGAGATTTCTGACTCAGAGAGTTACATCGTGCCCCCGTTTCGTAAATCTGATGGGTGATAGCTGTTGGCGGTGAGCAAAAGGCGAAAAATTCAACTCTGATCGGATTACAAGTTAAGAGAATTGTTGGTTCCAGTGGGTGAAGTCGTTATGGCGAGAAGCAACAGAACCAGGGCGCTGAAGTCAATTTCACCAACATACGAAAAGCAGTATATGTTAGTCTCTAACCAGTAGCCAGAATCAAGTGTGTAGTTGCTCTTGATGAGTAATTTCGGTATCTGGCAACATTCTCTCTGCCTTTTTAGGCAATCTGAGTTCATCCTGACTGGTGGATGTCAGCGCGGGTAGAAACGTGCAACGGTAAGCTTACTTGAGCTTAATTTGACTTTCGATCGGAAAGTTAGCGATATAAGTTGCTCACGTAGTACAATGCAGCTTCTTCCCTCTCCATAGCACCGTGAATAGAGTCGTAGTCTATGGTTATACATGAATTCTCATCGAGGGACAACGCTCCTTATCGAGACGGAGGACGTTGACATGGCGGAACTAGGGCGGAATTCGATGCAAGCCACATACCGAGGCATCAAAGATACGGTCCACTTCCTCTACCCCAATTCCTGCAACGATAGAAGACATACAGAAGCTACTAAGCTCAAAATACCAAATACCAAGAAATAATGCCAACCTTAATTTTTTTAGTCACATGCACCTCGACTTCAGCTTTGACCCCAAAACCATGATCTACGTAACCCTATGGCAACGACCCTATTTCCTATACCTCGGCTGGCACCGAGGTCTTGATATCGCAGCTAATAGGGCCAAGATTGGTGTAATGCGGAGATAGTGGGAATCAAACCGCGCTAAATTGGGTCTTCCCCAGATTTGGAGGAGGCCCCGAAGCGACAAGGAGAAGAGAGAAGCAGGGAACCAACTACGTAGTACATATTCAGCTCCTCATCTTTTTTTCCCATTTCCTCTCCTCTATTCTCCTCATTCTCTTCTCTTCCCTCTTCCCCTTGAATACCCTCCTCTAATCCCTATCCAAGATGGTCTTCTATCCTCCTCCCTCGGTTAGCTTGCCTTTCGGTAAACTCACCCTGTCGTCGGTTTCAGCTTCTCTGCTCACATTCCTTAGAACCTCCCGAGTCAATCACCATCCCGGACTTCATCTTCAGCGATAAGCACGCTCGCAAACCTATTGCTCAGTCCAGAAATCCCTTCACATGCGGTATCTCTGGTAAGACGTACACCACAGAAGAGGTCATCCAGCGTGAGAAACTTCTCGCGCGTGCTCTTGCAAAACGCCTTGGCTATGATGTCCACGATGGAACAGAGTGGGATAGAGTAGTGGCGCTCTTCTCAGTCAACACTGTACGTTTGAGCTCAGTCACACAAAATTCCAACTAACGTATAAGATCGACTACATTACCATGACCCATGCTGTTCATCGTCTGAACGGAATCGTCACACCCGCCAGTGCCGCATATTCTGCCCCAGAACTCGAGCATCAGCTCCGCTCATCCGGCGCAAACGCCCTCTTCACTTGTGTTCCTCTTCTCGAGACTGCTCTCACTGCCGCGAAGGCTGTCGGTATCCCTGAGGATCGTGTCTTTCTTCTACCCGTGCCCGGCTTCGAGTCCAAGCCACCTTTCAAGTCAATTGATGATCTAATTGCAGAGGGTAAGGATGCGCCTGAACTTAAGCCTCTGAACTGGATCAAAGGCCAAGGTTTGAGGCAAGTTGCGTATCTATGCTACTCTAGTGGAACATCAGGTCTCCCCGTAAGTCTCACTGAATATTGATGAGGTGAATGAAGGGCTTATAAATCGTAGAAAGCGGTTGAGATCACTCACGTCAATGTGATCGCAAACGTTATGCAAATGACAGTCCAAAACGCAGAGGGCCGAAAAGTAGCGGGAGTCGACACTCAGGTTCAGCTTGGTCTCTTACCACTCAGCCATATTTACGGCCTCGTCCCAGTCGCTCACTGGGGTAATGTCATCTCACCCTCTTCCCACGTCTCACCGAACTAACTTGTATCAAGGCATCTACAATGGCGATGAGACAGTCATTTTGCCCAAGTTCGAGCTCAAGATGTTTCTTGCCACCGTTCAACGCTTCAAGATCGAGCAAATGGCCCTGGTCCCTCCCATCATGGTCCAAATGCTGAGTCACAAGGCTGAGTGCCAAAAGTACGACCTCAGCTCTGTCCGCTTCATCTTCAGCGGTGCCGCTCCCCTTGGAAAGGAAACAATCTTTGGCTTGAATGAAATCTGGCCCAAGTGGAATATCTGTCAAGGCTACGGTAAGCCCCCTTCAATCACGCATGATGTCTCGTCACTAACTTTGTAGGTCTCACTGAAACGTCACCCGTGGTCTCATCAACTACCGAGCTCGACATCGATCCCGGCTCCTCTGGATCCCTTCTTCCTGGCATCAAGGCCAAGGTCATCGATGCTGAAGGCAAAGAGGTTACGGAATACAACACCCCTGGTGAACTCTACGTTCAAGGCCCCAGTGTTGTTCTGGGATATCTCAACAATGCAAAGGCCACAGCTGAGACCTTTGTAAACCACAGCGACGGACGCTGGATGCGAACAGGTGACGAGGTTATCATTCGCAAGTCACCCAAGGGCATTGAACATCTTGTCATCGTGGACCGAATCAAGGAGCTTATTAAAGTCAAGGTAAATCTCACATCTTTGACGCCCTTGCTCACCTACTTACATACTCTTAGGGCCACCAAGTCGCACCAGCTGAGCTCGAAGCTCATCTTCTCGCCCATCCTCTTGTCGACGACTGTGCCGTTATTCAAGTCCCTGATGACCGAGCTGGCGAAGTCCCCAAGGCCTTCGTTGTCAAAGCACCCGAAGCCAAGGGCAAACCCGACGAGGAGATCACAAAAAGCATCAACAAGCACGTCGAAGAGCACAAGGCGCGCCACAAGTGGCTCAAGGGCGGCATCGAGTTTATCGAGATCATTCCCAAGAGCCCTAGTGGCAAGATCCTTCGACGTCTATTGAGAGACAAGGAGAAGCAGGCCCGCAAGGAGAAGGGAGCTAAGCTGTAATGATATGGTGCATAGAGTGTAAGAAAGAGAAGGAAGTTCATCCTTCCTACCAGGAAGTCGAGCGATTAATGACTGTTAGATAACTTAACAAACTTATCATATATCTTTGACCTCGTGGCAAGCCTATGCTACTGAATCCCGGCTTCATGGTGTCGGCGCCAGGCCAAACGTAAGAAGAAAAGCACGATGTTCAGCGAATTCAATCGACAATCCAGAACGAGTAAGATCGTCGCCAAATGGAATTAAACTCTTACTGAACGGGACGATCTCCAATTAACGACTTATTGCTCAAAGTGCTCCTGGGAATCATAAAACCCATCTGCCGTGCTCTCATCCTGCACATCGGACTGATGCCATCGCCAAATTAAGGATCTCCCTGAAGAGACTGTAGATCAGGATTAATGCAGTTTCCAGAATCATTCATGATATCATATTGATGCAAGTTCGAGCATTCATTAAAGCAATAAGACGACTGCATTGTATTGAATGAAGTCTAACTGAGATGTCTATAAAGCGAATGGAACTTTTGTATTATATCGATTCATTAATCTTTACCTGGAAACTCATAATATCCCTGCCCCTTTTCATGGGATATTTTTCGTGGGTCTGTCTCGAAGAATTCTTAAAAGACCATGCCCTTGGCCTGCTTGCTTTGAGCATCCTTCTCCTTAATGTCGATGTTCCTCCACATGAAGAGGCAGACGACGCAGAGAGGGATGAACGCGCAACCAGCGTAGATCATCTTTTGCTGCACATAGTCATAAGCAGCAATGATAGCGTCTCGCTCAGGGCTACCAGCGGGGTAAGACAGTTGGACGTTGATGTCGCCATAGATGGTAGCAGTCATGTTCTTGGCAGACTCGGGGAGCTGCTTGGCAAGCTCGGTGGGTAGCATGTTTGTCCAGATGCCACCAGCAATGGCCACACCGATAGAGGAACCGATACCACCGAACATACCCCAGATGGCCAGAGCGACGGCGACATCCTGATGCTTGACGGAAGACATGACTGCGATACGGGCAGTCAAGGACCAGATACCACTGTAGATACCGTTGAAAAGCTGGCACATGACTAGCCAGTTGACAGCAGTCTCAGGGTGACGGAAGTGAATGAGAAGGGCGGTACCGAGAACCAAGAAAGGCACACCGACGAAAGAAGGCCACTTGAAGCGTCCCAGGTATCGGATGGCGATACCAACGAAGGGTCCAACGAAAGCAGCCATTAGAGAGAACGAGTTGAGGATATAACCAGAAGTAGTGACACTCTCAAAGTGAACAACCTGCAAGTAAGAGCCGTAATAGGTGTCCCAGCAGAAGATAGAGGCAAACATAATACCATAGATGAGACATGCTCCCAAAATGGTGCGATCGGCAAGTAGGTGGAAGGGAAAGTAAGGCACAGGGGCGAAGAACTTCTCCCAGACAACGAAGCTGGCAATGAGAACGACACCAAGAATTGGCATGGCAATGATGTAACCAGTGGCCCATCCGTTGGGAGCAGTAGCAGCGATACTGAAAGGGAGCAGGAGTAGAGCCCAGCCGGCACTGGTCAGGAAAAGACCAATAACTAGAACAATGTTAAAGACTGTGCGTCCAAAGCGGACAAAGAGTAAACTCACCATCGAACTGCACAAAGTAATACTTGAAGGACTCCCAAATAGTGCGGTTGTGTACCTTCTCAGGAGCAAGGCCAAACTTCTTGGCCTTCATCTCATTCATGATGAAGATAACCATGACGGGAATACAAAACGCCAACAGGATGATACAGAAGGAACCAAAAGCCCATCGGAAGTTGACGTTCTTCAAGAAGAGCTCAGCAATCTTGGGACCGGCGAAAGTGGAGCTGATGGTAGGCGTGTAGTTGATACCCATGATGATCAATCGGTTGCGGAGAGTCGTGGTGTCAGCGACAACAACGTCAATGACATAGATGAGACCGAGATGGCCAACCCAGTAGAACGTATGCGCAGCAGCATACATCTCGACGCTGTTGCATGTAGCCTTCATGATCATACCGACAACAATCAGGAGAACCATGGCACCGAAGCCCCAGACTCGACCCCAGATGTCAATGATCTTGGCAAGAGTCAAGTTCCAGACGGCACCCAGAATCGAGGCTACGATACCAGTTGATGCGAGAAGACCGTGTGAAGCGAAGGCTGAAGTGACGTATGGAATGAGGTTGCTCTGCACATTCTGGAGCAGACTATCGACGAAGGAGACGAGGAACAGACTAGAAGATACAGGATCAGTATGGTCATGGCAAGGTAAGCTGACCACTTACAAGACAAATGTGGCAATCAGCATCTTCTTGGTCCAGACGCTGGTGATGGCCTCGGCTTTCTTGACACCCTGCTGCTTGAACTCATCGTCGGAGAAGTCCTTGAGATCCTCATCAACCATGATGTTGTTGTTGGCGGGAGCCTTCTCAATGTCTGGGACAGACACTTCGTTGACGGGCTCAGGCCCGTTCATGGTATGAGTCGCCATTGGAACGAAATATGTCAGAATCGTTCCAAAGGGAGGAGGTGCTCAATTCGGCTCAATGGATCAAGGGAAGAAAGAGAGAAGTAAGCTCGGCGATTGCTCAATCTATGAGGGGACCACGAGGTCGCATTGAAGGGGGGAGAGCACCCATTAAGTACCTTGCCCTACCAGGCCAAGATCGTAGCTCACTGCAACTCTGGCTGCATGGGAAGCTCTCACTAGAGCGAGAATTGAGAACTGGGATAGGCGATGATCATCCATGGCTAGATTTCATAGAGCGAATCCTTCGGGAGGCTAAAACGGTAACTGGTCTCCGATGGGTGAGCTTCCTAAGCCCACCTATAGCTGGCTGCGGTAAGTCTGCCATGAGCCAGGTAAGGATTAAGCTCATTGCGACCCTGGACAATCAACGGCAGAAAGCCCCTGTTCGAGACGAACCCTCTCGCTGTAGAGACGTCCCTGGGCCTGGGATGGCGAGAAAAAGACGCACTAACACCGATCATCCACGCTCTATTTGCTTGGCCCTACGAGTCTAACCCTTGGGAATAGCACCGTAGATGTGCCAAATGGAGACCTTGCAGCGTCGAGAGCATCGTCCATTGGATGAAGCTTATTTCCAGAAGCTATCCCCCCATCGACCGGGGTGAGTTGGCCGAGAGTGGCGTCGCTCCAACTGCTTGGTAGGGTATGGCGCCGTTTGGTGTTGACCCCCAAGAACACCAACGCAAGTTTTTCAACGCTAGTCGCATATCTGATCATCTGATAATCTGATAAGCAGCATCAGCACCGAAGATCGCACCTCTTGGCCGCCCTTCACCTTCCAGCGTGCGGCGTAGCATTGGCACGTCAATCTCATCCGTCCTTCTCCGAGTATAAGCATGTGAAGGAAAGCTCATAGACACTTTTGCCTCAGAAAAGAGCCGAAGGTTCAGTTGGTTCAGGGCTCCCTTGTATGTCGCTTGTCATATAGTACGAGACAGATTAGATCGATCGTAAGGCCAACAACCAACAGCGCGTTTATAGCGTCTAAAGAAACGCAGCACCGCATAACAAGCCGTGGGGCCGTACGAGATTATTTCCCGGTAAGTGGGAGCTGGTCGATAGTAAGAAAAGCCAGGCTCTGATTTGGCCCTGGTGAGTTTTCGGGTCATTTCGAACCAGCCTTTTGGCGCAAATAAGGTCGTGAGCCATGGTCTTGGCATCAGGCAATCGGAGAGAAATGGGCAAGCCACTAACACGGGATTCCGAAGCATGGTTTTTGGCCCTGGGCCCAGTCTCGAGGCTCTGCGGGACTGATACTCTCTTCTTTGTCCTTATCAATCTGAAGAAGATATAACACTGCAAAATCGAGCCTTGCCCTAGTGGCATGGTGCTCCATAGGCCAAAGCACGTCTGGCTGATCTCGGAATCGCTGATAGAGCTGTTGACGACCCGGTCGAAAGGAAGTCGATTGTCAAGTGGTTCAAAGATTGAGACTTGAGGCAAATTCCTTTCCTTACTGGGGCATTCGGTGTTCGGTTCAACGTCTTGGCAAGCCCTTCGTTTAGTCTGGAAATAAGCCTTCCATCCAGAGCTTGCAATATGGCTCGGAACCAACGATTCTAGGCTCAGCTCACTGTGGATGTCAAGCATCGGATTGACTGCTGCCTGGCCAATATCTTCCGCTCTCTTGACATGCTTTGTCGTACTCATGTGGGGGTCCGGTGATTGATAGGCCGATTCTGCAGGCTCACATCCGATGAATGGTCTTTTGATGTTCCAGACAGTATGAATGCACCCTGGACCTCTTTAGCACCGCAAAAACCGACCGTCCGGGTGACATTTTCCTTGAGGTGGGCCAGAGAAGTCCTTGTCGTAGAGTTAGAGAGTCTTGGCACCGGGAAGCAGTGAATAGTCTCCCAATAGCATCGCAATATATCCGAACTACTGTAGTCTTCTCTACTTACAGAAAAGAGCCTTGTCTTTCCCTGGACCAAGGAATTGGTGTAAAGAGGCCGAGAACAACGGCCGATCTGAAATTTGACAAGGAATGGAGTCTTTTGAACCTCCCGATTTGATCCGCCAAAGCGTTCCTCCGATGGCAGACCATGGAACTGCATTTTGGATAGAGACAAAAACTCAGAGAGCATCACATCCCCATGAGAGCACTCTATGAGGTGAACTGATGCCCAGTTTCATCGATATCGAGGCTGGTTGTGTCGCATCGCCGATTTGGTGTTTGCCACCAACTGCAACTGCAACTGATTGATTTGATAAGATTAGATTATCTCGAAATGCTTAAATTGCCATCATGTCTTGGCATTGGACCCTGGTGGCGCCGCGAATCCTTCGACGTCGTTGATCCTGAATTTTTGTGTGCACATGATCGGAGAAGCTGCCGGTCAAATTGCGACATTTGGAATAGACATGAATCCTACGAACTGAAAGATTGAAAGGAACGCGTGGCCACGCCAGGGTTGGTGACAAACTTGGCGGTCAGTGTTGTAAGTGACAGACGTAATTGAGTAAGTGTGGGTTGGCTTTGAACAGTCTTACTTTGAACTCAGAAAGCTTTGATCGGATTAAGTAAGTAAGGCTCTGAGCTCTATTGCTCTTAAGTGCCAACATAGAGCTGACATCATTCGCACATAAAATGTCAACCGTGCTGATATTGCAAGTTGTTATCATCGAGTTCGAGAAGCCTGATACTTTTAGCGAGGGGACTCAAGTCTGCATAGGTTGACTCCGATCTGCTATAGTTACTGCTTGCACTCGACACTATACATCCCGTGTGGTCGAACAAGGGCGCCATCCCCTATGTCGGCAAACCGCCTGTAGTAATACTCGCTATGTTTGGCCTCATGTATCAAGCTCGCAAAGTGTACCGCAGGGAAAAGAATGCGGATACTTTGATGCAGTGGTTGTGCCTAATTTCCAAGGTAAGCTTGCGATGGATCAATAATAACGTCTTTCTTTGGGCGGAAATGGACAATCACTGGCCTGTATTTCCACTGAGAAGCAACGACAGTAGATTCACTAGCCTCGGTCTTATTATATTTTAGTCGAGAGAAGCCAAGTATCAGATGTAGCGAAACACTGCCGAGTCGAATGCTTTGACTTTTACTATCTGGGCGATCGGTGGTCTGTCGAGGATGCCAAGTTGATCGCTGTCAAGCCTATACAGGGAAGAATCACAACTTTGAGACATGCGAAAGGGAGTTCGATATTTTGATGGCATCAAGTGGTCGCTATTAAGAGTTTACCCAGAAAAATATGATTGAGAAGTTGGTGTCCCTCCCTTAGGTACCTTGAGTCTGTCTCTCTGTTTAGGCGCTAGGTTTGTTCTCACACGAGACCTAAGCATGGCACTTTACATGAAGAAACAGGTAAAGACAGAACTTACATTTCTCTTCGGAAATGAAACTGCGATAACTGCCAGTCGATAGAAGTGCAGTCACTTAAGGCCAGTGCCAATCTGTTAGTTACCTTATTTCAGAGTCACCGGATGTACAAGAGGTCGCAGCTTCACAATAGACAAACAACTACTTCACTTGGAAAACAAACATAGGCGAGCATTGGGGATTGATTCAAACAATAAGTCAATATTAACATTAAACAACCAGCCAGCGGGTATATATGCTTCTGTGCATCTCGGCTCAACTGGTAACTTCCCTTGCTCTTTTTCTTTTCTACTTCTTTTTTTTCTTCGACCTCCAGACTTGATGTCACACGAGGATCCGGTCAGTACCAAGTTTCCACACTAATGCATAGTTCGTAAGGATCGTAAGAATGATACATGTTTGGTGAGCGCGCTGTCTAACTTCCCTGGAAGCTCAAGCGGTCTCGGGGTGCGGGCGTACATAGCATACATACAGGTCCCGCCTCAGGTACCAAGACCTAATCTATAAACAACAAGGAAAACAGAGATGATGTGCTAAGCGCATCATGACCCTTACAGGGCAATGGCAACAGCCAGGATGGCGGCGGCGATGCCCATGCCGTTGCGAGCGGCACCAGCAGTCACGGGAACGCCAGTAGCGGTAGGAGCGGGGAGACTACCGGTGCCGACAGCGGGCTTACCAGTGATGAGAGTCTCACCAGCGCCGGGAGCCTCGTAGCCGGGAGCAGGGGCCTCAGTACCGGCAGCGGGAGCGGTAGCAGGGGCAGTCTGAGCAGGGATGGGACCGTTACCAGCAGGGCCGGAAGTGAAGCCAACCTCGGGGACAACGATCTCAGTCTCAATGGTCTTGACAGTGGACGAACCCTCAACGGGGGTACCGCTGGCGACAACGGGCTCAGTGATGGTGGTAGCGACGACAACGGTGGTGTAGTGAGCGGAGGTGATGATGGTGGTGCCAGTGACAGTGATGTGCTCAGTGACGGAGTCGGCACCGGTGGCGATAGCAGGGTTCTCCCCAGCGTAGGGAGCGCAGATACCCTGGAAGAAGGAGACAGCCTGGGCAACAGTGTCATCGTTCTCAGCGTGGGCGTAGAGGCACTCAAAGACGTTGGCAACGAAGTCCTTGGAGGGGCAGTAGCAGGCAGCGTCGGTGTTATCCTTGCAGTCAGAGACGTACTCAAGGAAGGTGTTCAAGCAGCTGGGGACAACATCGGGAACGTCGTAACCATCCTCAGGAGCCTTGGTGGTCTCAGGCTTCTCGTCGGAGCCAGTCTTGTCGGGCTTGGGAGCCTTGTGAGTGATGGTCTCGGTGACGGGGCAGATGGTGGTGGAAACGGCAACAGTCTCGGTGACAACAGCAGGGGTACCAGCAGTGACAGGGCAGTTGGTAACCTCAGGACCACAAGAGGTGATGGTCTTGACCTCAGTAGAGTAGATGGTAGAGGTGCTGTCGTAGCTGGTGACAATGGTGGTGTGCTCCTCGGGGACATCAGTGGTAGCGTTGGGGGAAGAACCCTCGGTGGTCTTGGCAGGCTTGTCACCAGTGGGCTTCTCACCAGCAGGCTGAGTGTAACCAGGCTTGTCACCACCCTCAGTAGGCTTGGTCTGGCCAGGCTTGTCGCCAGTAAGAGTCTCAGTCACAGGGCAGATGGTGGTGGAAACGGCAACTGTCTCAGTGACGATAACGGGGGTACCAGCAGTGGCGGGGCAGTTGGTAACCTCAGGGCCGCAAGAGGTGATGGTCTTGACCTCAGTGGTGTAGACGGTGGAGGTGCTGTCATAGACGGTGGTGATAACGGAGGTGTTCTCACCAGCAGGGACGGTCTTGGTCTCCTCACCAGCGGGCACAGTCTTGGTGTTCTCGCCAGCAGGGACAGTCTCGGTGTTCTCGCCAGAAGGAGCAGAGGTAGTCTCAGAGCCAGAGGATCCGGAAGTGGTCTTGCCGCCAGCAGGGACAGTCTTGGTCTCCTCACCAGCAGGGACAGTCTCAGTGTTCTCACCGGCGGGAACGGTCTTGGTGTTCTCACCAGCAGGGACAGTCTCGGTGTTCTCGCCAGATGGAGCAGAGGTAGTCTCGGAACCAGATGAGCCAGAGGTGGTTTGCTCACCGGCAGGAACAGTCTTGGTCTCCTCACCAGCAGGGAAGGTCTTGGTGTTCTCGCCGTAAGGAACAGTCTCAGTGTTCTCACCAACGGGAGCGGAGGTGGTCTCAGCAGGAGAAGAACCAGAAGTGGTTTGCTCGCCGGCGGGGACGGTCTCAGTGTTCTCACCAGAAGGAACGGTCTTGGTGTTCTCACCGGCAGGGACAGTCTCAGTGTTCTCGCCTACAGGGGCGGAGGTGGTCTCAGCAGGAGAAGATCCGGAGGTAGTCTGCTCGCCAGCGGGAACAGTCTCAGTGTTCTCGCCGTAGGGAACAGTCTCGGTGTTGCCACCGGCGGGAGCAGTAGTAGTCTCCTCACCAGCAGGGACGGTCTTGGTGTTGTCACCATAGGGGATGGTCTTGGTGTTCTCGCCAGAGGGGACAGTGTAGGTGTTGCTGGGAGGCTGAGGCTTGTCACAGTCGAAGTCGATTTGGGGAACCTCGACACGGCACTTGTCCTTGGGCTTGTTGGGCTGCTTGGGGTAGACGAATCGGACGTTCTTAGCACCACCACACTGGCTGTTGTAAACATCGGTACCGTCCTTAGAGCAGTCGGCCTGGTGCTTGCAAGTAGAGCCGTCGGGCATGTCATAGTGGAACTCGAGACGGCAGTCAAACTCGGGTCGGACGTGGAACTTCTTCAGAGAGAAAGACTTCTCCTTGCTGCCAGCGCCACATCCGAAGGAGGGAGCGGCCTCCTTGGCAGGGCCACACTCAGCAGAGATAGACTTGCCAAAGGTTCGGCCAGAGAGATCGCGCTTCGACTTATCGGTTCCACAGGTCCAGCCCTTGAAATCAAAATCGTTGTACTTCTCGAACTGACCGACCTGGAGATCATCCCAGTACCAGCCTTTCTTCTGGTTCTCCTGACACTTGTTGTCGATGGCACGGGGAGGAGTGTACTTGGGAGCCTCCTTCCAGTTACCCCAGTGAGCGGAGACCTCGCCAAGGCTGGCAGTGAGAGCCAGAAGGGCAAAGTTGGCCTTCATGGTAAAAGAATTGTCGGGGGGTGGTAATAACTAGTTGTGTGTGTAGCGAGTGTGTTATATGCAGAACAGAATATTAAGAAATGGAGTCAAAGGAAACGAATGACTTTGACACCAGAACAAAAAAGAGAAACTTTGATGTAAAGAAAAGAGGAAAAGAAAAAGGTGAGTGATAATCCAAAAGGAAAAGTCGAAAGAGGTGGGAATGAGAAGCATCTATATACCCACGAGTCTCTGTGTCTATCATAAGACCTGGAGGAGTGCTGGCCTGCGGAGGCAAAGAGCAACAAGTCCGGCATCTGGTACCCAACATGGGTTGTCTCCTCTGGGGCCCATGCTTGGTGGAGATACCGCCGGCGATGGGAACCCCTGATACTCCTCTGAAGTCAGGTTGAGCATCGACGGTCGGCTGGATGTTCGAAAAGGTCTCTCCAAGAATTCAGGTCCGTCCGGTGAGGTTTGACACAACGGTTTGTGGTCCAGGGCACCTCAGGGACAACGACAAGGATGGGTATCCGTGACATGGACCCATGTCGTTAGAAGTTTCTCCATTGACAGGGGTCTTCAACAGCGGCTCGGTGCCAACCCAATAATCTGTGGCAGCATTATTCAGGGCGTGTATCTTTCTCAGGTCTTGGCTGTGGATGGACTGATGAGCGACCGAGTTCGCACCATGCGAAGCGCAATGCCCAACGGTAGCCAATGTGATGCCTGTGCCTGGCCATGGATGAGAAGCAACCTTGTCTTCCTTCACTCGCCTTGCCGAAGTGCCATTCTTAGAAAGGTTAACATAACTTTTTGTTTATGCTTGACAGGGCTTGCTTCAGCTGGCCCATCTCCCGCTGCTGGGCTGCGCTTCGAGACGCCGCATTGCATATCCCGATCTTCAGACGCTTGCCATGAGAAAACAGTGCAGTATGTGAACCAATACAAATCGAAAGGCGGTTATGCATATTCTGATTAAAGCTCCGAGGCGCTACTGCATGTGCTGATGGCCACTAACAGAGCGCCTCTCAGTTGGCCAAAAGCGAAACAGAGCTTCTAGCCAGTTACCGAGGTGGGTATTTAGAGCACTTTGCGGGGCATCCACAGCGGGAAAATTCACACCCCGCTGTGAGGCTTGCACTTGGACGCTGAGATAGCGGTTAAACTAAGACAATGAGGAGCAGAGACAGTTCAGGTGGTGGATGCGGACTCAAGCAGTCAGGTTACAGCCATTGGTATCCCCTACTGAAAGCACAGTATCGTTGACGCATAATACAAGTCATAATTTACAACGCCAAAAGGGGTTCGCTCTCTTTTCCTGCCTGAGATGTTTCTTTCCTTTTCCCCAAGACAAATTGCTCCTTCCGCGTCTGCCGTCCTTTGCTTGGGTATCATCCATCTCTACGAATGGGCAAGTGCAACTGATGAATGAAACGCTGCGCCACCATATTAGAACATGTTAAGAATCAGGGGCATCGATGGCCCGGACCCGTTAACGTCCCGCACAGGCTTCTGCAGGTACAGGCACCATATCCGCCAATCGCGCAGCAGCGCTTGGTTGGATGCCCTGGCGGTTGCCAATTGGCCGTTTTGGCATTTTTGGGCGAGCCACTAAAGGTGCTGGATCAAGGTATAAGGCACTTGCTTTTGTTCTTGTTCGGATTTCTTCCTGAATGGGAGCATCGTGGTCCGGTGCTGCTTCCCCAGACCGCCACCGCAAGCCACCGACGGTTGGTCGCGACAGATGGAAGGTGCCAAGGCATCTTCGCTTGCAGTCAGACCGTTACCGACCTCGCTACTGGGAAAATAACGTGCTCGTCCTTTAAGGTAATCTAGTGGGCCACTTCTTAACAACAGCAAAGCGATGCTGGTAATTACTATGCAACGATTCCATTATCAAGAATGGGGAATGTTTCTCGACTCATCCTAAAAATAACATCGCCATGTGATTAACCCTCGCACTTGTTCCTCTCCATGGATCTACAGCAGGCCTCCGAAGAAACCACGATTGAGTAAACCCTACACCTTGAGCATGTCAATAATTATGGTTCAACCACGGGTTGCTACGTCAAAAGAGATTGCAACACCAAGGGACTTGGTCTATTTCCCCTTTTGCAGCACCTCGCCAATTGATAGGAGAACGGAGATATTGTAGAGCCAGTCCACAAATCCACCGTTTCCACCGGACTTGACCGGGATGCGAATCACGGAAGCAGGCCATCTATAACGGACAGGGTTCGTGGGATAAATGATCATGGATCTGGCTAACACGGCCAAACGCTGGCTTGGCCTGACTGATGGCCTGACTGATTGATTCAGTTGCCTTGCTTGTACACCATCTCAGGGCCTCATTTGCTGTGATAGGTCTGAACAAGATGAAAGCTCCCAATTCGCAGCATTCACTGTTCTGATCGGATCATTGGTCTTCCTTGTGGCTAGGCTATCCCCAAGCCTGGGACTTTATTACTGGTTGCTTGTTGATGGACTACGAAACATGGCGCTTGCTTATCACTCAAAATATATGCATAAGAATCACAATAGGGTAAGAAAATGTGTCATGGACAGCATTGGCTCTCTGCGATCCCTTTCATCATGCCGAAGCTGGCCAGAATTACCAACGCCGAATGGTCTCGTGGCTACCCAGCTTCCGTCTCTATCTTTAGGACGGGTGTTCATTTTTAGCACCGAGCGCCACCACCCGTCCAGTAGCATGGCGAGACAGACCCCGGGCGCGCGTGTTTGACGCCAAGGAGTCTCAGGAACAGGCCGCCCTAGTCTGTTTCAACATCAGGACAGCCAATCATCAATTACTGAGCTACAGATCTGAGACGACACCGATGCCTTCCAGCCCTATTACCCATTGAGTTTTTTCCCATTCACAACCTTACCAGACTGGGGGAGGAAAGAAAACTCAGAACCTTGATCCTAAGCGACAGAAATACTTAGGTAAATCTAGCCTAAGTTTAGGGGGCACTTTGCTAAGTTTATTTTGACCTCCTATATTAAGGTCCAGTGTTTTCTTGCTCCCTGAGGGCAGATCCTATTCTGGACCTGGAAGCATCCTAAAAGAGAGGTCGCAAGGGAAGAGCGTCTAACCAGGACTCTCGGGTGAAAATATTGCGATCCTACCCGTACGGTGTTTCCCAAGTCCGGAACGATCGGCAAATGCTTGTTTGTTTTAACAATCATGAAGTCCCGGGTAGGTTTTGGCGATACAGGAAAGGAATCGCCGGCAACTGAAATCAAAGCCAAACAACATCCAAACACGATGCGATTCATTGGAATAGTTGATAATCAGGGTCTCATCGGGATGTCTTCAACAGCCAACTGAATCTTATACAAGTTCCGTTGCAATATTCTGTCCCGGATAGAGCTCTAACGATCGTAATTGCTGTTTGCTCTTACAGCCTCAAGGTTTGAGTTACCAACCTTGAAACTATGCTTACTTGGCTAACACCAAATCGGGAAGTGCACGGATTGTTTCATTCAAAAGACTGAATGACGAAAAGGGCAGCTTGAACAACCAGTCGCAACATATGATAACTCTGTCCTTCACCCGAACCCCCAGTCTGTATCCAACCTTAGTCTATAACGACAAATTTGGTCTCCCTGGACCACACAGATTGATAGCTTCCTATGCCGTCGAAATTGCGAATTAGTCATGGCTTGTGAACAATCTTTTGTCGATTCAGACTTGTTCAAATGACTAGCAGCAATCGCTTACAGGATTTCGACCGCATATTCCACCAACTTCCAAGCACTTGAGATCAACGGCACTATTGATGAAAGCTCCCAGTGGCTTGCTCACGTCATGGATAAATTAGCCTCCGCGCGCTATCAATCGACACTGACGGGCCCCAATCCAACGCCTAACTTAGTCTTCAGCTAAATTATTTCTCCGTGGTGGTATTCCTGCCACAAAAAAACAACCAAAAAAACGAGAAACGATCTCCCATGTTCACAAAGGCGAAATACGATATTCCAAAAATTGGCTAAAGAGATAAGCAGCTCAAGATCTTTATGAGGCTGCTGTGCTGGTACTCCGGACAAAATTGAGAAGACTATATCGGTAATCTTGACGATGTATCATCGCCGTTGTCGTTTCGTTTTCAACCCGGGGTTGTCATTTTGTCGATAGCCTGGCTAGCCTGTTCTGTATGCCACGTTCAGTCGCCTAAAGCCCAGGCTCGCGGATTAAGGTCGAACCATCATAGAATGTAACGATGCCCTGAAGACTCCTGGAGCCAGAACGATGCAGCGTTACAACGCGTGTTCTTGGGCCGGACAGGGGAGATCCCGGCCGAGACTAGCTCGATTGTCCTGCCAGGTTCGACTTAGCGCTTTCTCTTCTTGTCGTTCCGTGTTTCGAGTTACGGCCGTGGTGGCTTTGGATGAAACTTGCGATCTGCCAGGCACTACTCCGTACACAAGCGGTAATAGTTGTATTTTGCTTTTGAACGTTGAGGTGACATGGTTCCTTGCTTTTTTAGTAACGTCAATTAACTGTCACCAATAGCCAGAAACGACCTTGAGAGCGGACTGGGTGTGCTTACGCGGTCGTATGTTTTTACGATAATGTGTTCCTGTTGTCTCCCGCAGTAAATGAGATGAAATTATGCTCAGGCTAGTTCTGCTGCAACATGCTGATCGTCAGTCACCTCATCTTCGATCGATTAGACCATAAATTTATTGTTGAGGGAGATCACCTTGCACGAAATGACTCCACTGATCATCATATCCAAGCGTCATTCTTTATCCTCCGGGCGTTTCATGGACTGTCTACAGCTTACACGGATCAGAGCTGACTCGCCTTACAGCAGCTCGGTCCAGCCAAGAGAAAAAGACCACCCATCACATTAGCATCGAGCAGAGTCCTGGCCTAGCTGGCATGTGTGTTTGCTGTTACATTTCAGTTGGTTCACTTGTCAGTTTCCTTGCAAGCACTTGCATGGGTATGGCGGTAGCTTTACAACCTCTCAGGGGAACCAAAGGTTTCTATGACAATTCACATCCGCCAACCCTGATTGAGCTCACAAGACCCAACAAGGGTTCAGGCTTGCGAGCGTACTCCGTCCTGTACCTGCATTTATCTTCCGAGTTCCGTCCATTTGAGGATCGGACTGATGCCGCATCGGGTTGTGCCAACCTGAACTTGACCGATTCCGTTTCCACTTCGGGGAGCTAGGAGGTGGCTGTGAAGTTTGGAAGTTTCCATTATTTCCCTGCGTTTCTTTCGAGCTGAGTGGTGGAATTCTTCCCGGGTTCCTTCAACCTGGTCGTTCTTCCGGTCGACAACGGGGTTAAGCAATCACAGGCTGGAAGTTTTACCGCGAACTGAGAGGTTCCGACAGGATCCGCGTATTGCCAAGTCACTAGACAATTGTGATAGGTAAAGTGACCAAAATCTGTCGAGAGTGAAAGCAAAGGCTTTGCAAAAGCAAACAGGGCCTTTCATGTGATAACCAGTGATTATTCTAAGAATCGACGGGGGCCAGTTTCACCATGGGAGCCACTTGAGCACAAAATCCCATATTATAGACTTTCTCAAAGAGGTGAGCATTTAGAATGCGCATTGGCCATTTTATATTCGAAACGGCGATGTCGAAGCTGGAAAAAGTCAAACACTGGCTTGCCAGCTTGGAAGGGATGTAGGAAGAACTTTCACCTGACCTTTCACTTGCCTTGGAGAGGTATCTGGCAAGAGAAACGTGCTAGATACTGGACATTGACCTTCCAATGAATCCGATGTCTAGCAAATCACGGCTGTCATGGTCTATATACCACTAACAATGAGAGCTCAACCAGCATCGGAACTATCAAACTCGTTTTCTTGAGTTCAGCTTGTCAGGTTCCTTTTAGTCCAAGGGTTTACGCTCCCAAGCTTTCTTCGCAAGAGGTAGAGCCCACTTACTCATCCACTCCGATCGCAGAAGCTGTTCAGCTGTCATACGCTCTTCTGGTCTGAAGCGTAGCATCCCTTTGATCAGATCTAAAAAGGCACGGCACTCCTCATCATCCAACCTTTCCGCCTTCTTCCCTCTCTGTATATCCAGATCAAATCGCTTCTGGAGCGGCCACGTCTCTACCCCCCCCTTTCGCTGTCCGTCCTCAGTAAATACGGCTGTTCTTGTCTCCCATTTCTCCCACCACTCGTGGGGCAAGGGACCGAGCGCGTCGACCTGGTCAGCAATCACCTCGTCCTCATCAAAGAGAAAGCCGCCCATGAATGGCCCGGAACCCATGCACTCCCAGACCATAAGTCCCAGGCTCCAGATATCAGAGGAAAATGTTAAAGGCCTCGTAGAATCAAGCACTGCCTCTGGTGGTCGATTCTGCAAATGCGTGTAAGACAGCAGTCTCGTCTCCTGCGAAGGATTGAAGGCTGTTCCGAAATCGGAGAGCCACAGCCTGGCTTCGGGCAATACAACCTCGTCGCTGGGTTTACCGAGCCAGTTTGGCGTATATAAATTCTTTGGCACTGACGGTGAGGTGACCGGCTGACCATCGGTCCTAGTCACTGGGTAAGGGTCTGGTTTATAGTATTTCTCATACACCTGCTGGATGGAGAGATGATCGAGCTCTGATCCAGGCAATTGGAGCAACACGTTTCCTAGGTGGATATCTAGATATCATCAGATGATGCCTAAGTAGCTAGAGCACCCAGGATAGGTACTCACCGCCATGAACGAAGCCGGCCTGGTGGACGTAGGCCGTTGCCATGATGAGCTGTGCGGACAGCGCCCTGGCCACATCAGGTTGAAAGGATATTTGTCTGGATGTCTTGATTGCTTCGGCCACGCTGCATCTGGCGGGTGCAGTGACAATGCAAGAGTGTGTGCCGTTTGGTCCATGAAGTGTGAAATGATCAAGTATTTGAGTGATGAGACGACTAGAGAACTGGTTGGTCGGATTTTCGGCCAGTTGGAGGAGAATGTCGCTCTCTTTCGAAACTTGATCAGCAGTGCCAACTTTGATAGCAACATACTTGTTGAGCTCTTGGTCGCGGGCAAGCCAAATGGTCGAATAGCCACCTTGGCCCAGCTTATCAACTATGTGATAACGCTGGTTTAGCTTGTCGTTGACATCGATGGGATGATACCCCCCAGGGCAGTATCTGTCGACGTATTCGACATTTCTGTAAAGCTGATAGGTTGGTGACTCTTCAGCTTGCGTGGATTTTGCTCTTCGACCAGAAACGCGATATTGGTAGCAACATCGTCTCAAAGACGTGCAGAAAGAGCCTCTAGTGGAGCTACAACACAAAATTCGATGAAATAGCGGCAGCATTTCGTATCCGCGGAATTCTAAGCGAATTTTGGGTTGGGCATAGGACGTCGTCAGTTGGACGGTGTCAGGACAAAGGTCAATCTGCTAACCTAGAGTGAGCACTTGGGTGCCCAGAATGATTGTTCAACAACACAGGCAAGCCCTGATGCTTTTGAGTTTGAAACACTATCTGAACAGACACCATAAAATTGTGGCTCTTTTTTACAGAACCAATAAATATAAGACTGTACGGGTTAGCATCAGGCATTTGGACAGTTTTGCAGCTAAAGTCAGTCTTATTAGGATAGTATATGTTCATACCCGTCACCTAGCATTGTGCATATGCTGCGCTGCGAACACGATCATCGTCACTCGGGACAAAGACCCAACTTGTGAACAAATAAGAATGAAGATGCATAAAAAGCCTCGATCCTCCTCCTTGACCAGAAATTGTGTGACATTGAGAGTTGCTCTCCAGCGACGACACAAGAAAACTAACCCACATAGCAATCCTCAGTATGGCACCAATCAGGACATGTAAACAGGTCCGTTTCAGGGATCAATATGAACGACCCAAGAACAAGGCCTCTCTTACTGAGATGGGAAAACCAGATGGCATCACCATTCTCACGAAAAAGGATGAAGTATGCCGTTTCATCACCGGCACCCTCTCTCGCTTTCTCAAACCACTTGAGATCCCCCCCAACACCCATCTCATTGAACATCGTCCTTGGAGTGCAGGAGGAATCTACACCATCTGCTCCGTCGAGCCTATTCTGCCCAACACAAGGTATGATATCGCCGTGCGTGTCATTATACACCATGAGATAGGATGGGTGCAGGTAATCTTCTCCATGGCGAGAGGTTTGCTTGACAGAGTCTCACTTCCGCCCGCACAATGGATTGAAGTGCCGAACATGGAGCTTGCCTTGAACAATGGTATGAAGGTGTGTGTTCAGATTGAAGACTCTATCTATGGACAGTTGTTGGCATCTTACCTCAAGGAGCTGGGCTTGCTTGAGTTGCAAGCGAATGGAACAACTGACATGGAAATGGAAAGTTCGCAATGATATTCTGGGAACGACCATAGAGAAAGGCTTGGTAAGGATATATATATATATGTTGGCGGAAGAAATCGCGACACTCGTACATAATGTAAGGGTTATTGGAGTTGGAAGTTACCGCATGGGCGGTGGAGTTAAACTAGAATGCAGTCATATATAAAGAAGGGATCTCAGCGGGTAACATCAATCAAATTCCTCATTTCGAAGTTAAGAACACTTCATGGTAACTATAGTCTTTCTTGACTGTGCTGAGTAACTGGGTTCACAAAATTGGCCAAAACTCCTAACCCTAACGAACTTTTGACATACGTCGACACGAATAGAACCAGGATGCAGTATGCAGTATGCAGTGACATTAGTCTATTCCGAGTATTGATCTATTGTACCACTCAAGCTTATCCACCCCCTTGCATCCTCCGTAACCTCTCTTCCGCAGCTCGTGCTCTCCTCTCACGCTCCAACCTCATCCTCATCTCAGGCGTCAAACCTCTCTCTTCAGCCTCCCTCCTCTCCTGTGGTGTCTTCTTGAGCCCCGCCGCCAAAGCATTTCCCTTCTGTTTTCGTCCTTCCGAAACCTTTGGACCTTCAACCTGTAATCGCTCCTCTTCAGCGCGCCGACGCTCAGCCTCCTTGTCACTGGCTTCCTTCTTTTCTCTCTCGTCACGCTTATCGGCTTCAGCCTTGGTCATGGCTGGCGGTACCTTTGCATCATCCCAGGACCATTTAGACTCTCCGAGCTCGGAGCGAGCGACCCGGAACGCATCCCGTGTTGAGCGTTCGCCAGCGAGTTCGAAAGGCGTCTTGCTATCATTGTTCTTTATTGTAGGATCTGCTCCACCGCGAACGAGAAGGCCAAGTACTAATGGTGCAGCGTTTTGAGCAGCGGCAAGATGGAGTGGTCGTGGTGCGTGGTGGTTTTGCTCTACAGGCTGAAATTCGAAATCGGCTGATACGTTGTTGTTCTTCAGGTATGAGAGTAGCGCAGGGACTTTCGACCTTCGCACAAACGCTTGGAGTTGAGAAGTGTGGAGTAAAGCCGTCTCTTCCTCTTCTGTCAACTTCGGTTTTGAGGGCTTTGTGCTCGTCTTTGTCGGAGTCGCTGACCCTGAGTCTTTTTTCTGTTCCTGCACAGGCTCGATCTCACGGACTTTTAGTCGCGTCAATTCGATGAAGGATCGCATAAGTTCATTCTGCGTCGCTCGCCGTGTGCTGAAGGGAAAGCCCCGAAGCCGAGTGTCATTATGCTTCAACACCTGTCCCTCGTAGGGGCCGAAGAGTGTTCTTCGATTTGTCATACCTGTTGCTCGGATGAACAACAACTCTGAGGTGTCGATAAGGGCTTTCCAGTCTTGGAGCAAGGTTCTCACATCCTCTACCAAAGCCTGTTCGTTATATCGTCGCAAACTCGAACCAGCCGAATGCGCAGCACCCTTCGCATTATCGTTGGCCGATTGAGAACCACCTTGCTTTCGTCGGGTTGTGTATCTATGGAAGGTCTTGTGAGCAAGCACCGTCGCTTCTCGATTCATGGTTGTGCCGTTCTTGTTGGGTCGTGGGGCGAGAGATACAACCATGGCCGCAAAGTGGCCACCTCCAATCATACAGAGAAAGATATGAGGACCCTTGTACGCGACCTCTGGTAAGGCGCCTTCCTTAGGAATCTTGGGCATGGATATAGGCTCAACCTGCTTCTTCTTCAACACCTCCACCAGATCCTGATTTCTTTGTTCTTCGCCCGTCAAGATTGCGCGGTACATGCCAAAGTAGGTCTTCTCTGGAAGCAGCGGAGAGCTAAACCATACCAGAGGTGGTTTACCGCGACCTGGCTTTCCTGCCGTTTCGTCCTCATCATCTACCGTCGAATCGTTTGCTTTATCAGCCAATCTCGCCTGCTTCTTCAACAGCGCAGTCAGTGTTGATTCTTGTCGACCATCTTCCTCGTCTTCTTCCGATTCGTCTGAATCCGAACCCGATAATGATTCGTCTAGGTTGCCAACGAGCTTCTCGAATTCTGTCTCTGACACGGGCTTTTGACCTCGCAATTTTTGCTTAAGATTGTAGTGGTGAAAGTCAGACTTGAGATGTCCCCGCTGGTCGATCACAGTTGTGAATGTGAGGCCACACAAAGAGCACGCTTGTGTTCCGACAAGATTCGTATCCGACGACGACGCGCTCTCAGAAGATTGTTTTGAGGATTCGGCGGCAGCGATAGCCTCGGCTTCGGCGTCTGTATCAGATTTGAGCACCAAAGTGTCCAAAACTTCGGCAGGCAGGTCATAGACTGGTTAACTCGTCAGTACCGACATCGAGACACGCTGATCCATGGCGGGGGAGGGGTATGAGATGGATACATACGATATAAGGGCCGCCGAAGAAGATCCTCGTTCGTCTTAGCCATGGCGACTGACGTACGTGGTTTCGTGCGTATAGAGAGCCTAGCGGGAGAATTGGAGTTGTACTGAACTGACGACTCTGTCGCGATATTTGAACTTTTTAACAGCCCAGCTGAGGCCAAGCGTCTGCGTCATAGCGATAGACTCTGCGCCCCACCAAAGCTTGAGTCAACCGGCCAGAAAAGGACCCCGCAAAGCCACAGAAATAGAGGCACCGCCTCAACCCTCACAGTGTGGTCACTGTTAGAAGTGGAGACATCTTCATGAGCTCTCTTGACAAGCTCCATCTCATTGGTCCAGAGCTCCCGTACTCATTAAGCTCTCCGCTAATGACACCCCTCCTCTACATATCCTCATCCCAAGCTCTCTCTCTCTCATGCAATTCTTCTTCAATCACATCAAACTATTCCTGCTGTGCAGTACCATTGTCCTCAATCTTTACCCCAGAACAATCAGACCCAACAATCAAGTGGAATTCACACTTCGCTGCAATTCTTTCGACAATCTTTGCTATTCTCCTCGTTGACTTCCCAAGTCTATTGCTCTCAAGCGTCACAATGGCTGCAGCCCTCGAATCTATTCTCAGCACTGTCTCCAAGATCGAACATGAGCTTGCTGCTCGCGAGGCCCTTGCGGCTGTTAACGACTCCAAGCTTGACACGGTCAAGAGTTCATTCAAGCACTTCTCCAAGACCAAATCTCAACTTGCTGGTAATGACCCGCAACGTCTGAAAGAGGTTATGCAGACTGAGCAACTCTTGCGTGCTGCTTGCCTTCCTAGAAGCCATCAGAGAGCCCATGCTGTCCAATTTCACGCCCAGGGACTGCCTAAAGAATTTATCGCTCGAAGGGTCAACTGGACTCAGCCTCTAACTCGTGCTGCGACTCGCGTCAAAGCTCGTCAAATATCCGACAAGCCCTTTTGCACCGACGCCCGACCTTCAGTCCCTACCATTGTTCAAGCCCGAGAGCTAGTCAAGTTCGTCAAGTCTTCTCCCCATGCCCGTCGCATGCCACTCTCTAAGATCGCTGCTACCCTCGGATTGGAAAGTTCAGATATTGCCATTCGTAATGCTCTCGGTCGTTACGGGTACAAGTTGTATCCGGCTGTTGTTCGACCTTACATTAACGAGGACACCCGAAAGCTCCGGCTTGAATTCGCTCTCACCCATGTCAATTGGACCATCGAGCAGTGGAACAAGGTTATCTTCACTGCAGAAGTCCGCATTCCCCTTACAGACGCACATGAACCCTTGGTCATTCGACAGTCAGAAGAGGAGTACCACCTTGACTGCATCAACGATGTGCCCGCCGAGCCCACTACCTGCAATGACAGTGAGCTGTTTTTTGCCCACTTCTCAGGTCTCACGGGCAAAGGCCCTCTCATTGCTTGGAGTCGCGATGCGGACAACAAATTCGGCCCCCTCAGTCCTGTGAATCACTACAAGGTCATCTTTCCAGGATTCTCCAAGTGGATTAACGATCAGCCTTCTGGATCTCGGTTTGCTATGCGTCCAGATATGTGTGCCCACGCTGCTGTTGCCGTCAAGGACGAGATGCGAGGGCGATTTATGCCCACTGAGCACTTCCCTCCTGCCTCACCCGACCTGAACCCCATCACCGAGATATTCAACTGGGTCAAGGCTAATCTCAAGGTTGACAAGGAACGCTCTCTTTACGGCGAGGTCGCCGAGTGGCGCATTCGACAAGTTGTGCGAGGCACCTGGAACAACATACCACAGGAGAATTTGAAAGCGCTCATTGAGAGCATGCCTCGCCGATGTCAAGCTGTCATCGACGCCAATGGGATGTATACCCGTGACTAGCGATAATAACCACGACCCATGAAACTACGATGAGATAAAAGAAACGCATTTATGCTGACGACCAAGGAAAGTCATGACGATACGACAACGAAAACGGCGATGACTGACGAGAGATTCCGGTTATGATTGGGCATCGATCGACAGGGTTGATGAAAGCGAGGCAAAGACTGAGTTTAGGTTTATGATACCCATATGTTTCAACAATGCTACACATTTATTCCAAGCATGCGTGCTGTGCATGTCCAACGATTATGTATTTCCTGTGATATCATCACCAGCACAAGGTTGGTCCAGCTGCGGTGTAGAGCAGCAAAGCTTACCCCGCACATCAGGGCTCCAGCTCGACGCTCCAGGCAGTTCATCGCCCTAAAACTTGGCACGCGAGCTTAAGCTTTATGCTACCGCCGCACCTTATCTTGGTCTGTCCATCCCTGTCGAGCTGTCCACCAATACATTTTGGTGTCAACGTCACTGCACATCATTTTCAGCTGCGAAAGTACAAATCCCCCGGTCTCACGTACATGCCCTTGTTTTTAGTTGCGTCAGTGGGTTCCTTGCCATACAGTGAATCAAGAATTGTTCCTTCCCCCGCCTGATGTGTAGTGTGACTAGTTGTATAAAAGGGAAGACCTCGTCCGCTTCTTGATCTTTCCATCTTCATACTCATCATCCTACAAACTACATACTACAACTTACAACTTTAAACTCCAAACTCAAGCTATCATCATGGATTTCGTCAAGAATCTCGCTGGTGGCAACAACAACGCCAACAACACCGAGGGCCAGCAAGCTCCTCCCGAGGCTGGCGGTAGCTTCATGGACAAGGTCAACGGAATGGCTGGCGGTGGCGCGCAGGGCGAGAAGAACGAGGATGGTCTTGACAAGGGTAATTATCCCCATTGACTTCCCAAGTATCTCCGTATTAACAACCGTTGCAGCCGTCGACTTTGTGCAGGAAAAGTTCCTCGGCGGAGGCGACCAGAGCAACGAGAACGCCGCTGAACAGGCCAAGGACGAGGCTATTTCCGATGCCATTCGCGACCAGTACAAGAGCGCCACAGGCAGCGATTTCCCCATCTCCGACAAGGACAAGAAATATGGAGCTTAAACTGGTGTCGAGGGTCACGCGAGCTCAGAGGCATGAGCAAAAACAAACAATGTACGATTAGATGACGACAGCACCTGAATGATCACGAACCCTATTATGTTCTAATGAGACAATCCCTTGCTTTTTGATGTGAATGCTACTTTAAGCTATCCCCTTTGTCAAGTTGCCTTTCCCTATTCACCATGGTGAGACATTGCCTTCCACTCATCACCTCGAGTCCATGCTGTCTTGATGCAGATCGCCACCAAAAAGTCTCACCAGCCAGCCACTGTACGCAGTCGGCATGAGGGCCATGTCCGAGTTGGAGGAACATCCCAATCCTCCGACTACCACGAATACCAGGCCTTTCAACCGCCCGACCTACTCCAGCATCTTCAACGATTTCATTCGCATGAAAACAACCGTCTGCAAATGATCAACTGCAAGAGGCAAGTTCTCGCTGGCAGCGAGGATTCGTGCTGTCTTGACGGCGCTCTTGATCTGTCGGCCATTCAGAGGCATGCTGGCCAGCTTCGCAATCGCATCGTTGTCTTCAGCCAACGCCTTGTCCTCTCTGATAAGAAAGTTGTACCATACCTTGGCTCGGGAGGCTGGCTCAAGATCCTGGAAGACAAATGAAAGGTCGATTCGTGACTCGAACGCGGGATCGATTGCAAGGTAGCGGTTCGTGGTGAGCATCATGATGCCCTTGTAGTATTCCAGGACGCGAAGGAAAACTAGGAAGCCATGTCAGACAGATTCACGAAAACCACAAGGAGTAACCTACTGGTAGTCATCTCGTTCTGTGTAAGATTGCTGCTGGTGCGCTTTTCAAGGAACACATCGGCTTCATCAAGTAATAGGATGGCATCCCAGCGGGCACAGCGATCAAGAGCAGTCTTGAGATTACTCTCCAGAGTCTTGGGATCCATCCCCAGGTCCGAAGTATCAACGCGGTAGAGAGGGCGCTTGAGATGTTCGGAGACTATGCTTCCATTAGCAAAGGGTCCATTGGTTGAAAACCACTGAAACGAACCAGATTCTGCAGTGAATGTCTTTCCCGTACCGGGGGGACCACACAAGAGCATGACAAGACCCTTTCCTGTGACCAATGTCAGTTCACGACTAACCATTGATGAGGAGAAGCAAACCCTTTCCATTGACAAAGTCGTCGAAATGCTGCAACTTTCCGTTATTTGCTGCACCTATAAATCCGACCAGGAGTCTCTTCTCTGCTTCATCGATGACGAGATTGTCAAAGGCGTGTGTGTTCCATTCAATGTCTCTGAGATCGTCGATCCGGGCCGTACCTAGCACAGGATCTTAGCATTTATGCATGAGTCTCTTCGTGTGTGTGAACTTACACCACGTCTTGTTTTCGATCGAGAAACACTTCACGGTTGAAACGGTCAACATAGCCTGCTCATCCGTGAGGCGCTTGGGATCCTCGACTTCTTCGTACTCCCAGTCGCTATCTTCCTGTGACTCTTGGTGGTCACTAGAAGTAGGGGCCTTGGAATATTGTCCGTTCCTGTACATTGCACTGCTGATTCGAAGACTGGACAGGGGGTCGGGGGAGCTACCCTGACGCCCATGTTGACCTGCCGCATCGACGATTACTCGTCCTGCGATCTATATTCCCTGTCAGTACAACAACTCCAAGCATATTTAGAAACCGTACCGCTTGAGTGGGGAGGCTTGGGATACTTGGGATGCTGGCTTGCCCCCAACCTGACTACTCGATTGTTAATATGTTTTTCTACATCAGAAGCTCACTGAGTTTCTTACTGCCTTAGCTTCACAATGAGTGTGCTCTTTCTTTAGAATACCGGGATAAAAGCGGTAATGAATGCCTCGTAGTGCTTCATACTTGCGGCCACGTTCGACGAGAGCAGCCTTCATGCTCTTGATGTCATCTTCTGAACAGGCCCATGCTGGTCGGACGCTGAGTTCGGAGATAGGCCGAATGTCGCCGAAGTAGGGCATAGAGAAGGTCGACTCGGCCGAGCGATACTCCTCTCCATCCTACTCAACTTGATCGACTGTAACTTCACCATACTTGTAAGACTGGCAAATGCCTGCGTCCATAGGAGAGCGGGAGTCAAAGAAGAGCTGACCAGGCTTGAAGACAAATTGAAGGTCACTGTAAGCAGCACATCCAGTCTTCATGATCTTCTTGACTCGGATGAGAGTATCTCGCAGTTTGCCCCTGAGTAAATCCGTGAATAGTTTCATGAACTTCTGGGTCTCGGAACCAGCATCGACATCTGCTAACTCGCACAATTGCTCCCAGTGATGAACCAAGCGGACAAACGGCTTTTGAAACTTGATAGTTTCATCTCTGGAACCCCACTCAAGAGGATCAGCAATCTCTCGTAGAATATCCTGCAGAATGGGATTGTTGATCCAGATGGTCCGAACCTCCCAGGTATTTTCCTCGGTTGGGTAGCGACCACAGACGATAGCATAAGTATCGCGAATCCGTTTAGCCTTGAGGACTAGCTCTTCTTCCTCGAGTTCAGGGCTCTTATCGGGGATCTCGTCGAGCCATTTGACCAACTGGCCAGATTTGTCGAATTCGGCAAAGGCATCTCTGACTTCGCAGATATGTCCAATTTCGCCAACTTGAACTAGATATTGTGGTTAGCCATCACTAGTATTGGACAATCTAAGGGAAATAAATAAGATACCTTCGCTGTCCTCACTGTCGGAGTCTTTGACCGAACAAGGACCATCATTCCAGCCCGTCGGATTCCCCGAGGACGACATGGTTAGGCAGTTGGAAGATGGCGAGATAATATTGAGCAAGAATCGATGAAAATTATTGGAGTTGAAGAGTTGTGTGGCTTTAAAAGAACAGAGAAGAAAACGGAACGAAGTCAGGGGTTTTAAGGCACAGAAGAGCCTGCAGTTGCGAGCAGTGTCGCTTGTGTGTGTCTGGTTCGTGAATCACTGCGGGCATTACCTAATAGGCACCCGGTTTCTTTTGGTTTTTTTATTTGCTTGAATTCTAAACAGATAAACTTGGAAAGGTTTGTCCCGAGCTCTCAAGAGTATGGCTGAATGGTTCCTGCAAGTGTGTGTGATGATGGCAAAGGTCAACTTCACCAAATATACCTGGGCATGGAGGAAACAGGCAAACATCTGAGGTCTTGAAGCATAACATATAAATGGTTTCAACTAATTAACAGAGATTCAAGACGACTGTAGGAGTTCCTATGAAATAGGCTCTGGATAGTTTGTGAACATCAAGCAATAGCGATTCTATAGGTATTTCACTGCCCTTTACAAACACTCGGGCCTTGTTTGATGGTATTGTCTAGGATATTTATGCATTATTAAACAGACTGTTTTATCAGACTTTGGCAACTGGTGACTCAAATCACAAGAATGGTCCCGGAGGGATTGTCAAACAAGAGGCAAACCGCATGACAAAAGCTCAACTGCATGACTTTGTGTAACAAAGCCGCTTAGCTTAGAAGAAGACGATAACAGATCAAATCTGGCCCCAAAGATCTCTTTACGCTTTGCCACGCCGTGGATGAGTTGCTTTGGCTTAGACTTACACCACGGTGGTCCGCATCCTGAATACAAGGTGACATCTGTTTGCCTGTGAGTACCACAAAAGGGATTATCCTCCGATCTGGTACAACGAGTCAGCATGACTTGGGCTAATGGTATGAATACAGTTTGCAGACGCAAATACTTTTGCAGTAAGCTTGACCTTGATGCTTACAAGTCGAGTCAACCTGTTGCCACTCCACCCCACCGCTTCAGCTATATCAGTCATACGCCGATCCAACAAGTGGAGTATCACAGCATGATGATCCCATGGAATCCGTATAAACCAATTATATCTTTCAAAGTAGCACAAATTGAGACTAGTCAAAGAATCATCCTGGCATTATGATCTAATTTGATCGTTAAAGTCGAGCCTTGTGGACTTCAATGTGAGACGAAGATAATAGACAAAACCAAGTGGATGCGAGGCACTACCAAGTTGGGGATGGAAGCAAATATCTATTGGCTTGTCCAAAAGATCTGCTGCTAGTCCTTACTTTGGTCGCTACTGTCAGGTCTTTCGGGTATTTCCTTCTTGGTCTCGCCGGCGGACGCTTTTCCGTCTTAGGCTGCTGCATATAATAGTAGTACCTGAGCTGACACTATTTAAGTGACCGCTCTCATGCTTCATCTCGCAACAAAACATCATCTCAACGACTATTACATTTTATTCTGCACTAAAATGACGCGCCGCAAAGAATCAGAAATCATAGACGATCTCCGCCAGACTGAGAGTGCCATCAAGAGAAAGCTCACTATTCGCCAATTCACAAAAGCCCTACGACGTGAAGACCGCTTCCAGCAAGCATGGGATGCTGTGGGAGGAGCTTCAGGACTGGCCCGTCTGATGGCCGAGTTCAGCATCCGAGACGTGCGTGATATGTGCAAGCGTCTGGGATCGACCGCTTCAGCTGAGAAGGCACAGCCCCAAAGGCGCGCTGCTCTTGGAGAGTTGGTCACGATACTCTACGAGGGGCGAGAAGATGACAGACCTCTCACTAGCTTCTATCAATACATAATTCCAGCCTGTAACCTTGAGCTGGTAAACAGGTACGAGAAGGATAGGAAGATTGAGTGGACGGCGCCACAGAACAAACGTCTCTTTCTAGGCCATCGAGAGCAACACGAGGATAAATTCCTCACTGAGATCTTCTGCAAGGACAAAGATATCAAGTTCTATCAGCATAGGAGACTCTTTCGCGGCAACATCGCTTTTTGCGAGAGGGTATTGACGACACTCCTCGCAAAAGAGGGTAAGGTTCATGTCCCATATGATTTGATAGATGAAGTGGCTATGCCAGTTCTCAAGCGCCTCCTCAAGAGCAGATACGACGACGAGAGGCGCATTAAATATCTCAGCCTCGTACTCGAATGTATCCAAAAACACGGAGAGATTTCCGGGCAGCTTGTTCTAAGACAAGGTGGCTTGCTTCAGTACACTGTCGATCGGTGGGCCAAGGCTGCCGATGGTAGTGAAAGCAAGAGACAGTATCAAGCTCGTTTGGTACAGGCGATCCAGCTATTGCCGAGCGAGAAACCACCCATCGACTTAGAAAGAATACGTCAAACTCTGTGGGTTTCTTGGGAGCTAGATATCGATGGCAGATATGACTTATTTCGCCTCTTCATCCAGCATCACACAAACTATAAAATCGACATCGAGAGCGACTCGGAACAAGACCTGGCCAGACTCAAGGATCTTCCTGAAAGAGCCTGGCCTTCAGATCTGTTCTTCATCATCAATTACAAGAAGTCACTACAGCTTTTTGAGAAGCTAGAAAGCCTATTTCCCAAGAACAACTTCGTCCAAGTTGCGAATCGGGCTGGAACAATACTCAATCAGTCGCAAGGACATATCAAACACAGCGGCTTCGGAGACGTCGAAATCGTAAGGGCGTTGCTGATCCGCAAATCGAACACACAAGATGAGCACCAGGGATGGCTTGGTCGTGCCATTGGCCTCGTAAATGAACGGAAAATGAACGCTCAACAGGCTCGCGAGGCTGTCGAGCGCGCATATTGGGCTAGAGCTGCCTTGAATCTCTGTATCGCTATTGGAGACCTACAGACTTTGAACGACACTATTATCTGGTCCCGGCGTTTCATCAAGGACTCGCTCACAAGCCATGGTTTGTTTAGTGTGAAAGTCTTCATGACGAAGGAGATTGAAGAAGTTCTGGGTGCCATGCCAGATGAACGTGTCAGCTCACCTGAAGCTATTGTGTCATTCACATCAGCCCTGCGCAAGAAAGACATCAAGTTTGCAAACCAGGTTCTCATCAATATTGTTGAGACTGTAACGCTCGCAGTCGGAGAACCTGGATTTAAAGCCCAGAATTGGACCTGGCTGTTCAACCTCGTCATGGTTGTAACAGGCCAACGTATGAGCAGATTGGAAATGTTCTTCAAGAACCTTGCAAAATGCTCAACGGCCGATCGTGAAAAGTGTGAAAGGGACATGATGGAGATCGTCTGGAAGCCAACAACGGATTTACTCATTGAAGCCGGAGCTATAGTTCGAAATCCGGCTTTGTCGACAGCACACGGCGGTTCGCTTTTCGACTCTCTTACCACTTCATCCAATCGCGAGTCTGTCAAGGGTAGCTACGTATATCGTTCACTTTCAAGGACATCTCTGTCGCCTCCTTTACTTGCAGAGCTGGCACGCTTCCTTATCGATAGGACAAGGGAACGACTGGGATCCGAAGCCATAAGTGCCCAGATGCACGATATCGTCTTCGTCATTGAGCGTCTGGCTTCTAGCGATCAGCCTTCACTAGCATGTCCCTTCATTCGTGACTTGGTTCTGGACAGTGAAGGCGCCAAAGAAAACTCGTCTTGGCACCGCCATCTTCTCAGCGTTGGCTTCCTCTCTGTGCTTCCAGCCAAGCCAGCAAAGGAAATGTTACACACAATGGCCAGTGCGATAAAGGAGAAGATGCGAGAACAAAATCAGAACACGGACGCTAAAGAACAGGCAGAAAGATCCAAGGAAACCACTGAGGGGGACGCATCAGCAGGTCCCAGGCCCTCTCAGGGGCCATCCATCAAGGTTACTACCGTCAAGATGCTCGCCCAGATCTTGCAGTACAACTTGTTCATGGATCCGTATTCAGCATGTGCAATTCTTGTTGGTCTCCTTGCGGAAGCACGACACATCGATATCCGAATCACCATCACCAACAGTCTCTTTGCAATCTTGGAGGAACCTACTTGCCCACCAAGTCTACGGAAACGCATCCTTGACGCACTTGGGGACTATATTGTTCCAGCAGCCGCACAGCTCAATGAGAGACGCGGGCTGACTGAAGCTGATTGGGTTGCTGCTTCAGCCCAGGAGGCTCCACTGCCTGAGATTGGCGATGAAACTCCCCTTCTCCAGCTCTTGATCTTGAAGGTTAGGGGACAAAGTTTGAGCGAAGAAGATAAAAAGAGGCTCGCATCACTCGTTATGGGCGCAGTTGAGAAATCTGCTGACAACAACACGCGCTGGATGAAACTCTTCTTGAGTAAAAACAACTTCTCTCTCGAGGAAGAGATTCCCCATCTCCCTGTTCATCTCACTACAGTATCTGCTCTTTATGGACAACTCCAACCCTACACACCTGTATCAGTCTTCCAAATGGTTCGCTCCGCCGCTCTCATCAATGTTGATCCCAGCCCTGGCATACAACGCATCACAAAGGCCATCCAAGAGGACCGGGATCTCGTCAACTCAAAGGCAGGCAGGCATTGGCTTTCGCAGTTTTCCAACCCCGGACGTGATTCGTTCAAGTTTGGAATCATGCTGTCTGCGGCCATGGTACAGCAGAGCGCTGCCGACCGAGAGCCCAAGCTGGCTGAAAATGGAGTGTCTTTGGAGATGCTTCAGTCGTTCGTGATCGAGTACATTGAGAGGCTGCTCAAGATTGGACAAGCCGACATGGTGATGACACTTGTCATGAGGCTTAGTGGCGCACGGTTTAAGGATCGACAAAACTGGAACGACTGGATGGAAAACTCTGTGCCCGTTATCAAAAAGATAATCTCCAAGACAGAGGAAGTTCAAGAAAGTATCCGCAGTAAGGAAACAGAGCCTCGCAGGCTGCCCAGCGTGTTTCAGATGAAACTAAAAACGATACCTGTGCCCTTGTCCGATGGAACATATGAAGAAAATAAGGCATTCACAGAAGAGCTTTACAAGCTCATCGGGGACCTCGGAAGCCGCCAATATCACCCGTACCATATGGACTTCCAGAAGCTCAAGGAGGAGTTTGATTACTGGTCCCTCACACAGTCATTCGGCCGTTTTGCACTCATTTTGGCAGAATTGCAGGACTATGATCTTGCTTCCACAGAACAGCCAACACTCAAGGACTATCTCTGTTGGGAGATCATTGGTCATATACTCACTAAGGCAAAGGATCCAAAGGATGAAAATGTCGTTGAAGATGTCAGACTGTTGATGCGGAGGTGGGAAACCTGTGAAGATGAAGCAATGAGGACAATGGGGATGAAGTTCAAAGGATTGCTGAAGGATGCCGATAAGACATGGTATAAATGAGTGAGACTGGACATTCAGTTACGAAAGTATGAGATGAACCTCAATCGATGATCACTTCCTACTGAGCACAAAAAAACAGGCATAAGCTCAAAAGATGGCGGTTATGGAGCAGCGTGGCCCTGAATCATCTAGCTACCTCATGAGGGCAGATAATGTTAAAGTGAGGTCTTGAACAACTCTGTATATTGATTCTTATAGTTACCTATATGACAAACTTTTGAAATAATCGCAATGTATTTTCGAGTACAAATCGTTCAGGAACAAGTCATTGCATTTGGGTATGTTGCTATAATAATAGGAGCTACAATATTACCATACCATTTCACGTGCTTCATCCACCATCATCTACTATCTAAACCACCAATCAATACAGATTTCTCTAAAGCAATGCAATGTCCTTAACCCCCACATTACGAGGCACCGAGGCCTATAAGCACAAAGAATGTAGGTCATAGCATCAGATCAGTAGCCATGAAAAGTTTGCTACAAACACTACCAGAACAGCAAAAGTCAGTGAGGTCCGTGAGAGGCAGTGGGCTCTCGTCGAGTCGTTTGAAACAACGAACGAAGGTTCGGGCATGCCCGACTCTGTCGGAAGATCTGCCTGGACAGCTGATGCCGCTGAAGCTGCAGACAAGGCAGGGGTGTCGTTGCCAGGAGTGTCAAGTTCTTGACCATTCTCTTGCCTTCGTTTTATGTCAGCCATGGCACGTTCCTTCAATTGAGTTGGTGATGAGTACATTGAAGGGCCATTTGTCGGCTAGACTGTCATGACCTTTGTTGCTGTGCTCTCTACTTGAGTTGGTATAATCACCGTGATGACTTGAGGCCCCTCGTGAGCGCCGCCCACAGCGTTGGAAGCGGTAGGCTGAGGGGGTCTTGGTTGAACAGGAGGTCCTGAAAGCTGGGCTGGAACTGCTGGTGCAGGCAGAGCGGGCTGTGAAGGTGGTGCTGTGATTTCTGGTGCTTGGGGTCTGAGATCACTGTTCCCTTTCCCGCCATCACCGTTGTCACTTCCTTTACCGGGCCTTTCCTGTCCAGTACCATCACTATCTTGAGAACCGCTAGGGGCTTGGCCTTCGGGGGGAGTTGAAGGCGGGGATGCAGGAGAAGGAGGATTGGCTGGCTCCGGAATTCCTGGGCCACCATTCGAAGGACAAGGGCCAGGCTTTCCAGCACAAGAGGCCCCGTTGTCATGATTACCGTTTGTGTTTGGTTGAGGAGGAGGGGCAGCAGGTGAAGGTCCTACATCGGGAGGAGGCACATCAGGACTATTCGGCGACGGAGGGTTTGCAGGCAGACTGCTAGATCCTGGATCAGACCCCCCATCATTTCCATCGTTACAAGGTGAGTTTTCGTCCCCGGGGCAATTATTTGGAACAGTTGGGGGTGCTGTCTGGGGAGGCGGCTGGGGCGATGAAGGCTCAGAAGAGCCACAGCCAGCGTTCGAGTCAGGGTCTGTGCACGCATTTTCACTGCTGCCATCGTTCTTTGGAGGTTGATGAGCGGCAGGGCAGTCTGGTGTGCTGTCTCCAGCACCACAGGGAGGATTGTGACCAGCAGGAGCAGGAGCAGGGCCGGGAGGGGGCCCTTGAGGAGTGGGAGAATCTGGCGCTGGAGGTTGTGGTGCTGGTTGAGGTGCTGGCGGTTGAGGTGCTGGCGGATGAGGTGCTGGCGGTCCGGCAGGCAGCTGATTCTGGTTGGCGCATGCTGGATTGTTGGTATCGATAGAGCAGTCCACTGGGCTGCCAGTGTTTGGAGGAGAGGCTGGAGCAGCATTGTTTCCAGGAGCGTTCTCATTGTAATCTTCTCCCGGTCCGCCGGTTCCATCTTGATTTGGCGCCCCGTCGCCTCCATCCGGGTTTGAAGGTGCAGGTGCAGGTGCGGGTGCGGGTTGAGGCTGTGATTGTCCTGTATCGCCTTGATGGGGATCACCAGGTGAACTGTTCCCACCGGTAGCATCTGGTCCTGGCGCAGGAGGGCCGTTGGACTGACCATCCGGCTGGGGATTGCTGTTGGCAGGAGGGTTGGCAGGAACCGGAGCCGGGGCAGGAGCCGGGGCAGGCGGGTATTGGCCATCATTGTTGCCAGATGGTGAAGGTCCATTATTGAAGTTGTTATCTTCACAATCCGCGTTGGGGTCTGAGGGCTCAGTTCCATCATTGCCACCACCGCCTCCGGAACTCGGGCCTCCTGAAGGACTATCTTGACCGTCACCTGAGCCTGCTGTGTTTCCTGGTAAGGGCCCATGGTTCGGGCCTGGGGCACCACCTGGTGGGCCTGCTCCAGCATTGGTGTTGCCATTCACAGCTCCTGTTGAGGTAGGGGAACCGCCATCGGGAATAGGTTGATGAACTGAAGCGGTGGATTCGGGGAGAGACAATGTGAGAACGCCATCAGATCCGGCTTTGCAGTCGACAGAGAGACTGAAACGGCTTTCAAATCCAAAGCTGGCCGAATCAGAGCGTGAGACAAGCGGCACGAAGTGTCTCGTAGCAAGGCTCGTATGTTGTATTTCCACGGGAAGGAGATCACTGATGGTAGCACCACGATGAGAGCAAGTGGAGATAGTATATGTCAAAGCTTGACCATACTGATCAGTGCAAGAACTGGCCAGGCAAGAGAACATTTCCTGTGCATAGTCAGCGACCCATTACTCGATGCAATAGAAGCGATGACTTACTCGTTGAACAGCCATGTCATGACAGAGACCTTCAACAGTAGGAATACCATGATAGTGCATAAGTTCGCGAGAGCAAATGGTAGCACATTCTCCAATCTTTTGTCAGAATATCCATTGATATTGGGCTCAGAGTCCATACCTGGTGTAGATGTATCGAGGCTGTATGTACGAGTAGCTAGGCTCGATAATAAGCCAGCGAACAAATGAGAGCGCATGGCTGTATGGAAAGCAAGTGGCTATTATGAGGGAAGCGTGCAGAAATTGGGTGCTGGTTTAAACGACAGTACCAAAAAAGTGAGTGAGTGATTGAGGGACGGGTTCCAAAAAGAGTGTGAGATGCGTTCCAAAAACGAGCTTGAGCTGAAGCCGAAGACAACGGATGAAGATGAAAATTCTAGGATCGGTAGGGCCATGAGAGGTTAAGAAGTAGGCGGATGTTCTGATAAATTTGAGGAAGGTGGTGTCTGGTGATGGTGAGGGTAGGAGCAGGTGCCAAGTTGCTGTTCTGGGAGCGGCCCCTTCCACCATATGGGAAACCATCTAAAGTGGAAGAAGGAAAGGAAAACTGAGAATGCATCTTTTGTATTGAAGATATAAACAGTCTATCGGGTAGGTAAGATCTATGAGGTAAACAATCGAGGGTAAGTCTCAAACAGAAACAGCGTCTTCGGAATCAAACTTTTCTTGTGTCAGGGTATCACATCCATCTAATAGAACAACAAAGCCAACGGCTTCTTCTCGTCGCCGTATCGGTCCTTGAACTCTTTTCTCGACAAGAAGCGAGCTAGAGGCATCATGGTTTCCTTCATGTCCATCACGCCTCGCTTCTTCTGGTCGATATGTGAAGCATCAACGACTAGCCGCTTCAAGTTATCCAAGGAGAGTGCGCCTGCTGGAGTCAGTGCCTGCCTGTGACTTGAGGGAGACGGGGAAGGGAAGGATCTAGATCGAACTTACCGTTGTCGATGAGATCCATAAGTCGGGCAGGTGTACCGACACAGAGGCCAGTTTTGTGGTTCTGGAGGAACTTGACTTGCTCCTCAACTTTCATATGCTTGGCGAACTGGTATGTGTTAGCCATGTCATTCCCGTTCATTTTGAAGAGGGACACACCAATTTCGCAATTGAATTCTCTTTGCTCTGAAACTTGCGCATCGACCTGCTCACAGTCAGTCTTTGTACGTCTCAAACCGAGTCGCAGTAGCGCACCTGACAATATCTGCAGCTCTCAAACCCGCTCCTGCAACAATGAGGGTATGGGGCGATCCCTTCTTCTTGGGCGCCTTCTTTAAACCTTCGGGGTCCTCCGACACCTTCTCCAGGAAGTCGGGAAATTTATCCAATGTTCTTGAATCTTGCCATGAGGTGGTATCTTGAATCGCGTTGGCTGGGAGTTTGTGAGTGAGATTTCAATAAAAATGGCAATCGGCAACAGGAATTCCTACCTGATACAGTCATATCGGAAATCTCAACAGCGCTCAAGTCAGTGCCAAAGCGACCCAACTTCTGGGCAAGATGATCGGCCAGGAGTTGGTTGTCCATTTTGGTGAAGAGCGTGTTGAGACCAAGCTCAGTATCGAGAAGTTCATCATCTGGTGCATTCGCCTTTCTCTTTTTGCTTTTCTTCGGCCTTGGCTGGACAGGAGTATCCTCCGCTTGACGCTTTTTAGTAGTCGACATGATGCAGGCTGTGTCTTGATTATGGTGTTGTTGAATTCTTTCGTTTAAGATTTCTCCAACGTCAACAAGAAATTTTGCGATGTACAGTGTAAATATTTATCATGGTTAGATTTCGCATGATGATCGAGATATTAGCACTGTATTCGGCACAGTATACACGGTCTGCCAGATCCACCAGCCATGATGAAGCACGTCTCATGAGAACCAGTGTGAGCTAAAAATGTTCAAATTCTGTCGACATTGGATTGAGATATCTGATTCACGATTACAGTTTGGATTGTTCCATATGCAAGCAAGTCCTGATTTTCAAAACAGTCATTAAAACACCATGTATACTAAACAAAGACTGAACACAGGCTCTCTATCGTCCTGATACTTGTCTATGAACCTTTCGAATCCCTAACGCCCAATATATGCGCCCTGTAGCTTAAAATCGATCCGATGTATCTTTCCCAATTGTGAGGCTCTAGAAAATGCTGTTGACGATGTTTCCTCCGATGGTGGCACCAGCACCAAAGATAGCAGCGTTACCCAGCTTCTTACCAAACTTCTTGCCGTACTCGTTGACCTTGTTATCCTTGCCATCTCCCTCCTGTCCCTGCGGCTGTCCGGATCCCTCAGCAACAGCCATGGGTGGCACATGAGAGTTGTAAGGGTTCTGTTGAGGAGGAGGGCCCTGCGAGTAAGCAGGGTAGCCATACTGTGGCTGCGGAATAGGCGCAACGGGCTTCTTGGTCTCTTGGTCGACGAGGACGTAGTTTCGGGGGAAGATACCCTCCTGTCCTGTGCGCTCGTTACGGCCCATCCACCAATCCTGGTTCATGTACTCGTACACAGCGATACGATCATCCTTCTCGAAGGACAGGTCGCGACCGTCGGAGGCAGCATAGCGGTAAAGGGCGCGGGCGTTGGCAACAGTGGGCTTGACGTTGCGTGGGGGAGGGCCAGGAGGAGGTGTCTGATCGTAGGCGGGTGGCGCGGGCGAATGCGACTTGATTTTGAGATCCTCGAACGCCTTGGTAGGAGGCGCGTGGGCGGCCGGTGCGGGAGTAGCAGCCTTGGGAGCAGCGGTGTTGACGTTCTTATTGCCGGTCGCAGTCTTGAGGGGGCCCGAGAGGGAGGACTCGCCGGGAAGAGCGGTGTTGATAGTATCATAGACGGAGTCGTCAATCACGCCTCGCTCAAGGAGGTTCTCTAGTTCCTTGACGGTGTTAGTTGACGTTCAGTGAGAATGCCCAGATGGGTATGATGGCGCAAGTGGAGTTTCAATGACGGAATGCGAGGGTATTTACATTTTTGATGTTGCGAAGCGAACGATTCACTTCAATAATAGTCTGGCGATCTGCGGCCATGATTACGGATGGTGCGGCCGAAAGGGTCTGAACTTGTGATGCGGGTATAAAGGTGTGTTTAAGGGTGATAAATCAGCTCGGATTCTGATGGTTTTGGCGACACTGATATAACGTGACGAAGGTACAGTAATGACAGGATGTCAGGTTGAAGTTAGATGCAGGAGGAGAGTGTTTCGACCTGCTACCAACGGTTCTTGGGATTCGGAATTCGGCCAAGCACCCAAGGCCCCAAGCCAAAACCCCTACCAAATAAAGCGGGCATTTGAGGCGGTGCTGCCCCTCGCTCAACCCGACCCAATCACGAGATTTAATAGTTCGTAAGGTGTTGAATTTGGCTGCGGTGCAACTCAGACGCCTTTACACATGGGAGCAAACTAAGGTGCTCATAGGTTCTTTCAATGAGTCTTGCTGAAATTTTTGTATTCATTGGTTCATTTTAGGCGTGATATTTTCATTCTATCCAAGCCATAGCCTTCTTTGGGCTTTGCGATTAAATATGCATCCTCCGTCTCTCCCATTTATAAATTCTTTATTGCACAAACTTGCTGCTCTCAACAGTGTATAGATCAACATACTCATCAACAGGGGTAGACTCAAGCTTCTTGGCGTCCAAGTTGAGCTCCACAAGCTCCTTAACGCGGGCCTCGGGGTAGTGAGGGCCAAGGTGGCGCTTGTACTTCTCGAGAATGACGGGCTTGGCCTCCTCACGGCGGAGACGGTGGCCAAGAGGAGCCTCAACAGCGACCTCATCGAGGACAGTGCCGTCGTTGAGCTCGACAGTGAGAGCGTTGGAGATGGTTCGGAGCTTGGGGTCATGGTAATCCTTGGTGTACTGAGGATCCTCAACACACTTGATCTTCTGGCGGAGAGACTCGACCAGAGGAGAGGTGGCAGCCTCACCACCGTCAACGTAGTCAGTGGCCTCAAGACGGCCGAAGACGAGCATGGTGGCGCACATGTACTGGATGCAGTGGTCACGGTCGGCAAAGTTGTCCATGGGCTTGAACTGCTTGTCAATGATGCGGATGCAAGCCTCGTGAGTTCGGCAAGTGATGGACTTGATGTCGGCGGCAGACTTGCCCTGAGACTTGAGGAGGTGGTGAATCTTCTCAGAGGCCTCGACGGCAGTCTGAGAGTGGAACTCAGCTATTGCACGTTAGACTTGTCTTTACATAGTGGCAGCGAAGATTTGAACTTACCAGGGTAGGAGACCTTGAAGAGAACGTTCTCCATGACATAGCTGCCATAGGGGCGCTGGAACTCGAACTTCTGGCCCTTAAACAGGACATCGTAGAAACCCCAGACGGGAGCGGACAGAACAGTAGGAACGCCCTGCTCACCCTTGAGAACCTTGAGAGCTAGGTTGACGGCGCGCTGGCAAGCATCACCGGCAGCCCAGGACTTTCGGGACATGGTGTTGGGGGTGTGGCGGTAGGTTCGGAGAGACTGGCCATCAACCCAAGCCTGGGTGACAGCATCGGCAATCTGCTTTTCATTGAGGCCGAGCATCTTGGAGACGACGGCGGTAGAGGCGACCTTGACAAGAACAACGTGGTCAAGACCGACCTTGTTGTAGGAGTTGAGGAGAGCCAAGCATCCCTGGATCTCGTGGGCCTTGATCATGGCCTCGAGGACATCCTTGACAACAAAGGTCTTGCCGCCAGCGAGGTTACCGCCAGCCTTGTTGGTACGGTTGATCCAGTCAGCAACAGCGAGGATAGCACCCAAGTTATCAGAGGGGTGACCCCACTCAGCAGCGAGCCAGCAGTCGTTGAAGTCGAGCCATCGGATCATAGCACCAATGTTGAAAGCAGCGTTGACGGGGTCAAGCTGGAAGGGAGTACCAGGGACCTTGGGACCGTTAGGGACAACGGTGCCAGGGACAATGGGTCCAAGGAGCTTAGAGCACTCCTTGAACCTCAAACCCTCGAGACCGCAACCGAGGGTGTCGAGAAGGATCCATCGAGCAGTATCGAACTGTTTAGAAATGAATTAGCAATGAATTTCAACGATTGAGTGACATTGATTTCTCGTGATAATTTGTTGGTGTTGAAGTCAGAAGCTTCAAGGCGGGGTATTTTGCGGGGTGCAAAATCGGCCTCGGCAGAATTGACAGCACTCACAGCAAGCTCAGAGTCAATGGTCTTGTTGGCGACATAGTCGGCAATGTCCTTGATCTCAGGATCGTATTCACGGTCGGCGGAAGACATGTTGGGAGCTCCTGATCGTCTGGCAGCAGAGGTTGAAAAGGCGGCGCCGTGAGAAGCGGGAAGAGAAGAGCGAGCGGCGCCGAACGCCGAGCGGGCCACGAGAGGGGCGGCGACACGAAGGCCCCGGGGAGACTGGAAGCGCAGCTGCTTGGAGGCCGTTCGGAGGGTCCGGTTAACGGCAGACATTCTTGGGGATAATTGGCTTACGGTCTTCTTCCTGCGTAGCAACGAAGAAGAAGGACAAGGTCAATTGACGTGGGGGATGATGAGGAGGAGGGGTATCACAAATGCAAAGAAGGAGGAAGGAAAAGGAGAACAACAACCTTCTGCAGGGCCTAATATCCTAGAGGTTTTTGTCTTGGAGAAACTTGGTAGGTATTCATATTTATTATGCTCGGCTGTAGGCGCCTGAGTTTGCCGTAGCTTACCGCAAAACACCCTCGGCTAGCCGCCGGCTGGACTTACTCGTGGATATTGGTCATTTTCACACTGTGCAATTGGGAGAGCCTATCATACAGATGTACTGTGCGAAAAGTCTGAGTTCTCCAATTATCACGATCAGAAAAATGAAGTCTTTCAGGGGCTTTTCTAGTGAGGGGAAACTCAAACCCCATATACTAGCCAATCAAGGCAATCAATTGTTATCATTTTGTTGAATTGGCTTCAGTCTGATCCTCACCGACCAAAACTATCCACTTGAAGTGTTGCTGGAGATGATTGTTGTTTATCGTAGGTGTGGCCTCAAAGGGGGATCGCTTCACTGATGTGTTTCTCGTCCTATGTGTTTTTATACTGGACTTCATGCAGCATTTATCTTCTAAGCTGTGGTTTTGAGAAGCCCAGTGCTGATACATAGCGAAACGCGGGGCATTGATGCTCACCACCACAAGCCTCAGTTCTTCACATTACCTTAATGATACCGTTGGGTTTCTATTAGCTCACTTGTTATTCCTTCTGTGATATAACGTTCATGAATTATGTATCAAAGTCAGTATCAAGTCTTCTATAAAGCCTCCTGCAGCTACCATTTCCTTGAACTTGTTTGTGATTCCCCATCTCTACCCCAGCTTCCCCTCGCCGAAAATCTGGGGTCATGTTCCCCACGCTCCGTCGTCGGACAAGGCACGCGGATTTCCGACGATGTGACCGACTCAGTCCGACCGAGGATATTTTTCCCTTCAGGTTTATCATCTCGATCCGTCGACAGTCGGTAACTGATGGGTACCGAGGGTTTTGGCAGTACTCAGTCGGTTCAGCCATGGCTGTTCATATCATGCATGTATCAGTCAATAGCCTACCCGGCAGGTTTACAAAATATCAGTATGGCATCAATGACGAAGTCGACGCTGGACAATCTGCGACAAGGTCTTAGTGATATAAATTGGAGATTACAATTGGTGGCCCTATGGTTGAGAGAATGAACCAATGGAGCTTTGTGCCTGAACCAAAGTTGAAGGCGACTTTTGGGGATCTCGATCGAAGAGAAATATGACGAAAATCGCTTACAAGTTGGGTTGTCACGCATAAGAGACATTTGCATATTGCTGCGAGGAGAATCTGACTGCAGGAAGGATAAAGGCCTTCCGAAGCCTTGTCTTAAATGACACGACCTATGGGACGAGTAGTTATACCATTGCAGGCGTTTGGATAAAGTGATATTAGTAGCTCATTGGTAGTGGCATTTGTCTTGTAATGTCTGCATCAACCTTGTAAACTCAGACATCCGATTTCTATCCCCACCTTTGCCTCTGGGAGTTCTAACGCGCGCTTCAGTGAGACATTGTGACAACCCAAAAGAAAGAAAGAATGCACCTCGCTACTATCGCGATGTCGCGAGCAAGGCCGAAGCCTTCAAGCGCCCGTTTATGCGAGTGTGGATATCATGACATGGTAGGCGTTTTCAGGTATTGACCGGTTTACCATCGTGGCGTGTAGTATTGCATTTCATGTTCTCATTGCGACTTGGGCTTTCAGAGGGCGTGTCGGAAAAGATGATCCAATGTAGATTCCATGATCGCAGGGAGTAAGCAGAGATTGGGGATCGAATAGCATCGTGACACTTCAAAACATCATAGGTGGTGTAGGGTAGTTTGGACTTAATTCAACATGAATATTAACACCAGAGTTATGACAAAATCGATAATTAGAGATTGCCCATGCTAAACTCCCATCTGAATCACTAGGAAGCGCTTTCGAAGTTAGCTCCAAGCTAGCTCAGAGTAGAGTTATTGTGTATGAACCCTGATCTTCGTTGCAACGTGCGATGACTTCACAATGGGCCGAAGAAAGCGCGTCAGTAGTGGCGATCCCACGCTCTCTCGAAAATAGTCCAGAGAGTGTCGTCATGAGCGATGTCATGTTCCTCATCGAAACCCACGAATAATCCAGTGCAGAGCAGCATGATCGCGATGGGGCATCCAAACGGGAATCGGGGAGAACATGAGCGGGTTTGATACCTGCAAATTCAAGACATGGGCTTGCGACCAGATCGTCGTCATCATTGTGCAGTTTATGCTGAAGTTTCAGGAAGATATTCCGAAGGCTGGCTATTTCTCTGAATCATAGCTGGCTACCCTGCTCATTAACGCTTACATCAAGATTCGCGGTTTCAAGACGCGTGTGGCTCATTTGCATTGATTCCTGAGATGATTCCGGGAGGTCTTGCAGCTCGCATCTGGTTGTGATAGTACCCCGGTCGAGGCTGTAGTGAAAAGCTTGGCTGTGATCTGCTCTGCACTCAACTCCATTGGCCATCGGAGCAACCCCGATTGGAAATCATTGCATGTGGGCTTTATGCAATCAATTATTTATACTACGTTGACAAATTTGAGACACGCATGTTGCTGAGACGGGAGGAGGCTGGATCCAGGCTGGGCAGCAGGTATCAGATCGATTGATGTTGGATGTTTTGGCTTACATCTGTTGATTCTGTGAGGTATCTTCATGATACCGAGTTTTTAATGGGAAATATAGAAAGTCTATTCATTGACAAATGCCGTTTGAACTACCGTAAACTCTGATCAAACAAAATGGTTGCTTTCGTGAGGGTGATAGAGCCAACACCAGCACAAGATATGTGAGAGCCATGAGCCCGATCGTCGGGAACGCACGTTGTCAACGGATATCGGAGACTGGGGTACCTCTGATGGAAAAAGTGCTGTTTCCCATGTCGGTAGAAGAAGAAAAAGAAACGAAAGGCAAAAAACATCAGGTCATTTCGGGGGAACACGACGCTCGGATCGATTGGTCATGGATCCATTTGGACATGGGCATGGGCCTGAAAACGGGTCTTGAAAACTCTCCAGTCTGGGCTTTACTTGACAGGATCTAGAACCCCCCCTTCTTCGGCTCGATGGGCGTGTGTTAGCACCCTACGTGCAGATCTGAGAAACGGGAATCAGCGATGATGTTGATAGCCGGACTTGACAGCGATTGATAGCTGCAGACTCGCGATAGTTGCAACCGTTGCAGTGAATCGTGTACCAGATCAATCACCCAAAGCAATTGCATCAGCTAAAACACTCGAGTCCAATCCACGGGTATTAGAAAAGCCCCCATCAAGTCGTGATGTCATTGATCGGCTAAACTGACTGGACCCTGATTTCTCAGAGACCCTCTCTCTTCTCTCGATCTCAGTCTAGCCCTCAACCATCACCACGATCACCAACACGATAGGACACGACACGCGGTACGCCACAGAAACTTGACAGACCGCAAAGGATCCATTTCTCACGAGGTCTTGTCCCGCCCCTTGTTGTGTCTCAGATAGTTTGTAGGCAACAGACAAGAGCAGAGCACACAGCCAAGTAATTCAGTGTAACAGTTGCACACGCCCCCACGATGGCGATGATAATGTCGATAGCCATGCCGCTGCATCGCATCTCAATCGTTGGCGCAACACCAGATCACGTCGTGCACATTTGGCACACACAAGACAAGACAAGGAGGAGAGAAGTGAGGCGGAGACAACATCGAATATGCGTACGCAAGTAGCAGGTGAGGCTTGATAGGGGGGAAGCACAGCAGTCAAACGTTCATCCAGGGCGAGCAATCTGTGATCAATTAAGACATGATTGACGGTTTACGGATATGAGGGTTTCTGTTTATGGAAACCTTCCCCTTGTCAAGTGTCAGCTTAGGAACGTCAATCATCAACGGTCTACGGAGTAGTTTTTGCTAAGTTTGGTGATGTTCTCACCATTGGATTCAGCCCCACCCCACTCAGTGCTCACTGTGCCTGAGAGACGAGACATGAGGGCCGAGCCTGGTCGGACACGCCCTGAAGCCCCCTGTAAGCCTCCGGCCCCAACCTTAGTACCTACCTAAGCAGAACAACTTGAGGATGAGGTGCGATGCTAGACTGCGCGTCGTCCCGCCCCAGGACCAAGCAGAATCACCTCACTCTCACTCATGTTTGGGTTGCATTTGCTGGCTGAGAGGTAGGGGGAAAAGCAAAAGATCATCGCTTGGAGCGAATAAAACTTGACACACTTTAAACTTTTTTAGCAGCCTCTTTGCTCCCCGTCCCCTGTCATTGCTCCTGCTGTAGCCTGTCACTGTCCATTCGCTTGAGCCTTACCCTTAACCCCTGTAGGCTAGAGCTCCCGTCTTTGGTCCGATCTAGAGGTTCGTTGTAGAGGCATGGAAATCGACCTCTGGATCACGACAAAGCAAAGCGCATCGTAGCAACATAGCAAAAATTCACAGCCAAATCAAATCATCATAGCAATGGCGCCGCCGCAACAACCGGGTTCTCCGTCATGGGCCGATCAGGGTCCAAATGGCGATTGGTCTCTTTTTGCCTTTACTCTTGCTCTGTTTTCTTTTTGTTCCAAGTTCTGATTTTCTTTTCTTTTTGTTCTACCGGTATCTCCATCGCCATCACCATCACCATCACTATCACCTGTTATTACCGGGTTTTTACCTATTTTGGACCTTGCCGTGGCATCGTATCCTGTTAAACGACAAGATATCGAGCTATCATTCTCCTCTCCGAAAAAAAGGCGCCTTTATGATTGTCCCGGGTTGCTAGACCTGGTCAAATCGGAGAGTTATTAGTGTATCGATCACTGCATTCTGCAGGTCCGGTCCCTGGAACGAGAAAATTCGCCGTGGCCTGGCCCAACGTTAGGAAGGAGGATCTCCATTCACCTCCTGTACCTACCTAGTCTAGATTCTTATTATCATCGTCATCATCTGCATTCAACTCTCGCCTTGTTCTCTCATTTCCCCTGTTGCATTCTCCTCTTCTCAACTGCGGTTGGTTGAAGTTGATATCTATCCCTACACACTCACTCGACTCTTCTGCACTCATTCTCTGTCTCAGTCTGCCTTTCAGCTCTAGACACCCTCTTCTCAACCATCTAGACTTGGCCTTTGAGTCAAGTTGAGCTGAACCGGGGTTCAAACAGCTTCACTCCCGCCTCCAGGGGACCTGAATGCCACCATCATATCCACTATCAACTACCAGGACAACCCACCCGTCACTTCACTTCACGCTAGGCTCCCGCCTAGCTTCCTCCATCCCATTCAAGGGTCGCGGGCAGGCGATATATACACCCCTGTGGCTACATCCGCATCAAGGCTAGGAGGTTGCTTCACGGTATATCTGGCCAGGAACCGTTGAAGTTGCTAAACTAAGCTAAGACGAGCTAAAGTTATAGTAGCAGACAGGTCCCAGCTCCTGATATCCATGATCTATTTGATATCCTCAGTATCCGCTTGTTCCCCATCCATCTAGTCAGACCAGACTTCTTTAGCTCTGTCTTAATCACTTACGCAATACCTACATACAACCCTACCCGCTGCCCTTCTACCTTCGAGACTCTTCTGTCGAGTTACCAGACTCGTTTGCTTCTGAGAAGTTTCTCTTCCTATTCAGCTTTCCTTCAACTTTGTTTGGTTACCATTATATCGTCACAGTAAGGTATCCAAAACCCTTGTTAACACCCACAAATACAATCAACTTTCAAATCAACTCAACTGCTGTTGCTGTTGCTGTACCGTACACGGCCCAACCAAATACCTCCCACACATCTCCCCCAGCCGTTTAAACGAAACCACTCAGTGGCCCGAATATTGAGCCCTCATCCCAGTTCCAAAACTAGGCCCCTCCCGCACAACCACTGAGCTGAAGGTCTGACAACGTCCCCGCCATTTCAAGATATCTCCCTTCGGATCAGAAACCAGGTCCCTGAACTATAGACCATACCATAAACGCTCCGTTTACGCCTCAACTTATATTACGACATCAACATTGTAACCTTGACATCATGGCTGGGAATAAACTCCTCGTCTATCTACTTCGACGCGATCTCAGGGTAATCGACAACCCTATCCTTCACCACCTGGCCACTTCTGACCATGGCTTCACTCATCTCCTCCCCATCTATATCCTTCCCCCTCACCAAATCGAAACCTCAGGCTTCGTCGCTGAAGGAAAAAAGTCCCCCTACCCCGAGGCTCGAAGTCAGGTAGGCCGCTTCTGGAGATGTGGCCCCGTTCGAGCCAAGTTCCAAGCTGAGTCTATCTGGGATGTGAAACAAAATCTTGAGGACATCAGTAGTGGCATGCTGGTTCGTGTCGGAAACTTCGACAACGCCCTAAAGCATTTGATCAAGTCCCTGCACGATGAACATCAATCTGTCGATACGGTTTGGATGACCGAGGAAGTATCGAAAGAGGAGGTTGATGATCAGAATGCTGTAGCATCTGTATGTTCCGAGAACAACATCAACTTCAAGCTTTGGCAGGACGAAAAATATTACATCGACGAGTAAGTTTAGCGCGTCAGCCTACTTGGGCTGTCAAGGAGTCCATACTGAATAACTAACTAATGCTTGTAACTAGTCGTGACACCGGTTTGGATGATCCCAAGGAGCTTCCAGATGTTTTCACAACCTTCCGCAAAACTCAGGAACCTCTCCGAGAGCGTCCTCGCGCCTCTCTCCCCCGTCCGCAGGCCGGATCGTTACCGCCCTTCCCTTCATCGTGGGCACTACCTCAGGAACCCCCATTTGAGATTCCTGACAACTACAACGACTTTGAACAACGTCTCTTAGATCCTATCAACAGTATGGTGCCAGACCCTCCAGTCTATCCTGAAGATGCTCGATCTGCACATCCATTTAAAGGTGGAGAGAACCCTGCCTGGGATCGCCTTTATCATCTCATCAAGTCAGGCTCTATGACTACTTATCAGGAGACCCGCAATGGCTTACTAGGACTCGATTACAGCACCAAGCTTTCAGCATACCTGGCACTCGGATCTATTTCAGCCCGCTGCATTCATGAAGAACTTGTCAAGTTTGAGGACGGTCAAGAACAATCCTACTCTAGAGCTATAGGCTTCGGACAGGGAGAGAACGAAGGCACCAAGGCTGTCAGATTTGAGCTCTTGTGGCGGGACTACATGCGATTGTGTACCATGAAGTTTGGCTCACGTCTTTTCAAGCTTGATGGTTTTAAGGGAGCCAGTGGCAAGTATGATAAGAAGTGGAAGACAGCTCTGAAAGAGGAAGCCGATGCCAATCAAGATCCTTCACCCGAGGAACTGAGTGACATCATTGAGAGGTTCCTTCGAGGCACAACCGGCATGGGGCTGATTGATGCCTCACAGCGAGAACTCTATCATACCGGCTACACCTCGAACCGAGCCCGACAGAATGTCGCCAGCTTCTTCACAAAGCATCTTGGCATTGATTGGCGCTACGGAGCTGAATGGTACGAGGCTATGCTGGTAGATTATGATGTGTCTTCCAATTGGGCGAACTGGCAGTACGTGGCGGGTGTCGGTAATGACCCTAGAGGTGATGCACGCATCTTCAACCCTATCAAACAAGCATTCGACTATGACAACAACGGACGATATGTCCGAACTTGGGTGCCTGAAGTCAAGTATATCGAGAGACTGGAAAATGTTTTTCAGGTATGGACGACAGGTGACGATGAGCTCATCAAGTACGGCATCATCGATGACATAATGGTCACTCATCCCATCAAGCGGATCGATTTTCAGGTCGACCGAAAACCTCGTGGTCCTCGACGACCTTACCGATGGAGAAGAGGAGGATCTGGGCGTGGCGGCCGTCGAGGCGGAGGTCCAGGAAACGGTTCGGGTGACTATAACGATGGTCGACACTCGTACCACAATGGGCCTCCTTCACCCGAAAGCGATCGCCAGTTTTACCACGGTGGCGAACCCTACACGCAGAATCGTGGCCAGCCACGAAATGGTTGGTCCCAGCGTGGAAACCAGATGTCGTGGCGAGGCAACTTCAACGGGCATGGTCCTAACAACCACGGACCTTCTTCTGGACGAGGAGGCCACATGGCTCCTTTCCGTGGGAATGGTTTTCAGCGAGGATTCAACACCAATCACTTCAATGCACCGCCTCCCAGGCAATACATGCCCAATCCCCCCTGGGCTCCTCAACAATTCTCTCCTCAAGCCTATCACCACCAACTTCCTCCTCACCTTGGACCCCATGTCTAGTGGATAGGAGCGAGGCCATTCTTCCCACCACGGTGGGCTTTTGATCCCGCTGGGCAGCCCTGGTATTGGAACCAATAGGCAATGGACTATTGGAAAACGTAGTAATTGGATTCCGTCTCTCATTTGTCGGTGGAGCAAAGCGATAGTGGCACACGATACCTGCTATTTTGGACAAAAGTTGACACCACAGTCAATAGAATGATTAACGTTGCTAAGGTATATATGTATTTATAAGAAACATCCAGCGGGATCATGGATGTCCTTTCATAGGGCATGTGTGAATACACACAAGTCTGTTTGCTTTTACTACCATCTTTAAAATATTGCCATTCGTGATGACTTCGAAACCGTTTCCATGGTATCATTAATCAATGTCCTTCATCTCATTACAGCGTCTCATTCCAGGCTCTCCAAGACTGTTTATCCCAAGTTGGCATGCATCTAACCTGCTCAGGTGGATCGTATGTCCAATCTATTGCGCCATCTTCCTCCTGTCTTTCAACTATATCCGACACATAGCCCTTCAGCTTCTTGATATCTGAGGCCTTCTCATCAGAATACTCAAGATTCACACTCGGCACAACTGCAATCTTGCGAAAACCCCGGGACCACATATCCTTACAAAACAACTGGGGCTCGCCTTGAAAACACTCTCCTTTGCGAGTATCTCGAAACCGAAGACCATGTAATAACGGTGCCGCAGTAAACGCTGTAGCCCCGTTCCAGCAGGCGAAGACCTGAAAGGGCTGCTGTGCGTCGTACCGTGAGCGTGTGCCAGGGGTGTTCCAGAAGAGGTTCCAAGCTGAATTCCAGTTTCCGTCGGAGCCGACCTCGAAAAAGGAGTCCCCTGCTATGGTACGGGCTATCCAGATATCGTAAAAAGTTGGGTCGGGTCCTACGTAAGTCCAGTCCATGGCGCATGCCATGTCTGCGTTGAGACTGCGTCGCTGAAGAGCGAGTTCGAGAATGTCTTCTGTGCAAGCAGAGACATCGTTGATGAAAAGTACTGTTGTATCGTCTGTAGCCTTTACTTGCTCTTTATAAAGGGGCGTGAGGGCTAGGTTGCGAAGTTGGGCAAGCTTATGGATGCGTGCATTTCTTTGTGCTGGGTTGATCTTGGAACTGTTGTAGAAATAGACCAGTCCCGAGTCTTCCAAGAAGGGTTTTAGAGCTGAGAGAACGTCGGATGTACCGTCCGGAGAGTTTCCTTCAATGATAGATAACGCGCAGCGATCGGGCCCAAGGAAACGAACAGCTTCAACGATGCTACCTATTAGGCGTGGGAGAATGCCAATGCAGTTCCGCAAGTTGAGAGCAAAGAAATAATTAATTTGTGAATCTCCAACCTCATCTCCATGTCGAGATTCTTGGAGGATCTTGTAACGATTTTCGTTCAGAACAGGACACTCAAGACGAGGGAGGACCGTAGATAATGGGTCCAGTATAGCTGCTATGTAGGGTGATATACGCTCAGCGGACAGTATAGTACCTGTAAGGAATGAGTAACTACTAGACATAGAGAATGTGATATACTTACCGTTTGAGATTGTTGGAGTTGGAGCAGAGGTTGTAGTTGGAGTTGGCGTATGCGACGGGCTCTCTTGTATCTTAGCCCTTGTTGTCGTAACTGATGTCGTTGATTTTAGACTGGAACTGTTATCAACCTCCCCTTTCTGTACAGGAGTGTAAGAAACTGAGCGCCAAGTAAGGTGATCGCGCCCAAGATAGAGACTCGTAACGACAAGTAAGAAGCAAAAGACTGCCAGCAGTGGTGCTATAAACCTGCGGTACATGACTTCAAGTAAGCAAGAAGATCACCACATGAGTTCATTGCTAATCTAGAAATTATGAGAAAAAAAGAAGAGAATGGACTGGGGCATAGCAAAGAGTAAATCGGTTCAGTCACAACCAACGGCCAACAGCAAGTTCCTTTGTCAGTGACAGGGGATCCTAATACCAGGATGTGATGTGTATTTTTGGGTCGTCTAAGCGCCCGAGTTCAAGTGAGGATACCCCGGTTGTTTGATCTTCCTGAGCAGGCCAATGATGACCCATAAGGCTGAAAGACATATTTAGGATTCAATCTGATGATAGTTTAATGAATAGATTCTATACATGGCTATTTATCAACGTGTCTGGAAGCTTTAACAGAATACCCAAGTCTTCCCAGAAATGAGAAGAGTGATGCCGATCTTCTTCTCGATGCAGCAGCGCCCTGGACTTGAAGCTGCATGTTGGTTGTTAGTTGTTGCGAGAAACCCACTCTTGAAATGACAGGACAATACGTTGCAACCAACAACCAACATTTCACCGTTGAGCAGTGACAAAAAATCACGAAAGGGGATCCTTGACTGACGCAGTTTCAGAGAAATCCAAGTGCCAAAGTATTCTGCTGATAAGCACTTAGATCCTTGTTTAAGATGACTCTCATAGATTTATAATGGATGGTAGACAACACCAAGAGTGTGTAACCCGATAAAAGAAGTCCTTCATACATTCAAAACTTGATTATAAAGAAGTTATAGGAACTGAAACAAGGAATGACCCAATGGTAAACTCTGTGCATGCGCCCCAAGTCCTCGGGTCCTGGTGGCTCAACCAACAACTACACCCATGTAGGTTGAGTCTTGGAAACTGAGAGTAAGAGTAGAAGGCTTGGATCAGTGTAGACCAATAAAGATGCTTAAGGGCCTCCAGCATATTCATCGTGGATTGCCATCTTGTATTCTCCGAGTTTTTCTGGCCCTCTCTCCATGTTGGAGTAACTCGACCTTCACAATGAGGTCTCTTTCCTTGTACTATCTACTAACAGTCTTCCAAATCTTCCCATGTTCCAGTCTCGCTCTCCATGCGGCATTTCCTTCTGTAACGAAAGCCCCTTTTCTTCCACAACCGAGCAACATTCTCGAGCCACGGGCTATCAGCACTGAGCTCTCGACCTGTGGCTACCTAGACGGTGACCCCAAGAAGAAGAGAACTGCCGGTTCTGGCTTTAACTGTCGAGTCGACACACGCAATGGACTCTGGGGCTTTTGCCCTACGACTGTTCTAACAGCTTCGGACTGTGGACTAGCGGGGAGTTGTGTTGATCGCCATGACTGCTCAGATGGGTGTGGTATGACTGGCAGCAAGGGGTTGACGACATTTACTTGGTATGCTCTACTATAGATCAAAACTCCCAAGGCAAGGAACTGACCTCAAGATTAGTGATCGCAAGTCATTCTGTTCCATGGCTCTTCTCACCTTCGGCGTGGATCAGACATACTCCTACATTGCCTGCGGAACTAAAGCCACAACCGACCATTACTATATAACACCAACTATTGACATCACGACAACGTCGGAGCCCAGTGAATTAAGCACAGCAGAGACATCAGAGACATCCACAGTCACCTCCAGTGACACAGCATCAAGCACCACCGACATCACACAAAGCGCTTCGACAGAAGCGATTAGCAGTTCTTCGGGAGAGGAAGATTCATCTGGAAGCTCCTCCCCTAATCTCGGTGCCATCATTGGAGGAGTCATCGGAGGGCTCGTTGTTATCTGTGGTACCATAATTACAGCAATATTCCTGCTTCGAAGAAATCGAAGTAAGGATACACAGGCGGGGACAATAGCGCAAAATACAGAGGACCATTCCGCAGGACGTTGGAGACGAAGCAAGACAAAAGAACCACAAGAGCTTGGAGGCTGGGACATATATGAACTGCCAGTTATAGAACAGAATCAACGTCGAAGTCCGGTGGAACTTGCTGCGTGACGTGGTAGAGAAGGACATTGGAATCAGTATGGCCATCGATTAACACGAGTTTTAGACTATGGAGCAATGCGCCACTGGTTATTAGTGCAGCGATAGGATATGAGTAGCAAAATATTGGATTGTGAAATATAAGACATAGAACATACATGCTCAACCAAGCAAACCGCCCTGTTCAAGGAGCAACTGGACTCCGATACGCCGTGGACCGGTGATGCTAATAATTAATCCGGCAGTGCCCCAAAGGGAGGCAAGAAAACTTCCATGGCACCTTCGTCCTGAGTGATGAAAAGACTTAGGTAAATTCAGTATATTGGAGTAGATTTCTACATCAGTTGATTTTGGCACCACGCTTCAAAGTCAGAAACTTTCCTAACCCAGGAGACGCTCCTATCATCAAGTAAAAGTAATAAAACAAAACCAAAGCCAGACACAGACCCGAAAGTAAGCACCGCAGTCCGTGGACATTGACAGTGAATGTGAATTGAGGCAGCAAAGTACATCATGCCTCTTTTGATTAACCCCAAGACTCGCTTCCTTGAAAATGCTGTGGGCCAAAAAACCCAATGCTCAGGCCTGATTTCTGTTGCGGCCGTTAAAGTTAAAATATCGTATGAATGGTAACATGACGGTCGTAAATTCGGGGAATGGGGTATTGTATATGAAGATAAACTCAGACAGGAATCCACTCCTTGAGCCATGGGTGAGATTGGTTCAACTCTGGAATGACAGCAGTGCTCAGGCTGCGCTCCCCAACTACATTTCCCAGGGAGTGGTTGATCATTTGTAAAGTAGCGCGACGGGAGGGCTCGATAGTGACGGGAAGAGCAGTTGGGGGTGGAATTGGCGCAAGAGAGTTGGGAGAAGGAATGAGATCGAGGTTATCTGGGACGCTCGAGTCAAACTGACCAGTCTCCTTGCGGTAGCCAACATGCACTGAGGGTTCAAATGACGCATCGTCCTTTGACCACCAAGTCCAATGGCAGTACTCTCGACGGTGGCCTCGTTCAATCCAAGGGTACAGATCAGGCTCGATAGTTTCCTTGGGAACTGTACCAAAGGGGCGCCAACCGTAGAAGAGGGGCCATGGATCGCGAAGAGTCAGCGTGTGACGATGTTGAAGCAGGGCAGCACGAGGAACGGCCGTGCTGAGATCATGGTAGGCAGTAGCTGTAGGGTCATCTTGATATGATTGTGGTGCACCTGTCCATACCGCAGTAACTATATCTGGACGAGACAGGGTGTCATACGAACATCCCTCGTCAAGCGTAGTCAGATAGTTGCGAATGAAATCCAATATTTTGGAGTTACCCAGAAGGAAGAGGCCATGCCACCACATAGCTACCCGAGGACGACGGAGCAGAAAGATTTTGATAAGCATCTCGAAATCGCAGTGTTTGAAGGCGGGCTGAATGACGCTGGTAATGGCAGCCAACCAGGGACTAACGAGGTTGCACTGGATGTCTGGTTGCCAAAATATGCTCCAGAGGACAGGCCCCAGAGCGTAGGGATGCATGCTCAGCGTCATGTAGTAGCGTGCTTCCGCTGTGTATCGATGAATATTGGCTGCCTGATCAGCATCCAAGGGGGTACTCTTTCGTGGTTTCAGAGATGGTCTAGGTAAATGTGGTTCCAGCTTGGCCATCCGATAGAATGGAATTGCGAGGGCTGCAAGGAACCCAGCCTTGATCGGTGACAGGGGACTTGGATCTTTGGATCGGCGGGGTTCATGGCCAATACCAAACAAGTTACAGAACTCGATCAAGAGGTCCGTAGCTTCGGTGGGAGCTGGGGGCACCGCATCGCTGTCAATCGAGACTTGACCTTCAGTAGCAATGATGAAGCGCACTTCACTAGTGAACTTTGCATCCCATGGTGCACATGGGCCTCCTTGGCTATCAGTGGCCCAACCTGGTTGTGACGCCAGAATCGCACAGAGCCAATGCACGAGCCGTGAGGACGCACCTTCAGGGAGATGAACCAGGATCTCATTCTGGGTGAGATCCCGGATCGTGTTAATCGGGACTGGGCGGAGACAGGAGTCGGTGAAGTGGATCTTCCTGTTCTGGAGTTGCAGTAGCCGTGTGGAGAGAATGTAGGACCAACACACGGTCAAGATGGCGAGCCCTTGCGGGGCGTTGGAGGCATCAGCGGTGCCAGCTGGATTGCCATAGTGGCAGGCCCCTGGGTCTGAGGAGATGATGCAGTTGATGGGCGAGGGATAGCTGAGGCGGAAATATTTGGTGGTGCCGGTAACGTTATCGAGGTCGAAATCTGTTCCGTCCCGAATGTGAGGTTCCGGATCCGGGACAAGCCAGGTGGGGGCTCCGGCCAGGACTCCCTTTGGCGGCACGGATTCGGGGAGAGGCGGCATATCCTGGAGCATGATAGACGGGTCGAGGCCAGGAGGAAAGGTGCCTCTTGGTAAGGCCAGTGCCTGGCTCACGAGCTGCTGCCAAGTATAGCGGCCATTATGAAAGATGCGGCGGACGTCGAGTTGCTTCGGAATCAGGGGATCGTCCACATTGTCGGCGACGGGAAGGAATTGCTCCTCGTGCAAGGTCGGGAAAGGCTTAGAGGACCAGAAGGAGTCTGGCGCAGTAGAAGCAGCGGTCAACTCAGTGATTTGGGAGGTATGAGTTTCTCCCTCAACACCTGAATGAGCACTTGCATTGTCAGGCTGGGGTACAACGGCAGCTTCAGAGAGGCCAGTGACAACGGTAGAACTCCAAGCAAACGGACGATCAAAAGAATTGTCCAGCTCGTAGTCACCGTTGAGGACCCAGGACCGGACATGGTCCATTCCTAGGTCCCATGTCATCTTCATTGTGACAAAGGAAGATGTGAGCTTGTTCGCAGTGGTCAGCCAGTCGGTGTAAGTGATCAAGACGACAACAAGTCCACTTGACGCAGGGTTTTAGAGACCAAGCACAAGCAAAAGCAGAACTCTGTTGACACAAGATAGAAGAGAGAAAAGGATAATAAAAAAAGAAATTGAGGTGCGAGAGAGATTCGAGGTAGATATGAATGAGAGAGATATGGGGATAGAAAAGACAGGGGACAGTGTAACAGAGAAAAGCTGAAGATTCCGGTGGCCACCCACCCTGGGAGACGTTGTGTATGTATGTATGTATGTATGTATAGGAAAAGAAGCAAGCAAGATGCAGCAGAACTGACTACAGTCAAAAGCGTAGAATTTCGGGCTGGGGCGGGTATGGCTGTACTTGGGCTATTGATACGCGGCGGGCCTCATCTCGCATGCCATGCCCATTGTTTGTGCTTGTCAGTTGGACCATGATGCCTGTGTTTGACATCAGTTGTCCAAGCCATGACAATGCCCTTCCTTGACCTTGCCATGTGTGTAGAATACCGAGAAACTATAGCGGGTACCAACGCTGGTTGGATATGGAACGGGCTCAGCTGGTTCAGCTGGGGGTGTAAATGGGGATGGATGGAGTGTCGGAGGAGCCGGGTCAGAGTCAAAAGAGGATCTGAAAATGACATGAACAGTTCAGAGGTTGAGAACAGGAGAGACAGAGACACTAGACTAGACAAAGAGGGTCAGAGAGCAGAGCATCAGAGACAAGACACGGGAGCTTGCAGGAAATGTCAAAGTTGTGGACATATCAGAACCCCTGTCAAGGTTTTTGGTCTGGCAGCGTTTCCACGACAAGAAACAGAGCAAAAGCAGTCTTGTAAGATGGAGAAAAGCAACTTCAGGTGGTTCTGGTTGCAGCAAACTAGGCAATTGGAGGGACGGGGGGGAAACATGGGTGTCACAAAGACAGGGAGCATAGTCTAATGAGGCGTACAATAACTACGAAGCGGAGATCAAGCCGTAGGCGAAGCGGAGATGGCTACGACAGGTTCGGCAGAGTAGAAACGAGATTTAGAATTAGCAGAGTCGTTGAAGAAAGGGATAAAAAGAAAGAAAAGAAAAGACGGTATAAGGCAGAGGAGAGCATGACTGAGTCGAGTGGACATGGCTTGATGATGAAGGATGACGGTTTAGAGTGGGTTGAGTGGATGATGGGGCATTCAGCACGGGGCAGGGACAAGGGATATCAGCAGGGATGGAGCCTTTCACTTGTCTAATAATCTTTCTTTCTTTTCTTTTTTTTCCTTTGCTTCCTCCACTTGAACACGCAGTCAGGTTACACTTTTTACTCTACAGGCGGCTGTCAGTGTCAGTTGCGGCGTAGGGAGGTGCCGGACCGTAAGGTATCCCAATCCCAACATCTCTTGCTTGCATAAGGGCAGTTTAGTGAGGTCGATGTGGATTTGGACGTGGATGTGGAGGGGGAGGGGCATTTCTCTAGACACTTTTGTTAGTGTCGAGTCTTTGCTTTTGCTACTTGTGCTTGTCGACAAAGAGGCAGTGCGGCCGTTGGACAGTCCACGTTTCAACGCTCTAAAGACCCTTTCGCTCCTCGATCGTCATACAAATGAGGTGAATGACTCGCTAGATGCGGTCAAATAACTCCAATAGTCGACTCCATCAATAACAGAACCATTCCGTTTCAAGGGTCCTTTCCTTGATATTGGGACGTCGGGATAATGGAACGGATTCCCCAACCCTCGACCTTTCAGCTGGGTCAATATGCACCATGTTGCGCCTCTAAGCTGCAGATGGCCTCGGCTTGATCAAGATATGTCATATGGGTCCGAGAGCCTCCATGTCGGTTGCGCAGTGGTCAATAGACGTACGTCCACCGCATATTCAGGGTTGACTCAACATCAGCATCAGCATCAGCACCAGCATCATCTGCAGCTGCACGCGCACGCGCACGTACAGGTATGCACCTGGGAACTGGGGTACCTCTGCCGTAGCGTAGCGCTGCAGCGCGGGATCTGGAGTCTGTAGGCCAGTCGCTGGCGCCATGACATCGCATGGCATGACGGATAGTCGTGATAACCACTGATTAAGTTGAGCTGGTGCGTGGACCAAGAGCCCGGCTGGCATTACAACCTGAGACACATCATGTACGTGTACGTGCGTGCGTGCAGTGCAGAGTGTCTTTAGTGGCATGAATTACGTGCCGGCCTAGAGGGAAAATAACTGGGAAAAAAGAAAGGTTGAGACTAACACAGTCGGGCAAGGAAAAAGAAAGCAGAGAGCCCCTAGACCCGAAAATGCAGTTTGACAGTGAGGAGACCTGGGTTCTGATAGCCTATTACTGGAGAAGAATATGCTATCATTACGATAGGCCATTTTTACCAGGAAGCCAAAGCCTTTGCAGTAACTGGTTGACTCTATCGTGAAATGGTATAGAGAGTAGGTAGCTGCTCTGACAGACAGCAGTACCGTTATAGTGGCCAGCCAGTAACTTTAGTGTATTCTTATCCATGATATTCCCGGCAATCAGTATCTCGGCCTCTCCCGTCTTCCCTAGCTTCCCCTACTATTGGGTTGAATTATCACATCCACCCTCACATGAACGACCGATCCTACTCTGTTCTCACATTTTCTGTACGTCTTGTCACGCGCAGATCGATTCTCTTGTGAATTTCACGCCCCGAGTGCAGCCTCAACTGGGAAACCATTCGATAGGTTCCCTGAGGCACGCACCTGCTACGGATACTTACACAAGCATCAGCGGTACGCTTCCGAAACAGCGCTAGACTAGTTTGGTCCGGGAATATTTCCTGCCTCAAAAAAATTGTCCTGCACCGACGATCAAGCAAACAACAGCCGGCGGCACGCGCAATCCTCCCAGGACTATCACACTGCACCGAATAGCCTGTAAGTTCCCTCGATCGAACCATTGTTTGCTTCCTCTTCAAGCCACATGTTTTACATTGCGACATGGCTCAAGGTTACTGACTTGATATCGGCAGATTCTGCACCCCCAGCTCCACCTATACGATACTATTTCAGAGCAATCCACCGTAATCACCGACAATGAAGAGCAAGCGCGCAAGAGAGGCCGCCGAGGTCGACGATGAGCCCATTGCTTCTGTTGATTCTGAGGCCCCAGCCAAGAAGCGCAAGCGCAGCGAGGATGATGGTGCCGATCTGAAGAAGGCCAAGAAGGAGAAGAGAGACAAGAAGTACAAGAAGGAATCGCGCAAGGAGCGCAAAGAGAAGCGCAAGAACCTCCAGGATCTCCCCGAACAGGATGATGACGAAGAGGCGGCCGAAGATGCTCCAATGGCTGAAGCTGATGACAAGCCTGCGGATGCGCCAGTAGAGGCAGATAAGCCTGCGAAGAAGGACAACAAGAAGAACAAGGACAAGAAGGCCAAAACCGACGAGTCACAACAAAAGGATGACGCCAGCACCGACGCCCAACCCGAGGAGAAACCCAAGGAGGAACCAAAGAAGAGCAAGAAGGACAAGAAGAAGCAAAACAAGACCTCCGAAACAACGACCCCCAACGATGAATCTGCTGCCGGCGCTGATGCAGAGGCTGCTGATGGCAAAGGAGACCGTCACATTGTCTTCGTCGGCAACCTGCCCTTCACCGCCACCGCCGAAACAATCAAAGCCCACTTTGCCTCTCTCAACCCAGTGTCAGTTCGCTGCATGAGCGATCCCAAGGATAGCAAGCCCTGCCGTGGCTTCGCCTTTGTCGAGTTCGAGAAGGTCTGGCATATGCGAACATGTCTCGACAAGTTCCACCACTCCGAGTTCTCAGATGGTGTCTCTTATCCCCGCCGCATAAATGTCGAGTTGACGTAAGTTTGCTTTCGTACTTGTTCTGTCTTACATGATAACTCATCTCATTGTTTTGACTCCACCCCCCTTTCCCTCAGCCTGATTCAACACAAAAGCGCCTCGATTTGTGTAACCATCCCAGTGTGACTAGTCTTGACTTGACTCACGCTCACTACTGCTTCACCGACACTCACCTGCACGAACAGCAACTTCATACATAACTAGAACATACGCTAACTCTGTGTAACAGTGCCGGTGGAGGTGGCAAGACAAAGCAGCGCCAGGACAAGATCAAGGAGAAGAACCGCAAGCTCGACGAGAACCGCGCCAAGCGTATTGAGCGTGAGAGGATGGCAAAGGAAGAGAACAAGGGCAAGGGTGACACTCGCAAAGCTGGAGAGGATGGTATTCATCCAAGTCGACGTGCCCACATTCCTGGGAACCGCTGGTAGAAACAGCTCACCAGGCCTCGAGCCAAGGGTGTGAAGCTCAAGAAGGAGTAGGTTTGTGAGGGTCTCTGAAGGTGTTTTAATGATTGTACTGGGATCGGATACACAAAAGTTGACTGTGCATTTATATGATAGGTAGTGAGAGATACCCAAAGGAAGTGGATCCTTGACCTCACGAAGAAGAGCATGGAATAGACGATGAATTATATTTCTATATCCACTACTCGATTCAACTGAATCTGAGATATTTCTGCTTCAGGTGGAGGACCCATCTAAGCGGACTGTTGATCGTATATATCCACCGGTGTAGACTGTAGGTCCTTTTCTGTTTACGCTCCGGTTCAAGTGCACGTATACTCTATTAGGAGCTCTAACAAGCAATGCAATATCTTTCGCCCATAGCGACAAACCAAAGAGACCAATTCACGATAGAGACGGAAAAGAATTGACCGCTGCTGGAAGATGTCCGATGACTATACATCGCAGAAACGAGTTGCCAACTTCAAGTCTTGAGATAGTGAATACCAGACACGAGACATGATGGCCATGCCTATTCAACAGACCTCCACAGGCAAAACGGACACTTGTCGAAGAAAACAAAACATCACAAAACAATCGCAAGCAATCATCTATTCAAAGTGCAATCCGGTTCTTGAATTACTGGCAAAATCGGTATAAACTCCGCGAGGAGGCCACAGCATGAGATATGAGCAAATAGAGATAAATAATAAAAAGCAACGGTTGGAAACACGTAACCGCAGATAGTAAAAACCCAAAATTCATTCAAGAACCGCCTCGCAAGTAAAGCCATCGTCATATGCAGTTGCCTCCGCATGATCGTTGCGAGGGTCATGGTCTGGGGACGGGTATCGGGCCTCGAGAAAAAAGCAATAGCCTAGTCCAGCCCCAGCCGCTCCCAGGGGATATTCCGTCAAGAGCTGCCGTCTTGTATCGCTGAATGCCTATTAAACATTCGTCCTGAGTTCTTTGTGTCGTTTCGCGTCGTCCAGACGCTTTCGTTGAGAAAATCAAGCGCGTGCCTAGCCACGCGCGGGAATAGCGTTCATTAGATGGATATCTACAGAATGGAGCACTTGTTCTTCTTTTGCTTCGAAGGTGTGGGTCGAGGGTTAAGAACAGCTCTAAACACGAGTCAGATGCGTACTACAGCACATAATCACGGTTGATGCTTACCGGATGGCCTCGTCAAAAACGCTCTTGAGGTTCCTTTGAGTGAGGGCAGAACACTCGAGGTACTTGTAGGCCTTGATCTCCTTGGCGCAAGTCAACGCCTGCTCGTACGACACAGGCTCCATACGCTTCTGTCGAAGTGATTCGAGGGTGGAGGCGTCTTCTCGAAGATCAAGCTTGGTTCCGACAAGGATAATGGGAATGTTAGGCGCATGATGATCAATCTCGGGATACCACTAATGAGGATGTCAGCGGAGTCGACGTGTCGTGGCGATAAGGGGGGCGGCGTACCTTTGCCTTGACGTTGTCGAATGAAGGAGGGCTGACGATGGAGAAGCAGATGAGGAAGACGTCGGTCTGGGGGTATGAGAGAGGTCGCAGTCTGTCGTAATCCTCCTGACCAGCAGTATCCCAGAGGCCAAGGCTGATAGGCTTGCCATCTACCATAACACTCGCTGAGTAGTTGTCGAAGACAGTGGGGATGTATTCGCCGGGGAAGGCATTTGTGGTGTAGGAAATGAGTAGACAGGTCTGGAAGCACAGTCAGCGGAAGGGTCTTGCTGTGAAAAGCCATCGCGTTTTAAGCGGCCGTTTGTTGTCCGACGTACCTTTCCAACAGCACCATCACCAGTCACCACGCACTGTAGCAGCGGTCAGCCAACCATGTATTGCGTCAGGTAACCATCGGCTCAACAAACCTTCAGTGACTGCACGCCGGGCTGAGCCATTGTTGCGATCGGTTATGGGGAGAAAGTCGAGGAAAATGGGTATCAAATCGACGAATTGTGTGGAAGCGCCAAAAGTCGTCGAGGGGCAGATGGAGATGATGGAAGCGACGATTGTTGAGTCTGTACGAAGATGGTGGATGTAATGTAGACTAACTAGAGTGTAGGTAGTAGGTAGGTAGGTAGGTTAGAGCCTGGAGAGGGGCAGGTCAAACAGGCAGGCCAGGGACTCGAAGGCCGGATAACGGAAGGGAACGATGTGCGACGATGACGATTTTGTTTTGGATGCGACAAGCGGCGACAGAACTCGAATGGATCCTCAGGTGAGTTTCACAGCTGCATAAAAAGATAGGTCAGAGAAGAAACTTGACACAAAACCGAGGTGTAGTTCACGCGTTTTGTGCCGCAGAAGGTGAGGCCACAGGAGGAGGTTCAACGATGGGAGCCGCTCCACCTCTATCAGCATTGGATGTATCAGTGGACTAGACTGGCACTGGACTAGACGCCCCCAAGCCCAGCAAGCCCAGGCAGTGGAGGACCACGAGAGAGGCGCCCAGGCCCAGGGTCTGCCACCAGTAGCCACCTCCCGTGCCACCTCAGGCCCTGTTCGCAGTAATAAGCCAAGACCTAGCCTCGCCGACTAACTTGACCTACTGGAACTTATGCGCTTGGGATGCCAGGAGTTGATCGCTATCAAGAGCTTGCTCAAGGCAATAAGGTAGGCGCCTGGGGGTGGGGGAGATACAAGGGCTCAGGGGCCAACCAAGCACCGTAATTTGGGGTAAAGGCAGCTCACCTGCTGTATCGCTGAGCCCTTTCGTGGTAAGGATTCGCTGTTAATGGCCGTCTTGGCTAAGATGGACTCTCGGTTGCGGCTGGGGATGAGAATGCAGATGCCGGATTGGATGAAAACCGAACAAAGATTGCCGGGTTATGAAAAGAGATGAAGATGGAGAGGCTGCAAGAGTTGAGAGAGAGAAAACCAAAGGCAGGGAATAATGCTCACACTACAACAGATGAGATTATTCCAAGACTGCACAAGGCGCGGCTATTTCAAAGTGCAGGCGGTGGCTGTCGGTGCAGATGAAAGGCGGAGAGAGGCTGCGGGAATGTGGATGGCGGAATACCTTCTTACAATAAACTCTGCGCCAAAAAAGAAGTAGTGTCCGCGCTGATTTGCAAGACAATGTGATCAAGCAATTAGGAGCAGTGGCGGAGAATTTAAGAAACACCAGGAGCTTGTGCTGTCATGCTAATTATTTATCTGTCCCTACGGAGTATTGTGCATCATAATGCCTACCTAGCTGGGAAGGGAATAAAGGAGAACTGCTACCGCTACCGCCGTAATGAACAAAACCACCGAATCATGAAACCTGGCCGATCTCTTCAACTGAATTCAACCTCCGTGACTCACGCCAACCTCAAAGCAGAAACAATTGATATCATAGCAAGCTCGTTTGTTAAGAATCAGGTAGCACTTCAAGACAGGGATCAGCAATAAAGAGGTTGGAGATAAAGATATGAAGACCAGGGATGCATGTTGAGAGTTGTTGGAACCTCCACTGGGCGCTTAGACCCTTGCTCGGACCATTGAAGCTGCTTCTCGGCGTGTAAATCTTCATAACGTGACGACTGGAAGCTGCTGACAAGTAAAATGGATCGATAGCTCAGTGGTATGAGCGAGGGATTGCAGATCCCTAGGTCGCGTGTTCGATCCACGCTCGGTCCTGATATTTATTCTTTTGCTTCTTTTTGCCATTGCTTGGCGATCATCTTACAGAGCATGTAACTTAGCTCCTCTAATTGCTTACGTCGAGCCGTCAGCTTATTTGTTTCAAGAATGCTCGGACGGTCATTGTTTTGAACTTTATTTTCTTTTCTTTTTCTCAGAATACCAACTGGTGTGTTCCCTCATGTTTCTCTTGTGGACTTGAAACCCTACTAATAGAAACATCAGTTTCCAGCTGACATCTCACGAAATGGCTTCAGGCTTGTTCTCTAATGTCTCTCCATGGCATATTCCCGCCATTTTCATAGGCACCGCTTTCACTCTCGGGGGTCTTCTTCCTTTGAGAGCCCCAGACCGTGCTATGCGCGAGTACGGGTTGCCCGAGGGCATCGTCAGGTCAGAGCCAGCGCAATTGGCATTCGGTATATACGGCACTCGTGTAGCTGCTTATGGTGTCGCTCTGTGGACGTTCTATCTCCGTCGCGAATACCATGTCGTTGATACGCTCATGAGCTTACTCTTGTTGTGGGGTGCTGCTGATTGTTGGATTTGTATCAAGGCTGGTGTGCCCAGGACAGCTGTTTGGAGATTTGTGAGCAGTATCATGATTGGCGGGTATGGATATCTTGGATTAACTGCGAAGGGATCTCTCTGAAGCTCTGCTTTGCATAGGATGGTTGAGTCGATCTCGAAGTTGTTGATTACCAAGTTCTTGGCTTATCATCTAACGTTAGTCACCGCCTCATCTCTTTGATTTATGGTGATATTTAATATGCGTTCAAAATACGACATATTGTCTGTACAATTGATTACATTTTACTTTTGAGATCTCTCAATAATTAAGACCATGGTCGTTTACATCAACAGTAATGCAGGCAGGTACCTCATGTGAATGGCCCGTGCACTCAAGCTCCCCTCGTCGCGTGTGGCTGAAGCTTGTCGCGTTCCCACCTGAATCTTGAATTGACATTCATCATTGACATGGATCGATAACATCAACAATAACCGAAAACACAAATAATTCTCCGAATCGCTGTGCTCGTATTACGTCCGTATCTTCTTCAAGTTCTATGGATGCAGATCTCCACGATTTCGAGACATTATCTGCCAGTTGAGCGGCCATCGCCCCGCCAGCCATTCCGGCGCATCTAAACAAACACCACAAATATGTCGAGTCTATCGCCGCCAGGAAAAGCAGCATCTCAAGAAACGCCCGCGCGAACTCCTTCGAGAACTCCGAACCGTCGAGCTATTAGCGCTGAGCCGTTTTCTGGCGTTCACACACCTCTCGATCGTAGCGGTGCCCGAGACCTGCGTGCCTCTCTTCGACGTGGTACCCCAGCATCTGCAGGTCGATCCAATGCGCCAACTCCTCATGCCAAAGCCGCTCGTCGGCTGCTAGACCAGCGTCGAACGGCAATGTTTACACCCGGAAAAAACCGCAGACAGAGCATGCTGCAGCAGAGAGAAACACCCTTGGATATTTTACGAATGCTCGGTCGAACACTAGCGCCTAAGAGCCAGCCTATTCACTCGTCATCTTCGTCGTCTCCGGGGAATAAACGGAGCTCGTCACCGGAGCAGAGGGAGGACAGCAACTTGTATGATGATGACGATGATGATGAAGACGACGATCTACTAACGAGGCCGCCAAGACTATCCTTGCCGTTGGACATTGAAGATGCTTCTAGTACCAGCTCAGATTTGCCTCCACCAAGGTTGTCACAATTGGATGAGGACAACTTTACTATGCAGTCTATTGAGATGCCTCGAAGGATTGCAAACGACTCTCGGCTATCTCGAGGGAGTCCCGGTAGCGAACGCATGAGCGACTACTTCAATGAAGCCACAGAAGACGATATCGGCCAACAATCAGATTTCTTCCCCGGTCTGCTAGAGGATCTTCAGGCGAGAGCTGGACAGGATGATATGACACTCGAGCCGTAAGTCTACCACTGCCTAAGTAGATGCAGTGCATTGCTCACATAAGAACAGGATTGAGGCAGACCAGACCCGGCGAATGGCCGAGGGCCCAGGCAGCGACTTCAATTTCGAGTACCCTGGTGGACTGGAGGATGGAACTGTTTTTCAGATGTCCGACCCCGCCAACGATCTTCAAGCAACATCACCAATTGTTGAGCCGTCAGTAGTAGAGGCCAGGGCAGATGATGCTCAGAATCCCCGCCCTGATGTTGTGTATGGATCCGACTCCGATGCTGGTGGCGGGGACTTTGGTATGGACGGTTGGGATTACAACGATGGTGGCGTCGACGATCATAGCTCGATAAATGAGGAGCCAGTGCCAATACCAGAGCCAACAATCACAGCGGGGATACGCCATGAACCAGCTGATGATAGGCTACCTCGCGGCTTGAAAGCAAAGAAGCGAAAGCGAATATCGCAACATGGCATTGAATATCCGTCACTGCCTCCAGCTTTCGTCAAGCGAGTGGCCCAGACGGCTCTCCAATCGTCAGGTCTGAGCAACCAGCGTCTATCAGCCGAGACATTAGATGCTCTCATCCAGTCCTCGGAATGGTTCTTCGAGCAGCTGGGTGACGACTTGGGAGCCTATGCGGATCACGCGAAGCGCAAAACAATTGAGGAGAGCGATGTCTTCACACTTATGAAAAGGTATGTTATTTCACTGGGGTATCAGCTCCGTATTTTGTTCTAGCCAGAAATTCTAATATCGTACAGGCAACGTCAGATAGGGCCGCGTTCCTCCATGTTCTCCTTGGCACAGAAGCACCTCCCAAGAGAACTCCTCCAGGAGCTGAGAATGCCAGTTCCACAACCCGCTAAGCAACGCAAGGCAAGACGTGTATCGGGCCGCGGCGACGAGGCAGAAGTTGCTGAAGATGCTGAAGACACATGAGTTTCACATGGTGCATGCATTATGAGATATACAGTTTACAGGCCCTTTGAGCGGGCTACACGACGAGCGACGTCGTTTGCAGGCTTTTTGACTACCATCCAAAGCATGATGGATGTTGCGACAGCAAGGCCATACCTAAAGCAAGGAGTCAGAAAGCCCGGTGCTGATGGACATAGAATGAGGCAACTTACCAGGTAAAGATATACTGGGCGTGGTTGTTTCGCAGGTTTACCTCCGCAGGTCGGCCATAGGGAATACCGCGAGCCTCGAAGTCGACCATTTGCATGAACTCGGGTTCTGATGTCGTTAGCGAGACATCAGGAAATGAAAGATTATGATGATAGACATACCCATAGTAGCCTCAACCCAGACAGGCTGGCTACCGGTTAAAGCAGCCATCTGCTTTACATCCGGGAAATAAAACATGCCCTTCTCGGGCTGGTTCTCCGGTGTAAACATGTTCTTCTTCCACGGCTCCCTTAGAAGTCCTTCCACTGTGACCTCACCCGTCGGCAGTCCATCAGGTCGGGTCCTCTTGTCCCTGTGCTTCTTATCGATCCAGCCTCGGTTCACGAGAATTGTCGTGCCGTTCTCTCGCTCCAATGGTGTGACTACCATGTACCCATCTGTACCATCTCGCATACGCGGTCCGATGAGCATTTCTTGATCATGTCGGAAATGGCCTTTCGCTACCACACGGCGATAGTCAAAGTCATGGATGGCATCGGGATCGATGGTTGGTGGGAGGGGTAGAGGGTCGCGGATCAGTCGGTCTTCGAATTTGGCAATAAGTTCGGATTTCCAGCCAAGACGCTGGACTTGCCATGTTCCGAGGATGAAGGCTGTGATGGGGATAATAGCTAAATCAATTAGACCATACTCTGTTCAATTGATGAATCCTGAAGCAAACCGAGGATGATTAGACCTGGGCCATGGCGTTTTCCAACACGGACAAGCTTTGGAGGGCCGTCGAGAATAGAGACGAATTCTGGATCGTCGGCTGATGGCTGTTGCTTGCGACGGAAGAAGGATGATGTGAATTGTCTCCTTGACGGGGCATTTGTGAGTCTTGTACACCGGGGGATCTGTCTTGACAAGCGCAGACTGCGCAAGACTGTATTAGGTGCGTTCATTATGTCTGATGGCGCATTGAAGGCGTGAGGTCAAGTGGTGATAGCTAGCTGTGAATGATGTCGATTGTGGTGGGTTCATTCGGGGATAGACCCACTCTCGACGTTGAATCCCCTACAGTGGAATCCGATGCAGCTCACCAATAACTCAAAGTAGGTAAAGCGTTTGTAATTTTGATTGAAGATTTCTTTAAACCAATACTCCCTATCACTTTAAATGCATTATTAAATGACCAGGTTAAATTCACGATCGTATTTCAACCAGACATTGAATAACCAACACCGACTCTGACATCTTCGAATACCATTGGTCGTTACAGTCCACTGTACAGTGTAATACTGCTGAGTCAAGAGGGGCCCATGTTTGCTCCCATACTGTGTTGTGTAACCTAGCGTCTTCGGAATTGTTTTGAGAGCTTGCGCAGGTCCGTCAGTCACCTAAATCTATGGTCAACAGGGTGCAAGTCGAAAGTTATGAAAAGATATTAAGTCTAAGCAATTATATGAACCCGAATTAGATTTAATATGTCAATTGCGAAGAACACAACCATCCTGCTGCCATTCCTGCCAAGCTGGCCTGTTTGCCTTGATCTTGGTGTATTCTGATAATTGATAATTACGTGCCGCGTTTTCCAGCACAATTACACGTTTTGTGATATGTTAACCATGAATTAAATGCTATTTCAGTCAGAAGTTGAATAACACTGATATGGTAGCTCTTACACACAATTGGTTGACCAGAAGAATAAGTGGCTCTTGATACAGTGTAAACACCGCTTAGTCAAGAGGGGTTCCATGTGCGATTCTACACTGTATTGTGTAACCTAGCGTCTCTGGAATTGTATTTCACATACCCTGGACCTCAAGTTGGGATCGGTTTTCAGTCAAGACGTGAGATAAGTACTGATTCGATGCTCCTACACATAATTGGCTGACTCTCAAGATTAAGCGATACAGTGCAGACACTGCTTAGTAAAGAGGGCTTCCATGTGTGGCATTGTACTGTGTTGTGTAACCCAGCGTCTTTGGAATTGCTTCATGGCACATCCTGGACCCCAAAGTGGCTGGTTTCAAGCCAGATGTCGCGTAACACTGCATGTGCACATGACGAGCTGAATCAAAAGGTTCTATACAGTCCAGGACAGTGTTTACACAGCTTAGTCAAGAAGGGAATCATGTGTGACGTCGTACTGTGTTGTGTAACCTAGCGTCTCTGGAATCATCAACCTCAATATCAGAGCAAATAAGGCTGCACCGTGAGCTTGCCTCAAACATCAATAACCCCTTGAATCCCGAAAAAAGCAAAAACAGAATTAATGCCCGTAGCTTCGTACAAGCGCACTAAAAACCAATCCTTGTCTGAGAATTCATTTTCGGCGGTCGGAGATGGGTTCACAGCAATATTCGTACTCATCTGCAACCACCTGCGGCCACCCGTGATGCTTAGGACCTTTTGGTCCGACTCCGATAAATCAACTCGGATATTTCCTCTTCTCTCACTCAACAGATGCGTTGCATTACCAACAGGTTTCGTCATAAAACTGAGACATACATGTTTTTGAGATAAGCAAGAAACGCCACGAATCACCTGCGTACAAGTAGGCTGAAGCGCCCGCCTCGCTCTCACTTCTTCTCTTTCACCTTTATTCTTCTCCTTGAAAAGCTTGCATGGTCAGTCATCATGGAGAACCTACCAGACCGAGCGCAGCCCGGATCGAAGAGCTGTACCGACTGTCTTCGTCGAGAAGTGGACTGCGTCTTTGACGACGGCCAGGCTGAGTGTCAGCAATGCATCAAACACTTCCTCACCTGCCAGCCGCAGAATGAAGACTCATCTCCCCGAGACAGAGATGAAATCTTCCAAGAGTTCTCGCTGTTTGCCAGAAAAGTTGAGTCACGAATGATTCTTCTGCAGACTGCAATCGAACTCTTGGCTCGCAGAGTTGACTCGCAAACCAGCAACCGGGTCAACTATAGTAGTGAGCCAAGCTACCGGGCTGTGAACCAGATACTTGAGGTTGGTATCACTTTGGAGGCTCTGAAGGTCATGATGGCTTAAGCAGTCTAACCCTCTTTACATCACAGATACCGGAGACACCACAAACGCATTTGACGGACTCGCTTAAGGGGCTTGTACCTGACAAGTCGGCTCTCACCAGGATTCTGGAACACAGTAGCAAGTTCACCCAGAACTGGGCGAGCTGGCCTCTAGCAACGGTGTCATACCAGCAGCAAGACAACGACGATGTCCCCGTCAATACAGTTACGGTGTTTGATGCTGGATTTCCAACCGACGTCAACTCAGCTTTGGCCTTCATTGACAAGTCATTGTCCCCAAACCGCCAGAAACCACCAGACCCTGGCGCTGCCGCAAAATGCATGGTTTGGCTCTGCCTCTCCGCCAAGGAGTTACCAATGAGGTTCAAATATGTCGACAATCGAGCACCATCACCGTTTGAGCCGAGACATCTCATTGAGAACTGCATCTCCAAAGTTGAAGCCCTGTATCGCATCAGCTCAACACCGGTCTGCAACATAGACTTTGTCCAGGCCCTTCTCCTCCAAGGCGAGCTATCCCTCTCCATAGGTCGCCCGACGAAGGCATGGAAGTGTATCAGGACTGGCATCGAGAACGCCATGCTTCTGGGAGTACACCAGGGCCGGTCTAGCCTGGATCGGGCTATTTGGGAAGAGTTATGGATTCGTGACCGACAGCTCTCACTCTTCCTTGGGATGCCCCATGCAGTCCCCGCACAATTGGGGCCCAGGGTAGTAGAGGAAGAGTACCCCCTTGCGGAAAAGGAAGCTATCCGCCAGATAGCCAAGCTATCGGGTCTTCTTACAAGCCAAACCCTCATGAGGGAAGACACTACTAGTGCCACGATCAACCGCACACTTGAAGAAATGGAGGAATTGAAAGCAATGATTCCGGAGCATTGGACCAAAGGACACCTGAGATATGTCCCCTATCTCCCACAAGCCTCCACCCGCGCCAAGATCAAGATCCTCTATCACTCATTCGAACTTATGCTAAACTGGCCCAAGTGTCAACTGTCAAACATGAATCCTGGGAGAATTGACGACTTTGAGCCTTCAAGAAAGGCGATACTAGCATCGGCACAGGAGATCCTAAAGGCCCAAGAAGCCATGAGAGCACCGGAGGTCGAGCCGGACACAGTGATGAGGGCTGACTTTGTGGACTTCCTTGCTTTCAAGGCTGCACTTGTCATGATAGCCGTGATGAAACACAGGGCGAACCCCATGCCGGTTGAGGAGAGCAAACCTCTCTGGAAGATGATAGATGAGCTGGGAGACAGATTTCAAGAGACGACCAAGACATATGACGACCAATTTGCCAAACAGGCTTGCCTCATTCTCAAAATTCTGTTCTGCGCGAGTGAAGGGGATTATATCTGGTGTGGAACGTATGAAGCAGTCATCCCCTACTTTGGCAGACTCCAGATTCGTAGAGTCATCCTCGCAAGGGACCGGGCTAAACACAGCGACAAGGACACAAACCTAAACAGAATAGCTGTCGTGATGGAGTCGGACAATGTCGTTTTTGGACCGCAGTATGATCGTGTCCCGGAGCTGGAACTGGCAGCGGACTGGACTGAGCGGGGACATTCCCGGGTCTATGGATGGAGAACATTTTTTGAGTTTGACTGTTTGACTCGAGAAGGGTTTTAGGATGTGTGCTGGGCACCAATCCGTCAGTATGGGCGTGGAACTGAATGTTGGTCAACTTTGTGACATGATGAGACGTTTTCAATATACAACTTTTGCAGAACATTGGATCCATATGTGCTTTTAACACGCTCAGCGACGGAACGACGATGCATCCATCATGCTCATCCCCATCCCCTCCATTCCACCTCCCTCCATCGCAGCCATCATCTTTCTCATCTGTGAACCATCACCTCCTCCAGGGGCACTCAGATACACAGCCTCTCCAACCATACGCAACTGCATAGGGAAGCGAGGATCTCCATAGTAGTCAATGATCTCCTGCTTACTCGTCTTCTTCTTCAAGTTCTGCCACTGACTTGAATCCATTCCCAACTGCTCACACTCCTGCTGCTTCTCTGGTGTCCACCATGAAGGAAGCAGCCCTCTTCGGACTGATGCTTGTCGTAAGAAACGTTGAAAGCCTCGTAGCCCGTCTGAAGCACCGCCGTAGAGACTGTCTCCATCTGCTTGACTTTCAAGATTGTACATGTCGTCCATGCGGAGACGATAGGTGTCAATCAGAAGCCGATAGACGTCTTCCTCAGGACGGTTGTGCAGGTAAGTGCCGTTGTCGAGACGAGTAAAGGGGTTGGGAACAGACTTCTCCAGACCCTTCTTTGGGGACTGGCTCATTTCGTCTGGATCATGGACGTTGGCACTGGCAACTGAATCTGCCTGCTTGCCACAGATCTTCTTGTGGGCTTTCCAGTCGGCCTTTTGACATTCCCGAGAGCAGTATTGCGTGGTGGAACACTTGGCACACCGCCTGAGCTGAACTGCAGGCTCCTCCTTGTTGCAGGTGTTGCAGGCAGCCATAGTGGAATGAGTCGTTGTGTGTCAGTCTCAGCCTTCAGTCTTGGAGTCTTGGGCCTCTTGTCTGATAAGAGCTGAGATGATATCAAGGGAGGAGATGCAATTAAGTGATGTCGGTGGCTTAAGGTTTGCGGGGATGTGAATCAGCCAGGATGACCCTGGTCACTATCATCAATTCTCGAGTCTTCTTCTACAGACAATAATGATATGATATTGCTCTGCAACTGAGGCTCTTTCCGGCTTAGACTATTCGGTATTCCCGTAAAAGTGGCCAATGGATGTTTCGACCCTCACTACCTAGAGGCGGCTTCTTTGAGAACCACCTAAGGCACAGTGTGAATGGTGTCAAGCTCAAACAAGTTAGTGACTCTCGTTGGGTGTAAGTCTGGAGTAAGGTAATGGAGACTCTACGTTGAACAAGGAGAGCTGCCAGTATATATAGTATATGTTATCATGTAACGTTGCTTGCTGCCCTTTGGCTTGCATATATAGTCAAACAAGAGTGTGGTCTTGGGCTTTTTAGTAGATGCTTGCTGCAGCTTCGTGCTCTCCAAACAGGATTGCCTTATGATGGTTCACGAGTGATATCGCCAATCAAGACAAACCTAACTGACCACACGGCGCCTGGAGTACCAAGTAACGCCAGTCTAAGTAGGCGAAGACAACTGGAAGGATGCTTGTTGAGAAAACCATGTGTTGCCTTGAGTCTTTGGTCGCATCTGGCCAATCGTCTCTACTCTCAGAGACAGGCTATTGATAAGTTTGTATGAACTTGGCGTTGGCATCAAGCCAAAGAAAGCAACCCAACTTCCGAGAATATTCGCATTGAGGCCTGAGAGTTTCTTCCCAAACCCTTGGAGCCCAACCAAACTGTGCTTGTTGCCGGCAGGAGATGGCCGAACTTATCGTACGACATCTGTTTATTATATTGGTAGCGCTTATACTAAGTCTACTTAGCCAAAATGTAACCGCGGTCGTGGACCAATGACAGATACCAGCAACTACCGAACAGGGGTCCATTACGACACAAGCAGAGGGAGACTGCTTTTTTCTTCCTTTGGCCATTATTACCTTTGTTTTACGTCGTGGGTTCTGTTTGTCGAGACATGTGAAAACAACCCCCAAACATCGCCATTCGTGGCATAACTTGGTAGATTTCTATTTCTGGTCTGACAACCTTGCAAATGGGACCGGATCTTCTGGGCCGGATCGTGTTATTACCGCTCCAGGAACCAAGTGCGGGTATGCATAAGTGATGGTCATCGTTAACAGCTTAGGTTGCGATCCATGATCTGCAAACTGCATAACCGGCAGTAGTTTGATCTTGGCTTATCTTTGTTACTTACCTACCTATCTAGGCATATTTCCAGCGGGATTATTGACCCCCTGTCATATACTGTAAATGTCTTCCTGGATGACAATGACTCACAAATGAACTCGTCGGCACGTCTCTTGGCTTTCAGATTCAACATTATACTATTTGGCGATGCAGCTTGCGAAACAGTACACAGTTCATCGACGATACCGAACCCGCTGGGAGAGCGGGAAATCAATGCTATCATTAGTGCACCAGGACCAGTAAAGCACCAAATACAAGGAAAACATGCGCTACCAAATGCCAGTATTCGGATAGATACAGAAAGATTCATGAAAGTGTATCTATTGTCTTGGTCACCATGGCTTCGATCTGCTGCCATCTGCGCCGCAAAAGTTCCCGCTGGCTACTCGAGCCGCCTTCTACCTCATCTATATCTCCCAGCGTCTTTCCGATGATGTTCAAGAAATCTTTCAGTGCTGTCAACAACAGTTCATCAACTTCAGCCTGCGACGAACGCCCCTCGTCTTGAGCATCAAAGAACCGCTGCCATTGCCTTTGCGTACAGCATAGCATTCGCAGAGCGACCTGAGTTCTGTGACACCCTAATGTCTGGTCATCGAGGGTGTATCTTCCAAGAAAGTTGATACTTTCAAGGTCGGCACACTGCGTCTTGTTCAGCATCGGAAGAATCACTTCATCTAGGTAGACATCGTCCCAACGATTCGTATCTAGAATGAAACCGTACTCGGAAAGAAGAAAGTCGTTTGGGTGAGGCCCATACGATACGTAGACTTCCTCACCTTGGCGATAGACTCTATCTGCTTGAACGCTGTATCCCAGGGCTGAATAGGCGAGCTTGCATCCTTGATCAGCATGGTTGAACAGGTCGGCTGTTGGCATGCAGACTAGTCGGTCAGCATGAGCGTAGCTTTTCATCTTGGGCATGCTGTTGTAGAAAGTTCTGGTGTTGATGAGCACCCAAGAGTATAGGTACTCATCCCTGGTCAATTCCGGAAATGCTTTTAGAACAATTTCGCACTCGCGTCTGAATCTAGTATTCTGATTATCCAAGAGATCCTTGGCCCTCTTGGGCAGAAGGGCTTGGAGTTCACTCGGCCACATCATGGGCACACCAGCCTCTAGATCTTGCCGGGTTGGCAAGACTGTTTTCCATACAGAAAAGTCATCACTTTCGTCGAGAGCAATCTCAGCAGCCAAGACGCCATGAACTGAAACTCCTTGAAGGGCTTCGGTGATGTTCTTTGGTACTGTATCAATGGTGCGAACTGCCTTCATTGGCACACTCAAAATAGTTTCATTTGGCTTGGGAATATTAGAATGGTTTCGAAAGAAGACTTGTTACTCACCTTGACATCGCGAGTTGCGACAATACCAATACCACGACCTGGAAGAATTCGAGGTTCAACACCTTTTAGTTTGACTCCTTTACTTTCTGCCCAAGGCAGAAAAGCAGGATCAATAAGCATTTTGGGACAAATGCTCTCTCACAAGGAGAAGCTGGAAGAAGAAAATCAAAGTCGGATCAGTAAAAATATGTGTTACATGTTCCCTTTGACTCATTCATTCACTCTCCCATGTTAGATAGATCCTTTGCAAAGTTTCTACTGGATGGCGAGCTCTATACCGCTGAGTAAGCCCCCGAAACCCGAAGGTCGGCGCTGAAGCTAGGGCCACGTGATGCCATAAGCGTCATAGCTAGCTCTCATAGCTGCTCTGCCTTCACTCATGATGGCTTGGTTTACATCCATTCAAGCCTTGTTTAGCCAGACATGATCGGAGTTGATTCTTGCCAGTAACTTTTTGCTTTACTTATTTAACCATCCGACGCACTTGCTACACAAATAATTAAGACGTGTTTGTTTTTTATTACGTGACAAGTATTCACGGCGTCTCAAGGGAGTTGAAATCAAGACGAGACAGCTTTAACCTTAACAACACGTCGCAACTTTATCTTGCTCACAATCGCTCACTCACCCACTGTTTTCAACTTTTCCATAATCCAAGTCAAGAGCTTATTATCTTCAACATATTTCGCCATGTTTTATGAGGGAACCCTTCAGGAAGGTATCTCGACAGCCGTCGGTCAGCAGAAACTTGTTCTATGTTTCGTGACAGGTATGTTTTGTCATCACTCTGACCCACGCAATAACTCACATGCATGTTAGATGAAAGCGACGAGAGCACACAATGGGAAAATGAGTTTCTGGTCGATGATACGGTAGGATTACGGATATTTACAGACCATATGTGATGGGGCTAATTACGGTGTAGTTGAGCGACTTACTCAAGGAGCATTCTATTGCGCTCCGTCTTAAAGCTGGGTCCGAGGAAGCCGGATATCTAGCTCAGATCTTCCCTCTGCCACGGACTCCGACTGTTGTTATCATTAAGAATGGAGAACTAAAGGAGTACATCACACCGGGGACCAGCAAAGAGGATTTCTTGCGGAGAGTTCAGACTGCTTTTAACTCCACTGCTGCGCCTACAGCTCCAGCTCCAGCTACAACCCAACCAACACTGGCACCAGAGCAGGCCAGCCCACCACAGCCCCAAGCAGAGACACCCGTCGCTTCAGAACAGCAGAGCACTCCTCCAACAGCGGCTCCTTCAACGTCAGAGAATGTTCGTCGGATACTAGCCGAGAGGGCTGCCAGGCTGCAAGCCCAAAAGGAGGAGAATGAGCGCAAGGCGAAGGAGGAACGCGCAAGGACGAAAGAGAAAGCCAAAGCTGAGGCCGAAGCTGGTATGGACACGGACAACGCCCGGGCTCACAAGCAAGCTGAGGCAGTAAGGAAGAAGAAACAGAAAGACCAAGAGGAGAAGGCGCGGATTCTCAAACGCATCGAAGATGACAAGGCAGAGCGACGCCTGCGTGCCGAGCAGCGTGAGAAGCAGAAGCTTGATAACCTCAAGGGTGGCGACGTCGCAGCATCATTAGTGAATGCACCAGAGACAAAGCTGTCAAGCTCCTCCAAGTCTGGCGCGATAACGGCTCTTCAAGTCCGTTTGTTTGATGGTTCAACGTTGAGGAATCGCTTCAAGACGACTGCGCACCTAAAAGAGGTCCGACAATGGGTGGATGAAAATAGAGGCGATGGTTCGCAGCCATACACGTTCAAGCAGGTTCTCACACCTCTACCGAATAAGAACATTGATGAGACCGAGGAGGACAAACCGTTAGGAGATCTTGGCCTTTTTCCGTCTTCGACATTGGTGCTTATTCCCGTCAAGAAGTTTACGACCGCCTACGATGAATCACAGGGCATCGTTTCGAGAGTTATTGGATTTATTCTCAGCATTTTTACATGGATATTCAGTCTTTTTGGAGGTGGTGATGATCGCACTGGGCACCGAGGCCCTACGAGCGATGCGCCGGCCAGTTCTCAAGAGCGTGTCCAGTCATTCCAGAATCGCAGAGATCAACAGTTGTACAATGGAAATTCGGTAAGCCTCGGTATCCCATTCTGTATCATGAACTTACTAACACGACAAAGCTGAACTTTGAGCCACGGCCAGAAGAGGAGAAAGATGAATGAAGGGGTATCCCAATTTGAGTGGGAGTAATGTCTTTTTTTGGCTGTATTATACAATTGACAGTGCTGAGATGTAACAGTAGTGTTTCCCCGCCGTATTCCTATATGCATGCACGCTGTCAGGAGATATATATCCCCAATGTTGTTTCCTTTCCCATAGTGATATCAAGTCCCTTTTGTTCTCTTTTCAACTTCTAATCCGTCCATGCTTACTGACCAGCGGCGGCCTGGCAAGCCTTGAGTTGCTCAAGGTACCAGTTGCAGATCTGCATGTTTCCGTTGTTCTCATCCATGCACTTTGTGAAGTTCTGGGCGACGCCGGCGCAGTTGTTCTGGTTCCAGGACTGCTCTTGGGGAGCGGCCTGGGCCTGTACGGGGGCAGCAGCCTCGGAGGAACCGCCGGAGAAGAGACCGCCGATGGCGTGGCCTACTGAGGAACCGATAGCGACACCGCTGAGAACAAGTTAGCTACACGTGTTCGAAGTATGAGCTCTACAGGAGCTTTGGGGAACATTGCTCCACCCGGAACTTGGAACTCCGAAGACACCAATTGTTGTAGATTCGCAAGGGTATGCTTACGCAGCAGTGCTGGCCATCTGACCGAACAGTCCAGGGCCCTGAGAACCAGCAGCCTGAGGAGGCATGGCCTGGGCAGGAGGGTGAGCGGCGGCGGGAGGAGCAGCGTGGGTGGCAGCGGGGCGAACCTGCTGAGGAGCAGGCTTGGGAGCAGCAGCGGTAGGGCGCGAAGGAGCGCGGCCGACGGATCGTTGACGAGGCATTATGGTTGTTGTGTTGTGGAGGTTTTGGTGATGCGATGTTAAGTGTTGAAGAACAAAGTTCAAGATGTTTGTTGAGTTATGAGGAGAAAGATCGGAAAGAAAGAATACCGGAGGCACGGATTTCGGAGGCGCATATCAAAACAGCCAATCATGAGGGGCAAATTTCAACGAGGGATGGGGAAGATTGGCCAGTAGGGCCTCGGTAGAGGCATTCCCCCAAGCGCCAGGGGTCCAGAGCACTCCAGGACCTTCCGTTGACAGCCGCTGAGCAACTTTTTAGTGGGCACCTCCATTAATTGAGTCATGAGGTTAGTGAAGGCTACAATTGATTACGACCGCTTCCAACGACGGAGATATCGGGCATTTCACTATCGGATATAAGTCTTGTGCCAATGTGAATGAAACAAACGGTGAGTAAAGCAGTCTCGCAAATTCATTCTAGACGGTAACGCTAGAGCGGTCTGTTCTACTATATCAAAGCCCTGTACTCCATTTTCGTTATACATCTCATAAGCGCATCGTTTACGGTGTGCATCTGCCCATGTAGCGGGGATACAAGCAAGCTTCTCGCACAGTCCAGAGCTTGAGGAGCCACGCCAGGAATCTAAAACAGTTGTCAGTATACATCAAATCATAGAAGTACCAGATAACGTACCGCTCAGCTCCCAGGCCGTATCCTCCGTGAGGAGTAGATCCGTACTTGCGCTGGTCAGTGTACCAGAAGTATCCTGTAGGATCAATGCCCTCTCGCTTGTAACCAGCCATGAGCTCCTCATAGTCCCAAATTCTCATGCTGCCACCGACAATCTCGCCAACTCCAGGCATCAGAACATCGACGGACTCGGTCACGCGGGGGTCATCCTTAGCCCTTGACATGTAGAAGGACTTGATCTCGACGGGGAAGTGAGTGAGGAAGATGGGGCGGTTGATCTCGTCGGTCATCTTGCGCTCAGCAGCCTCGGCACTTGTCTCCAGTCAGTTTGTGTGCATTCAGAACTTTCGAAACACTTACATATCGTCGCCAAAGGTGTGGTCGTTGCCATCCTCGTTCTTGATACCACGCTCTCGCAGCCAATCAATGGCATCAGAGTATCGCATGCGCAAGAATGGCCGAGAAGGCTTCTCGAAGTCAGGGTTGTACTTCTTGATAGCCTCAGCGGCAACAGAGTTCTCGAGGGTCAGGTCGATGACACGGCAGATGACGTGCTCAAGATGGTCCAGGAGGTTGTCGAAGGTAATGAAATCCAGTTCAGCCTCGACGTGGGAGTACTCAGAAAGCTGGATTCAAGTTAGATGGGGTCGTTCGGATATAGTAACTGGCTAGTTGCCATATAGGGGTACTTACATGGCGACGGGTGAGAGACTTCTCAGCACGGAAAGACTTCTCAATGCAGTAGCAATCACCAAGGACAGGTAGGACAGTCTCGAGGTAAAGCTGACTGGACTGAGTCAAGTATGAAGTCTCGCCATAGTAGTCGAACTTGAAAAGAGTAGAACCGCCCTCGACTTGAGTCTGCACAAGAGCAGGAGGGCTGACCTTCTTGACATCCAACTCCTTGTAAACGGTGTGGAAAGCATCCTCGACGATGTCGCGAACGAACATGACGGCGGCGGGCTTCTCGTGGCGGAGGGTAAGGTGGCGGAGGTTCATGAGGGTGTTGGTGTCACCGTCAACGGGAACCAGGTTGGTGAAGGCCTCATCACCACCAGGGGCCTTGGCGATGACCCTGAAGTAGTCGGCGCGAAGTTCTCGGTCGAGAGGGGCGTGAGCACCGGCGGGAACCTCCCAAAGCTCACCAATGATCTCGAGGGAGGTCTCTCGTGAGAGAGTAAGGGCATCGTAGGTCTTGGAGAGGTCTCCGGAAAGGAGACACTGCATGTAGTTGAGACCGCGGCGCAGAGTCACAAAAATAAGGCCACCCTGCTTAGCGACACGGTTGACACGGCCCTGAACGGAGACGCGCTTGACTCCCTCAGTGGGCTCATCCTTGCTCTTTCGGAGTGTGCCAATCTTGGACGGGTCGGTCTCTTGGAGGTTGATCGCAACAGGCTCGGGAAGTGAAGGGTCGTTAGTGATCTTCAGCTTCTTGGCCTCCTCGAGAACAGCCAAACGAGCGGCCTCATCTTGAGCATCCTTCTCAGCTCGCTTAGCAGCAGCATCAGCCTTCTTCTTCTGCTGAGCAGCGTAGGCGACGGCCTTCTTCAGTGCTGACTTGGCAGCAGGCTTGTAACCCTCCTCGTCGTCCTTCTTCTTAACCTGGTACTCGGACTCGGCTCCGTGGCGGTAGTAGGCTTCAAGAAGAGTCTTGAAGGGGGTGGCCTCAGTGCCCTGAACCTCAGGGAGATCGCTTCCGGCTTCTTCGTCGACGTAGATGACCGCCATTTTGTGCTGTGCTTTGTTTTCTGCTTCAATCAATGCGGAAACAGAAATCACGGCCTTGGGTAGGAACTTGGAGGGGTTGTGGGTGCCCCGCGATTGCTCCCCTTGACTCACGTCCGATAATGGTGGGGTGAAAAATTGTTAGTCACCTCTCTGGCTTATCTTTCCACGTATTATAGCGATAAGAGCTCAACTTTACCATAAATCTAATGCGATGCCGGATGACAACAATGAGGGATCAGGTCTGAGACGGCTTCTTATACCCCAGCAGCTGCCAATAAGGTTACTAATTGAGTCATCATAAACGCATGTTATTCTAATTTTAATTGGGAGACTTATCTTTATGGAGGCTATACACATATTGCCTTTAGAAATCTAAAGTTAATTGGTATTTTTCAGTATGTTGGCTTGATATGTCTCGTTGAGATGCCATAAGCTTCAATTATCAATCAATGCCGGATGACAAGGGAGGTACTATCCAGTAAGCAGCTCTTTGTGATTTGACGCCTTATCTTAAATCTACAAGCATATGCCAATTGAAACACAAGTTCGTGCTCCCTATAGGTGTAAAGTTCACTGTATCCCGCAAGAAAGCAAATTTCGGAAGCAAACTGCGTTTTAGAAGAGTCCGGTGTCTAAGTGTATTTGTCTCGTCACTATCTCCCTGAATCAAAAAGTCAAACCTAAATTCCCAAACGCCATGCCCAGTGAATTCAACTTTTCAAGGGGGCCATATAGGTCCTCAGCCATCTATTTGCCTGACACAAGCTGGGTATCAATGTAAGCCTCCTCCTGAAGCTCCATGCTCTGAATTCGACCATCATCAGCTGGCGCCAGACTTCTGTGCGTTTTCCAACCACTTGGCCCACTAGCATAGTAATGTTGCTTTGCAATTCAGTTCTTCGACTTGTTCTTCTTGTTCTTCTTCTGCTTCTTCTTGTTCTTATCTTTTCCATCAGCAGAAGAGCTGGGCTGAGATGGAACGGGCGACTCCTCTGCTGGGCGCTTTCGGTTCTCGACAGACTTGAGCAATGCCTTGGCACGTTCCTCTGCAATCTTTTCGGCAAGCTTGCTGCTGATTGTTTTGTTGTCGCCCTGTAAATTGTCAGTCTTGGATCTGTCATGGCTTCGCCGCTACATACCAGGTCCGCCTTGAGGATACGCGCGGTAGCCTCTTGGTTAATAGTCAGGGTACGCGTCTCAGGCTCCGGGGGAGACTCGATGTTCTTGATCTTTCCAAAATATTGCTGAATTCGCTTGAGTTCAGTAAGAACGGCTTGTGTTTGAGCCTCATTGCCCTCATTTAATTTCAGTGATGCTATCGCGAATGTTAGTATTGATCATGTGGCGTCGTATCAGGCGCAAGAGAGCTCACAAAACATTAGGGATTCGATCGCGTAAGCTGTAAGTGAGAACAGTTTCGCCTTGTCTAATAGGGGCAACTGAGAGGCCATGCCTTCGAGGTTGCCCAACAAAGGCTGCAGCTTTTCTTCGAGATCATCGAGCTGGTTGTCCAGCCGATCGAGCTCCGGTGTGATGTCCTTGACGTCTGTCATGTTGGTTTTTGTGAATAGGGATGTTGAGAGGCGCAATGTTGTGATGTTCACGTCGTCGCATGAAGGACTTCGCACAGGCGCAGAAACTTGTCAACCATGAGACCCAATCAGGCTTAGTGGCTTTTGCATTCATGAAGCGAAGTAATGTAGCTAAAGGGTATCGCGGGCAGAGAACTTCCTCAAGCTGAAAACAAAAGAATGCCATGTATTGTGGATTCCTTTTAGTGAGTTCCATATGCCAATTCTGTTACTTGCATTTCCTTTTCATGCTGTGTAGCCTTCAACATCACTATTTCCAGCATCAGACGATATCGGAGCCGAGCACTCATTGGCCAATTGTTGATGCTTCTGAGGCCCACTATTGATCATCGAAAACTTAGGCTCTTGTTACTCTAATTGGCCCTGGTCTATGTCGAACCAGAGGTGAAAGCGGACTCGCCTCTGTCATTCTTCAGCGCATCACCAATTTAGCATCGACATCACCAGCTCTAACGCAACTCAACGTCTTCACGAACTGGCGAGATAACAAACCGACCTATTATTAATCAGACTTACCAAAAACCGAGTCCTAAAGGCTAGCCTCCATCCCCTCTCGCTTGAGTCTGGATGCGCGCGTGCACATATTAAATCTCGATCTTTCGGCTTCCGACCACCTTTTCTCTCCACGACGCCTCGATCACAAACTTCAAGCTGGAAATTATAATGCAGACGCGGCCGACCATTCAAATAGCGAGAGAATCGACCCGATGGCTCCAAAGTAGCCCCAGTTTCGGCTATACACGACTCTTTGCTTCGGCAGTGCCTCCGACAGAACAGAAGAAACCAGAGGCCGCACCCCCAGAACTCGGCAGTACGCCATCACGGCCGTGGAAAAGCTCTAGTACCCAAGCCGGATCTGTCACACCTACATCAACAATCCCTTCGTCGCAATTCTACGTCCCCTCGGTTGTCATTCCAGCTGAAGCAGCGAAATCTGGACCAGTGCATAAGATTCATATCCTGGGCGAAGATGTCAGATCGAGATTCATCGCCCACGCTCTATGTAGCGTTTATGATTCCGTTGAGACAGTGCCATTCCGCGAGATGCCCAAGTCGAGATATCGAAATGTCGAAAAGGTTCAATCTGAACGAACAAGGAAGAATGCATATGTCGAGAAGAATGCAGCCATGCCCGAGAGCGATGCTGTACCTCAACCTGACCGCTCGCATATCGATGAGTTGATAGTTACCGGCCGTGGCTTTGAGGCTGTTAGGGCGATTACTTCAGTCAAAGATCGGATCGACGATAAAACATCGATTTGCCTTCTTAACGACGGCATGGGAGTGCTCGAGCAAGTCCGCGAACAACTCTTTAACAGAACCCAACCCGAGCCCAACTTTTACCTGGGCCATATGTCCCATGCGCTCGCTTTCAACCGGAACAGGGATTCAGTTAAGGAGCTGAGAACTGGGCGAACAGTCTTCACCAAAGCCGATCCGGTACTAAATGCAGAGAAAGAGCTCTACATCCCTGTTGAGCAGCAGCCTAGCATGATGCATTCGCTGAGAAGGGTCAAAGAGCTCAACACAACCTTTAGTAATTACGAGCACTGGCTAAGGTTCAAACTACCATCCGTTATGTTCACGGCTGCTGTTGAGCCCGTCTGTGTGCTCCTTGACCTTTCATACCAAGGTCTACTAGAAAATGGAAATGCTCAAAGGATGATGAACAAGCTTCTAGGGGAAATGGCTATAGTGACGGAGAACATGCCTGAGGTTCAAAACTCACCCGACCTCATAAAGTTCCTCCGCGGAGAAGGCCTCAAAAAGTTCTGCTACCGTCGCATCACAGGCAAGAGCAAAGCCCCCAGTGATCTGCTGACACGCATCAACAAGGGTCTGCAAACAGACATCAACTATCAGAATGGATACTTCTTGAAGCGGGCGAGGATCCTCGGCATAGACACACCCACGAATCAACTGATGGTTCAGATGATTAAGGCCCGACGTATTGAACAAAATAAAAGGCTAAGGTCTTTCATACCCATCCAGGAGGCATCACCAAACGATGTTAGGAAGAAGTTTCAGCAGCACATGTTTAAAAATGACTTTTTATAGGATAGTGTTAACGAATTGCATCATTAGCACTTGGGACATCTATATATGGTTGGAGATTTCACAATAGCACTTGAATTTCTCATACTAAATACACTCAACAACCCTTTGTCAGTTAACAGAATAATGGACACTAAATCAATAGTATCATGATGTTTAATGTGTTGCTTAGTTTTGCTTACGTAACGCAATGCCCCTCCAACCATGTGCAAAGCAGCCCCGCGGCGTCAGGCTGATCTCGCGACTCACTAAAACGTTGAACATCGTCACGTATCAAAATCATGGACGACGCAGAGTTAGAACAGGTTGCTCACTCTTGTGGTTTCATCGGGAACTCATCACTGATGCTCTTCGCAGTTACGAAAAGCTCGCCTGGAGCAGCTGAAGGCTGAAGCCGGTGGCAGTGGAGGCGGTCCTTCTAGCCAGGAACAACAGCAGCAGCGCCAGTCAGTTGTCTCGATCCATACCGCGCGACACTGTCTTACTGACCTTGAATAGACAGCAGCAAAATGACGCTCGTCAACACATCCTCAACCAGATCCTCCACCCCGAAGCCGCCGATCGTCTAGGCCGCATCCGGCTTGTGAAGGAGGAGCGCGCCGCCGACATCGAGAACCGACTTATCACACTTGCGCAAACCGGTCAACTTCGACAGAAGGTCACTGAAGCACAACTCAAGGAGCTTCTCAATGCTATGTCGGAGAGCAAGGAGGAGGAGAAGATTGTTGTGAGCAGACGCAAGGCGTGGGACGATGATGACGATTTGGACCTGTAGAGGCTGCTTGTGATACCATTGAATTGAGGATCAGAGCGAGGGAATAAGGCAAATTCGTGGGCGGGACCTGCTTTTCTGTCTCGAGTGAAAGGGGACAAAATTACTGTGATGGCTCAAGGTGCAGAATATGGGAACTCTTCCTCAGACGTCGAGGGTAAAATCTGGGGTCTCTACTCGTATGATTTGATGATGTGCATGATGCAATTGACTTGGCAGATCAGGAATCTTGGAACAGTAATTTTGGCCTCAATAACAACGCTAATTGGCAATTCTAAATTTGACATTTAATACATAGAGTACAGGTATTGCAAGAGAAGCCAGATGGGAGAGAACAGGCAGACAATTATAGCCCCTGCTCTCTCAGCTCTTTAAGTCTCTTCTTCTCCTCCCTCTCCCTCTTTCGAATGTCTCTCATATCGGGCGGTTGCTCAATACCCAGCTCTTTTCTCAAGTCACTAACATCATCTTCAAGTCTCTCTTCCCAGAATACATTGATGACCTCTTTGCTCCGTGCCCCATTCTTCAGGGCCCAAGGTAGGTATATCGAGGCGAATCGCTGCCTCTCGCTTCTCTTCATGGTAGCAGCCGCGAAGACACTCAAGCCAGTCATAGGAAGTAAGGTATTCGCAAACTCAAAAGCCTTGAGGGCAACCTCACCCTCGCGCACGATAGGCAGACCAGTCAAGGCGTGGTAGAAGTCATGACACTCGCGGTATCGTTGCATTACATATGCGCACTCTTCGTCGTCGATGTACCGCACCGTAGCTCGAGTATCGGGGGACACGCCTTCGCGATCGAGCCAGCCTACGTAGGCGCGGCCAACGGAGTTTTCGGGCAGTGCGCGCAGAGCTTCTAGGGAGAGGGTTTTGGAGGAAATTCGAGGTCGAGCTCGGAGGATTCGACGGCCGGTTGGATCGGCGAGCATGGCGTCGCGGAGGCGATAGATAAAGTAGGGTGTAGCAGTGGCTTCGCCGGTAGCAGCGATGAGGTCTGAGGGCGATCAGCTAGAGAAACAGAGGGTTCCTGCAGGAAATCATTTCGCATACCATGGCGATAGGGATTGAAAAAGGACATGACGCTGGCCCCAATGGCCAGCCCAGCCCGTTCAACTCTCGTAAGAGGAACATGGCCTGGGTAGTTTGGCGGGGGCCGGTTCAAGCTTGTGAAGCTCCTAGGCGACGAAGAAGAGCAGGATGCACAAGATGTTGCCCGTATCAAAGCGCTAGCATTCCGGGCAGATCCAATTAACCTTATTTTAGGAAGTGCGCTCTCCATTTGGGCTCGTTATCTGAGGATGATGATAGTGGTTCGATGTTTAAGCTCTGGCGATGATCTAACGGGCTAGGCCATGACTCAGCTTCAATAATTACCGAGAGACCAGAACGAATCAGGGCTGAAGTTTCTTTGGTGGAACTGTATATTCAATTTGATTTAAGTTAGTTCAACGGGAATAATTGACTTTGTGTAAGTCCTATTAATATCTCGGTATGTCGGCGGAAATAATGAATGAACGCCCAGCCTTGTAATATACGATGTTGGGTGATATGTTGTCTCTGCACTGTAATCAGGCTCTATCACAACCCTTGCTATAAGAACAGAGAGAAAATAATCGGAGCAATGAGATTTCTATATTGACCGTGTACTTGAAATGCGATTTATGAGGGCTTTTGTACTAGAACTAACTACCTTATCCAGTCCGAGTCGCACTGCTGATGAATTGAATCACTCTATACTCCTTGTCCTTTTCATAATCCACATCCTCCTCGCACTCCGACCACTCCTCATGCTCTTCCAACTCCCTGCACTCCTCGACCTCCTCGACCTCCTCGACCTCCTCGACCTCCTCGATCTCTTTCTCCTCAACTTCCTCATCTTTCTCCTCGCCCTCGCCCTCGCTCTCATCATCTTCCTCGATCTCTTCATCTTCCTCTTCATTATCGTCATCATCCTCGTCCCCCCTTGCCCTCTTGCGTCTCCGCACCCATACACCTTTCTTCCCGACTTGCCAGGCCCCAAGGTTATCAGCTTCCTTCACTTCATAACCTTGAGCGTCTGGCCCCCGTAGCAACTTCATGTATATTTTTTTCAAGCTCCGCGGAAGTGGTTCATACATGAGCATGTCGCAAACTAGCTCTTCTGTCTCTCTGGCTCTATCCAAGTCACACGAGCAGCCCGTCATCTCTGCTTCAATGGTGAGAGTTTCCAAGGACGGAGGAAGTTTGTCGTGTATGGTTATGTACCTCTTATTCTCATTATCTATGGGCCCAACAAAGTTCAACCTACCGATGGATAGATGTCTCAGAACTTCCAGTTTTCTGAGACTTCCGATGTAGTTCTTCCAATCAGCGAGGTGAGGATCCCACATTGGTTTCGTGATTGAAAGGTCGATCAGGTTTTGCCCATGGGCTCTGAGAACGTCGCCAAACTCCTCAAGATTATGACTAGCATCTTTCACGTCTCCGTAGCCTATGAGGCCCATATTGAGTTGGGTGAGGCTTGTGCATTTCTCCATGATGCTTTGGAGGGACATGGGCTGTAGGATGCAGTTTTCAAGGTCGAGCCTAGTCAGGTTGCTGGGCGCCTTGCTCCAGCCCAACTTCGAACAAGTATATTGCAACAATGCAAAGCCGTCAAATCTCAGAGCCTTGATGCTTGGGTGGTTGAAGAGACCGCTGACTGTTTTACACCGTATTGGGGAGCCCAGTTTGTCATCATAGGCTCTCAGAGTTACCGACTCGAGATGGCGGAAAAGGAGGATATCCGGGATACCTTTATACACCTGACCCCCTTCGTTGGGCTCAAACCCAGCATAACCTTTGTCTTGGTCACCTTCAAATGCTTCAGTCAAAAGAAACGGCGTAGATTTGAGGTCAGTAATCCAGAGCTCGAGGTGTCTCAGCTCAGGCATGAGAAGCATGAGAAGCACTTTCAAACTTCTGTATGGCCGTTTGAATATTCTGAATTTCAACTCCTGCTGTATGACAGTCCTGAGACCTTGGGGGATTCTATCACGGTCAGGTGATGAGGAAAGCTTTTTGAAATGCTTGGTAATCCAGTCGAGGAAGTATGGATGCGCCATGGGATCGTATCTCTGGGAGCAGAACGTCCTCACGGTGAGACCCCACTCAGGATCCTGTTGCAGGCGTCTTGCAAGTTGCATCCATTTCTCATCAGGGTCCTCCTCGAGGACAAAAATGCTTCGAAAGAGATGGAACTCTGCAATCACACGCAATCGCTTGCAAACGCGGCTCAGAGACAAGAGTGCCTCGTAGGAGGACTTGGTATCCCATCCGCCTTCCCAATCTTTGCACTCGATAATGGTGCAAATGTGAAGCAAAATCTCGTTGGGGACACACAAAAGCATGATGATAGTGATTGAGATGGCAATTGGGGTAGAATTGAATGAAGGCAGCGAAGATGAGAGGAGATGAGATGTCGATGGAGTCGAGATCGGGGCTGATCAGGCTGGCAGGTTGTGCTTAAGTACAAAAGGTACTTTTGTGAGGTACTTATGCTGTGTAACCCACGATATGTAGGGTATCATCACGAGTAACATGATATGCACGAGCAAGACTGTGGCTTGAATCAAGACCATTGTCGTAGTCTGGAATGATACCTTGCAGGTTGCCAATGAAAACCGTTTCTGCTGCGTCTCAAGTTGTCTCTTCTCTCAGCTGAAATAACTCGGTATATTCACACCGGGTACTCGTGTGTGGGTGATGTAATATATCTGTCATACAACAGTCTGTTTGCTTTTCATCAAATTGATCATCTCTTTCCAAGCCATAGTCTCGTTATTTCATTAGGTCTGTAGGTGCGTAGGTAGGGAGGGTGAACCAATATCCATCTTGTCATCCTATTCTCCGCGTACTAGCTCAAGCCTCCCAGAATAAGGCTCTCCCGCAAACGAGCGCCGTAGTCGTGCCTCGTTCTTGACACTCCAGCCCTCAACTTTGGTGAAGTTAGCGATCCTGTCATTCTCGCCGTCAATATAAAAACCATATACGACTTCCTGTAGTTTGGGTAATTGGTTGTTGTAAAGGAAGCGAATCACTCGGTCGTCGTTGGCAGCAGACATTGTTGCCAGAGTGTCACAATTTGCCACCCTACACACATCAACGAAATCCATTTCAAGCGTCTCAACGGATTCAGGCAAGACCTCCGATAGCGGGACTGCGTCCATCAATGTACCTGCAAGTACAAATATTGGAGCTGAAAGATGTCGGAGGCGCTTAAGCCCTTGTAGAGAGCCAATCCTGCTTTGTGCGTACTCTTCGCAATCGTAAAATCTCAGCCTGAGGCTGACAAGGGTCTGTCCAAACTCTCTGAGAATTCTTCCAAAGTCGTATAGGTTTACCGTCAAATCCTCTTCATCGACGTCGTAGCAATCTGTAAGATCCAGGTCCAAGTGCTGTAAGGCCTTGCACCGAGAAAGACTGTAGTGTAGGAAGGCGGGCCTGATCATCCCACCGTCGAGTGTCAAACTCTGTAGCCCGCTCTGAAGGTCTGGAACTATGGGAGGACTAATAGTGAGGTTGGGTGCAAAAGGTGACAGGAAGAGTCGCTTGATACTGGGAAGGAGTAGTAAATGTTCCGTGCTACAAGTATCCGGGTCTTCTGATTTGGCCCGTAATGGCGACCAGTGTATTTCTTCTAGCTGGCCGAGGTAGTTCGCAACTGGTTCTGGTCGATCTGCTGTGCCAGGCTGGGGAGTCTTCATCTTTCCCCCTAGGATCCAGGTCAGTGCCTTGGAGTGTGTCTGGGGGTCTGTCAATACGACCATCCGAAGTTTTGGCATGAGGGCCAGAAGAAAACATGTCCCAGCCTCGGTGGCAGAGTGTCTTTCTATGTCTTCCCTCAGCAAGTCTCGGAGCTGAGTAGGCTCGACCCGTTCAATGCTTGGTAGCCAAAACTCACTGTTGACCAAGGGAGCTTTCCAGTTTCCTGAGGAACTCAGATCGATCGCACGGATTTCCGACCTGAGCTCCGGGTTTAAGAGGAGCGTACGGGCAAGTAAACACATCTTTGTATTATTCTGTTGGTCGGGTAGCTTTCCGCTCGATATGGTATGATACAGATTTCGCCTGGCCAATCTGTAGAACTGATGGCTGACAAGACACAGTGATTTAAGAGCTGGAATATCAGTGTCTTTGGGGGATGGATAAAGGCCAAGGTCTGATCCATCATCGACATCTATGGTATCCTCGAAGTTGGAGAATACAAGGGTCCAGATCTCATTACACAAAAATGGAGGCATCTTTGTCCTAGAAGTTGCATCAGTCTTGGATATTCTCCCTTCTCCTCCTCTTCCTGGGCGAGACTTACATGTGATGAGTGGTTTTATCGCGTCGGGGTTTCGAGTCGTCGAAGATCGAGGGAGCAGAATTAACAACAACGAGAATAATAGCTCCTAAAAGCCTCTTGTAACCCCCGAGAAAGAAGCTTCTGTGAGCTTCATAACTCTTGGCGATTACCTGAAGCATGGTTTGAAAGTCAGATGCCCAAGCAATAGAAAAGCTGAAAACCAAGAGCTTATTCACCAGCGGTAAATATCGTCCTTGCCGTGTCGTAAGTGAAGTTAAGTGGTTATTGTGAAGTCAAACTTTGGTAAAGACACGACATTCATGCTCGAGGGAAATCGCAAATGGCTGGGAGACAACCAGCACATTAGCTAATAAGGTCTCACCCCATGTCAGTATGAGGTAGTAGATATGGCTGACGCTCTTTGAAGCGCGCCTGTTACCGTTTAGCGACACGCAAACACACACTGTCCAAGTGCATGCAAATACTAAATACTACCTGTCTAAGCCATCCCAGGTTTGGGTATTTATAAATACTTTTTCGCTTATCGTGAGCTAATTAACCTAATCGTGTTCTAACTTCATCTTGTTACTGGGTCTCATACGAACGCTTATTCTGTGGAGCATGGCAAAAGAGCCAGACACTTTTACACAGTAGACATCTATCTCCCAGAGGAACGTGCGAAAGAAAGGATACCTTATCTATTCCAGTATTAGCCGTGAGTTTTATATCTCACCCTACACGCAATCAAAGATCATCGTAATGCCTCCACAGCACAAGGCCAGGCTCAGAGGGGTCTGTACAGCAACACTCCAGGCTAAGAAGTCAAGATCTCTACACCAGTTGAACATAAAACTTTATATGAATGCCGACCCAATTAACTCTCGTTGCGAGAAACTCGGAATTATTCCCACGTATGACAAGACTCTTCCTCGGGAGTGCAAGGTCAGATCAGGGACAGTAACAGTAAGACGTAAACAAACCAGTTGTAATATTACACTAGCGTGCATCAACCACTAACGGCATTTCTTCCCCAGTTGGGCTATTCATTTTTGATCTCTTAACTGATGAGACCTCGTCATAAAAGCTCCCGAGTTTTTCTTTTACGGGACCAAAGCTTGTCGACGACTTGTCAAGTGGCTAGCCTGCTCACCGCCTCTTTTTCGCGAGGTATGCGCTACAGCTATCAACTTGTGACGTTGCATATGTTATGTTTTTCATGGCTTCTCGGTCATATTTACGTTCTTCCAGAACCAAAGCAAACGGTACCCCTGAGAATGAGAACCGCCACTGACAAATTGCTTTGCCTTACTGAGGAGCAATGCTTATCCTCCAAAAGGGCAAAGACAGCCTTGAAGCGTCTAGCCTTATCCATCCTTACAAAGTACTAACTCTAAAAGATCTTCCAGTCTGCTACTAATCGCTTAGCCTTCTCTTTTATATTTGAAAGAGCAGCTCCGCTTAGTCCAAACAACCTTCAGTAACTGCCTGATCTACGTGTGTCTCTCTAGTTGCTTTCCCGTTTCCCATCACTTCTTCACTTCTGAACCTCACTTCATTAAATTTTAAAGGTTCATATTTGCTATTTCAAGGTTATATGTCCAAAATACTACGCGGGACTTCTGAGGTTCGAGTGACAGTTGAGTCCACTGTTCCTGGGGGCTTAGCCAGACAGAGAACCAATAATCCAAGGTCCAGCTCATTAGCATCAATTATACATTCAACCACTGTTAGCATGTGATTTTATCGTAATTGAATTGTTCCTAGGCGCAGCTAGCTGAGCTCGTTGACAACAATTGAACTGTGATCCTAGACGTCTGAAAGTCTTGATGAATTCCAGCTATTTCAGTAACTCCTTAACATAAACATATGCTATATCAAAATAATGACAGGTCTAATATCCATAAATAAGGCAATTGCAATATCAAAACAAGCGGCAAGCAACATACTCGCTCTGGCAACTCTGTTCAGTGTAAACTACCAGTAGTACACAATGAGCCATTCTATACCCAGATGTCCTAAACTGCACAACATTCTCTGACCTCTCTCTCTTTCCAACTTCCCTTCTCTTCCTCCTCTTCGATCATATACCATGCGCTGTACATCACTCTTCCTCCTCCTCTTCCTGGATAGCATTCTTCTCCTTCGCGATTCTCTTTTCCTCTTTGGTCTCCTTGTCAGAGCAATAGGGGCATCGACGATTGTGCTTCAATGAATAGCCTGATTTACATTTACTGCATATTGCGAGATGTTGTTTCTTCACACATCGAGTTTTGGCACTCTGATTGCACACGGGGCTGTCTTGTTAGCTTCTGTAGTCATCCATTAGGGTTTTACTCACCAATGATGTTTTCCGTCTCTCTTGTTACATCCCATGGTGAAGGTTAAATGACCAGTTTATATGATTGTACTTGAGTAGTTATCTTCGTAGAAATAATGATTCAAATGTTTGCGATACGGCTATGACTAGAGCTATCTTCTCGAGTCATCTTAAGGCAGTACTTATACAGAAACGAACGCGAATCAACTCTCTAGGTCTCTTTGTTTCCTCCTTAAACACCTTTCAACCTTCTCGTGAGGGTGTGGTTGGCGAACAAACCAAAGCTTTCAGCTTGTCTTTCAATTCCTCCCAGTGTTCTTTGTCAAGGTCACCATCTCCAATGTCCAAAAGAACACTCACACTGTTGTCTTTGTGCAGATTTAGAGCGACCTCAACAAACTTGCGACAGATCTCCAGCCTGTTCATTGAGCTGAATGCTGCAATGGTAACGGCTTCAGCAATGTGGGAGTCTTGCGTGAGAGCAGAGTCTCCTTTCCCAGACAATTCTTTGCACATCTCTTTGTTGTAGTGCGCTCGATATCGTTGTAGTTCTTCGGGAGAATCCTCAAAGCCTGGCATATGGGGCCAGCCATACATCAAAGGATCCCAGTCTCTAGTGATCCATCCTGGATAACAGGCGTAACCGAGTTGAGGTGGTACTGTTTGGCAATGGTCCCAGTCAATCAATCCAGTCACGTTTCCTTGTTCATCAACAAGAACGTTCTGGGAGTCGAAGTCGGGTGGGCAGAGAACGAAGTGAGAATGAGAACGAAGAAATGGTGAGTTTTCCAAGAGAACTTTGAGCACCTTGTCCTCAGCACGTCCCCACGTATTATCTTTAGTTGAGGGAGCAATGCTGCATGCCATAAACTCGTCTGTTGAGAAGTAAGTGCGCGTAGCTTTAGCATAGACACTACCATCATCATTCTCATCCCATTCGAACACTGGACCGACAAATATAGAGCCGTCTTCTGCTTGCATGAGGGAGCCGATCTTGTCGAAGGTCATAGTAGAGAATTTGGCCATGATGGCTGCAGTGCTGGTCAGAATATTGAGACGAAACTGTTCTCGCGCCTTACCATCCATTGAGTCTTTGAACCAGACACTAGACACGGTCTCTCCGGTAACGAAGCTCATGCAGATGAAAGGTGCACTAATCTCGTTGTTGTTGGTTGGGTCCCAGCTGTACACTTCGGGCACAGGCGCTCCGGTCTGTTCTTTGATGAAACGCATTGTTGCAACTTGCGATGAAAGGGCATCTTCTGCTGCCTTTGTCATTCCATCGCCCCAGCCTGTGGCGGGGATTCGAATAACCAGCTTGACTGTTTCCAGCTGCACAATGTGGACGATGTTGTAAGACCCGGAAACTGTGTTAAGAAGCTCTGCCTTGCCTGGGATAACATGAAGCACATCTTTGGCAATTCTAGTGGCTAGAGCGATGATGGACTCCTCGGTAATGTCAACGAGAGGGCCAAAAACATCACGATCAAGCTCTGAGCCATCGTCAGAGCCGTCGTCAGAGTCGTCATCCGAGTCTTCATCCGAGTCTTCATCCGAGCTGTCATCTGAACCAGCATCTGAACCAACATCTGAACCAACATCTGAGCCAGCATCTGAGTCGATTCCCATGAGGTCGTCTGAGTTGATTTCGGAATCAGTGTCTGTCCACTCATCCGAGTAGTAATCCTGTGCGGTCGACATATTGGTGAAGTGAGGGAATTGAGATTTGCAGTATTGTTGATTGACAATGTAGGGATGGGACCACTAGAGCCCGTTGAGTTGAAGCTGGTTGTTGTTGGTATTGAGTCTTGGATCTTGAGCCGTGGAGTTAGGTATTTATAGATCAAAGGCCATTGAATCTCTTCACACCATGTGTTGACCTGGAACAAACAAACAACAACTGTTCATTGGTCGACGCATGTGGTATTTCGAACACTTTCTTTGTTCAACATCTTTAGCTCGAACATGGATGGACTCGAGTCACATTGACCAGCACAGACACTGAACGAATGTTTGCCTAAGAGAGTTTGCCGTTAGCCTTGGCAAAGGGCGGATAAGTTGAATGGCGTTTTGAACCAACATCTACCAGCTTAATAAAGGGATATGCACGTCGCCGATACTTGCAGGTTCTACCAAGCTTTATGTATCACTGTATTGGAGCAATTTTATTGAATATAGGAACCTTCAAGGAGAACCAAGCATACCAATGCTGTTCCAATGCAAGTCTCCATGTCAGAGAAGGGGGAACATGCATAACAATTGCAAACACACAAGCTTCTAGAAGAATGAGCTTTAAGTTCTATGTCTCCGAACATACTAAAGCATTGGTTGTTCATCTTTCTTTGATAGGAACCGGCAAATAGCAAGCCTAAATTGCAGTGTTGGAATACATGGAGATAAGAGAATGAGGTTGTCGGCATCTACATATTGGAATCACGATTCCCCAATGTCACTTCACTTAATTAATGGGCTGATATTGTGGTTTCTTAACTCTCTGGGTCGATTGCTAAGGTTGAAATAGCAAAGCTGAGAGTCAGACGGAGCTCCCTAGGCCAGTGACTCTAGAAAAGAACTGGAGTTACTTTCCTCCTAATCTTCTCGGAAACATTCTTATCAAGGAAATACTCTATCTCGTCTAAATCAATGTATCTCTTTAGATAAGTACATTGGCAGCCACCTGCTTCACCAACTAAAACACGAGTTCCATTAATGTGACTTCGTCTCTATGAATCCAAACAGAGACCAACCCCAGTTTATCTCTATTATTCTTCTCTAATATTGGGATTCGACTTCGTATATGCTGATGAGCCTTCTCTCTTTAGTGCAGAGTTAGCATTAGAGGTTTAATTTACGGAATCTAGAAACTCGACTTATTACTCCGAAATGACTGTATGAAATCGATAGTGAATCACGAGCGGTGGCACAGCGAAGCGCATACTAGAAGAAAGCTTACAGGTTTCTGAAATATAACCAAGAGATTCTTCTATTTTATCTATTCGCATCTCTTTCAATCATTCTCTTGGCTCCTATTCCCCCTGAGGCGGTGCCTTGAAAAGGGGGGACTGCACCTTCGAGTGCACGAGATTACCTGCCAGCTGGCAGCTGGCAGCTGTCATTCTTGACACTGTCGACACCTAGATGCAAGCACTGCCTGCCAGTGCCTCCCCCCTTTTGTATTTGCAGGCCAGAGTAGCTCCTTCCTCTTGTAATCGAAGCGGCATCATGTGGGGCTCGTGAACGACACGAGAAGGTACGGATGCCTCAGATCTGCACTCAAACCACTTACCTTCTTAAAGTTGCACAGCTGCACAGCTTCGTTGCAGCTTTATTGCAGCTTCCCTTTTCTTTCATCATTCGCAAAAGCCTTCTTACCTTACCTTATGTATCACCATGGATCACACGTCGTTTCGTGATTCAACTGCAGAGGATGGTATTCGTCTTGAGGACGGTGAAGCTCATCCACTCCGAGAAAATGATCTTCATAGCAGAAGATATTTTGAGTTACTCACCATTCGTCGGAGACTTCCAGCTTCAGCCAAGCGTCAAGAGTTTCTTGATCTTTATCATCAACACCAGGTAGCTGCACTCTTCACATCATAGAGCATGGCACTAACTCCCACAGGTGATTATCGTATCTGGCGAAACAGGCTCAGGCAAAACGACGCAGATTCCCCAGTTCATTCTATTCGATGAACTTGGTTCCTCGAAACCTATCGCTTGTACACAGCCCCATCGGCCATCTGCTATTTCAGGTGCAGAGAAGGTCGCCTCTGAGCTAGATGTCAGAGTGGGTGCAGAAGTGGGATATCAGGTTCGCTTCGACAAGCGTATTTCCCGAGTCAAAACACGCTTGAGCTACATGACCGACGGAATGCTTGTGCAGTTGGTTCAAGGTAATGGTTCTTTCGGCAAATACGTAAGTGTTGTGTCCAGCACCTTTCGCCTCTTTCTAACACCCCCTAAAGAGTTGTGTCATCATTGATGAGGCCCACGAGCGCACCATCCCGACAGACCTACTTCTAGCACTATTGAAGCGCGCTTTACCACTCTTCCCTGATCTAAAAGTAGTCATCATGTCTGCCACTCCTGACGTGGGTGTATTTCTGAACTACTTCGGTCAGGGCAGTCATCTACCTCTATCCGGCCGAGAGCACCCTGTCGAGATCCGTTATCTCCAAGAACCAACTCCTGATTACGCTAGTCTAGCTCTTCATACTGCTCAACACATCCATCAGACTACTGGGGATGGTGATATTCTTGTCTTTATGCCGTCTACAGCCGAGATCGAAGATGCTTGTGGACAGTTGCGATCGGCAACCTGGGGTCTTGAAGTGTTGCCCCTTTATTCTCAGTTGCCCAAAGCAGAGCAGGAAAGAGTCCTCATACGGTCTTCCCGCCGTCGGTGCATCATCTCGACGAATATTGCAGAGGCCAATCTGACGGTTGATGGTGTTGTCTACATCGTTGGTATGCTGGCCATTGTCAAATTATTGTTCAATTCAGACTGGAGAAACTGACCATGATATCCAGACACTGGACTCTGTATTGAGTCGCGTTTTAATCCCCGGATTGGCCTCAGGACAGTTTTTACCGGACCTATCTCTAGGACAGCAGCAGAGCAGCGAGCCAGTCGCGCTGGTCGAAATCAGCCAGGCGTATGCTATCGCATTTACACGAAGGAGCACTACGATGAGATTCTTCTTCCGACAACGCCCGCTTCCATTCACACAAGCGACCTCTCTCGCTTGGTTCTACAGATCAAGGCTATGGGATTCGATGATGTGGCCAATTTTGATTTTGTTGACAAACCTGATCCCGAAGTCTTCTTTCGCGCTCTCGAAGATCTTCTTGCTATGTACTGTCTTCCGTTTTCATTATCTCGTTCTTTGTGGCACTGACTAAGATTAGGGGATATCTTGACGATACTGGGACTATTACTCCCAAGGGCCAGATGGCTTCAAAACTTCCAGTCCACCCCGTATGGTTCAACGCACTTGAAAAGGCTCATGAGCTCGGCTGCAGTAGTGACATGATAACCATCGCCGCCATTCGAAGCACACGGCATCCGATCTTTGTCCGTGGTCAAGGCCCCTATTCCACTGCAGGTCAGGCACATCGATTTGCCTGTTTCACCTCTGATCACATCACGCAGCTCAACGCAGTGGACGCATTCATGAAGAAGGAAGATGAGGCCGAGGATCTTAGACCTGATGGGATTTACGTCGACGTATCGGGGTGGTGCTCGGACAATTCTCTCAGCATACGTGCCCTTGAAGAATTCAAGCGTATTCGCATGAAGCTGAGGAAGTCATTTGCCGACTTATTCAAGGATAAGCCCAAGCGATTCGAACTCGAGACCTCTGAATGTGATGACAATCTCCGTCAAGCGCTTGCTTGGGCCTTTAGTCATCGCGTGGCTTTCAGCGACGTTGGTAGTGGAAACAACCGCTACAGAGTTCTTCATCACAACTGGCACGCTGGATTATCTCCTGAAAGCAACCTTGTAGGAATCAACCACAGGTGGGTCGTTTTTGACTCCTTCGTCATGACAAACTGTCAGTTCCTGGAGACAGTCACAGCCATCGAGCCCGAGTGGCTCCGGGGATGTGAGAACTTTCGAGAGGAGAGCTGGGCGTTGAAACGTGCGGGCAAGACTGGCCCGTTCAAAATGCCGCTCGCGAAGGCATCATTTGAAGAGGCTTGTGGGCTAAGTACCAACAAACAGACAGATTGGTGGTAATCTACACGTTGAGAAGCTTTGTTGTGCTAGTCATTTTGTTCACATGTATGTATGTCGAGAAACTTAGTTATGAGTCGGCCACATGATCGATTATTTTCACCCCAACACCACTACATGATCCGCTGCCTATTTCTTCATACTCTTCTTGCCTTGAGCTATCTCCAGGTCATCCTTCATGTTCCATTATAAACTTTTCATCTTGTTGACAAGATTGTTTCATGTACAAATCCCAGCATCTGACAAAATATCCTCGCTCAACCTTCACTAACATCACCTCCACTAACATCAATCTGTCTCATTTTCTTCTTTAGTTCTTGCCATTTTTGAGCTTCTGCCACAAGTTGGGTCTCTTGAGGTTCCTTCGAGATTCAATCTTGGTCGAATCTGTTCGTACAATATGAAGGCAGCCGGTCAACTCGGAAATGAAGGTCATGTGGGGAGAGTTGGATTGCTGAAACCTCTGAGCTCGCACCATCGACTTTTGAACCTAATGAGACATTAGCTAGTGATTTTGTTAGGAATTCAAATGAATCGCTTGTCCTTACCTTACGGCCGAGTAACTGCCATTCATAGAAGCGATCAAAGTCGCCCCAACCAAGTCCAACTCCTGGAGGGCGCTTGTATGAAACGATGTGACTCCGGCACGTTGCCGAGAGGACACTGATACTCATATCTAACGGTCTGACGAAACTTTCGGAATGAGAGATGTAAGCTCTCTCTTGGGGGTCCGATCCAAGGACTCGGCCCGGTTGCCAATATAGCTGGGGCCGCGGTTCGGTCATTTCTATGTCCATACTTCCATCCTGCGACTCCTATTCCTCAGGCCTGGAAAGAGCTACTGCCCCATCTGGGGGGGTCTGTCCGTGGTTGACCGTGATTGCCAGTCCCGATATCTTGATCCCTTTGGCGAAGATGTTCGCAGTGCTAAGGAAGGGTTTGTCTGCGTCCCAGACATCCTGCAGTTTTGGGATGTGACGGTGATCCAGATGCTCCGTCTTCTTTGGCGGGTAGCAGTCCGGGTACTGAACCCCGTAGTTGGCACTCTGTCTAAAGGGGGGCGCTGGTCGTCGGCTGTTTGTCGAGGGGTAAAAACCAGGATGCTCGGCAGGCCGGTGAAAGTAATGTGACGAGTGGCCTGGGTATTTCATCTGCTCGTAATCTTGAAAAAAAGTGTGAGGGTTAAAGGTCTGGAACTTTTTAGGGAACGAAAAGGGGTTCTCTCGTCGAAATGGGTTATCGTAGATTTCAGGACGGTCCTGGAAGGACGAAGGCCCGTCTTGAAAGCGAGCACGTTTCTTCGGATGATGTTAGCAAAGCCACTCTGATCATTCGCACGCTACATCTTGAGAGATGCATGATTTGAGGAGGGACTCACAGAGTTGGTGGCTACATGTCCTGTTCTTAGCTTTCTTCCGCAGAAAATGGCGCCGTTAAGATTGTTGATCGCGTAGCTAGCATCGTCATGATGATGGAAGCGAGCCCAACACCAGCCGCCATGAGATCTTTCTCCGGCTTCAGGCCAGTAAAGTGTGCATGATACTCCATGATCGTGAAGAAATTGTTCAAAGTCGGCTGGGCTGGCATCGTAATGAACGTTCCCAACGTAGATGACGAGGCCCTGGTACTTGTCATATTCTTCCACGTCACGGGGGCGTTTGCGTGTAGCCATGTCTGCAAGAATCAGTACCGACGAGGGGATTTCTAGAAAGAAGTGCTGATGTTGTTTTGGCTAAAAGAGAGCCATCTCTGCGAGGGGTGAGAGAGTGTTGTTGGGGGTTGATGTTGGCAGAAGGAGGGGGTGTGCTCTTTCCATTTGAAGATCAGACGAATTGATGCCTGCCTTCCACTTACCACCAGAGTAACACTGCCTGCCAGGTGCGGAGCTATAGAGATCGGGGCACTGAAGAAAGAATTTCGATTTTTTCTGTTTGATCTGAGATGCCCCTATTCACCTTCTGGTGGATAATTTAGGTATCAAAGGCTGCAGGTTGCATGCAAGAACAATCAGAATGATGATGCAAAGCCTCAAACGGCTGAATGCACTCACAGATTCTCCTCCCATGCATTGCTTTATATTCTATATTCACCTCAGCCTCGCTTTATGGCTTCTGACTGTGATCTTGTAGCTGATGGCTGCTGTTGCCGATCAAGTGACGTACGATGCATGACTAACAACCCAAGTTAAGCAACCACCTCAATCCGTATCAACAACTTCACAGTTTCTAACACAACCTTATTCACTTTCCGTTATTTCATCTCAAAATGACAACTAGAAATCTCAATAAAACCTGGAGAGACGTCATATTCGAGCAATACCAAGCCGATCTCGAGGCAGATTCCCCCTTTCCAATCCGTTACCTCATCTTTGTCTACCAATGGAAGAAGGATATCTTCATCAGCATCCCCAACAAGATCGAAATAATGACCTTTCGCCGCGCTGTCCTGGACTTTGCACGCTCTAGAAATAGAGAAGAAGATCCCACTTTTAGCAACGAGCATATTTCAGTATGGCCGCGGAAGACTTTTCGCGAACGTCAGGAAGAAGAGGCTGCAAAGGAGACTAATGAGTCTGGGTTCTTGGGGTAGAGCAGGGCTATATTTTGTCCCTAACGGCAATGAGTCCTATCGTACTTCATTCCGATCTCATTTCTGCGGTCCTCGAGTAATCAAATAAACGCTGAATTAGACCCAGTTTAGGGAAGGAAAGAAAACTTAAGACTTTAATTCTAAGTGATTAAAAGACTTAGGTAACTTTATATAAGTTTAGGATATCTTTTACTGAGTTTAGGATATCTTTTACTGAGTTTAATTTGGTACCCTATATGAGAAGGTCTTGTGTTTTCTTGCTCCCCGAGGCCAGTGCTGTGCTATCCCGCCACCTTCTCTTGACGCTGAAACTCAAGTGGGATTCCACCATCCAACGCCCGCTGGCTGCACATTCTCCGGTATCTTTTCCTGATATATCATGTATCCATGATCCAAAGGCCTATCCTTTAGTCAATAGTCATCCTAGTGAATGACCAATTGTGCTCAATATGAACAACAATGTCCATCCATCCCCGCGCACGAAACTCAGACTCGATTCCATCAATAATGCCATCCCACTTGGTCTCATCGGAATCTTCAAGGCATCCAATGTACACGGTGATCGGGTTTTCTTCAGGCTTGGAGAAGCCTCTTCTAGTGAGGGCGAGAGTGTTTAGAAAGTTGCGTGTTGCGTAGGAGGAGTCGAGATGGCGCTTCGCAACAGCTCGAATGTCATCCCATGGCACATCTTCCTCGACCTCGCCGATGTACACCGTCTCGTACTTTTGCGGCGCTATCATCTCAATGTGAAGGCCTCTTTCGATTGCGCTTGGGAAATGTTCCTTCATGGCATCCACGATTTGTTCAACTGCTTGTGCCCACTTTGTCTTGCTGTCTTGCTTCCATGGTGATTTAATCAAGACAGTTGGGTTCATTCGGCGTACGACCAGTTCGATTTCAGTCTCTGGCTCTAGGATGTTGTTCTTTTGGAGGATCCTCTCAACTCTATCAAAGATTTGGCCTTGTCGATCCTGGATACTGGACGGTAGTTGGGTTCGTGAATTGTCTAGGGGCAGTCGAGGAAGAGAAGGCCAGGCGGCGCGATATCTGATGCATATAACGGGCTGTTCAGTGTCCATCGCCATGGGCGGGTCAGTTCTGGGGGCGGGGTAGTCCATTGAGTGATAAGGATGTGTGATGAGGAAAGTAAATTGATACAGGAGAAGACTTGATGCTCTTTATATGCCCAAGCCCAGTCTTGCTTGACGAGATCACAGTTCACGTACGTAACTTCTTCTTCAGTGACTCACAAAACTTAAACAAAACGCTTTCTTGACGCCAATGCCCTAACCTTAATATCCATAATCTATGTTACACGTGCCCAGTTACTGCTTTCCATTATCCTTCAACCTTTTTCACTCGATGGCATATTCATGCTGGTTCGCAAACTGCCCAAAACGCACTCATCCTTGGCCTAGAGATCGGAATTAAATGCAGACATATAAGACTCTCATTGCTGTCCCTACTTCCCTTTGTCCACGCTTGTGCTTGTGCTTGTGCTTGTGCTTGTGTTTGTACTCGGAGGCGCCATTGGGACCGTTTGGCGCGGAGGAATAGGCCCAACGACGGGGTTCTACTCTGGTCGTGGTCTCTTTGCTCCATGCGGGTTGCCCCAATCGCCGCCTCCCTGATTCTGGTTGAAGCCGAAGCCGGGGTTGAAGTTGGGAGGCATTCCTTGGAAGCCTGTGTATGTTAGCTTTGCTCTCAAAAAGGCTTGTCTGTCTACGAATAAGATCACTTACCAGGCATACCGTTAGGTCCCATCATGCCCATGCCCATATTTCCAGGCATCCCCATAGGCATTCCGCCCATGTTCCCGCCCATGTTCCCGCCCATGGGGTTCATACCCATCATGCCTCCTCGACCGCCTCGCATACCACCAGGGCCACCACGCATACCCCCTCCCATCATGCCTCCGCGGTTGTTGAAGCCAAAGTTACCGCCACCGCCGCCGCCACCCATGGGCCCATTGTAACCGCCTCCCATGTTATTGTAGCCGCCCATACTATTGTTGTTGAAGTTCCGGTTGTAACCACCTTGGTTCATACCACCACGGTTGTAGCCTCCACCCCTTCCTCCTCGGAAACCACCACCAAAGTTACCGCCGATATGACCGCCACCTCTGTCATTGCTGTATGAGCTGGATGGTGCACGGCTTTGATCCTTGCCTCTGGCAGGGGCATCTTTGGGTAGGGTCTTGAAGGGATTGTTGGTAGTGGCCCAGTACGTCAAGGTGAGCTTCTTCTGGGCCCCTTGACTTTCAGCTATGATCTGTTCGATACGACGCTTAATGGCAGTAGATGCTTGGGGCGAGTAGAACTCGATGTAAGCTTGGCTACGAATCTGTCAGTCATCTAGGTCCCGACACTTGGAGCTAAGAAAATCGTACCCCTTGCTTTTGCCATTGACCTTGTGTTCGCTGAAGGTGATATCCTTAATCTCGTCCTCGCAGTCGGCTTCTCGGGCCCAACCTCGAATATCATCATCTGTATTCCACCAGTTAAGTTCCGAGATCATGAGCGAAGTTGTCGCAGATTGGTCAACTGGTCGACCATCATCCTCCTGTTTCCTCTTCGTCCCCTGCTGAGAGCCATGTGCTTGATGATGACTTGAACTGTGGCCATCTCCCGCATGGTGGTGGTTGTCGGCGTGGTACTCTTCCATGTTCTGGTCACCGTGGCTATCCCTTCGATCATCACCTCGGTGATGGTCCTGGTTATTGTCATCGCCTCGGTGGTCATCCTGCTGCTGGTCGTTGCTCTCATCGCCGTAGATATCGATTTCGAAGTCTTCTTCAGCCATTTTTACCGACTTAAAGCACTTGGCACAGGTTAATGCCGTGCAGAGATCTGGGGAGTAATGAGGATATTGTCAAATGTGATAATTAGGCTGCCTGCGAGATACAAGAGTTGGCCTCTGGTCTTTACACATAAGTTATCAGCCATTGAACGTTCCGTCACTAACAAACGCCGCCCGCAAGACTCAGAAGCCTTGTACACCCGAGCGAAATGAATTGGACTGGAAGCTTGCAATACGTACACTCCTCGTAACAAGATTGGGGCCCTATTATAGGTACAACCCCTGATATGATGGTTCTTGACTCAAAGATGCGATATTCAGGACGAAGCTCTGTGCTTGCAATCCTCGCTGGCTAGCTCCCGATATTCCGAGCGAGTGCTCAGATACAGATGGGGAGCAATGGAATAGAGGATGCCGTCAGCCCGATCAATGTCCTCCTTTCCTAAACCTCGATATCAAAACAAATCGCGATCGGGCTCGTTTCGCGAAGAATCGCCTAGCTACAGGGATCTACGTGTGTTAGTGATCCCAACGCTCGTGCTCCAGTGTCGATTTTGGTCGATGATTGAAATCGGGCTCTGGCGCGCTCTAATCTTGGTCGCAAACAAGACAGGTAAAAGAGCAATTTGTCGTAGTCAGAGCGTGAAGACACTTTGAAACTTGGACCAAGAATTTGTTATGAGAGTAGACGACGATAGAAAGATGAAGGAAAAGAGGTTAGCGGATGACGGAAGGAGGAAGAGAGCTTCACGCTTTCTTTTCTGGGGAAGAGCTTCGCAAAGCACTGCAACTCGCGGAAGCTGGCGTCTACCTGCTAGCGCCTGCGCGTTTGGGGCCCGGGGAAATAAGCTGGGAAAGAGAGCAGGCACAGGCACAGGCACAGCGCCTTCCTTCCCCACGGGCCACCTAGCTCCACTGAAATGTAACTGTCAGGCAAGTTCAAGTCCAGGCCCCGGGTCATCTCTCGGCCCGAATCAAAGCCACTCTGGCCTTGCCCCGAATTGGAAATTGGATAAGTCAATTGTTAACACGTCGTCGCATGAGAGGAGAGGCCAGAGCTGTGCTGTCCACTAGATTTAGTAGCTAGGATCACCACCAAAAAGTAGTCCCCTTTAAACTTCAACTCTCCTTTCTTCAACCCCTCGCGACTCCGACTCAATTCGACGACTCTGCCTTTTCTTCTACTCAACGAAGCTACATCTCTTCTTTCTCGGCATCTAATTTTAATTACTCCCCTTTCTTTTCCACATACACACACAATATGTCCGACCAGGTTCAAGAGATCCTCGAGGTTCCCTCCGAGTTCGTCAAGGACGGAGTTCAATTCGTGCGACGATGCACCAAGCGTATGTCGACTCATTGCGCACTCGCGTCTTTTACCTCTACTAACACACCACTCTACAGCTGACCAGAAGGAGTTCCTACGACTCTGCCAGGCTGTCGGCGTTGGTTTCCTCATCATGGGCGCCGTTGGCTACGTTGTCAAGCTGGGTATGATATCTAATCTCCTTCAGGTGTACCGTTCTCTAACATGTCCTCAGTGCACATTCCCCTCAACCACGCTCTCGTCGGTAGCGCATAAACGATCACACGATCAGGCGATGAAGAGATTATGGATAGTGGCGACTTGACAATCCAAAAACCCGCACAGCGGGGGTGGATGCGAGGGCGATCACAACAATTTTCTTGCTGCGAGTACGTTCACTGGGGCGGAGTTCAATGAAATTATGGCGGGCACGCGACACACTTCTTACGCTGGAATTCGATCGAGCGCCGCGAGGATGAGAAGGATGTGCTTTCACGTCTAAGGCGCGGTTTGCATGGGGTTGAGAGACATCCTTTACAAAACTGCTGGCTAAACTGACCAATTGTACAAAATATATCCAAAGTTGTTTCTTGCAAACTTGACCTAACGCACCCCATATGTTGAGTTCTGGTATAGCTCAGGTTGTTCCTTGAGCAAGTGGTTGACACTCTGGCCCATCGGTGGTTCTCCTTCATCATCCACGTTGTCGTTATACGAGTGTAGCGTACACGTTCCTCTTGCCATGTTATATCCATTCCAAGCAGACGCTGCTGATGTTAGCTAATGTTTTCGAGCGAAAATCGGGGAACATACCAACAAGGAGAGGGGCAGTGGGATGCCAGCTTGCATCGCGGACACAAGTGCCCCAATTGCCTGGTTCATCGAAATGGTAGAAGCGGTGTCGATTATCCATTGGACGAGTGCGTATAGTAGCTTTCTTAACATCTATGATTCCAGCCAAGCTTGCATCCATATTCCAAATGTATACCTTGCCATCGGTACTGCCCGAGTATACATATCGTGAATTAGTGGAGGTCGGGGGTGAAAAGTGACATCGTATAAGAGTTCGAAGGACCTTGTGGCCTCGGAAGGTCACAAGCGAATTATCATGGGGGTGCACATCCCAGTCCTCGTCGTCATATATGCCACCCCGGTAATCGAAGCCACTGGTGTTTGCATGTGCTGACGGATCAAGTTCATTGAATCGATCGGTTGACATGGCCATTCGTATATCCCATAGTTTCATTGACTGGTCTTTTCCGTTACTGAGAATATACCGTCCATCTCCCTTGCTGTCGATGTATGTCAAGCCTTCGATGTGGCCGACAAAAGCGCCAGCTTCTCGGTGATCGCCCATGCTTCTCCGATCCCAGACCTTGATCGTTGTATCGTCAGATCCCGAATAAAGTATGTGCGGTGACATCTTGTCAGCAAAGCACACGGCATTGACATCATCCGAGTGGCCGCGAACGTGGTGAAGAACTCTCCGAGACTCGATGTCATATACCACGATTGAGGCCGCGCTCGTTCCAGCCACCAGTTCTCTTCCATCGCCTGAGAACCTGACAGACCAGATACCGAAGCCGCGCCGCCCATGATATCCATGTGGTGGGCCGTTGTCTAAATCCAGTGTATAGGGATCTCCAGTGTCATTTGGATCCGTAGGAGCTATGGAGACCATACTCTGGATTGAAGTATACGCGAGCCATTTGTTGTCGGGACTTAGTGATGCATCTGTGAGTGTCCATTGTCCCCATGGGTAGCTGACTGTCTTGTAATGCTTCCAATTGTATGGGCTGGAGGTGTCGTACATTCGTACTTTGAAGTCTTGAGAGCAGGCAAAAAAGAAGTTTCCATCGTCCGAAAACTGTCCAGAATACACCGGGTCGTCGAAATGAATGATCTTCTCGGCTCGCGATTTCGGTAGTAGACTCTGGACGCTGTCAGTCAAATCGTCTTGATAGAAAGGTCTGGGCTCATGCCTGGTTGATAAGCGCATTATTTCGTATCCTATCTTCGCGATTCCCCAGGGCCAACTCCCGCTCGAGCATCCTCACAGCAAGTGGCCTCTTTGCTCTGGGGTTGTAGTTATTTGCACCAAATGCTCCTGATCGCATAAGCCTCAAGCCCTGCTCGCTAGGCACTTTCGGGAAGCGATTCGGGTCCTTGGGTGTGAGACGTCGATTGAAAGGCCAATTGTTCAGGAACTCGGCGTCTTCGCCAGGATTATCTTGGAATAAAACACTGGTAAGATCGGGGCTCTGCATCAAGGCAATAAGTTGTCTCCGTGTTAGCAGTCCTGTTCTAGCACCGGCTAATTTCATCCCCAGTGTCAGTCATGTAAAGCTTTCATGATTGCACAAAAGCCGAGACTTACTCCGTACAATGTTTACGAGTCGTTGCGTGTCAGTGACTCCTTCAATCTCGTCGTCTTCGTCGTCGTCGTCGTCATCCCCTCCATTCTCCAGCAATATTTCAAGGTCACGAACATCTATATGATGTGATTAGTGAAACTTGGTACTACTCAAGCACCGGTTTGAACTTACCTTGAAGGTCGTCTTCATCTTCTTCATCGGGTTCATCCTCGTAGTCTGGGTCTTCCTCATCCTCGGCTTCGTCTTCATCCATTGGCCAGTGATAAGCCGGTGACCCCGATGATTCACGCGTGCTCTCATTACGATTATCTTCGTCACTTGCATCCGGTGAGAGCGGTTGCGAACTCCTCTCACCCTCGAGAGGCGCCATGGTTCAAGTGGGTGAGATCTGGTGAATCGTGTGAAGGTCGAGATGAAAGTAGATAAAGAATGGTTGCTAAGCACGAGAGCTTGGAGGGGCGATACGGTGAGATAGAAGTGACGTGGTCGGAAAAAGATAAAGTAACTATACTACAGGTTGTACGGGGCCTTCAGGAAATACAGTCTTCACAGGGATCACGGTGGGTTAATAAATTATCAATGATGCGATGGGTGTGATGCTTCAAGACAGGTACTGCTCTGTTGGGTGAAGTCAACTTATTAGAATGGGGAGCTCCCGGAGCTTGTGACGACATCAACCGGAGATAAGATAAGCCCCGCGACAAGCTACCCTGGACTCAGATTCTGGCAAATTGGAGTTTAAAATAACATCCTGTTTTGATATTAACTGCATATTTGGACACATCAGCAGAAGATACATAAGTTATATGTGGTGTTCTTAGGATAGTGCCTTTTCAATAAGGGTGGGAGGTCAAAACTGCAACGGTCATCATTCTTTGGAAGTGTCACGAAACAATCTGACGACGCCTACCTACTTGACATGTGTTCCTCATCAATGTGCTACATGGAAGTGTGACCAATACTGGAATCGCACAAAAAAAAAAAAGAAAGAAAGAAAGAAAGAAAGAAAGAAAGATCATCCCACCTCAGTGGAATATCTGATATAATACTCTTGCGCCTAAATAACCCGGGATAATTCGCTTTAGGACTCATTCATCCATATATCGGATCCATTGTCCGTTTTTAAGACACAACTCGTCCATCCTTTCCACGTCCAGCTTATTGCAAGAGTCCAGAAATAATCGCAGTTGTTCAAGGAGTCTCAAAAGCTGAACAGGGAGTGAGTCGAGGTGTACATTGATAAGCCGCAACTGAGATATCTCGTTTATTGGCGACGAGGGCACAGAGACATCACAACAAAGAGCGTCTCTACTTAAGTAACTACGATACCTGCTTCTCTAGACTTCCTACCTAGGCCTGAGCTGATGAATCGGTCCTTTCACAATAGCATCATGGACGCGAAGAAATGGCCTCCCCAATCAAGCAAGTATTCCTGGTTTCAGCATCACATTGGCGAATCCAAGGTGCTCCAAGAGATGCAGCAGCGGCTTGGAGACGTGTCTGGAAAAGCATGATATCAATGTGGTGTAAGCCAAGATGTGAGAAACGATGGGCTTCCGCGCGTTCAGCTGAGAACTTTTCCCCTGCGTCAATGGTTCAAAACAACTGTGAGGTCCAGAATATTGTTGCCGACATCCGATGCTGCTTGGCAGCTCGTGTTTGTGGTTTCAACGACAGCCCAAGATTCAGTTGATGGAATGAATTGGTGCCAATTTTGGTGCCACGATTCGTGAGTGGACGCAATGTCTAAGGAGTCCCTACCGAGAGCACGAGACTCGCTGTTCATGATGATATTAATATTCTCAGGAAATTGCTTTTTGCTTGCAGCAAGTAAATGAATAGTGTTGTTCTCTGGATTTGTAAATGAGTAACCCCCTGTTTAGCATCCATCATGGAAATGTCACTTCGGCCCCTGAAGCTTGGGTAAAAATACTTGGCCCCTAGGCAACATAAGGCTTAGCGCCCCACGGCTGGGGCCACGTCGCCACAGAACTTGGACGTCCTAGGGTCCTCCTTCAGCAGGGTGACACCCCTGTAGCCATTATTTTAGGCTTGTTCAAGGCTGCAGCTGTTGGGACGGCGCAGGGAGAGGAGTTTCCTCCATCGTATCGAGTACGGAGCGGATCTTCCATTTGGTTGCCCCTTTGTAAATCCAAGCCAATCCAGATCACCCAATTCAACATCCAAACCTCCATCTTCATTCCTGTTCCAACCTTGCAGCTCCCTTTTTGTCTCTTTGAATCAAGTAGCCAACGTGTAGCTCGATCTTGGCTCCGGACGTTGATCGCCTTGCGGGAGACCCCTTTCTTATTCCCTTTGGTGTCTGTAATTGTCTGAAGTCAGCATCAAGGGCTATCTCCGCAAAGTTTATTCTACCTACGCTACGTTACACGCGACTTCGATTGTCGCAAGGTTGTCAGCTTCAAACTTTACTGATCAACTATCCTTTTTGACGCTCTGTTCCTCCTTTTGAATTGCGGCCTCGACCGCCGACAGCTTTTGCGACCCGACGATCGAATCTCTTTTGAACTCAACAACAACGATCCTAACTGCCTATCATGAAGATCCGAACCACACACTCGCCTTTGGTCCTCCTCCTCCTCCCTACCGTAACAAATGCGCTCGCCTCCAATGATATTGCCGACCTACCTGCTCCGGGAGCTGCGATTACAGAACAGACCGATGGCTTGCCCCAGGCCGGCGTAAAGCGTCATGATATTCCAACGAAATATGCCCCCGTTGATGGCAGAGACGGAAAGCCTCACCACGGACCCTTTATCGAAATAGATGATCACAAGAAGACCCCTGAAGTGGCCCTTGAGGCTGGTTCCGACACTACAGCAGGGTCTGGCTCGGGGGCCGGAGCCGCAGCCGGAGCTGGAGCTGGAACGGGTGCATCAGCAGGTACTGGAGCTGGCACAGAACCCAAAACTGGAACCGAGGCTGCTCCCAAGATCGACAGCAACCCGGATTCCCTTCCTGGACTCAAAGGCCGACCCGAAGACCCGACTGTCGTAGATGGCGAAAAGATCCCCGAAACCAATGATGGTGTCATGTTCGACACTAACCGAGTCCATGCCCAAGAAGGCACCACTGGAACTGAAGGCGGCGTGACTGAGAGGTCCAGAGCCCGAAAACTTGAAGAGGATCTCGCTGGCGAGGAGACCTTCAGGAAACCCTCATCACCCAAGGAGGCGCCTCCTCTGCCACACAGTGAAGAGGAAAAGATTCGTGCTTCTGGTGGGGACAAGGCCAAGGAGCTTGGCGACGACACTGGCAGCGCGAAGGTAGAAGACGTTGTGCCCAAAGCTGCAAAGCCTGTCCTCAGCAATGATGATAAGCACGACTACACTGCGGGACTGGAGGTGAGTAAAGGCTGCCCTCTGTAGTATCGTAAATACAGCTAACAATTACACAGAAACCTGCCGATCTTCCCGACCGGCCCGTCGGACAGAACAAACCCGTTCAAGACTCAACAAAGACTGAGCCCATCGACTTGAGCCGAGGGAAGACACACGATGGACACCATGATGACGAGAGTATTATCCAGCCATTCCACTCTTTTGTGCTATCCTTCACCATGATTTTGGTCTCTGAAGTTGGTGACAAGACGTTCTTGGTTGCAGCTCTCATGGCTATGAAGCACGACCGTATGGTTGTGTTCACTGCCGCTTTTGGTGCACTTCTTGTCATGACTGTTCTTTCGGCTGTCCTGGGTCATGCTGTTCCTACTCTCATCCCCAAGCGTGTCACCAGTTTTCTCGCTGCTGGCCTCTTCTTCGTCTTCGGTGCGAAGCTGCTGCGAGAGGGTATGCAGATGGACCCTAACGAGGGTGTCTCTGCTGAGATGCACGAGGTCGAACAAGAGCTTGCCGAAAAGGAAAAAGAGATGGGCCGAAAGAGAGGTGACTCTGTGTCTGCTTACACTCTTGAGATGGGTATGAGTGGGAATGGCCGCAGGTCTCGACCCAGCAACCGTCTAATGTCTCCTCCTCGATCGCCTTCTCAGTCACCTGTACGAGATGCTCGCTCGAGCTCAGGTGCTGTTGCCAGCATTGTCCAGGGTGCTACCAACCTCTGCTCTCTTCTGCTTAGCCCTGCCTGGGTTCAGACATTCATTATGACCTTCCTCGGCGAGTGGGGTGATCGAAGCCAAATTGCCACTATTGCTATGGCAGCCGGTCAGGATTACTGGTGGGTGACCTTGGGTGCCACGTGTGGCCATGCCATCTGCACTGGTGTTGCTGTTATTGGTGGTCGAGCTATTGCCGGTCGAGTCAGCCTGAAAGTTGGTAAGTCAATAGTCTATAATCCTCTTGTTGAACCAAACGAGCTAACACTATGTAGTCACTGTGGGCGGTGCCACTGCTTTCCTTATCTTTGGCGTCATCTACCTCCTGGAGTCTCTCTATAGCTAGAGGTGTCTTCTCGAATGCCAAAATTTCTTTTCTCGCTAATAGACCACGGTTTGAGGACCTATCGTCATCTGAGACCATTTGCCTACTTGACGCCTAACTCGTTGTAATTTTTAACGGCCTCTCTCTTTTTTCTGACAGGAACAAGCGATCAAGGGACCAAGATCTTCAGGCGTACTCTGCTGGGGTAGATCTTTTGTATAATTACGTGGCTGAGACAATCTCAGCCTCATGTTCGATTCAGTGCACATGGACACTGATCTCCTTTGCCAAGACGCGTGGCTTGGAGTATTGGGAAGGGGAATCAAGACTAAGAAAATATACGCAAGGGAGGAGCAGGAACTGGAAAGGAGGTGAAAAAGGGGAGAGAATCGATTGGACTGTTAATCAATTCCTTGTATGAAATGTTGGGAATTGCTTCAAGCTTTGTACGGAATGGAAAGGAATGAGCGTGAATGATATTCATGGATTCGAGCTACGATTAGCTGTAAATAGCAGCTGTCTCGGTATAGCCATGATGACATATTAATGTACGATGAGGCATCACAATACATGTCCGGGTAAGAAATACTGTTCCTCGTGCAAACATTACGCCAATGCACATGGAGGCTTCCACGCGTTCATCGGTATCAAGTCACTGCATGAATGATATTGAAAAGGAGCAGGTCATTTATCTCCACCTGTCAATCATTAAATCTGCCAGAGGTATATCCTTCTATCATCTGTCCTTGATCAATGACCGGACCCAAGCATCCTTCAAGTTCAGAACCCCTCCCTCCTGTTGACATCCACCAACTGAACAAGACTCCGACAAATCCTTCAGCCCTGGGCTAGAAAACCACAGCTCTGAACAAACTTTGACAAATTCGTCACCATCCGTGAGTGACCTTTCATTTTCTTCATGATAGACCTTTGCGGTCTTTCTTTTCCCACCGTAGAACAAGGCAGTAAAAACAACATAGCAAGAATGAGTAAAAGCAAAGCAAAAAATAAACCTCCTCAATCATCGTCAAGGTATAGCGTAGTCCCCATTTTCCAACGTTGGGAATACATGCGTGGTATCTGACAATCGATCTCAAACATCTTGATGTGCTCTCACAAGTCGTTATTGAATCAAACAAATTCTCGTGACAATTGCCATTGGACTGGTTTTCAGATCTCTATACTGGAAAAGATGCGCTTCCTTCAAACGTTTCTGTCGTCATTCATATAATCCTCCTCCCCCATCATGCCATGGAGTTCTGGGTATCGTAGTCTGACGCTCAATCCTCGTCCTCTTCGTTGATCGGGGCAGGTGTTCGTCGTTCCGTACGCCTCTTAGGTCGTCGGTGTCGCGAACTACTGATGTTACTGGCCGAATCATCGGGCATGATGTCGACATCATCAAATGCCCAGTCATCGTCACTTCCCGGATCACGATCGCTTTCGCCAGCCCAAGCCGGGCGCTCATAGCCTGAAGCTTGCGAGTTTCCAGAGTTGGGGCCGGACAGCACGTCAATGCGACGGCGGTTCTGCAAGTTCTGCATCAAAGCAGCTCCTCGCTGACGCAGTGCATTCCGGACAACTTCGGCCTTCTTATGCAACTTTTCGAAGGCATCCTCCAAAGTCTCCATTCCCTTGTAAATCTCTCGTTCAATCTCTGCAATGGCTGCCATCTCCATCTCCTCATCGTTTGAGACAGCCTGTCGACTTCCGGGCATTCCTGTGGTGTTGACGCTGACGAAAGAGGCTGGTGTTGTACCTCGTGAGTAGACCGAAAAAGGAGTCGTGTTTCTCGAACTGAACGACGATGAAGCTCGAGGTCCAGGGCTCATCGTTCGGGTATTGTAATAGGCACTAGCGGGTGTTGGTCCGCGCGATTCATTATGCGGAGTTTGTGGCACATCATCATCAGCTCCTGACCAGAGGAAGCCGTCGAAGCGACCAGAGATGAGAATCTCCCACTCTGAATTGTTGATGTTGGAAAGTGCAACGAGGAGATCATGCGTATGCGGGTTCTTAACCAGATACGTAGCCGATTCAGCGTCTCGTGGCACTTGCTGCAATCTGTATAGCCGCTGCAGGGCCAGGCCAGTCTTGATGAGAAAATCCGTTCGTGGTCGATGTCCAGGTGTAGGAGCACGAACTGACGACTTGAGCTCCTTCGAGCCAGTCATGATAGCGTTGAAGTAAGGGCGGTCCTCAGGGTCAAGGTTTGTGAGGATAGCAAAGGACAATGTCTCGTCATCGACATCTTGGGGAGGTGGCACTGGAGTTTCTCCAGTGTTGGATAGCCATCGGTCGACAGCAGAGCGAACCTTCTTCGACTGACGAAGATAGTGCTCCCTAAACTCCTCCGCAATATCAGGGTCCAGCTGGACAGGTGACTGAGGTCGAGGAGGCCTATCACCAGAGATTTCAGCAGCCTTGGTACCAACTTCGGCAAGATCAAAGGGCGGCCACTGCGGGAGGTCAATTCGACCGCTCACCCACTCCAACACATCGCCCCAGTTGAGACCATCGTGAATTTCATGGGGGTTATCGCACATGATGCAAGTGCAACCATGAGGAGGTAGATCGCGAGAAAAGACATTTTCGAGGCGGTCCAACAGCCTGCGAGCAACAGAACGGTGTCCGGTAGCAACGGCAATCGAGCCCTGCTTGCTGAGTACTGTGTTGTACTGGTCTAATAGATTATGGAAGGGAGCAAATAGGGTGTCTGTGCCGACCAGAGGTGGGTTTGAAGGTCGGTTCCCGTTCTGACGGGGTAAAACAGAAAGGAAGTTCTTAGGGGCTGTGTAAGCCAGGCCGCCATTCTGAAGCAAGTAGTCGACTCGCGGCATATCGTGAACATCGAGTGCGGGAGGGGGAGGAGGTGGTGGAGGGGGAGCAGCAGCACCAAAAGCAGACGCAGGCGTAGCCGTCTTCGAATGCAGATTCGAGTCGACATCTTGGACGTCGATGACTGAGGGAGTCTCAGGCTTGGCATCCGGGTATCCATGAGGAAATGGGGCTTGTGTTGGTGTCCTGGGAGATGAATCCTGAGCACTTGAAGGAGAAGATGCTCCATCGACATCATACCTTCTGTGACTTCGAGTAGATGATGTTCGGTGAACAGAGCGATGAGAAGAACTAGATGCTCGGGAATCAGAACGGCGAACCTTGTCGCCAGAGCGGCGCGATGAAGACTTGACGTAGGTAGCTTGGCTCGAGACTCCGGACCGACGACTCACGCGAGACCGCTCCTCGTTTCGTGATGCTGAGCGAGAAAGACTTGACACTCTTGATTTTGGCTGTTCAAGACCAGCCTCGGCTGCCGGGAGTTCTTCTGTAGGCGTTCGGATCCTTGGGGTTTCGTCTCTAGGTGTCTCAACCTTTGGTGTTTCATTTTCGGGGGCTTCCTCTTTTGGATATTCGTTCTTGGCTGGATCTTCTGGTGTCTCCTCGTTCACTGCTGTTTTGTCCGCATCGAGATCAGTTCGGGGTGGACTGAGCGGCACATCTGGCTTGCCGCTGTCAGAACCCTTGGGGGATCTCGAATCTTCGGTATATGGAGCACCCGTAGGTTCAGGAGTAGACGGTTTGGGACTACGTTGGCGAGGGAGGGACAGGGAGTCGCGACTAACGATGGCCTCCTTACTGTGCGCCTTGCTGAAAGACGGGTAAGGCACTGAGATGCGATCAGAAAGTATAGAGGTGGCAGCTGTTGACGTCCTGGCCATGTCTGAGCTGGCCAAGTCACTGGTCGAGGCTGCACGGTGATGGCGGTGGTGATGCTCGTCGCTGTCCCTTTCCCTACGGTGACGGTGACGGCGACTAGATGTGTGGGAAACGGTGTCGCTCACCTCACTGAGCTTGCTTCTAGAAGAGCGTGAGGTGCGATGTCGGCGACGCTCGCGGTCGGGGTCCTTATGCTTTTCCCGATCATGGTCTCGGTCGCGATCTTTGTGGTCCTTTCGTTCAGACTTGGAGCGTCTCGGCTTTTCGCGTGGCGGCTCATCGGCTGGGACCTCGAGGTCGTGGTCCTTGGAGGACATGGTGGACCATGGAGATGTGGTAAGAGTATCGTATGGCAGATGGTGATTTTGCGGTTATTCGTGGTTGTCGTCGACAATTCCAAGGGTATGCGGTTCAAGAAAGCGGTCAAGAATAGTGGGCGCAAGGAGGAGTAGATAATGATATCGCCGTATGACAAGTTGAAAAGCGAGGATTAAGCAAAGCGAGATTCAGGCTGTAAGAGTGAGAATAGTTGTAATATTGAGCGAGTTTGGTTACAGCGAAGTAAAGGAGAGTCGTGAAGAGGGGATGGTTGTACTGGCTGTAGAAGTGTGTGAGGTGAGGGCGCATTGAATGGAAGCAGGCTAAGCGCAGTGTCAGGCTCCCGTCGGCTTGGTTGGTTCATTCCCTGCAGCCCAGGTCTCAGATCAGGTTCCGGGAGAAGAATCAGGCACTAAGGCAGGACAGAAAGACTCTCAAGACATGCACTTCCATTAGAGAGTAATTCATTCATTCCTCTCCCTATTCTTGTTCTCACCGTCAGAAGCACCGCTGTAATGAAATGCGGGCGATTGACTCAATGCTTCCTGATTTAGAGTCGCTTATTAGCTCCCCAGCCTGCGATTTAAAAACTCGTTTAATAGGGGATCGGAGAGCTTGGACTTTCGCTTGGGAGTAAATTCAACGGCGGTGATCAACTGAAACTGCAAGGGATCCCACGGAGCTACAACAGATGATGTCAATCTCTAGAGGAGTCTTCGACACCAAAAACCAGTAAAAATCACAAGCAAATCACCACCTCACCAATTTCAATTTCTCGTCATTGACAGAGCCACCACAAACACACAAACGCATACGCAATCTTGACTCTACACAGCCCGATCATGGAAGCTCCCGCTTATCCCGTCTCCCGTGGCCCGGCCCTCGGGGAGCAAGAAATCTTCTGACCTCTAACTAAGGTGTCAAAAAGACACAGCCATATGGCTAGTTAAATCTATGCAACACCAGCCTGAGTATTTCTGTTACTCAGGATCGAGGTCCTCGGTTTTCTTACCTCCCACAAGGCCCGTTCCCCAAATTCTGCTGTGGAGCCCAACTTTGTTGAACAAAACTGAAGCCGGCACGACCACACCCATTAAAAGAGACTTACAGGGGAGTGCTGTAGATGCGAGGTTGGAGGCTGGGTACAGGGTGAATGACGACCAACCACCTTCAACATCTTAACCGCCTGTGACCCCCTGGTCGAAGCACATGGAAGCCATATTTAGAACATGAGAATGTGTGACAGAGGCTTTGTGTGTTGATATCATTCCTCGAAAAATGCAAAACGGTGCCTATGCTAGACTAGATTCACATGACTCAGAAATAATATCTCATCTACAGCTGCCTGCCACGCATCAATGGAGTAGTTCGGATTTAATGCATACCAGTTACACCATTAAAACAAGTCACTACATAGTTCAAAAGGGCAAACGAGAGAATAGGGGATGTATTGATACTATGCTCTGTGTTCAGTCCCTTTTGTTCCTATAAACAATGCTAGAGTCTGCTGAAATTTTATCCCGTTTTTCATGGCAGTAATAGTGGCTTTGGTGTAGTATTATATCTTGGTAGTGTAGGCTATAGATCAAAAGTTAGTGATTACGTCAATCTCAGTATTAGATAGATATATAGATATCTTCTTTCTTAATAGCTTAAATACTGACCTCAATATTGCCCATTTATATGCTATTGATTGCCTCTCTTTCTTCTAGGAGTCTTGGGGGATTTGTATGACTTTCTTGAGTTGAGTAGCGACTTCAGTAGCGATAGCGTTGGCGAGACGCTCCTCCAAACCACTTAAAGCATTGTGAACTCCAATCTGGACTGCCATCTTGATGGAAGTATCGGATTCTTCATCCATTCCAGGAGAAGCTGGTGGAGAAATGCCGTTAGGAGTTGGATCGCTCATGATCAGTCGTGGATATTTCTTTGATTACCTATCGAAGAATTATCGCCGACAGGCCCTTATTTATATACCTTTAGAGTCAGTCAGTCATCAGGATATCTAGCTTTTCAGCCAAAAGCAAGATCTTAGGCGACAGTGAGTTTATTGGTGTTCTTAACCTTTGTGCCATATGGCTGAAGCCTCTTTTAACCTCTCAACCTTATCACAGGCGAAAAAGCTTGGGATCTCAAGAGGCTGATTGAATTTCATAGGCTTGTACCAGCTTCAGAGCTGAGTTCTCACTCAATTCTTGGCGGTGCTGCCCAATCCTTCAACCAACAATAAATTAAGCGCCCAAACTGTCACGAGTTCCTGCGATATCCATTCACAGCCTAACACAACTGACAGCTGTCACACTATCATTCGTGATAGGCCGCCGAGTACGCAGTCCACGTACAGTATCACTTGCATATGCTCGCTTCTGAAAATAGTTTCATCATGATCTTCATTGTATCGATCCTAATCTATGCCGATACATTTTCGTCGTCTAATTGATCCGAGAAATGTGGTGTAATTAATCCATCACGTTCACACTTCTTTTCCCCATCCATCTCATTCAAATTAACGCCATTTCCGTTTATCACTTGCGCTGCAAATTTTCGTAGAGCGAAGCGGTATAATAAATGTTCATACCACGACGCTGCTTTTAGCCACACCACCCATGCGCATCGACGCGGTAGGTAGATGTAGCTTGCGGGTATCTCTCTCTCGGTTGAATCCCGAATAATTCGTCCAAAATCATCATTTACAGACGGTCAAGGAGACCGTTGCTCTCGAGAAGCAGGACGATCTGGTGCACAATGGATCGGACGTTCTGCTTCTCAAGGTCGACAACGAGGTCAGGCTTAGCGGGGGCCTCATAGGGGTCATCAACACCAGTGAAGTTCTTGATGTCACCACGGCGAGCAGCAGCGTAGACACCCTTGCGGTCAGTCTTCTCACAGAACTCGAGAGGAGTAGCAACGTGTACGAGGAAGAAAGGTCCGGACTTCTCAACGAGGTCGCGGGCAGCCTTGCGAGCATCCTCGAAAGGAGCAATAGGAGCGGCGATGACAGCGGCACCGGCCTTGGTCAGCTCAGAAGCAACGAAGGCAATGCGCTGGATGTTGAGATCACGGTCCTTGCGAGTGAAGCCAAGCTCAGGAGAGAGCTCGTGTCGCACGTTCTCACCGAGAAGCATGGAGACGGGGCGACCACCACCCTGGTTGAGTGTAGCCTGGAGAGCACGAGCGATCTGGTCCTTTCCGCTGTTCTGGTAACCAGTCATGAAGACAGTGAAACCCTTCTCGGCAGGAAGAGGGTTCTCCTCGCGAAGAACCTTGACAACCTCGGGGTAGGAGAACCACTCGGGGATCTCCTTGCCGGTTCGGAGACGATGTCGGAGCTCAGTACCAGAGATGTTAAGGGTGCGGGTGCCCTCGGGGATCTCGTTGATGGGGAGGTACTCGTCAGAATCGGGGAGGTAGATCATGGCCTGGAACTCGACCATCTTGATACCAAGCTCCTCTTGGTGCTCCTGGACGAGAACCTGAGCATCATAAGGACCGTAGTGGTCCTTGCCCTGCTTGTTCTTACCGGGACCGGCGTGGTCACGGCCAACGATGAAGTGGGTAGCACCGTGGTTCTTTCGGATAATGGCGTGCCAGAGGGCCTCACGGGGACCACCCATTCGCATGGCGAGGGGCAGAAGAGCAAGGGCAGCCATGCCGTTGGGGTATCGGGGCAGAAGAGCCTTGTAGACACGGACACGTGTGAAGTGGTCAATGTCGCCGGGCTTGGTGAGACCGACGACGGGCTGGATCAGGACGTTGGCCTGCTGGGAGCGGGCGGCGCGGACCGTCAACTCACGGTGAGCTCGGTGCATGGGGTTTCGGGTCTGGAAAGCGACGACTTTTTGCCAGCCGAGCTTGTTGAAGTGAGCGCGGAGCTCAGAGGGAGTGACTGGCCATGGTTAGTCTGATATTGTGCCTTAATTGCTCGCAGTGACTTACATCGGAGGTCGAGGAAATCGTAGTGCTCGAGACGGTTGATAGCCTCAAGCTTACCACCAACGTAGAACTCCTTAGCGGTGTCAAAGAGGTACTTGACACCGGGATGGGTGTCATCGTCGCTGCCAAAGACCTTCTTGGCCTCGTTGACCCTGTTGCATCCGTATTAGCACCAATGCCCCATGTAAGTGGGCGCGGCCATGATCACGTACTTGTCAGGTCGGTAGACATCCTCGACAGTCAGGATAGCAAGGTTTCGGTCGTCACGGAAATCTCGGAGAGTGATGCGAGCGCCAGCCTTGATGCCGAGCTGGTCGATCTGGGCCTGGTCAACATCGAGGTTGATAGGCATGGAGAAGAGGGCGCCATCAGCGAGACGGTTGTTCTCGACAACGCTAGAAAGCTTTGTTAGCTCATGGACGACGCAATTGAATGATTTATATGGCAACTTACCCATTGTAGTCCTTCTCAGTCAAGAAACCTATAGAATAACTAGTCAATCGCTATTCTTTCTCACTCATGATAGAATCGCCGCCGCCGCAAAGCGCCCGCCGGAGCCGGAGAATGCGGGGGCGGGGCACCGAAGTCAACCCCCCCATCATCACAGCGGGGGGAACAAAAGATCTTCACGAATAAAACAAGAGGCGCATACCTTCGAGAGGGGAGAAGCCACCGTTGAGGATCAGCTCAAGATCGCAAAGGTGTCGCTCGCTGAGAGTAAGAGCAGGGAGCTTCTGAGCCTCAGCTTCGAGCTCGGCCTGGCGAGGCAGATCGCGAGCGAAGAGGTCCTTAAGGATACCACCGTGAGGAGTGTTGGCCATTGTGATGTGAAGCTTTTGTGGTGTTGAGGAGGGAGAAGGAGGATGAACGAGAATGGCAAAAACTATGTCGCTACTTGGGGTTTTGTAAAAGAAAACAGAAGTTGGAGCACGCAATCGTGGGGGTCAACGATTGCACAGGTGTTATTCGGAGAAGGACGACGACGAACAGACCAGAAACAGAGGACGAGAAGAATGAGAAGGAATAGTAGGAGAGAAGGATGTGCTTTGATTTTAAGTCGACTACCTTGCCCAGCGGGATATAGAAAGGTACCTCGATCTTCAAGCCCATCCACTACGAGAGTACGGATACCACATCCACCACAAATTCTTACATCCACCCTGTCATGATTAGTCCCCTCTCCCCGTCCCTTATTACTGGGGTTAATTGGACTGGAGGGGTGTGTATGGTACCGCGAGTAAGGCAAGAAAAAATTGCGTTTCCATAGGCAAAACGGACGAAATCGGCCAATGTATCCAATCCTCATTCTCTGAACGTTTCCTCGCCCTCGAAAAGAGGAAAAAAACAATGGGGTCGTGGTTTTAGCTCTCAATGACGTGCTCGGAGCTTGAGGCTTATACATGCCGCCGACGACCCAGAAGACCAATCAGAGACGAAACGACCGGACGAGGCGGCACTAGGTCGTCGGAGCATCGCTCTCGGCGGCGTTGGAGGGCATGGGGGGCATCATGATGAGAAACTTGAGCAAATTCTACTGTTTCCGAGGAGGTTATTGCAGTTGTCACAGGCGCAACGGGTTTCAAATACAGGGGCTGATGTTACGGCTTACACGCTGAAGAAATGTCGATGCTCGGAACTCGCAACACATCAGAATGCGATTACAAAGCGGAACGAGATGCACAACATGGATTATCAGTTTCCTATTCGAATCTCTCATTACCAATTCAGTTCCTGGTACCTTGGAAGCGGCAAGGAAACTCTTCAAGCGCTGTTACAACTGCAGTAGGGTCCCTCTTTAACCCCCCTGTCTACGCTTTGATACCCATCTAGAGCGCAAGGGTAAACGAAATAGATTCAACGGACATGTTCCATGGTATGACCAATTGACCACCCATTCATCCACATGTAACTCATGGTTTGCATCTATATCCACTAATAGTTTGCTTCCATGAAGAATCGTGGCTTATTAAGGTTCTCTACCGGATATCTTGTTCAAGCTGACTTGTCTTGTCATGGAGATACTGGAGTTGAAATCATCTTGAACATGAGACCCTTTCGTCGACGCCAGAATACAATCACTTGTCTGATCGTGATACTCTGTAGCCTTGTATCTATACGGCTGCTGGGGCGTATGTATTTATTCAGTTTCCATCGACTTGGGGCGTCAAGTCTCCCCGAGTCACCGCGGTTATCGGGGCGAATCGCGGTCGGGCGATCGCCCGAAATGGAGAAAAGACGAAGCACGCCTTTTTTTTTCACTTCCCCTCAGTCATGATAGATCAGAGATCCTACCTTAGTAATCACGCAATTATGTGACGTTGATACGACACTTTTGGACGGTTGACTGATCGGCAAGGCCACGCGGAAGTAAATCTTTAATTTGGAGATCGGTTTTTTTTTCTCATGCAGGACAAACATTGAAAATTTCCCATATGGCCCAATCGTCTTCTCTGAGATGTGGTTATGACTGAAAGTCTTTGATAACAGACTAGGAGAAGCATGGCTGAACGAAATACCCAGTTTCGCAAAGTACCCTTTGAGGGATGGTCCTTTTTGGGTTTGAGGTTGCTGTCATTTGTTGATTGATTTCTCTTCAATTGAGTTCTCCCTCAAGATAAGCATACATGCATAGTCTGTTCTTGGCAACACCTTGGTGACCTGAAATGAGCTTCGAATGCTCGCTCAGGTACTGTATATCAGGTTGTGCACACAGAAGATGCTGCAGAAAGGCAGCAGCTGACAAGCTTGCCTCATTTTGTGGCATTTAGTCGCCATCGGCCGCCAAGACCCAATCCCACGATCTAGTCCCATTCACCCACCCACATCTTGACGGCACCTGGCACCTCAAGGTGGATGAGGAAGCCAAGAGTCATTGCTTGGGTTAAAGCTGCGAGCGACGGTCCGAAAGCCGGTTATACATATATAACGCAGACATGCCTGTTTTTGAAGCTGCTCGTCTGCCAATCGCACACCATGAAAACGAATGGCCTCGTATTGTTGATGGGCAAGACCAATTGCAGTATTGTGAATATGCTGTCTGCGCCTTGAAGGGTGATAGCATTGGTGATGTGGTTCTCAAATCCCTCTGGGGTACGGAAAAAAAAACTCGGGCCCTTGACCCTCAATGATAAAGACTTGGGTGACTTGGTATAAATTTAGGATACCCTTCACTGAATTTATTTTAATAATCTATACTAAGATCTGATGTTTTCTTGCTCCCTAAGGTCAAGTTCTTCTTTCTCCTTACATCTACACTATCTACACCATCCCCTGTCTACACCAAGACCCTGCTTTCATTCCCCACTACAAGATCCTAGACCAACCTTTCATCAAAGCACACATCACAGATGACCCAACTCCGAATGGAGTTCCTTCCCTATATCCTCTCAATATGTCCCCTACAGCATTCGAAAGCGCCATCAACAAGGCATGCGAGACTGCGGTCAACAATGCCCTCAACGGTTTACAGGAACATATTGACAGTGTTGTCACTACTAAAGTCGCTGCTCAGAGAGAGTAACTCAGCCAATATGTCGCTACCCAAGTCGCCACTGAACTCAAGAAAGTCTTGCATACTCTCCTAGACTCTTAGAAAAAGGAGAGGCGATCTATTGCATATAGACTTACCAGCATTAAAGCCAGCATCCAGGCTGCTACACGGGATGAAGAAGAACTTTGAGGTATAACATCCAATACTGAAATAGGTAGTTAAAGCAATCTACTCACACCGCAGCTTCGTTCTGAGTACTCACTGCACGACTCAGTATCGCAAGGTTTGCTCGCTGTCACCGGCTTCTGGCGTCACCATCGGGGAGTTGGCTGTTATCGATTGGCCAGCAACGCTTCTCCAAAACTAAAAATCAAGAGGCGGGGAATTGTCTCTTCCACGTGTCGGGCTTGTAACGATTGCGACTATTTTCTGCAACTTGGCAGCTCTTGGGCCGTCCTTTGATTGGAGAGAGCAGTGAAAGTAATGCATCATGACAATAGCGGCTACAGAGCGTTGAGCGAAGCGGGTTGAGGGAGAAACTTGACATGCGACAAGAGAGTGCAAGAAAGCTTAGAACCTCAATCGCAAGCGACAAAAAGACATGAATCAATTTGGTATAAATTCAAGGGAGCTTAGATTAGGTATTTTTTACACCTTAGTTCAACGTCAGAGGTTTTCTTGCTTCCTGCCTGGGTCTAGAACATGTCGTGATAGAAGTAGATGCCGAAAAACGATAAGCGTGGTCTCGTAAATTGAGAGCATTCTCGCTACTGCTCACGCCAAATTTAGTGCATGGCCAGAAAATGTGGTTGGATCAGACTTCTCCAAGATCTAATCCCGACCTTCCCTGTTTTCGTCCACTACCAAGATTCAATACTTGTTCTAGTCTCAATTTGTCGTTATCTCTGTTTTTGACTCGAGCAGAATCGGTTCAGTCTCTCAAATCTAACACCTCGCATTCTTCGCCTGTTGAGAATTAAATCTCGAACTTTTCCCTCTAATTAAAACCCCTGCAGCTGCCATCCCGCCAACCTTAAATTCCCGTTCGGCGTGAGGTTGCCGATCTTTAGTGGCTTCTCCCTGCCGCTGCGCCACTGTTGTGTCTCTCAAAAGTCTTGGGGGGGTTACACCTACGTCAAACAAACACGAGATTTTGCATTGGCACAAAGAACACCAAGCTTTAATCTCCCGTGCGTAACTGGGCTTCTTTTCCCTCCTCTGCTTAGAACAACCTCCGTATGCTCGATCGTCCATAACGCTGCGTTCACCTTTTTGCGCCGAAACCCCCTTACGCCGTTATAGCCGCATGCGAAATTATCCAAATATTGCTCGAGAACGTCAACTTCCTATCCGAGTCCTGCAGTTCCTGATCTACATGCCCGAATCGACCAAATTTCCACCGCCAAACTCCTCGATACCGTTACACGCTCCCTTCTTTGGACTAAGATAATATTCGAACCAAAGAAATTGACGACGATATCGTAAAGACCGCCCTGGCGGGCTTGCCCGCATTCCGCTTCTTCCGACCCCCTGACCACATCTCACCGTCAAGATGTTCGCGACACAACGACCTCTGGCGGCATTGTCATGCCTTCTCTCCGCTCTAAGCGTTATCCCTAATGTATGCGCTCAAGACAAGGTTTACATCAACGGAACTGGCGACAATGGAGTTTTCCACGAACGGCTCGATGTTAGTCGGACACCATCATTATACACAGGCGACTTTGACGACTGTCTGAATGATGGAAGTCTGTTCAATGTGACGGGTTTCGATACGGCTTATTACTCTGATAACCTCACTGTGTCATTTCACGTCTATGGAAGCACCAATATCCGCCAGGAAAGCGTCATGAGTATGTTGCGAAACTTTGTTGCGTCCTGCTTGATCATTCTAACCAGATTCTAGTGCATCTTTCTATTGAGGTATATGGGGAAGAGCGTTTTAACAAAACCTACGACCCTTGTGCAGAAAACGTCACGAGCCTTTGCCCGTTGAAGGCCGGCCAACCCATCGAGGCATACATTACAACTTCAATATCTGCCAATGACATCGCAGGCATTCCGTCAATTGCTCTCAATATTCCCGACCTGGAAGGTTACTCACGCATCCGGATCTTTGCCAACTCAACACAGACAGAAATTGGGTGCTTCCAGGCTACTATGAGTAACGGAAGGACCTTTTCACAGCCTGAGATTGTGGGATCAATACTGGGAGCTTTCACCGTGTTCGCGGTGTTGGCCTCATTTGCAACAGCGATCTATGGCGTTCAGATCCCGCATATAAGAATGCACTACGCCCATTCTTTTTCGATTTTGATCGTTTTCGAAACCTTCCAATCAATCTTCTTTTCCGGGGCACTGTCTGTCAACTGGCCTGCCCTGCTTCCTGCCTGGTGGAGCAATTTTGCGTGGACTGCTGGCATGTTTGCAAGCCTTGACATGATTGATGCTATCAGCCCATTTGCTGGCGTGTCTGGGAACGCCAGTCAAGTTGGCTCTGCAGGGTCGGTCCCCATCAACAACGGTGGTGGTCTTGCGCAGCAGATCTTCGGCAGAAGCCTTGGAAGCCGATCTGTTCCCCAACTTGAGAGTGTTGTCCACTCGTTAACCCGTCGCCACGACTTCAACTCTAGCAACCCATATGATTATGATTGGGCTGGCGAACCTCGAAATCCTGGAATGCCACTCCCAGGTGATTATTCTGGCTTCCCAGGTGTACTGTCTGTGGTCGGCATCCCTCGAAATGACGCGTTCATCATCGGGCTCATCTGGTTCCTTGTTATCCTAGCGGCCGTTGCCCTATTTGTGGCAACGTCCAAGTTTGTGCTCGAGTTGTGTCACAAATTCAAGCTTATCAAGTCCGATGGCTTTGACTTCTTTCGTTCACATTGGGTCGGATACATGGCTGCGGGCCTACTTCGAACGCTATTTATCGCTTTCTTCGTCATGATGACACTGGCCATGTTCCAGTTCTCGATCAACGGTCCACCGGGGCCGACTGCTATCGCTGCAGTCATTTTCGTGATGTTCTTGGGCTTTGCTGGCCTAACAGCGTATGCTTGCTCATCTAGGCTACGTGAAGGCAAGTATGAGGTCGTATCCGATACGCTTCGCTTTGAGCAAGGGTTGGTCCTCAAGAAAATTCCATTTGTGGCAACGACACTTGCAAGCTCCATCGGTGAGGAGGAACAGGCTCACAAACCGCGCCTCTTTGCCAGTGTGCCTATTCGCCGCATCAAGTTTGTTGACAAGGACCCCGAAAGACCAAAGGTTCATCAAGATGAGCCCTACATCAAGCGTTATGGTTGGCTGTCGGCACGATATCGACTCTCTCGATGGTGGTTCTTTACAGTCTACTTAGCATATCAGTTTGTCCGAGCATGCTTCATCGGCGGAGGTCGAGCAAGCCCCTTGGCTCAGGTCTATGGTCTCTTTGTCTTTGAACTCGTCGCTTTGGTCATTATCATCAAACTCAAGCCTTTTGAAGGATCTCGTAATACGACAGCAGCGATTTGGTTACTGTCGATCTCGAAGATCATCACTACTGGCCTTTCCATCGCATTCTTGAGAACTCTCGACCTCAGCCGCGTTGCAGCAACAGCCATTGGCATGATCATCCTTGTGGTTCAGTGTTTCCTTGCCGCGGCCATCTTGGTCCTGATCGTCCTTGGAATGATATCGTCGTGGATGTCTCTGTCTCGCAACCGTGAGGACTTCCCAGATAAGATAGATGATTTGCGAGTAAGGTATTTCGAGCATATGGAAGATAGAGCAGGTACATCAAAGCCCAAGGAAGACGAAGTGGATGAGCTTGCGGAGTTATCCAAGTCCATCTTCAGTATCAGCAATGTTCGACGCAATACCCAGATCAACGCGTTCCCAATGGTAGAGGGCTCAAACTCGCAGGTCCCGTCTCATCCAGCGCATCCACTCAACCGACGCAGGGCAAACAGTGGCGGTTCAAGTCGTCACTCGGTCAATAGTCTGCCTCGAAGTGGCCGTACCCACCGTGCATCGTGGAGTGCAAAAGACTTTGCAGAGTGGGATGCCGACATGAACAGAGGAGACACATCACGAATGAGTCGCATGCGAACTAGCTCCTTGCGTATGCAAGCATCGAGATACTCTGGTAGTCGGCCACCAATGACGCCGACTCGAGAATCCGCCGAGTTTCCTCGTACAAGTGTTAATACCATGAGCCCAGAGGACAAAGATGCGATCGTACAAGACAAGATCGAGGAGAATGCTGCTACGCCCAAGAGAAGAAAGAGGGCCGTGAGCTGGGCAGACCAGAGTTCAATCTGCGAGGAACCCATTAACGAGGTTCAGAAGGTTGACGATAAGCCACTCGAGAAGATAGACTCAACTGGTGGCCGAGAAGAAGAAGAAGAAGAGGCCAAGCCAAAGTCCGAGCCATAGTCGCCTCGGACCTTTTAAGGGAATCTTGGATTATGCCTCACAAGGTTGCATCGTCGTTTACTTGCATTTGGGTTTCAGTATGACCATGGCGCTTTGCATTTACCCATATTCCCCCTGTACCCAGTCAGCAAACGCTTGACTGCTGGGTTTCAACCATTGCATTTTGTACATATCGAGCATGATTCGGTCCTCCTGCCGGCACAGGAAGCGACTTGCAAATTATTTCCATTGGAGCATATTGAGACGCGACACGAAAACACAAAGACTATAGAGGAACTAGTCAACAATGATGTCTGGAGTTTCAGGTTTTGGGACCTCAGATTGAGAACAACTATAGATAGTTAATACATCACTTATGATTCGAGCACAATACCTTTGCATTTGACGTGCAACGTACCGGGCTATTATCGTCTGTACGTGACATTGCCCTTGAAAGTGCTGGCAGTGCACAAAACTCAATGGTCAAGCATCGCATTAAACAAGGCGTGTTGCACGGTCATTTCAGTGTCTAGAATCTAAGATTTGACAATCGTCATCTAACTCTAATAATAAATCATGTCTAAAACACTGGGAATTGGCCGTTGTCATCGAGACCTAATAATAAACTAGGAATTGAACACTCAAGCATCTCTTGTTGATGCGATCGGGCTCTCCGTGGTTACTATGTTGCACATCCTACAGCCTTTCAACCATGAATTTACAGATATATCTCCTGATAGCAGTCACGGCGGGTACTTGTACATATGAGCTCATGGTTTGTTGGAGCTGGGTTGAATGCAGCAGTGAGTGCCGTGCCTGCTTTGGCTATTGAAGCAAACACTCGTTCACTGTCTCTATCGAAAGATCCCCTCGTCTTCTTATTGTACTTGATGCTATCATTCTCTGTCTTTATCTCTCTATAAGGTACCTATTGAAATGCAATGCAAACGCTACGTCAATGATAGGAAACCTCAATGAAGCAGTTGACTCTATTGTCAACGCCGTTCGCTCGTTATTGACGACTTTCCTTCTATTTGAGACCGACCATCACGACTGACAATCTTGTTCTTCTTTCTCTTGTTCATCATTCGTCGACATCTCAAGCTTCATTTGGCTACTACAAGATATATACATCAACTCTCATCAAGTATACATCATGGCAGACAACAACAATAACAAGAAACCCGAGAAGGAGACTATGAGCGAGGCGACCCGCGAGGATCTGCGCCGCATGACCATCGGCCTCACAGACCAAACCACCATCGAGACGCTCTCCCGTGCCGGTATGATGGCCAAGAATAAGAGAGAGCAATCACACTTCCATCGTGATAAGACCGTCGCCCGCGACGACGTTGCTGGGAAGAGGGAGGCTGAGGCTGAGGAAGACAAGGATACAGGCGGTGGTGACAAGGAGCAGAACAAGAAGTAGACCTGAGCATAAGTTGCTCTGACGATACGGAACTCGACTTTCAATGGCCACTTGAGCTTTGATCGACTATCTTGGAGGTATTGTACTGTTACCCCCATCTTGAAAGCATGCTAATAGTGAACTAGGTAGCCTACTAGCTGTCCCGCCTTGAAAGATCAACGACCAAAAGCACACACGGACACAAGAACCACGAGTTGCTATCCCAAAAGGACGATGGACCGAAAGATTGACCAAGGTCCAAGCGGGGGATCGGAATATACTGCGAACTCGAGCGTGACTCACGAACTCGAGATTTTCTCGTCTTTTCTTTTTCCGTTCTTCTATCAATTTCCTTTGTCTTACATACCAAGATACCAATAGGACATGGCGGAGCGTTTCTCTTTTTCTTTTCTCTCTCCCCATCCTGTAGCAACCCGCAGGAGGAAGCATGGAATCAGCGAGAATTGATCAACTGAGCAGGAGAGAAAAGAAGCTGCAGCACCGCGATCATGTTTCCTCCGTGAAAACCTGGTAGAGCGCTGTGAGTGAGTATGGAACATCCATGTGTTTGTATGTGCATTAGCGTGAGACAACAATACGAACGGCCAACAGCATAGTACAATATCCGTTTGTACGATTTCGAGGCTTGCATGGAGCATCAGATCATGACTTGTTTGGAAGATGAACAAGTCATCGTTTTCAGGCCCGTTCCCGTTTTCCAAGAGTTGAGACAGTTTGAGGCGACAAGTGGAGGGCGTGCTTTGAGTATGTAGGCTGTAAGCTCAGCTGTATGTAGGCTGTGCGGTGCGATGCGATGCGATGCGATGCGATGTGATGTCTTCTCTCGGGCTGCAGCAAACGATGAGATTTGTCTCACCCAAAAATACGCCGTGTTCTCTTCTCATTCATTTGATCGTCATTCGTTGCATGCCATGTCTCTCCCGTTCATTCACTCATTCGTTTGCCTGCTCCGCCCGCTTACATACAGAATAAGCGCTCTTCATGCTGTATCCCGTCTCACCGGTCTGGGGGAGATGCATATGCGGTTGTGTTGCACAGGCGCAAATTTCAGTATCATAGGTAGTCCAGCCTTTCAGCCTTTACACTGTCTAGATTGTCTAGACTTGTTATCTCTGTCTATCCAAGTACCGACGGTAATAACGAGCTTGACTAATTAATTAAAAGCCAGACCCCATATATGTGCTTACTGCCAAGGGTCACCCTTGTACAGAGCAGAGCGGCCATAACCTGCAAGCACACGTCTTGGCAAGCCTGGACTCAACTCTTGTATTCTCTCTAGCGTTTCAATCTGGCAATCAACTCTCAATCCGGGGTCACGAGATAAGCTGAACTGGATTAGCTTAGGCGTGACGGGACGAAGCAGGGGACTCGGGTCAGGATCCAAGTCCAAGGGCCAGGGTTCAAACTCCAAGAGGGAATGACTTGATCATGACACCATCTCGTCCAAACACCGCAAACGATCTGTATGTAAACGTGGCTCGTCAGATCGGCGGGATATCGAATCGAGCCCAAGGGACTATCCGAGAGCTAACGAGATCAGACCCATCGAGCCATTCTCTTTTTTACTTTTAGGTATCTGATATGAGACAAGTCCACTTCCAGCATCGATCTTTTTCTCCGATCTCAGATACGTCCAGGGTCTGTACGTCCCCTGTCTCTCACAGAGCCCATCGACCCGGCTGCAGCTCGATCAAGGCGCACAAGTTGCCATACAAGCGCTGATATAGAAACGGCCACCCCCCAATAGTGTGGGCGGACTCTGCCGGATCAGTTCATTGCCGTTTGACGCCCGTTGAATAGCCTTTGGGGGTGTGAGTTGCAACAGACGGCTGCGTACATACATACATACAAGACAGTATATCGTAGCTCACCTGTTAATTTACGAGCAAGGGTGAACACCCTCTCCCTCTGGTGACCGACAGACTCGGAAGTCTGAGCCGTCTGCATCTACCATAGCGTGGCGCCCTGCACCTTGGAGAATAGAGAAATCGAGCTCCTGCGGGAGGGGTTGATGTCAGTCGCTGCAAGCACGATTCGCCCCCAGTCGTAGGCCATAGCACGTTCAAACGACAACGGCATTAGCTCATCTGAGCGGCATGCATTGGGGCAGATAGCCGTTTGTGCTTCCACCTTGGTCGACACTGGGAAAAAGCAACAGCCCGAGACTTGCAGGGGACAACAAGGCTCCCGAAGCGACGACAACTCTCCACTGCGAGATCGTCACGACCATCCTGACAAGCCAACTGACGACATATTTGCTTCTGCCCAACGAGGCCGGGCCTCTCACTCACTACGAGCCTAACACAAACAACACTGAGACGAGGAGAAAACGTGGCGGCGCCATCCATAGACCTTTAAGGCCTTCGACAGCAAGACTAATGCCGTTTCCCGCGGAGATGGAAAGGCGCCTCGTGAGGAAAGCCGTTGTTCCCGCCTTGTAGCGGAGTTTTGAACTGAAACTCGAGGCAACGGACGCAAGATAGACTAGATGTGAGACTCTTCGTGTGCTCATGATGCAACTAACTCAGAAAAAAGACTCCCAAAGTCAAGGGAGTAGAAGGAGAAAACAGAAGACCCAGCACTCATTGCCTGAGGCCCTGATATTTGCATCATCGTTCCTAGCCAGAAAATAGAATAAATACTCGTCTTTGTGCAACATATTCAAGCCAAGTCTCCCCCAACGGAAACCTGCTTCTCCTTATCGCTATCACCAGCCTCCATCATTACACCATCTTCATACTTTGCCAATCAACATAAGAAACATAGGAAACATTGCACATACCCACAAACCCTATAGCCTATCGTCCTTACCAGTTGCTGTCCGGCTACTCCCAGTTACCAAAGCAAGCTTTGCCCCGGAATTAGCCCACCGCCATGTCCCAGTTTCAGTATCGTTTGATCTTCGAGTATCCTCATGTGGGCTTGAACATGATCTCCGAGTCTCCTCCTAAGCTTCACAATCTTCATGAGCCCAGTGATGGTTCCGGTCCCAAGATTGACCCACAGGCCTGTTCTCATGAAATTGCTTCGGATACCGACACAGATGATGAGGACGATGTGGGCGACTCCAAAGATGTGAAACAAGACGATCCAGGATCCGATAACGACCAAAACAATGGTCGCTGGCATCCGCATGCACTTCATTTTCTCGCTCAGGTTCCTCAAAGTGACGAAGACTGGTCCTACTACCTCAGGAGGAACGTTGATGTCGGTTCCTTGTGCCACCGTCTCAAATTGCCCTACCTGTTCCCGGGCGTTCGGAATCACCTTGATTGGCCACGGTTCTTCATCGAGTGTACCTGGCATCTTGGCCGAGCTTGCAACAATCCCTCTCTTGGTTCCCTCTTCTCACTCATTTTCGTGGCTGCATGCCATGTGGCACTCATGGACGGCTGCCCACAAGAGGAAGTGTACAAGGGCCTGAGGGCCTGCGTGAGACAGTGCGGTATTTCAGAAGAAGAATTAACGCTGCCCATGTTAGACAGGCTAAGAGAGGGAGTCATCACAGGCATCGGGATACTCAGAGAGTATAGTAAAGTGGTTGGTTGTCGTGCAAACGAAATCCCTCTGCATGGTAAGTTTTGAAAGATTCCAGATTTTCCCCATACCAGAACTGTTCCTAAGCCTCCTCCAGCACACAATTGTCTCCAAGTGTTCCAATGCCGCAACCCTGCCTGCATCAGCCTCATTAAAGAGCAGATATCATCAGCCTATCGGCCGACAACACCCCTCGAATCTGAATACCTCGAGATACCCTCTCTGGTTTATGAAGTGCTGGGAGGCCGGCATTCCAAGTGGGAGTAAGGTCTGTCCGTTTCCTTGCTGACTCTGTCCTTATGCCTGACTACTGCTCATAGATACAAAGCCATCTACCGTATGCTGTGCCCTCAAGAAACCGAGAGTATATGTGTATATGGCAATGTCGATGTGACTTGGGTGATGGAATATGATGAACGGGATGATCTTATTGAATGGGACGGGAGTTTAGATACTGAGTTGGCGTGTGTATCCAGTATCGCTGATGACTAGGAAGTGCTGTACGCGTGGAGATTGAAAAGATAAAGAGAATCCGCCATCCCAACCCATGTTTCCATACTCGTTGAGAGCCCTTGGGATAAAGATTTTACCAAAAATGGTGCTTGGGGCAGGGTGCTGTCTGGAACAAGATGTAGATGAACCGAACACTCCCATTTCCTTGAAACTGGAGCCCCATTTCGTTCAAGTGAATGACCGTTCGTGGATCCCAGTTGTGCGTGATGGCTTCATTACTTCCGCGTGGAATCAGTTCGATCAGTGCGTTCTGGTTGCTCAAGGGCACGAGCAGCGCAGTGGAATGAGATCCCGGCCACAAGGCACTGCCTTTCTGTAGTCGGAAGGCTTCGGATCGGAAGATGGGTCTCTGGAGATCTTGGATGACAGCATCACGGCTGGTAGCCCATCTCACAAGTGGTCCACTCTATTACATCTGGTTAGAAGATACTTGGTTGTTGATTTATACTGAGACTTACGAGGCCCCGAATCACTTCATCACTCAAGTCTGCGCACGGCTTTTCCAAGCCATACGTGCCCAGTCTCGATTGCTTCTCTCCAGGTGTAGAAGTGAGCACTTCTACGATGGCCTTTTCCTGGAGAGACTTGATGTGGTCGTTGAACCGGTAGACTTCGATGTAAGGCACCTGCGCCATGGCTTCTAGGTTCAGGGGTTTGGGCTGTATTGGGCTTATAGTCGAAGAGGATGTAACGTTCGGTATTCAAGAGGCAAGCAAGAGCACACTTGTTGAACTATTGAAATTCCGTGATAAGATCACTGAGACGTGTATGGGAATAACGGTGGAGAAACCCGGCGGCTTTATACTCATATATTTAGAGGCGTAAGCGGAGGCGATCCAATACGTGAAGGTTGAGTTGCACTGCTGTTGGCTTCCACATGGGTATTTGCAACGCATAAGCAGCAGCAGAGCGGCAAAGCTTCCTAGGGTGAGCCCGGCCTGTATACCACCCTTATACAGTGCATCCGGCCTGAAGAGGTCCCTCGATAAGCATTGCATTGCATTGCATTAGTTCATCATTCGCTCATTCCACGCTCCGGCAGCCCGGACCCTTGTGCCGTCACCCAAGGTGTCTCACAACTTCGGTGGAAATAAGGGAGTGTCGCTTGACGAACGGCTACCTGCAGGAGGACATTTCTAACATCAACGTTAGTGCAAGGAAAATCCGTTTGCTGTCATTCGTCCAACAACGCGACCAGGGTGTTATGATGTTTGCTATAACATCCCGGTTCATGATGCATGACCGCTGATCAACGGGAAGGGAGCTGCAGCCAACCGTTGAAAATGGGTCGAGCTGGCGCCGCGTCCAAATTCGAGATGAAAAAGAGGGGGATACGTTCAGGCTCAAGATAGACAAAATCGATCCTTGGTTAGAAGCTGTCCCGTTCTCTGGATCGCACTAATCAATCCATGCTATACGGAAGCAAGATCGAAACACTAACGACCCTCGCAAACTCTCATCGAAACATCCCGCACGGCAGCAGAGCCGAGCGCCTAAGCGAGGATGAAGGTCATGGAACCGGATGGCGATCGCAAAATGATAGCTCAATTTTATTTGTCCAGCACATTTGTCCCAGGCTTGTGTGTGTAATACTTCCATAACATGGCTTGCGCGGATTCCACATCAAGAAGCGGCTGCAGTGCTCATGCATGAGCAAACGAAACTGTCACATTCTTGGACCAATGCGGACAATTTGCCTCGGCTGTATGACGAGAGTGATACTGTGTGGGAAGCATTGGACAACCAGCCTTCGTATCGCCAATCCCCGATATACACAGGGTCGTGCAGCTATTGAAGGCCGTGGACACGGACAGTCTGGAGTACCGACATATCGAGAACGAATATTCCGAAGGTGGGAGCTACTAAGTCGATCGGCTAGACGATCATCTGCTGCGCCCTTCTAGCCCCAATCACAATATGTACGACATGGAGATGCGTTTGCATATCTAGTTCATTTCCCGTTTGACAAACCACGAGCAACTTTGGCTGAGGTGGCGCGAACAAGTGTGTGTTCAAGTTGGTGTGCTCAGTGTCCTCTGGGGGATGATTTGAGTAGCTTAACAACATTGTCGTAATACCCTTGTACTCCTCCGTACTTCTGCAGTATCCCGTGTATATCGACCTCTTCAACCTTCCTTGTGTTTTCTCGGCCGACCAAGCCTGTATTTCGAGTACTTGGTATCCTTAACATCTCCGTCTCAACGTTCCACCCGCAATCTTCCGCTATCTGCGTAACCCAGTCGACTAAAGATGCAAACATACTCTTTGATTTGGTCTTGTCGCGAGGCGGAGGTGCCCGCCATCTGTCTCCTGTGAGATTGTGACTGCAACATGGTATCATGATGAACGGGCATTGAGATATGGCGGCAAGGATTGGAGTCCAAGGTGTCAGCTCGTCGGCGTGGTTAGATATTATGAATGTGCCAGGAGGGAAAAGGCCATCATGAATGTCCTCAGAGTTGACTGCTCTAGTGTCATCGCTCGTTGCCTCCCTGGGAATGACACTGGGAAGTAAGAGCAACCTCTGGAGGGAGTACCCAGAGGGTGATCCCGTGAATGGTGAGTTGTACTGAGACCACGACTTGCGCTCGCGGGCATCGAAACCCCAGCCAGTATATCCTTCCATCCTGAGGATATGAACCAGTAACCCATTTCCGCAGCCGATGTCCACAAACCCTGGAAAGTCCCTATTGTGGTACATCTCCTTCCACAGCTCAATCAGAAATGCTGCAATACCTAGATCTTCAAACACATGTTTTGTGGGATCTGTAGTCTCAAGCCAGGACTTGACGAGAGTTCTGGCGTATTTGTTTTTTAGTTCAGAGTACCTATCCTGAAATCTCTCTCGGGGTACAATGACATCGTGATGAACTCTTTTGACGTAGCCTCGGGCAGTGCTGTGACCATGTTTGTGGATGGTCTGGAGAAGATGGTAAGCTATCCTCCCCAATTTGACTTGGTCGACCTCTTCCTCGCGTGCCTCAGGTTCAAAAAGTGCAAAGTGAACGGAGATGGTGCCTGTGTTGGTGGCTACATCCCATTCATGAAGCTGGCTGATACCCTTGACCTTTGGGTGATAGAAGGGTAGGTCTGCAGCAGAGGAGGCATGTGGTATATACACGACTAGTGATCTTGACAGGGTGGCTTCACCGTCAACTTCTTTATCCTCATGAATATTTGTGTGATGGAAGGAGCAGGTCTGGTCCAATGGAGCATCGCGAAGTGTGTTTCGGGGTATCAATCGGCGCACAATGGTTCTTTGCCGGCTGAATCCTTGGAAGTCGAGAGCCCAAGGGTGGCTTTGGATGGCACTGTCAGCTTCAGGGGCAGGGTTCTGACAGTCATCATCTAAGAGAACATCTGCACGAAACAACCACTTGGAGTTGAGGTTTGGGTTCTCGACAAGGTTGAGCATAATCTCGCTGAAATGCTGAGTCTCAAACGTGCATGTGTGGCGGCACATAGGTAACCAGGTAACTTCGCCGCAACGTTCGCGGATTACGGGCGGCGATCCCGGAGGAAACTCCTCGGGCTCAAAGGGTGCCTTCTTTTGAAACTCCATGCTCAGACAAAATCCAGAAACGGAAGGGTGGCCGACAGGTCCGAAGATGCAGGCTGCTGAAAAGTGGTCAGACACTGTCTGGTGCCAACGGCCATAAGGTGCGTTCGGAGCGTTACCTCGACCCTACGGTGATCACCGCCGTTAGGACGTACTTAATCGGATTTGGTCCGGGGTTGATGGCCCCTGTGATAGTGACGGGTGGTCGTTGAGGTTGCGAATGATGCGAGCAATATTGAAGACTTCCTCCGAATAGGGCTAGCTGTGCCCCAGGATCTAGACAGCTGAAGCCCTGACTAGTACTCTCGGTTCCGTGAAGCGAGGTGAGATGGTTCGATCTAGGGTCCAAGAGCTGGGCGAAACACCCACTGGTAATGACGAAATGGTCTACTGTATGGATCAGAAACAGGTGCTTTCGGTCTTGGGAGAAACGAGGCAAAAGTGGCACCGATTACCGACTGCGGAAGCGGGAAACTAGGGCCTGACCCAAACTTGCGTGGGAGAAGCAATGCCACGGTCAAGGGTAATAGAAATGAAACAAGGTGGAAGGGTTAATGCATTCCATGTCAGTTTGTACAGCACACTATGGTGATCTGATTAGGGAGGCTGCCTTGGTGGTTACCTTGGTTTACGAAAGTCCCTCGAGTTGGCAGCTACCTTACTGTTTCGCTGTTTCCTCGCTCCCGCATACTTTTAGGTTGTCTATAACAGAGCGCCCCGGAAGGAGCCTTCCGCGCTAACATCGCTGCTAATAATACCTACCTAAGATCTGTAACATTCACCACCCCTGGCCTGATTTTGGCAGGTGCCTTTCCCATGGATCCTTTCCGGCTTGGAAAACCAGAATCCTGCTTGATCTGGTCCATTTCTCTGCACTATTGCGCTCTGTTTGCATCACAAACGGAACCTATGGCTACTTATGTTTGCGCAGAAGTCACTGAGGAAATGACTGAACGAATCAGGAAGTTCAGGGTAAGTGGCGGTGTCTGGCTTTGAAAGGCTGACTCTTATCTGAGTTGCCTCCCTCCAACCATGTTGCATTGACAAGAGTCACTCATCACATCAATCCAACCCAAGGTATTGCAACACTACCTATGTGCCTAGGTAGCTTTTCGGATGTCAGGATGAGGTCCTGCGCGTCACAAGCGAAGGCCGTGTGACTTGCAGCAATAGTGACAGCCAACAACTTGGTTAGACCACCACTGGCCTCAACGCAACGCAATACAACACAACACCGCACTTTTCAGTTGAACAGAGACTGCACAGGATGATGGATCACAGATGTCATATCACAGTGTGTACGAAGGCGCAGTGCATCCAGCAGCCAACAAAATGCCCGACAAATGCTACCTTCTGGGGATATGTGCCGAAACGCGGACACCATAAGGTACCTGTGGAGCCTTGACTCAACGACAGGTCTCGACTTGATTGAAAGCGATTGAAAGGAGTCTTGCCGGGTTCAGGAGCAAGGCATCTTCCGCTTCCAACGGGCTTCCCGAAATAAAGTGAGGACCAACAGTGGCTGGGCTGGGCTGCCGTGTATTGGTTGAAATGTGCGGTAGGCTACTCCGTCGATCTTGACCAATATCACTGCTCGAGTGAGCCTTCCAAGACCTTGCAAGGAGAACGAATGCTTTTGCACCAATGATCAAAACATCTCATCGATTTTCAACTTCTACAGGATGACTTGACTTCTGAAAATAGGCACGCCTCTAGAAACAAAAACGTAATCTCCCTAAGTTGCGTAAATTGGAGAAGTTATTTTATTTGGCGGACTAGGCTATGTATGTACGTGCTTCAATGATTTTCAACTTCTAGGTAGTGTTTTTGCCTAACGACGGGCTCTGATTCAGAGCCCCGTTATAGATGGCAGTGTACGGAGTATGCTCACCGAATTTATCTCGCAAGGCTTTCTGCCTGATAATTTAGGCTAACACACAGCCCAATTAGCTAGCACGCCCCGTGCTGCCTCCTGAGGTGCCCGCCAAATCCTAAAGCCCACTTACTCATCTTTGCCCCTCCCGCTTCTACCAAACTCTCCCGACTCTTTCTTCTCCCTAACAACGTCACCAACACAAATACCCGCAAACTCCAAAGACTTTGCAGCCTCGCAAACCTCGTCGCTAGACATCCTCATCGCTTACACGCACTACTCGATATCTACACAGCGAGGCGCTATATTACCAGCGGTCGCTGAAAACATCCTCTTCCCCTTTACAAAACCCATTTCCCAAGGTAACCCCAGTACCTCCGAGTTTATGTCCATCGAAAATCTCAAGACCTACGGTGAGTCTCTTTCTTTGCTACCCTCCAGAAGTCTTTCCCTCCCGGGTTTGGTATTCATCTGCGCGGGTCGTCTCGACTTTCGGATATCGGCCTGTCGTCTCGTACTTTCGTACCTGCATTTGTTCCCGACAAGCCACATGTTGAATCTCCACTCATCTCCGTATCCCATCACAACAAATCGATTCTGAGGAACACCATAGCTGACCATCGCGACACTAGACCCCTTCGCCGAAGCCGACGAGGACACCGGAGAAACCAAGCAGACGCAGAATTACATCCATATACGCATTCAGCGTAAGTCATCTTCTACTCCAGCCACACTAGCCAAGGGCGCATCAAGGATCACATCACACCGTAACCTCACGTGAGATTTCTGTGTGACTGAATCCGTGCTACACCTGCCTCTAGGTGGCATCGTTTTCGCGTACAATGCTAACATGGCCCCAGAGCGTAATGGACGTAAGACTTTGACCACTGTTCAGGGTCTCCCCAAGAAATTTGACCAGAAGAAGATTCTTAAGGTCATCAAGAAGAAGTTTGGTAAGCTCCACACTCCGCCGCCACTGATTACGAAGCTAATGCGACCCAGCCTGCAATGGCACTATCGTCAACGACTCCGAGATGGGAGAGGTGATCCAGCTCCAGGGTGATCAGCGCAAAGATGTTCAGGAATTTCTCATCGACAAGAAGGAAGGCCTCGAGCTAGATGCCAAGACCATTAAGGTCCACGGTTTCTAAAGCTCTGCATGCCCCGTCGTCCTGTCAGTCGCCGTTCCCGGGCGTCTTGACGTAGAGGGACAGGGACGCATGGCCTCTCCGGCTTGTGCCTTTTCCGGACGTGTACTCTTGCTCTCGCAACAGACACACCGAGGCTCGGCTCCGATTACTCTAGGACGACGGGCATCCACTCAGGGCGAGTTTTACTCCTGGTGGCTTTTTTGGAAGAGTATTTATTCTTATGCTGCGCGTTCTGCAGCAGGTGGATGATAGCTTTTCGGCATCCATCTTGCTCACGTGCACCAAGGACGAGGCTACGGGCAAAGCATTTGTTACTCCAACATGGCTTGTCAGTCGCTCGTTAGTCAGATATGTCTACATGGGCAAGCCCCGCAGTAGTCTCATGCAAATACAAAGTCGATTCCGAATCTTTTTGCTAAAAATTGATGTGAAATTGTTTCAATGCTAGTTGTGGTGGTAGTTTGACGTCAGGTCCCACTTGTAAGGCACAGCAGCTGGGGTAGTGCTAACCAAAATCCAGCCTCCAAAACTGCACACTGCTTGGGATTCACAGGCAATTGTATACATGAGTTTTACAGCTCCGCAGAATAATCAGACATATTCAGCCCTAGCGTGGGCGGGGATATCAGGGTTTAAAGAGAAACCAAAAAGTCGCTGAAAGTCATTTGTAAAGGAAAACAACAACGGTTCGCCTGCCTCCTTGTGCAGGCACAAATAGAGAGGCATTTCGTTCGCCGGAAAGACAGCCGAGAAGCTCTACAGATCTTCATGCTGCTCGATACTTCCCCTGATCTGAGTGATAACGCGCGAAGCCTCATCAAAGGCGCGCCGACCAGAAGCTACGATTGGCATCTGGGGGTAGTCAGGTGTGGACTGATGAAGGTGTACCAGCAGAGTCACCATAGTGATGGAACAAGCTATGGAGAAGACGTTGATAGAGGTGGACGTCTCCTTGCGAATGTTGATCTTTTGGTGAGTGACGTGATACATCATGGTAAGAGTCTGCGGCGTAGTTGTTAGCTGGAGTAGCAAACTTTGATTGCGGTGAGTGCCGTGTGTCGCGTGTGCGGGGAAGACATACAGTGGCTATGCCAACCCAGCCTGGGAGGAGGAGACGAGGATCTTGGAAACCACCCGTGAAAGAGAGCACAAACGCAGTGAGATATGCGTTACAAAAGTTGGTTGTGAGCAGGCGAACCATGGTCGCTTGTGGGGTATAATTGATGAGCCTGTGAACTAGTCAATATGGTGTTGCACAGCGAGGATGTCACAACAGAGACGACGGAATAACCTACCATCTGGACATCAGACAGTCCGTGAAGAAGAATGATAAATATCCCGAAGCAAAACACTAACGTCCAGCATATCATATCAGTACAGCACTTTTTGGCATTGGATCCCCTCGAGGAATAATCTCCCAACGCACCCATATAGTTGCAAGCCCAGTCTCAGTCAGGGCGTACCGCGCATCTGCCTCGACACTCATAGCCACAGATCCTCCCGTCGTTGAAGGCACAACAACTACAATCTCCGGTCCTGGCAGGACACGTAACAGTAGTTGAAGCGCAGAAGGCAATCCCCACCACAACGCCGGGAGAATAGAGAAGAGCCGCAGGGCAAAAAGCCACGGGTGCCATGGCTTGGGAACATTGAGAACGACGGCGACACGGGGTTGGAGAAGAGAAGGATGCACGGGGCTATCGATCTCGGGAGGAGCTGTCTTGGTCGTGTGCGGTGGCGGCGGAGGTTTGCTAGACGTCGAGGTCACGGGCGCAAGCGGTTGTGGAGGTAGATGGCCTGTGGAAGAGCCCCGACGAACGGGGGGAGGGTTGGCCATCTCACATCGATCGTTCAGGCCATCTGAAGCAATTCGCGATCAATTGTGTGGGAACCAAAATCACGGAAGCCTAACCCAAGGGAAATAAGGAGGGGAGAGAAATCAGGTCGACGCAAGGGGGGGGGGGGGCAGCCTTGGTAAGGCAGCTGTTGGTGATGGCGTCAAAGGAGGAGGACAAGCTGCCACCTCCAGAGTCCAATGCCTGCACAATTCAGATTGAACCGACAGGGGTCGTGGTGGTTAAAATGCGCCAGCCATTGCAAGTGGGAACACAGGACCCTTTTCGACGTGGCTAGTGGAACCATACAAACTGGATCACACCCCATGGGTTAGGGTTGACCATGACAAAAGCATGCCTGCATGGATATCGAGAGTATCAAATTTCATCCACGGCCATCGAATTCATAAGCTGTTCCCATAAGATGAGAAAGCCGGGAGCATGTATGCATGTAAATATTTAAGATTGTCTTGATAAACCACCAATGAACTTCACATATCCCTCAAGGTTAATGTAGCTTCTTCTTCTTATCCGTATAAGCTTGACCAGACTCCGTTTTCCTGCTCTTACAGATCCACCATGCCACGTACATCCAAGTGATTCCTAACTTAGATAGTCCTCAAAACCATGATAGATAGATAGGCATCGGGGAGCAAGAAAACTCAAGACCTGAAAAGAGGGTGATAAAATAAACCTAGGTAGTAAAGAGTCCCCTATATTAAGGCTCAATTACCTAAATCTTTAGGGTCAAGATCCCGTGTTTTCTTTCCTCCCCTAGATAGGCGACACCGTTAGCGAGCAAAAAATATTCCCATAAAAACATAAATGTGACCCATCATGTCCTACTGTTATCTCGCTTCGTTTTCATTGTTGCCCACATGTTTGGAGCGCTTTGGGAGAACATTGCTGTTGGTCTGACCAGCTTCTGCCGAAATACTCGCGAGGCGCTTTTTGCTTTCGTTCCGTTGCAGCCCGGTAAGTGTGTCCAACAACTCGGTGCGAGAAGAGTCAATACTCAGTTTCTGGTCGTCGCTCTCGTCGCTATCCGTCTCCAAAAGCACCTCGGCATCCACAATTAAATGTCCTGTCGAAGGCGGTAAACCAAGATCCTTCTCTATCAACGGGACCTGTTGCTGCATCCACCGTAAAAGGAGTTGGTGCCGCAGAGCTCCACGCCTTGCCTCACGATAGGCAGAGGTAGTCTGGAGAAACACCTTGATTGCATCTCCCCGGCGTTGGAAATGATCAAAAGCTTCGATTGCAGAGTCAAGCTTGGCTTGGGTCTCGAAGAGTTTCCGTTGTGCTACTGGCCCCCTTATACTTGGGTTCAACAGATCCCGTTCCGCTAATAAGACGTTTGAGCTGGCCAACTCCACGGCTTGTCTTAGTTTGGTCCTTTCACCATCTGATGCTGGTGTATATCCTGCTGCTTCAATCTGATCTCGGTCTTCATGCAATCCCAACAACTTGGAGTCCACGAGTGTCTGCCAGGCGCTTTCATACTGCTGGTTATAGCGCTTGTACCACGAGTATTTTTTGCGCTCTGACACCTCAAAGCATAGGTACTCAAGCCATTGTGATAATGGATCCTGGTCTGCTGGATCTGGTTTCATATGAAGTGGCGTGGTGAGAGACTGCTTAGAGAGGCACTTGATACATCGCGCCAGGTATTCGTCAAATGTATCCCGGTTTCGTCTCACTCTCAGCTGATAACGGCAGAACTGGTTCCACCTTTCCAGCTGGCGTTCAAACACCATCCATTCTTGCTTCCCCGATCCGGTAGTGTCCTGTTTCCAGTACTCAAGAAGCTCGGCGTGGTGTTCTGGGTTCTGGGCGACTTGGTCGATGAGCTCACTGGAATACCAAGGACGTCCCCCAGCCTTGGTCAGAAGGTCATGGAACGCCCTCTCGCGTTTGATGTCGTCGGTATGTTGCTCATCAGGAGACAACAGGGTCTTGACCTGAGGAATCGGGGTGGCCCTCTCGGTAGTTGTTAGAGTTGTACTAGACTCATAATCCGGGTTCCACCATGGCAGCATGTCCATATAACTGCCGGACTTGTCGACTGGGCGTACTACGCTGGAGATGTCTGGCAGAAGATCGCAATAGAGAACCCTGGGGATCATCAGAGATTGTCCAAGACGAGCAGAGACGCAAAAAAGATGGGGTTACCCGTACTGTAGTCCGTCTCTCATCCAACGGGTGACCTTGTCTTGCCCCTGCGCCTCGAGGGATCTGAGCTTGATGTCAGACAAGTTCAAGAAGGAGTCAGAGCAAGAACTTACGAGCATCTCTCGTTCTGCTGCCGTTCATCTTCTTCCTCAGACCATGTTACGGCCTTGAAGATGTGATCCATTGGCTGGTCCCTGGATTTGACGTCTGGATCTGGTGCAAGTGTGACTGGTGGGCTTTGAGGCTTGTCCATTGGGTTACTGTGATCTCGCCGATTTCTCTTTTGTTTGTCCCGCCGGAATTGACAAAGCACCTATCTATGTGACAGGTTGACCTGAATGTTGCCGCAGAGTAACGATGTACGAGTGTACTCTTGTGAAAGGAAATTGAAGGGCCAGGGATGGATGAAGAATGAAGGATGTCACAAGTGAATGCGTCACAGATGAATTTTGAGTGAGACAAACAAGGGGAGAAGAAGAAGAAGAAGAAGAAGAAGCAAGACAGATACGGGACGGATCGCGAATGAGGCTGAGCCTCCCTAATGGCCGAGAAGCCTCAAGGTAAGGTAGGTACCTAATTTGATTTTTCCCTCTTGCCTTCCCTTTCACTTCCAGCCCGAGTAGGGAAGTTGCATGTAAGGTCGTACGCACGAACCTGCTTGGCTGTCGCAGAATGTGAATTAATGAATGGAAAGCGCGGCCCAAGGACCAAGCGCCCCTGTATCTGAAGTCCGGGCAAGCACTCCCATGATCCGCGCCCTGCAGCAACAAACCTAAAGAATTGGAAAGACAAGCCCGGGTAAGTATCCGCGATTAGCGTCGGGCAACTTTGATTGGATGCCGACTGACTGTTCTGGCATCTGGATTCTGGGCTCCAGGGCAGGGCGACTTCTTCCATTGGGTCTTCCCCACAGCGGGCACGCTGGGGCACCCTCCATCAGATTCAGGCCCCCCCCCCTCCCTGCAATCGAAGGCTTCTATCCATTCGATTGTGTCACTGTTTCCATTCAGCAAAGTCCACGTCTGAAGTCTCCCCTTGGTCTCAGTCTCATCTTTACCATTGCCGCGGGTTAAGCGCCAGAAACTTCTAGGCAGCTGTCAATCTCTTAGCTTCAAGCCATCTCAAGAGGCCATTTCCCATGCCTCGGCTCAATCGTCTAGTCTAATATCACATCACCGATATCGATGCTATCACCACTGTTACCCTGGTCCTTGACCCACGCACCATAAAGAGCATGCAGCTCATTCATGACCTCGTGCATTGCCATCGCCACAAGGGACAGGGCAGCTCAAAAGTTGGAAGTGACGACGAGTTCCTTACATGCATTATTACTGTTCTTGTGACCTCTTCCAAGTTTCCAGGTCCATCCAGTCCATCGCATCTCCCTTGCTTCGTATCTGGTGGCATTGACCTCTCTTTTGTCATCAAATTCCATAAAGTGGAAACTGATGATGAATCGACACTCGCTGTTTTAAAACCATTACCAAGCGCGATATCCTCAGGTAGTTAATCACCGAGTTCGTGCCGGACCCGGACTTACACGGAAGAATGCCTCTGACTCCTCAAGGAGCAACGAACAAGAAGATCAGGATCTCTATTCTAAAAGTGATAAGATTTGGGTCAACTTCGTGTAGATTTGGGAGGCCTTTTGATCAGTTGTCTTCATCACTTATGACAACCATCATAAGTCTTTATCCCTCTTTGTCACTCCAACTTGAATCCAATGCATGCTCGGATGTTAAAAAAGTCTTGAGATTCGACCAGAAATATATACAGGCCACCCTGTGATGGTTGTGGGGACCCTTGTAGTCTCTCTGACTGGTCATTTTCTTTTTGACCCCTAGTCAAAGGGTTTTAGTGTTTTTGCATTCCGAACATATTACTGATGAGGACGAGCATTATATCAACGGTTTGTCCAACGCAGGTCTCTGATCTACCGGATAACAGTAGAAAGGCAATGCATCAAATCAGTGTGCTTTCTTCACACACTGTCGGTTAGGTGCATGTGGAATATATATCCCTCCGTTTGATGATTGCCTCATGTCGAGATCTGATGTTTACCCTGGATAATCAAGGTGCAAGGAAAATTAATTATAAGCAAACTCACCTGGTTTTCATCAGCTGAATCTTATAATGTGAATGGGAGGATGTTATTCACAAGGAAATCAATGGATCGTAGCGGCGCTGGTTTCATCAATGTCTATTAGTGCTGCTATGAACATTCTCACTTACACCTTGAATAAGGCGGCAGAGTGACGATACCTCGTATCCCCTTTATCCATGATTTGAACGTTTCTTCCAGGCTGATACTGGCTCCTCTGGAATCCCCGTCTTTGCGTCATGAAGTGCAGCTGAATCGTCTCTGGCACCATCCATGCGCTTGAACTTGCAGCGCCAGCGAAATATCACAGCGTGCAGAATAAGAACATCGCTGGAGTCTTGAAATAGGCGGCAACACAACTATGAGTTCTCAAGATGAAGATTGACCACCGCGACTTGGAGGAGAGTTCGCAGACCGCGTGGTTTGTATCCCTTATCGAGCACGCCCAGTTCTTGAAGCAACGACAGCGCCAACCAGGGTGCCCAAGACCGAATTGTAATGCACAGAACTCGATGGGTGTCTCATGAGTCCGAGAAGCGGTTTGGACTGGAATTGGACTGCTCTGCCGTGCTCTCGTAGGTCGGCCGGGGAAGATGGTGAACTGCCAGGGCAAGTCGTTGGGGCCAAAGTATAAGACACCACGGATATTCGATTCTCGGGGGCTGGATATCCGACATGACTGCCACATGGATTTTCTTTTTTGAAGGGCTACTCTAGTCGAGTCTTGTAGAGAGTTGGAGGTAAATTGCGCGGGCTTTGTATCGGTGGCGGTCTCGGTAGAAGGGAAATAACACCTGTACATTCAAAGTCAGCACGGCTGAATATTTCTAAAGTTTATGAGATCAAAAGCAGTGAACTTGAAGTAAGCCAACAGTCCTTGGTTCACCCATCTTCAGAGTCTCCTGACCTGTTTCGGCGGGCAAGGCTAAAGAAAATATCCGTCGAACCGCTCTGCGACTTGTACATGCACACAGGTTAGCAGCTTCTTTTCTTCCAAGATCGTGGTTCGTTAATGACAATTCTGTTGTCAACTTTTGGTAAACCTGTCCCTTGATTAGATGATGAACTTTTGTACCAGTTGTTACTGTAATAGCCTCTGAACAAAGAAATGAAGGATACCTCAATGACCAGATGCCGGTCACTTAATGTGTGACTTTATCTTACACTCAAGCTCTGGGAAACGATAGAGGCATCATGTTGTCTGTGACATTAGCGGCAGCCGGAGGCTAAAGTAAATGATTATCGCTTAATCACAAATGAGCCACACTCTATAGACTCTGTATTCCAATATGTCGACATGGGTATCCCGTGTGCTTCATACCGACGAAGAATCATGTTTGACTCCTTCCCCACGGCCCCGAAGGAGACGAGTGGGCTTTGGGAAATGCATCATAGGTCTTGCAAAGCCATAATAGATTCATATGAGTTAGATTTGGTCAAAGGGTGAGTTCGGAGCCTGAGTTCGTTGAGGCTTTGAAACTGGATAAGATAAGTGTTAGGAAACGTCGCTAACTCAGGCGTAGATAACGCACCTTGTCATCGTTAAGCTTCTCCTGTTATAGCCCTCAACATATCGCCAATTGACACCGAGGTATTTTGTCAAGTTTCACGTGCATTTGGCCCGATTATAGTATTGCCGGGAGTCTTGTAGGATGGCAATGGCTAACCAGTACTGTCGTCGTTATGTCCTACAGACATTTCGTCTATATTCCTTTGCAAAATTCGTAGCCCAGTCTTGATGTCCAAGTGACTCTTGTGAATAAAAAAACGATGGGAAAGAGTTGCTTAAGCCATTCGATCGGATGTGGCTTCTGGATCGGCTTCGAGTTCTGGTTCTTCGTTGCGCACATCCAGAGTCTGTCGGCGGCTCAGACGATTCAACTGCATAACAACCGTTAGCTCCTTTAAACCAGTTGATAACAGTGTCTCGAATTTGAAGCTTATCGGGGAGGAAAACCCTGGTAGACTCCAAAAACATCATGTAATGGCAACGTGAAAGGAGGCCTGAGTGTAAGCTGGGGTTTACGGCGGAGCCCCTGAGAACCATACTAGCTCTGAATAAATTGGAAAGAAAAACGAGGAACCATAGCTAAGCAGAGTATGTCGAAACCTTTGACTGAGTGACTCTGATAGCAAGTACCGAGACGAGTTAGCCCCTGAGGGCGAAGTGTAGCTTATGGATATGTGAGATTCTTCCACACACAGCTGTTCTAAGCGCTTTTCATGGGCATCAACTTTCTCAAGGACGGAAAGGTCCTGAATGCCTTCCGAGAGCCTTGTTATACGAAGCTCACTAGGGCCAACTGAAAGATTCTTTGGGGACTCGGCATAAACGGTGTTGGTGTTACTCGTAGACGAAGGGGGCATGGTACTGATTATGGGACTCGTTTATCAGAAAATGAATGGCCAGAGTATGCCAGCCCCTAACAAAGTGGTTAGTCATAGATTAAGACAAGTGAATCGTGATCTGAAGTGCTTAAGGAAAATCTTCCTGCAACCTAGAAAGGAGAGAAACCTGCTGAAGAGCGGATCGAGGCCGTCGTTAGAGATCTGAATGTGTATGAAATAGAACGCGAACCTGTGTACTACCGCACTGTTCTCGCCAGTTTCATTGCGGTTTGTAACGTGGAAGCCCTGAGTACACGTCAGTTTACCCAAAGGCATGATTCGTTCTTCAGGCTTTCTTCCTGAGCTCCTTCCTAAGCCCCGGAGGTTCTTTCGGTAAGTCTGGGTGTCCTCCAAAGAGACACAGACTACTTAATGCTTTCAACGCTTCGTCTAGAAAGGGGACAGAGAAGTTCCTTAATCCCTGAGAGTCCAGTAAGACCTCATGATTTCAACTTGTCTTAGTCACAGCCGCCGCCGAGCGCGCTGCGAATAACGACTAACTCCGTGAGTTCTAAGTGCAGAAGAAACTTTGGCTCTCTCCATAGTAAAAGACCCAGCCTTGAGATCTGTCTTTGCGGGATCCGAACCGTCAAGCTGCAAGTTGTTCGACCTGACTAGATCGTGCCAACAAAGGCCTCTAAGATATAAAGACGGCAATCTAGTCACTTGGCACTTCTCAAGCGCTCAAGAGTAAGCGAAGGGGAATTGGCGGGATAGAAGAGGAGGTGAAAGGTGTACTAGCGGCCTGCGCAGCGAAATCGGTTGGATCAGGGGTGACTTCTGCTTACGAGCTTTTCTTCTCAGCTCAAACTTAGGGGGATCCGGTTGCGTCTAAGCTTTCAAGTTGGCTACCTAGCATAAGAGTAACTGTCAGTGACCTTTTCAGGCTTTCTGCGTAAGAGGTATCTGTGGTGATCTAGTTCGGGTCTTCCAACTTACACCCTCAACTCAACGTAACTGAGCCCCTGTAGTGACTGTTGTGCTCATCGATTTTGCTGTCCGCGCTTCTAAGACAACCCAATCGCTGTTTCCAGCGCTTCCGGGGTGATAGGGGATCCAAGAGCTCTGTGGGATGCCTGTCGTTGTCGCTTTGTACTGAAGCGTCATGTATGGCCAGGGGGCCATTGGAGTTTGCCCTGATAGGAATCTTCGTTAGTATACTGATCAAGACATTCCAACTATGTGGGATATCGGCAACTATACGGAGAAGGGATCGAAGCCTCGATTGCCGCCTCACTGAGAGCAATGACAATCTAGAGCTCAATGGCCACTCTCCGCACTTGTGTTGACACCAAACAGACTCAATGAACTTTGCGTTACCTCTAAGATGCCTACCTTTGTTCGCTAGTGAAATCAAGCTTGCTGTGGATCAAGGAAGTGCTGGTGATGGGTACAGATGACTCGCGAGGGTGGTCTTCGCTACCTCTCGATCGGATTGTCGCCTAACTCCTAGGCCTAGGGAGCGACGAGCGCTTGATTGTATAGTCTTTCTGAGTGCCTGCAGAATCTCGAGTCTGTAGCCGGCCAAGGAATACTGATGTGTTGAACTTGGCTCGGAGGTGCAAGTTGTTGATGCTACTTCTCGGTCGACGGTCGGTAGCGCCTTAGGAGCATGATGTCGACATTAGCTCTTGGTGTCTCTGTCGAAGTGTGACAGCAAGTAAAATACCTATAAGAAGCCGAAGAGGCAATGCTAGAGTGTTTCTAGGTACGTGAGAAGACTGTAGAGTGATCCTTACCATGGTGATGTTGTGTAACGGCATGCTTGGTGGGGGGTGTTGTCCACCGCCAACTTGAGTGATCTTCAGCATGAAGGCTTACAGAAGCCTCAATATGAATAGGATGCTTGAGATGCTCGAGGGTATCGTGAAGCTTGACGGAAACGGTAGAAAATGCAGCATTGGTGCAATGTGGTGGAGTTACCACTCGGCGCTGTCGACCTGAAAATGGCTGGTATGGGTCCAAGTTTGATATCTTACGAAATCAGCAAAATTAATCAACATACCTAGGCAAGAAAAGAAGCGTCACAAAGGTTTGACGGGAACCCGGAAGCAAATGTCAGTAGGTCAAAGAACTGTTGAAGAGTGTTTGCTGTTTGCACCCTCTTATTGTTTGTCTTACTACCTACTTTTCTTCGACATGTAGTAGTTTACCGGCAGCTTTTTCATTCATCAATATGCATTACAGAGGACAATAAGATTGCAAGCTAGCTAGAAACACAGTTTCTTCCCAGGTACTGTTCCAGCGGAGTGGGCACATGGATATACTTATGGCATTACAGTATTCATGAATTCTAATAGGCCTATGACATGCAGACTACGGAAACCTCAGTGGTTTACTGCCCTGTAGACATCCTTCTGGGGATATAGTTCTCGTGTTACAGTTGATGCTGGCCCCTATGCGAGAAGTCTCCGCTCCCGCCGGCGTCGGTATCTGGCACTATGCCATGTCGCTGCACCGCCATAACTGCTTCACAAACACATTAAATCACATCAATGAAGCTTAAACAGGTATTCGTGGCACCAGAGATCACTCTCAGATAGTTTGCATCACCGTATCTTCATCATTCGTGCGTCCAGAGCGATCTGTCGTAGCTGTCGAAATACAGGCTGTACAACTGAACTTGCCCTACCCCTGGATCCCAAGTTTCACCGTGTCATGACCGCTACCGCCGGTGTACTCACCGTGGCCTTGCTCTCTACTGTATCTCCACTCGCTTCCCAAGCTCACAACTTCTCCCCCTCTTCTCCTCCAGCATCACCAACAACAAACACGGTAAGTCCCTTTCTTTCCTCAACTCCAGCATATCACAACCCATACCAAGTCCCCTCTTCTTGAGAAGCTCTTTCTCATCATATTCATCATCTTCTCGTGTTCTAGCACTTGTGGTTGCCCCTTGACTTGCCGCCGCTCGCGTGGCTCCCTGTGTTTTCTCGCGAGAAGATCACGAGCTTCCCCTTCTCAACCCACAACACAACACATAACAGACTTCAAATCACAATAACAGTGAGCTGAAGGCTACCTCATTATCGCCATCGTCAACTTACGTTACGGCGCTCGTTGTTGCCGTTCGCGTGGTCCCCTTTGTTATCTCGCGAGAAGCTCACGATCTTCTCCTTCTCCTTCTCAACCCACAACACAACACACAACAGGGTTCATTTCACGATAATACGGATACAACAGCTACCTTGTCACCTTCGTTGTAAGCTTGAGTTCCGGCGCTTGTTGTTACCCCTTCACTTGTCACCGTTCGCGTGGCCCTGAGTGTCTTCTCGCAAGAAGATCACAAGCTTCCCCGTCTCATCCCACCACATAACACACACCGGGCTCTAGATCACAATAACAGTGAGCTAAAAGTTACCTCATCATCTTCATTGCAAGCTTGAGCTCCGGCGCTGGTTGTTGCCCCTTGATTTGTTGCCGTTTGCGTGGCTCTCTGTGTCTTCTTGCGAAGAGATCACGAACTTCCCCTTCTCAACTCAACACACAACAAACAACAGGCTTCAGTTCGCGATACATACTGAGCAGAAGTCTATCTCCTCATCTCTATCGGCTTCTTGCGTTCTTCCTCTCGTTGGCGCCCCTTAGCTTGTGGCCGCTCTCTTCAACCTCCGCATCTTCTCACGAGGGATCACAACCTTCACCTTCTCAACTCAACACCACACAATCAACAGACTTCAGATCACGATAACTACCGACTTAAAAATTGCCTCATCGCAATAGTCGTCTTATCGCGTTCTGGCACCTCGTGTTGCACCCTCACTTGTTGCCGCTCCTTTGGTCCCCTGTGTCTTTCGCGAGAAGATCACGAGCTACACCTCAACTCAACACAATACGCAAAAAAAAAACAGACTTCATTTCATAATTAATACTGACTTTGAGACTATCTAGTGATACTATCGATCCCATCTCTCAAAGTCAAGCAAGAACGCAGAAAAACGCGCCGACAAGGTCAGTGAATTGCTGCCCCTTTATCAAGCCATCTCCCCCGTTTCCTCTTCCTACAAGCTTTTCTTCCACCTTACAACATCCATTTTCCCCCTTGCAACACCCATTTTTCTTACAACAACCATACTTCCCCTGAAACATCCACGTTCTTCCTTACAGTATCCTTGTATCAACTTGAACAAGTTCCCATCGTCCTGTTGTCACTTATCGGACCTCACTTCGTCAACGAGGTAAATGAACTGATACCCCTCCTTCATCAAAACAACAAAGCCACCACCTCCATTACCACTTCCCACACACTTTCCCTCTTCTTCACAATATCGCCCCATCAAATTGAAGCTCGCATTATCGTGTTGCTACTTGTCAAGCCTCACTTCACTGGCAAGATTCATGATTCACTGTCGCCCGTGCAAGACATCAAAACCAGCACCTCCTTCTACTCTCCCCATGCTTCTTTCTTCTTCCTTCCAACATTACCATCTCACTCAAGTGATCTCTTGCGAATTGCCAGACCTCAACTTGCGAACGAGGTCCATGAATCACTGTTCCCACTCACTCCCCCTTATCAAGACATCAAAACCATCTCTTCCTTCTCCGCTCCTCACACTTCTTCCTTCTTCCTTTCAACATCCTCTTCCAACTTGAAGCTAACAGTGTCGTGTTGTCATTCAACAGAACCTACTTCGCCCTTGGTGCCGTCATCATCATGTCGACACTCGAGTATCGAACACCGCATGCGGTTGCGTCTACAAACCGCACGCTTCGAAACGCCTTCTCTGCCCTGAACATACACTACTCGGGCGACGAGGAGGAGTCGGAGAGCGATGGCTCTCCCAGATGTAAGTCTCTCCTTCTAGCACATTTGACTCTTCTCCCTGTTCTGCTTTGGCCGCGAGCCCAGCGCAAGATCGTTTGATTTCTACCGAAAACACACCGGCTTCTTGAGTTTTGTCTTCTCTGTATAGTCTTTTATGTCTTCTGTTTTCTGTTTCTTCAGTTCGTTCCTAGCGCGAAGTCGGACTTCCTTGTTTTATCGTTGGCATCAAGTTCCCAAGAGAAGCTTGTCTCACATGGCCTTCCTGGAACTCCTCTCATCTCTTTTGAATTACATTCAAGAGGAAAGACTAGCGTTTCTACCCTTCCCCATCCTCTCTGTCTTGCTTGTCCCTCGACGCGAAGTCGGTGTCTTTGTGGTATGATTTCTGGTGAAGGCACTCGTTTCTCGCGCCAAATCTTTGAAATCCTTTCGTCTCCTTCTCGTTTTTTCAAAGAGAAAAGATCGTCGCGCCTTCTAGGAGTGTTAGCGGCTACTCTCGTGGTGTCGTGGTAACTTCTGGGGATAGCCCCTTTTCGTGTTTTCTGGCGGGCAAGCCGCTCAGGGGCTTTTCCTGAACAAGCTTCACTTTTCATTATTTCCACCATTCCTGGAACAAGCAGATGTACTAACAAATTTCAGCCTCTCCTTCCCGACTGCTCACCAGCTCCAAGAGGTAGTTACTGGTTTGAGGACGAGTTCAAGTTGAACTTTGCTGACAGAAGTCCATAGCATGCCATCTTTGGCCCAGAAGGACGATGTTGCCCAACCTGAACACAGCTCTTACCCCTACAACGGCCCTCATCAAGCTGGCCAAGACAACGTTGACTACCCTACGAATGTGGAGCCCACCGCTCAGGTCGCGACGAACCAGGCACATCCAGCGCTCACTGGTGACTTCATGCCTGTGAGCGAGGCTGTTCGACCTATTGCCACCCTCCCGGCTAAAACGGGAGCCGTTGCCAACACCCACCGAGATTTCGACGCTCAGTCTATTTATCCTGGAGATGCCTGTCTATTTGTGGCCAAGTGAGCAACTTGTGTCTTCGCCGTGTAATACATGTACTGACCTTGGGCCCAGCCTCCCTCAACACATCGATGATCTCACCCTGAGGGTTTCTCTTACCAAGCACTTTGCCAAGTTTGGTACAGTCTTCGTCAAGGTCAAGCGTGACCGCACCAGACACATGCCTATGGCCTTTGTTCAGTACACTGTGAGTTGACCATGATAGGCATGAGTTCTCTTTGACACACGGTGAACTAACTTCTTATTAGCAAATCAAGCACGCCGATGTTGCGGTGCGCGAGGCTCGTGGAGATATCATCCATGGCCGTGCTATTCGAGTTGAGAAGTGCGGCGGAAACCGTACGTCCTTCCGGCAAAACCTTTATGTCCAGATGCTAACTTCTAATAGTCTCCTACATTATCTGGCGCAAAGACACTCGCCCCGTTCACTCCAACGAAGCTCATTCTATTTTTTCCCGCTATGGACCAGTTAAGAAGGTCGAGATTCTCGACCATGATGCTCAGACCAAGCTCGCCGTTCCTCCCAGTCTTCGTATACTGTACTCCAGATTTGACCCCAAACGTAACGTCATCCAGGTAAGTTCTCTTTAAGACAGCTCCATTAATTGTAGAGCTAATATCGTTTAAGGACGTCGGCCCTAACACACCATTCGTCATTATGGCTTTCGATCCCAAGATGGTTCAGAAGCGTTCTGACCGCCCAGCTGACGACCAAACCTTCATGGAGATGTACGAAAAAGACTGCCGTTCAGTGTTCTTCGGCGGACTACCTCATTATGCTGACGAGGCCATGGTCTACCGACTGGCTGGTATCTGCGGCCATATTCGTTCTGTTGATCTACGAACTTCCCCTGACCAGGACGGTGGTCGTAAGTGACTCCCATCCATGAACTTGGTCTCAACTAACTGTTCCAGTCCCTCACCCTTGGGCATTCGTCGAGTACGACGAGTTTGATGTCCCTGACAGAGCCATGGAAGAATTTGTAAGTTCTTCCTCTGTCTTCCGTCGGGATCGGAGTGCGTACCGAATGTCTGCTAACACCTGTCCTAAGAATGGCAAAGAAGTTGAAGGCTGTATCCTTCGGGTCGAACGAAAGAGAACCAAGCCCGCCCCCGAAGCCGTCGCTGTTCCTCAAGCCATCGGCACTCGGCTGCCCGACTCTGGCCCTCACTACCCCAACCCTGGTTTCCGTTTTCCCGACTCTGGTTCTCGCTTTCCCAACCCTGGCCCGTCCCGTGTTCCCGGCTCTGGTTCTTCCCGCATGTCTGGTAGTGTGGATGATGCTCGCTTGTATCCATCCCCCCTACGTCCTGTTAAGCGTCCTCATCGTCGCTTTGACTCTCGCGTCGTCTCCGCGGCCGATGCTCCGATCAACCACCGCCGTATGGTTTCGAGCACAGGTCTGTCTCAAGAAGAGCAAGAGTTTCTTGAACGACATCGTGTGGAGGACCTACTTAAGCCGGAGGATATACAGCCCAAGCCTCTACCCGTCCCGACTTTGGCAGTCCCTAGTGGTCCCAACTTAGATGAGGTTACTCCGGTTCAGTCTCCGGAGAAGTACCCTGCCGAGTCTGGTAACACAGTTCGGTTCGCCGCTTCACCTAGCACCTTGCCATCTCATGCTGGGTCATCTCCTATTCCCCTTCAGATACCTGCTCCTCCTGCAGAGTTCAGCCCGCCGAATCTTCGGGCTTTCAAGGACCGTCTCGCTGCAGATGGACACTCACGGGTTACGGCCTTTTCACCTGCTGCAGAACTTGCTGCGATACGGTGTGAGGTTGCTGCTGAAGACAAGGCCAACGGCAAGGGACACCGCCGTGCTGTTTCGATGTTTATTACCTCTACCTATCCTCCTCCTCTTGACCTATCGGAGAGCGATGACAGCACCTGGCGCGAGAGTGGAAGCTCGCCAGACGAGCAGGGCATGCAGAAGAAGAAGAAGGCTAAGAGTGGCCTGATTCGACGTCGCCACCTATCTGAGGAGAATCTGAAGCGCAACCAATTGTACCAATCCAAACTGAAGAGTACATATGCATCAGAGGAGATTATGCGCGGCAGATCTCTAACTCGCGAAACCGAGCAGCCTCGTGACAAGAGTGGCAAGTCTCGCAAGAGTGATGCCACTGAGAGAGCCCCCGAAGGACAGGTCGTTGTTGCCTCTCAGCGAGTCTCCGAGGACCAGCCTATCGTTGCTGCTCAGCAGCAAACATACCAGCCCGCCATGCCATATGCAAATATGGTCCCTCAATACCCTCCTCCACCCATGCCGCCCATGGGTTATATGCCGATGCCGGCCCCAGCCATGCCTCCCGTCGCTGCTCCTGGTGGCTTTAACTATATGAACACACCTCAGCATCCTCATCTGCAGTTCAATGAACCTATGCAGATGTACCCAGGCCCATCTCACCTTGGGTACCCAACCCCAGGGCCATCCCAGGTGCAGTATCCTCCTCCTCCACACCCCGCCCCCATGTACCAGGGGCAACCTCAGGTGCCTTTCCAGGGACACCACCAACGCGAGTATCACGAGCCCATGACTGTGTCTCAAGATGCTCGCAACCACCCATACCAAAGCCACGGTCGACCTCAGTACCAAGGTCGCCGCCATGCTTCATACGCGCATCCTCAGCAGATGCATTACCAGGGGAACTACAGCGGTACGCCCCACTCTAACTTCACTTCCCGGGGACCAAGAGAGTCCTACCACCAGAGCCGCCAGCGACAGGAAGCAGAGCGCTACCGTCGCTATAACTCTTAGATATCCAGATGCCCTGCCACGACCGCTATATCCAGGTATATAGTGTATGGCCTCTTGGTGTTCAACTTCTCTCTGACTATCAAACCTGATCCTCTAGCTCGACATTTTTGGCGTCTTTATTCGACATTTCTGATCTTTTCTTTCGATTTCCCAGCTTGCAAGTGCTATACAGCTATATATCCATGCGAGCCTAGGAGCCTAGGCTCAGTCGCCATTTCCAAAGCTGGACCTGATTGCTCTTTGACGACTTTTTTTTGGTTCTCGAAAAGTTATATTCGCAACCAGCCACAGGTTTTTCAATTCCCCGCCAGACACATCACCACACCAGCATGCTAGGCATGCCTCTCCCTGAGCCACAGCACAAAGACAGACGACAGGATTTACAGGAGACATCACACCAATCATATCGGCTTGGATGCCCTTAGACAGAACAGATCTTCGACACGGCAGGGTTGGATGAGACTGGATTGCTTTCGGAACCATGGTCAGATACGAGAGACGAGGTGTCTCTGCGGTTTTCTCGTCTATGTACGGATTTGTTAACTTCACGGTTTCCTTTCATTTCCTTTCTTTCCTTTACTGTTCTTGATTTATATTGTCAAACCCCCTAGAAAACCACAAAAAAAGAGAATAAGGGAGCAATCTCACCAATGGGCCTTTGTCCCACCAAAACTCTTGTCCCTCCCTGCACGCAATTGTGAATGAATGAATGGATGGATGGATGAATGAATGAGTAAGTGATGATGTGACGATATGACTGAGACTGACAAAAAGGGCCGAAAGTTGCCACATTCAATGGCAGGCATGATATGATATGACATGATGTCCCTCGGCCTTGATAGGTGTTGTCAAAATAAACTCAGCAAAAGCCATTCTAAACTTGGGCTGGATCTATACCAAGTGGTCTAAATGTTTTTGTCGTTTAGGATCAAGGTCCCTAGTTTTCTTTCCTCCTCTAAGTCCCTCAGGTAGATTCAGCGTCGGCCGATCATCCATCGTGGGCCGTGATCATGCGGTTTACAGTGGCCCAAGGATGCTACAGTGACCCCCACTCTCCGTAGTAAAAGCGACAAGCATTTGATGGCCCAGATTTCCTCTATGCAGTCAATTTGGCGATAGAACGTTACTAAATCGGGTGTAGAGGGAGGTTCTATTCCTACGCTAACTAATCATCCCAGACCAGACGAGACCAGACCAAACCAAACGAGGAGCGACTTTTTTTTAATTGACTTATTTGCAATTTTTCTCGCTCTCTCTCTTCCTTCGTCCTCACTTACATCACGTCAATTCCCAACTAAAGGAAGATACAAACACATTTCATCAACAAGAATCGTCAACTTGGAATTAACTCACAATGGGCTTTCCATCGAACACGGCGTCCAATGCCGTCATCTATGTCACTTATGCCCTGTTCCTGTTTGTCTCCGATCTCGCTTACATTTTCGTATTGAAGCTAATCATCAGAACAGACTCATGGGAACTGGCATTGCTTGGAAGATGAGACATCAGTCAAAGGCCGATTTCCTTTCAGGAAACGGAACTCAGACGGGTCAGAAAATCCCCAGTTACGAAATGCTTGTGAGAGGCGACGAGGCAACTCTGCTCCTCTACTCACAAACATGTCGATCTACAGCTCAAACAACACGGAACATAGGCTAACCACAGGAACAGCCTTCCCTCTGGCCCTCAACTTCATCGCCTCCGGTGAGTAGAGCCAAAAGAGCTCTTGCTACAACGACTCCGGAGCGGTGGCAAACTGCAACATGTCAGCAAAAACGAAGAACACGGGCTGTGAGACCTCGCACGGTGACTCCAGCCTGAAACTTCTCGGTCGAGTATATTCAAGTCATAAGATGAACGAGCAGGTTCGTACATTGAAAGAAGATCTTCCTTCTCTCCCCCCTATCCCTCCTGAGATGCTCTCAGACTCTGTTGCTACTAACCCCATCCAGCTCAGTCGAGGTCACTCTTCACTGAGCTGGGTAACTCGAACTACCTGCTCCAGAGAGGCAATCTCGGGAGGCTGGGGGGAGAGGATGCGGCTCACTACGGGCGCTGAGTTGACGTATCGTCTGGATCCAACCTCGGAGCATGTTTGCGACGGCAGACATGTCTGTTCTTCTGGGGAGATCCTGGCGTGCGACGACGAAGCTGAGATTGTACCGTAAATACTCGATCAAGTTAATGCTTGCGTGGGAAAAGTGTTGCCGCTCCAATCTATCCCCTGCCCCCCCAATAACGTTGGAATGACAACTGACTCTTGTAGCTCTCGGATCCGGTATTCTCTTCTCGTACCCTGAGTTGGCCACTATTTCCGGTGTTCAGGGCATGATCGTCTACGCTCTTGCGTCGTCGCTGCCCATGCTCATCTTTGGATACCTCGGCCCTATCATCCGACGACGATGCCCTGAGGGGTTTGTCCTCACTGAGTGGACTCGCCAGCGATATGGTGTCATTACTATGCTGTACCTGAGCTTCATGTCTCTTGTGACCTTGTTCTTGTACATGGTTGGCGAGCTGTCGGCTATCGGACAGGTCGTTAATGCCATGACTGGCCTCAAACCTCTTCCGGTTATGATCGTTCAGTGCGCTGTCACCACCATCTATACCTGTGAGTTTCTCAGTGTTGCGGCCCTATGTCTTATCTAACAATCTACAGCCCTCGGAGGATTCAGAATCTCGTTCATCACCGATGTTGCCCAAGGTACCATGGTCATCGGTCTCGTCATTATAGCCGCCATCACCATTGGCGCAAAGACTGAGATTCAGCGACCTCTCATCGAAGAGTCTGGTCTCACCAAGTCCAACCTCCTCGGCTGGCAGCTGCTGTACATCCTACCTGTTGCTGTCTTGACCAACGACTTCTTCCTATCTTCCTTCTGGCTCCGAACTTTCGCCTCCAAGACTGACAAGGATCTCCGAATTGGTACCACCATCGCTACGATCGTCATTCTGTGTATCCTCACTCTTGTTGGTTCCACCGGTCTGATCGCCGTTTGGTCCGGAGCTCTGTCTCTCGAGGACGCTGCTGGTTCTGGATCAGTGGCCTTCTTCGTGCTCCTCGAGACCCTTCCCAGCTGGGTTGTTGGCATTGTGCTCGTCATGGTCGTCACCATGAGCACAGCTGCCTTTGACAGTCTCCAGTCTGCTATGGTCTCCTCCGGCTCCAACGATCTCTTCCGCAACAAGCTCAACATCTGGTACATCCGTGCCTTTGTCGTCGTCATCATCATTCCCGTCATCGTCATTGCTCTCAAGGCCCCCTCCGTTCTTCAGATCTGGCTCATCACCGATCTCATCTCCGCCGCTACAATTCCCGTCTTGGTGATTGGTCTCGTCGATAAGTTCTACTGGTGGCGTGGCTTTGAGGTTGTTGTCGGTGGCCTTGGTGGTATCCTCACCGTCTTCATCTTTGGATGCATCTACTACGGTAACGCTCAGGAGGCCGGTGAGCTTCTCCTTGTGCAGAAGGGCCTCTATGGCAATGACTGGAGTGCCTTTGGCGCTTTTGTTGCTGCCCCTGTTGGAAGTATTCTCTGGGGCTGTGGCGCTCTCGCCCTCCGTCTTTCTTACCAGTACATGTCTGCTAAGATTCGAGGACATCGTTTTGATGCTCTTGATCGCCCCGTGGACCTTCGTCCTTCAAGCACTGAGGAGGATGTTCCCACTGAGAACCTCGTTTCTTCGACCCCTGGCAAGTTCTTTTAAAGGGGACACTAAGCAGATGCCTTTGGATTCTGTTCTGTAAAAAAAGTTTGACAATCAATTGGAGGTTTGGTACAAGATTGGTTTCGCGGCTGGTTGGTTTGACAAAAAGTAATCGATAGGTTAATCAAGAGTATTTACACCAGTGTTTCAGCCTAAACCTAATTGTTCAACTCGGTAGTTCCCATGCTGCAACTTTTTTACAGACCTGCAGCACTAGCTCAGAACTTGCATAGCATGAGAATTACTATGTCTGCCAGCTTAATCATTTATTTTGTCCTGATCAAAACAGAGCCAGGACAGGCCACTCCCTCCCCTAGTGAGAGCACTCAGTTTATATAACAAGACGCCAGGAATACCACAGCCACAGCCCTACTATAGTGGCCTCCTCAGTAATTTATAATCCAAGAGAAATACCACAACACAACACAACACAATATCAACATCAGATCAACTGATCTGCTCTCGTATGGCTCTCGATGATACTGTCTTCAATATCACATTTTGCATCTGGATTTCCAAACATGCTCTCAATTGCACCATCACACATATCGGCAATTGATCTCTTGAACTGAATTGGAGAAGTACTTGATAACCGTCCGTTCGCCAGTCTCAATGCAAAGGTATTCTAGAATATAGTACAAAACATGCTCATCATATAATATACACTCTCATTTTACATGTTTCCTCCTCCTCCTCTGCTCACTAACATCATGAGCATTCCAGCGTATTTATACAATTTTGTACCTTTTTATTTTTTTTTTATTTCAGAGGCCCTTCCCATCCAGCTCGCTTGGCCTGCTCCCTGGTGATCCAATCCTGCTCCTCCTGGAATGCCTCTAGAGTTGTTGGAGAAATAGTTCCCCATATGCGCCATTGACCAGCTTGGAATGTCTTCTCGCTGACTTGTCGTGAGACCACCACGTATTCGATCTTGTCCTGCACCTTTGTGCTTCCGGGGATGAGCTCGCCGGTGGCCTTCTTGTATTTCGCGACCTTTTGTGTGGAGGCAATCGCAACAACGGCCTGCTCTGTGCTGTGCTCCTTGTCGTGAGGATTCACGTTGTGGACCTGGTGTGCCATCACACGAGGGTACGCCCATGTCGAATTGAGCTTAACCAACTCAAATGTGACACGCTCAGCGGGGTTTCGACGATCGATAGCGGCCATGAGCTTCTTTCCGAACTGGCCCAGACATAACTCGTTGACAGCAGCCTTGTCACCGGCAGCAAAAGCCCCGAGCATCTCTATGTACATGTTCTTCGCTGTAGGCGCAATCTTGCTTCGGGCGATCTTCCACTTGGGCCTTGTTGTCCAGTCGGGCATAGACTTGAGCTTCATTTGGAGGAGAGAGAAGTATTCGAATCCAAATTGTCGGAGTCGGTACCATGAGTAGTTGAATAGGTTGTTGACGCCGGAGGGGTATCGTGAGAATGGGAGAGAGACAAATGTGCCTTTGCGCTGTTAGTCTTGTCTGATGGTTCAGGTTGCTTGTCTACAGCCTCAATTGGCGCATTGACAAGTCTCCGGTCCTAATAATCCTCATGGTAACTCACCAGGAAATAGAGGGCCACCACCACCCTTGAAGTACTCATCGTTGGCCTTCTTCTGGATCGCCGACATCGATTGAGTATCCGTCTTCTTGGTATCCTTGTAAGCCGCCTTCTGCATCTCTCGCAGGATCTTTCCCTTTGAGGGCATCGAGTTGTATCGACATTGGACCCTCGCCGCTCCGAGAACGCTCTGGCGCAGAGCGGCCGGGCGTATCGCTTTTGCCGAGGAAAACATTGGCGAACCTTTTGTTACGAATTTGCTGAACCGAGAGAATCGAGACGTGGGAATTGTTTACAGGGACACCCGGTGGTTACCCGCGGCGTAGGGTCATTATCGAGCTCGAGCTGGCTTCGGCAAACTAAACTACGTCTTCTGCCGTTGAAGAATTTCTTGGGTTTCTGGGCTGATGGCGGATCAAATATGCCCCGCTGACCGATGCCGGTGGTGAAAATGTGGGGGATCGGATCTCCAAGTTGAATTGGATCAATTGGCACATGCTAGACATGTGTAAATTATCAACGTCCCCAGTTGCAGAACCGCAACTTTACAGCGACATCACTGCTCCACGGCCTGAAACTCGACCAAAGGGCCAATTTTAGTCCCTTAACCGTTGCTGTTATTATATCTCATGTTATCGGACTCTCGGTGAGCCAATTGGGCTCCAGTAGACAACTTGCGACAGCTTCAAACTCGATATCATACCTAAACACCAAAATTACCCATCATGAGGCCCACACAAACGCTCCTCTCAAGAGGCTTCTTCGGTCGCAGTATGGATGAACTCAGACGGCGCACGCAAATAGGTAGACTCTGCCCAAGCTTCGTAATGTTCTGAAGCTAAATGTCGCAGCTGTGAGCTTCGAGGCCATCAAAGGCGCTACACAGCCCAAGCCTCTTTACGAGTTCAACACCCCTGATAGTGTCCGCGACTGCATCGTCATGACTGACAAGACCATCGGCGGCTTCTCAGAGAGCAACTTTGACTTCCACAAGTCCACCGACGCCAACAACGACCCCAAGATACCCTCCACCTATGCCCGTTTTCATGGCAACATCTCTACTCGCCTCCCCTCCGACCGCCCCAATATCCAACGAACTGGCTTTGCCGGCTTCCGGTCTCCGGATCAAAGGCCAACCGCCTTCGGCCGCTCCATGTGGGATATTGATCCGTACATCTACCTCGCCCTGCGTGTCAAATCAGATGGCCGCAGTTACTTTGTCAACTTACAAACCGAGAGTGTCGAACCATCAGATTTACATCAACATCGATTATTCCCTAAGCGCCCAGGGCAATGGGAAACTGTGCTCATAAAATGGAACGACTTCGTCAGGACGAATCACGGCTTTGTGGTGGAACCTCAGACTGAGATGCTTCGACAGAAGGTCTTGACCGTGGGTATTGGACTCACAGATCGTGTTGATGGTCCATTTGAGCTGTGTATCGAGAGAGCGTGGGCCACCAATGATCCCAGTGAGGTAGATGTGACAGAAGAACCCAAGGCTGAGATTGTGGCAGAGAGAGGTCAGTTGAGAAACAAGAAGGGCGAAAAAGTACGGTGGTAGACAAACAAACATTATTAGTGCCTTATGGGGCATACAGCATCATTGCATGTGTATTCGTAAAGTTTCATGTTCTTGGATAAGAATCCACTCTAGGACTGGTTGAAATATTACCCGTCTCTGTCTAAATAAATGGTATAATGAACTCCCGTATCTCGCCTCTAGCCATGCCATTGATTCGTATTTGCCATTACCAATGCCTACCCGTCAAGACTGAGTGATTCAGCAGTCTTCCGCAGTGACACGTACGCTGCAGCATAATCCGCAGCCAGAACCATATCCCCAGTCAGCTTCATGATCATCGCCTTCTTTGCCATCATTTGGCATTGCATGTTGATGTCTTCGACACTTGAGTAATGATCAAAAGACTTTTGCACCGCTGCGAGAGCTTTCGTCATGTATTCCGATCGTTTGGCTGACTTGGGTTCGCATTTACCAGCAAGTCCCATGTTGGCATCGGCGAGGTAGCTGTAGAGCTGGGCTGTCAGACTCTCAGTCTCACACTCCAGGGAACGGGGTATGATAGCCAGCAGAAGCTGAGAGGCTGCTTCAAACTCCTTCAAAGAGACCAGAATATTCGACACGCAACCGATTGCTTGCCAGAGGCAGGGTATCAGACGAGCTCCCCACGATATGCTCGCTGCCCGCATTGCTGTCGTGAACCCTCTCTGTGGCCGGCCACATTTATCAAGAAGAGAGGCTTTGAGGAGCAAGAGTTTGACCTTGAGTACCACATCCTTCTTCTCGTTCTCCAACTGTGACATCATGCTGTCGACTTTTGCAAAGGCTGCTTGAAGATCTCCACGACGAGTGAGATAGTCAATGTGGAGGGTGTCCACCAAGAACGCCATATCAGGTTCTAGGTCATCCTTCTTCGATTGGAGGATCTGAGATAGAAGCCGTTCAGCTCCTTCGAGATTGTTGTGATGTAAGTCTCTTTTCAGCTTGATGACACCTCGATACTTGTGCCAGTACTGACTGGGCTTCCAGGATCTCAGTGAATTATCCTCCAGGTTTTCCAGTTTAGTCATTGCATCGTCATATTGTCCCTTTGAAGCAAGTAGTAAAGCGAGTCTACAAGTCAACTTCAGTTCATCATCGAAGATGGCATTACGAGCGTGGCATTTCAGGAAGACCTCGCAGGTTGCTGACGATAGGGTCGAGAGCCCAAGCCTGTCCCATAGAGCTGATGTGAGTGAAAGGTATGACCCAAACATGTTGTTCATGTTCCTCTCTACGATGATGTGAGAGCTCCGCACAATCGACTCAAAAGCCGTAGCCACACTGTCGCCATTCAGTAGCCCAAGCTTTGCTTCGCTGAGGAGGACTGAGCTCCAAAGCGTGAACATGCCTGTCTCTCTAGCCTTAACACGGAGAAAGGCCAAGCTTTCTTTGCCAGTACCGAGCAGGCTACTCGATTCCAGATTCTGGACGAGATCGGGATGGGCACGACCGAAATGGAAGAGCCAGTTTAAGGCAAAGTTGAGGCAAGTCATGTCTCGGTTCTCTCGCGCTGTCGACACGGTTTCAAGCATGGCTGCTACAGCTTCTTTGTAACAACCAAAGTCGGCTTGCAAAACAGCCAAGTTCATCAACGCGTATTGGTAGAACAGGCGATCTCTATTCTGCATGGTGTAGTCAAAGTAACGGTGCAAATAGTCGAATGCAGTGGGATAGTCTCCAGCTCTCCATGCATCGAGAAATCTGCCCCGGTTAGCCGAAAGATTCATGGGTGTTAATGAGAGATAGCGTACTTGAGATAGTGTGTGAGACTGGGAATGAGATAGCTGTCGTTGAGTAGATCATGAAATTGATGGCGGATTTCGAGGGGTATCCTGTTTCCAAATTCTAACTGTGTCAGCACGCAAGATCATATGAGTTTGGAGAATGACTGACTCTGCATCTGCTCGATTTGAAACTCCAGGAGACTCTCGATATCATCTGTGCTCACAGGGAGCGATCCACTTTGGTCTCCTGTGAGCATATCACCGTACGCCACAGAGGCCAAGTCCATAACACTCTTGAGGTCCCAATCTTCCTGCTCGCCCACCAATAGAACATTGTCGAAACTCAGCCGTCCGAAGCCTGGGATCTTGCGCTTGAGATAAGGGGCTGTTGGTTGTCGATATCGCACAAATTGCTTCCATAGCTCTGTACAGTCGTGGAAGCGTAATCGCTGATACTCAAGTCGCGATCTGCGCACAAAAGCCCCAAAGGGAGAGTTCGCCGAGAGCTTTATGCCTTCTTCCTCTTCCACCGGTTGGCCCAACTCAGCCAGTCTCTTGCGTTCCTCCTTGGTTTTGGCCAGCAAGCCGGATAGGTTGTCGAAGAAGTTGTGCAGTGCATCCAATGAGTTGATATCCCATAGTTTGCCCAAGAACTGGTCCCATAACCTCCGTCCAGGCATGCCCATGAGAAAGGGATAGCTCCCAAGAAGCTTCTCAAACTCTTTGATGCTTATGACGAGGCTGACGGTTTTCTCTGCCTTGCTCCATCTTTCGGACTGATCTGCGGATGTTTTTGGAGAAGAGTGATCCATGAGATGAGAGGTGACAAAGGAGAGCACTGGAAGGATAGCATCACTTGGTACAGCTCCTTCAACGTAGAGCTCTATGAGAGCGAGAAGGCCAATCTTGGCCGGGTTGAGATAGCGAGCCATTGTGAGGCGGAACCAATCACACTGTTATAGAGAGTGATGGCAAATGATGAAGATGTAAACAATCATAGAGGAGTGAGAGGAGTTCAAGAGAGCGCCCTTCAAGTCGGCACCAAGACGCGCCTGTCGGATTGTTAACAGATTAGATCACTCCTGCTCAGATAAAATCTAGCTACCTTAGTGGTACTCTGACCTTCCCATCTGAGTCAGCAACTCCCATTCGATGAGACTTTCAATAGCTGCCTCTCGGTTGGCGCGTTTGGTTGTACGTAGAGTGTTTCGTTACTGGCGTTTGTTGTTTGGCCGGGACATCTTCGGAGTATCCTTGTCAAGTTGACTTTAAGTGGGATGACACAATCTCAATTGGTGGGCATGTATCGCGACCTCCAAAGCAGAAGAGTCGGAATACGCTGAATAAAAAGGATTATAATCATACTAGTCCAACACTGATACGTTATTTAGTCGATACTGCGTTCCGCTGGATTTAAGTTCTTGGCTTCAGTAGGTCTGCGGCCTGAGTCCAAAGAATGGGCTTAGATGATGTCAACAATAAGGTATCAGAACGTGCTAAGAAAAGAATAGAGTAAATTCGGTTTGAACTTGGGAGTGCACGACCTAATGTGAGTGGCTATTACGACAAGACTCGCAGGCGTTTTAGATGCGAATACTAGAAACTTGATGGCACATCCGTTTTCATGTCACTTAGCATACGTAGGAATGTTGGTTCAGATTTCAGCAATCAGTCAATTCGAGTCTAGGGAACATGTACAAGGTATCTCCAGAGGGAGTAGTCCATGAAGGAGTAGTCCAGCAATTGTCCAAGGCATGAGCTGTCAACAGATCATACTTAGGAAGCCTTGTCCTTGTTGTGGTAGTTGACCTCGTCGTTCCAGCTGTGCATAGTTAGTATGGTATTCACAAACGTCATGGAGCATGATAGCTCGGTGCTCAATGGCGTGAGAGCTGGCATCCGAGCTTCTTGAAGCTCCTTTGAAGCTATTTTCCGGAATGATGTCACAACTTACAAGAGAGTCTGTGAAATGTCAGTACAGTGCCATTGAACCAAAATACCCATTCCAAACTCACCTTGTCACCGTTGCCCCACTGGTAGTTCTTGGTGCGGATGTTCTGGTAAGGGTACTCGGTGCGCTCCTCCAGAGGAGGCATGTGGTTCCAGTGCTCCCAATGCTCGTTCCAGAGCCAGTAGGCGTTGGCACCGGCGGCGATGAGGCAGGGGGCGACACCACTTCGATCTTGTTAGCCATTGCTATCCCAACGCAACATCACGACCTCGTCAACTCCAGCTTCCGATGCTCCGGGTTCGAAGACAGATTCGTAATTCGCTCAAGGGTTCGGATTCGGACGTACTAGAGGGAGATCTTCTTCCACAGCTCTGTCCATCGTCAGCAACCACACCCAAAGCTTCCAATTGACCCAATTCTGCGTTGCCGGGTGTCGACTCACCAGTGGTACCGGCAGCGTGCTCCTTGATGTGCTGACGCTCCTTGATGAACTCGTTCTCGGCGGTGCTGGCAAATCGGCGCTGGAGGGGAGCGCGGAGCTGCGCAGTGGCGCGCGTGGCAGCGCGGGTGAATCGTACAGCGGACATTGTGGGCGACGACGTTGTTGTTCGCTTTGACGGTTGGTGAGTCTAAGGCAAGTTTGTGATCAGGTCATTCTTCGGTTAGAACCGCCAATGAAAGTTGCCTCAATTGTAAGGTACCAATTTCCCCCGGCCGATGACAGATCGCACGTGATCTCGTGCTGGGGGCGCGACGTCGAAGGCTCAACACCACGCGGTGGGGCTCTGCGTCATTGTAGGGATCGCGACCTTCTTGCTCTGAGTGTCTTGTTGTTAGACGGCAATTACTTGAACACAGCGATTCTCGCCGTTCTAATTTCTTCTCTTTGGGCTTATATACGACGATCTCCCCGATCTATCCCTCTATAGCTGCCAATTCGCTCGCCTCCCAAACTCATCGCGAAGTTCCTTCATCCTTCAGCTCATGGTTTCCACATCATCAGTACCGTGGGATGAGAGGTGAGACGCTCACGGGAATTGCTTCTTGTACTCTATGAGAATTTTCAACACCAAATTCTATAACTCACAAGTTGCAATCATGGCGTTTCGGATAACCACCTGGAACGGTGAGTTTAGCCGCCTTTCCTTTGGCTCTTCCACTAACACCATCTGCAGTCAATGGCATCCGGTTCGTGATTCACGGCGAAAAACCCTAAACTCATCCTAATGATCCACTTCACAGAAATCCTTTCGGCTATCAACCTTGGAGAGAAAAGAGAACCTTTCAAGTACGCTCTTTCATCTCACAACCTACACCTAACATCCTCAACTCACAACGGCGCAGGCTATGTTTGAGATTCTCGAAGCAGACATCGTGGTTATGCAAGAGACCAAGATCCAGCGAAAGGACCTTCAAGATGACATGGTTCTCGTCCCAGGTTGGGATGTCTTCTTCAGCTTACCGAAGCACAAGAAAGGTACGGCACTCACCCTCATTTGTTCGCCACAACGCCTGACAATCTTCAGGATATTCTGGCGTCGCTGTTTACACACGCAACTCAAAATGCGCGCCTATTCGAGCAGAAGAAGGCGTCACTGGCATCTTGACGGCTCCCAAGTCTACAACCAGATACCGCGACCTCCCTGAAGACCAGCAGATTGGCGGTTACCCCCGACCCGATCAACTTGAGGGCATCATCGACGAGGCGACTCTTGACTCTGAGGGCCGCTGTGTCATTCTTGAGTTTCCAGGTTTTGTGCTCTTTGGAGTTTACAGCCCTGCAACCCGAGATGAGACTCGTGATGACTTTCGCACTGGTTTCTTCCAAGCACTGGAAATGAGAATACGGAACTTGGTCGCCGCAGGCAAGCAGGTCATCCTTACCGGTGATTTGAACGTCGTCCGCTCCGAGCTTGACTCAACCAATGTTTCAGAGACACTACGCAAGGAAGGGATTGATCTCAGCGACTGGATGAACGCACCTGTGCGGCGCATCTTCAACCAACTCATATTTGAGGGAAGTGTGCTAGGCGAAAGAGATGAAGGCCGTGAAAAGCCTGTTCTCTGGGACCTCTGTCGTTGCTTTCACCCAGAGCGAGTGGGGATGAACACATGTTGGGATACCAAGCGGAACACACGACCTGCAAACAACGGCAGTCGGATCGACTACGTCTTGTGCAGCGATGGCATCAAGAGCTGGTTCAACTACACCAATATTCAGGAGGGATTGATGGGGTCTGACCATTGCCCAGTCTTTGCGACTTTGTCGGACAAAGTGACTGTGGGCGACAAAGAGTGTGCGTTGCTCGAGATGATGAACCCCCCGGGTATGTTCAACGGGGACGAGCGTCTTCGAGACTGGACCCCAAAGGATCATCTTCCTTTGTCTGCGAAGCTGATACCAGAATTTGACCGCCGGCAGAGCATCCGCGACATGTTCACAAAGAAAGCCGCCCCTCCACGAGAGTCGACGAGGACAGGCACACCTGCAGAACCCTTGAAGAACGGAAATAGTAGCGCCTCGGGGTCACTCGACAAGGCAGAGGAAGCTTCAGGGTCACCGACCAACGCCTCCTCCACACCGAGGCTGGGCGAGACGACCAACTCAACCAAGCTTTCAGCATCCCAGCCTAGCTCCAAAAGACCTGGAACGGCCGCTGACACGGCCAGTCGACCATTCAAGAAGGCCAAGTCTTTTACAGGCGCCAACGACACCAAGAGCAAGGCGGCGCAGGGCCAACGAACATTACAGGGATTCTTCAAGCCAAAAGCTCCCGCGGCTCAAGATGGCAAGGCAGAGCTAGTAGCGGCAAGTTCGACGCCATCTACAACAAAGAAACCTGCAGTATCAGGGAAAGCGCCAGCAAGCGCGCAGAGACTATCGAATACCCCGCAGGCTACACTTACAGAAAAGTCATCACCAACAGTCCCTCTACGCGGCAAGGATCCCGAATCCTCGGACAGGGTGTTTGACCCGATCGAGGCAAAGGAGTCGTGGTCCAAGCTGTTGGGTAAGAGGGTTGCACCAAGATGTGAACACGACGAACCCTGCATCAGCTTCACCACCAAGAAGCCCGGAGTCAACTGTGGTACGTTATACAGCGGCAGCTGATCCAAAGTGCATGCGGTGGCGTTGCTGTTACACAACGCCGCGGCTGCAACGTCGTTTGCCGATGCAAAGTCAAACCCAGAAGCTAATTTTGATGACACTACAGGTCGAATGTTCTACATCTGTCCGCGGCCGCTAGGACCATCAGGGGAGAAGGAGAGAAACTCGGAGTGGCGCTGCAGTACATTCATATGGAGCAGTGATTGGACTGGCTCATGATGGGAGTTCGGGGAACTGGGAGTGCAGGAGTCTGATTGGGATTTTTTTACATACGCTACGTTGAGAGCTGTACAGTAGGGAACTTATCTGTGTTACGATCAATAGTACCAAGTTGCCATGTCACTAACAACATCGTAATCACAATAAACCCAAGTCTTTCGTCTCTCTTATATTTTCTGTCCACCACAGAACAACGTGATACGTTGTCAATGTGCTAGTTATCTATCCATTATGCTTCCTGTCTTCAGAGAAGAGACATGTCCTCAACCTAGTGCAATAAGAAACAAAGCGACTGGGTTGCGCCGCTTGCAATCCATGGGTATCGTCAAATCCACAAATACATCGCTTCCATCATCTGTGTCCCAACCCCCAGGCGACCGAGATTGGGTAAACGACAAGCAGTTTTTCCAGCCTTCCTATATCAAACTAAATTAGTGACTGCTGTTGAGCTTCATATTCTTCGACTTACGTTTGTCGTCCGAGGATCATGCTCAAAATCATGAAGAGGGCCAGTGCTCATCGAAATGAAGAAGTTCCGATAGGAGCTTCTTAGGCGGTAATCTGCTGTGCGACAGTAGTGGTCGCTGTACTGCTGTCAGAAGAAGCATTGTTGCGACGGCGCCGCTCAGAAGGACGACGAGGGCGGTACTGGTAGTCGGGGTACTGTCGGCGATGTTCGGCCTTTTTCTGATCCGCCATCTGCTTGTAGAGTGCGCGAACCTCACGGGTCTCGGAGTTCCAGAGGCGGCCAAGGACTTGGGCTGAACCGATATCAGTGATGTCTTGTGAATGGGCATGAACTACTTACAGATTTCGTTGTTGGTGATATCGGGGCGTTGAGCCTTGATCGAATGGTGACGCTCCTTACGGTAAAGGATGTAGGCATTGGGAGGTCGTGGGATCTTGGCAGGGAAAGCAGGTTTCTCAGGACGGTGAATGAAAATGACTTCAGGAGCACCGGGAATGTTGACCAACATTCCACCCTTAGCAAAGAAGTCACAAGGAGCTCCGAGGTAGTAGCAGTTGTTCTGAGTGTCGCGAGCATAGAGAACGGGCATGCCAAGTTGAACCCTGTTTGAGAGTCGTCAGTAAATTCAGATGAGTAGTTCTGTGACAAATAAACTTACATGTAGAGATTAGCAAACCCGGCTTTGGCACCGACATCCAACTCGTTATAGAGAGAAGGGAGGATTTTAAGGAGCTTGCTCGACTTGCTGTCTGTATGAATGCACTGGTAGATTCTGTCGATATGCTCCAGTGTCCATTTGCTGGTGAAGACGATGGGGCTGGAAGCGCCGGGTGGCATCAAGACGAAGTTGGCCATGATCGTTGTTGCTGAGGTTCAAGCTGATCCTATTGGCGTTGGAAGCGATGAGAGAAATCTTCTTAGAGTTGCTTCAGGAACTTGAAATGCAATTCAGAATGTTTGGTGTTGTGAGGAGGAGGGAAAAGAAAAGAAGAGAAGAAGTCATGCCGCGCATTTGTAGCAGCGCTCTGCAAACGCCGCTTCGCAACATTAGTCTGAACGTCTTATTGTTTCTCTATTGACGCAAGAGAGTGGGGCATTCCAGAGGTTGGTGGGGCTCCGTGTACGTATCTTTTTCAGATTCCCTGAGAGACACCTGCCACGCACTGTTCTTTGTCTGAATCACTGGGCGTGTGCTTTCGCTTTGCAATGGAGCCCAACATTGCGCGAAGCCACAGGGGGCCCGGCTATGGGCTAGTGATACTTGGCATGCCAGGGGACAGGTGATCTGGACTACTCTCCTGGGCCTCGTATGCTTTTAATGGAGGATGAGGAGGATTCATTGAAATGATGAGTTGATTTCTTAAGTTAGCTATAGAATTGTCAAAAGTCGCTTTTTAAGAGATGAGAGAAGATATTCATACTCTGATAGTTCATTGGTAACATATAATCGGTGTCCTATTTGAAAAGTTCTATCCCAGACTTTTTCTAGCTGGAATTTTTCCCTTAAGATATATTCAGGTGTAATTGCAATTTATTAGATCAGATGCTGAGAACTACTTTGATATTGCTACGACATGCACCACTAAGTCTATCCCTGTGTCTTGCTTGACGACAGTCCTAAAATCAACTTAAGTAAATGATGACAGCTGGTAGATTCCAGTCCTGCTTCACCAGTACTGACTCTGGTGTCTAATAAACGATATGGTATAACCTAAGATGCGATGTTACGATCAAAAGGCAACTCTCTTTGAAATATGAGACACAACCTCTGAGGCCATTATGGGTTTTTGCTGCAAACTTGAACTTGCTCTGAGACTCTGCTTATCAGAATCAGTAGCCTCACTCCAAGATTCAGTATACTTAATGCATTAAATCTTTTATTTTTTAACTTTAAATACAGAAATCCTAAGATATATATAATATATATTACAATAGAGAATTTAGGATAAATTAATTTTTCTATATTATTATATTTAATCAGTTAATGTTTTTATTATTTGTTATTTTATAAACTAAATTGAAAAACTAATAATATTATACTTAGATAGACAGATGTTGATTTAGAGATCTCTTGATGTTGTCCAAAATCTTTCTTATATTCCAGACGATTAGAGTGACAGTGGTCGGCAGTGTTGATCTGTTACTGGCAGCGCCAAGCCCTGGCGGCGGAACGTAAACGCCACCTGTAGTTCCATGCTCTGGCTGTTTGATGGCGTTGTTTATGGGTGCGAATTTCCAGAACCCCCACCACATATCATTCCCATCGCTTTCACCGGCCCTCTCTCCCTCTTCACCTACCCACAAAATATTAATCTCCCAAACCAGACCTTCTGGGCTTTGGGCTTCGTTGCAGCTATATCAACATTCTACTTTTCAACATTCCCCGTTCTTCACTTGCTGTAAGCATGGAGTCTCATACTCTGAACAGTCCGCCCATGCCAGTTCGAGCCACAATGCAAGACATCCAAGCTCTCTTGAATGGGGAATCTCTCAATCATCTGGCGCCTGTTCCCGGGGGTCGATGGCAGATGCTGTCTCGCGTTGATAACATAATCCTCATCGCGTATGTTTTGGAAGACGGGACCCAGGTTATGACCACCACAGTCAATGTAGCATTTGATGCTCAGACTGCTGCGGGCCTTTGTTGGCAGCACATGTACAACTTCCCGGCAGGTAAGCGCTTGGTTTCTCTTACTGAACTCCGAATTTGAGACTGAGACAAAATTTCAGCAGCCTACAACCCAGGCGTGATTTGGGAAGATGAGAGTTCACAGGCGCAACCTGCTATCATCTCAAATGCGCAGATGGGAACCTCTGCTCCCATGAACCAGCCGCCAAACAACACTTGGACAGCAGGTCCCATAGACGCCCAAGCTGGTGGCGCGCCAGTCTTAGCCAATCCTCAGCTCCCTGCACCATATCAACCCATCATCAGCAACGTCCAGGGCCAACAGCAGCCTCACAATCAAGCCCAGACACTTGCCGCACCAGACTCTGGAGGGATGGACCCGTTTCAGCATACGCAGCCAGTCGACATGTCTGGGGATCCCTCAGGAGATCTTTCTGGTAAGTTTGTCCATTCTTCTCGTAATATATCCCATAGCTTACAGTGCAGTAGCGTTCCAGGATGGCGGCGGCACGGTATTTGATGCTGGGCAATTTGTCGGCCAGAACGGACAAATCCAGAACATCCATCAATGGCAACCTTTCCCATAGAGACTACGATCGCTATCCTAGGACTTTGCAAGAGGGCAACCTTGGTTCTTGGAACATATTTGTGCTCACTTAAAGGTTTGCTCCTCCGCGAGCTGTAACTTGAAGTTCTAACATGACACAGCAAGCGACGGGACAACCTTCACAGTTTCCACAATGGTGTCTTGTCACCAAGAACATCAAAGCTTCTTCAATTGTAGCGGATAATGGGACTAGGAAATGATTAAGGGTATAAAAAGATCAGCTCCCATTTAGATGGTGTTTCGTCACAGCAGCAGTGTTAGTATTCCCTGTTCAGACACTCCAATTATTATTGACAAATAAACAGAAGTTCTGATGGCTCTTGATCTTTGGTTACCATCACGAATCCAGCATAAGGTGCAACTAGGCAGTTTCGGGATGGAAATGGGATGATTTGAAATGATACCTGATCGGCGAGAATGATTCGTAAGACTGAGGTTACAGTTGGGGGAATTCTTTACCAGGGACTGCATAGCAAAGTCAATACACACAGTTACTAGTCTTGTTCCCTACATGCTACAGAGTAGTGAGGTCGGAATTATGTTTAGCACGGCCCACAGTTGCCCAGAACGTACGTCGAGGGACCAGGGTCTACAGACTGTGTGATCTCACACTGTAATTTAAACCCTGTGTCCTTTAACCGTGACACCCCCATGCTATACCCGCTTCGAGCTGTAGGGCTGATGGACGACTTACAAGGAAGAGAAGGGAAGGGAGAATGGCAGATCCGTCTGGTTTGGTGCAGGAATTTGGCTCTTGTTTCCAATTGAATAATGAATAATGCCCTGATACCAAGCATAATTACTTCAAAATCAAGGAGCCTCAATCCCTGTGACGGCAATTGTAGAGATAGATCACTTCAACTTTGGGTTTGATGTGCAACAGTGACCATGGTGTGTTGGGGTAATTTTGTCATGGGAGCTCTTGATGGGTCCTTCAGCCCGTAGTTGAACGCCAAGATCGCTCCAACCTGATGAAGCTAGCGTAACCAATGTTTCGTTTGAAGGTTAATCTCAGGTCAACTCAAAGTCTCAAACGACAGACTGCGTTGTAGATATGTATGTCGGTGGCCTCGAATGTTACGTTTAGATGAATGCGTTGATACTCAGGGCGATGGTTTAAATCACAAACCCTGGGAATTGGCATCAAAGCTCAGCACTGAATGTTGTGCTCTGCTTGTGAGGGTCGAAGTAAGAACTGGAATTGAAAAGTAATCGGATGTGCCGCCCTGGTCTGGTTTTTCTGGCTGACAGACAGACTCTTGGCGATCAGCGATCGTGGGGACCAAGGACCGGGCTAAGATCACCAGCTATCAGGACTAAGACTGTCCACTCTGCCACTCTAGGTTTTGTTTTAGGTCAGTAGCGGCAGTAAAGCACAGGGTACAGATAGCTCTGTTTCGAGGAATGCTTCATTGAGTATATGTACTGTAAGGGGCAATTGCTATGATTTGGTGGCGTAGCCAGTGCAGAATTGCTTTTGGAAGCAAGGTGCCCTTGTAATCAACCTTGCTCCTTCAAATGCAATTGATCATCTGATGATGTCTGTTGGTTACAGACGAATTGACAGGGGCAGCGTTACCGTCAGTGCTCTAGGAGAGGAAACAAAACTTAGAGGACCTTTATCCTGAATGACGAAAAGACTTGGAGTAGCTTTACATGAGTCTGGAATACATTTTGCTGAGTTCGTTTTGACATCCCATATCAAAGTATGGTGTTTTCTTGCTCCCAAGGATGTTTCAGCTATCAAGGACCCAGCTCCTCCGTACAGTATCCGATCGACAGCTTCCGACAGTTTCACATACACTCGACGGGCTCAGACATGACCAGGATACAACTGTTTGCGTAACATCGTTGATGCAGTTTGCACAAGGCATGTGCATACCTACCACTGCGTCTCGCCAGTGAGTGAGTGAGGCGACTCTCACTCAGCGCTGTCTGTCTGAGCCTAGACAATCGCTTCACCGTCCGACTCCCCGCACTCAGCTCCCGCAGCACAAGAAACGCAAAATCTCAACACATGTCTTACAGATCCAGGAATTCGGAAAGTGAACATATTTCGCTAAGCTACGCCTGTTTCTAACTAGTAACACAAGAAACACTATCCGCATCGCCGGCCCAACAGACAAGGCAGGATGAGACAAGACACTAAGGTGGACTAAACTAAAACATGGTTCCATCGACAGGGACCACGACTGTCGTTCTTCAGGAAATCCTCCGGCACTGTACGGACCGGTGACGGTTACGGGTAGTCCGTCTATATCTCGCGTCTTTTCTCGCGTCGCGAAGTGAAATGTAAGAAATGGGAGTCTAATCGTCCAAGCTCAAATGCCCAGACTTTCTACTCCTCCGCGTGCCATACGAAAATCGACCAAGGCTACGCAAGTGCAAGCCATCCCCATCAACTCTAATACCTTACTATCCAAAGGGGGGGGCTCTGGGCTTGGCGTGTGTGTGCCTCCTTTGGTTGTGCAGTCTCACTCCTGAGCCATCATTGGTCGGGTGTCGATAATTGAGGCTGAAGCCGCGAATGCCTTCAGCAGGCCCAAATCTGCGCCCTTACTCTTCTTGGTATGAGATCTTCCGCATCTCGCCCAAACGATGTCGAGCCGACGCCAAGGCATTCTCCAATTGGAGGATCTCGACCTGTTGATTGTTGGTGGCTTGTCAGTCCATCATCTTACACGAGGGGGCTAAAATAAACTTTGCCGGATATAGTAACCGTTACGAACGCACTGGCCCGGGAATGAACTGGACCTGTGAGGGGTATCGATGTGTCATGGTAGTTGTGATGTGATGTGTGATGTGTGATGCCACCACGACAGGGGGACATGAGAAGGAGACGGCCAAGGGAAAGGGTTGCCAAACACATGACGGGGGAGGCTGCTAAACTTACTTGCTGTTCCATCTCTCGCACCTTGAACTCGTGCGCTCCAAGCTTCGAGTAGTCCACCTGGTCCTCCTCTTGGCTACGCTCCTTGATCAAGCTCTGCACCTGGCGCACCAGTGCTCGACATGCCGCACCCACCGCCTTACTGGCCTGCTCCAGCTTTTCTTGGCTCTTGGACATGAACCCTGCCTTAACTCTGCTGGCAGCCACGAGCTGGGCAGTCGACGCCGCCACATCGTTCGAGGCCACGATGAGCTGTTCTGGACTGTTGCGCCCAGAGATGACTCCATCTGCTGTCTCGATCAGGGTGTTAGTCGACGACGCCACAGCCTTGGCGGCAGAGATCAGTCCCTCAGTCCATCGGTTGTTCTTCTTGTAGAACGCTGTTCGTGACGTCGACCCACGGCCTGCCTGTACGATCTCCTGCTGTGTCACTGTCGCCGCCTGAATCAGTTGCGTAATGGCGTTGGTGATCGCCGTCGCCGCATCCAGGATCGAGTCGTTCACCTTGAGCTCATAGGTTGAGTAGCCATCACGAGGCTTGTTCTTGAGCTTGGCCAGTCGTGCTGCTGCTGCCGCAATTGCATCTGCAGCTTTGCTGAGCTCCTGGTCGACGAGGTCACCCAGGTCTCCCTTCTTATTGGCGAGCTTGCCAAAGCCAGGAGCAAACGACTCAACAAGCTTGTTGAGCTTCTGCAAGTTCATCTGGACGTCGTTGTTGCTGTTGATGACCACGTCTGTCTTCTGCAAGGGATCCATGCCCTCAAGTCGGAAGCTCTGGAGACCCCGGAGGAACTGTACAGCTGAGATAGCGGGCTGGCGGGTTCCGTTCATGAGAGAATCGGTCTTCTTATCATCTGTAGCTAGACGGGTAAGACCCTTGGTGTTGCTGCAGACATCGGCAATGGCACCAGAGAAGACGTTGATGGCCTTGATAAGGTCGGCATGTGTCGCATTTGGTCCATCTGCGATGAAGTTGTTGAACGATGTAGCAAATTCCATAGCACTAGCTGAGGCCTTCTCGATCTGTGACAGTACATAAGAGGGAGACGCATTCTGGTTACCAGCCTGCATGCTGGAATCCAGCTCGTAGAGAGCATCATCCACACGCGCAACACCAGCCTGGAGAACAGAGTCGATAATGTCGTTGATCTTGTCAAGGTTGGACATGATGAGGGCATCGATCTGGCCATCCAAGGCATGGTCGGTGTCACCCTGGTTCATCTTGAGCTCGTTGAGCTCGATGAGGGTCTGGTCCATACCCGCCTTGTACACCTCAAGCTCCTCCTCCTTGTCACGAAGGAGCTGTTCGAGGTCAGAGCTGCCGTCGCGGAGGTTCATCTGAGCATCCTCCAGCTGTCGTGTCTTGTTGCGCAGTGCCTCCTCGAGATCCGCCATTTCACGGTTGTACTTGGCAAGCATTGTCGAAAGCTCGTTGCCCTTGCTACGCTCGAGGTTATCGGCCTTGTCTTGGGCCAGGCGAAGTTCGCGCTTGAGTTTCTCAACCTCGTCCTTGCCGCTGCCGGTCGCGCGGTCCTTGTCGTGAAGGGCGCGGTCACGCTCACGGATCATGTCGGCCAACTCGAGGTTCTTGGTCTTGATCTCACGCTCGAGCTTCTCACGTCGATCGATAGCCTCCTGGGCGCTCGCCGCCTTGAGTTGAACGGCCTTGAACTTCTGAAGCAGATCGAGATGCTCGTGTCGCAGCTGAGAGTAGAGCTTGGCCAGTGCCTCATATTTCGTCCTCCATGTGTTGACCTGCTCCTGAAGCGCTCGAATCTGGTCATCCTTGCTGTTCATTTGCTGGCCGAGACTATTCTGAATGTGCGACAGCTCACCCTCGAGAGCCTTGACTCGCTGGTCGTATTGTTGGAGCATCAGTTGATCTCGCTCATACTGAGCGCGCGCATTCAGGTTTTCACGCTCCAGCTCGGCCAGTCGTCCCTGAGTTTGCCATTGCGCTTGTTGCGCCATGAGCGCCTCTTGCTCTCGCTGTTGCTGCTCCATCAGTTGCTGCTGCTGCTGCTCAAATTCACGCTGAGCCTGAAGCTGTGCCTGCTGCTGGGCCATGAGAGCTTGTTGTTGCTGCTGCTCAAGGATGCGCTGCTGCTCTTCGTACTCTCGGTTCTGACGATCCAACTCGCTCTTCCAGAATTCATTCATCTCATCAGGGGCGTCATTCTTGGGCTCAGGCGGAGGAGATGGCTTTCGTTCAATCTCTTGCTTTGGTCGCGCGGGTAGCGCAGGTGCATCGTCATCTTCCGCCAAGAGGTTGGGAGGATCTTGAGGAAGCTTGGGGATGGTGATGAGACTGGTAAGGTACCGCAGGTTTGAGCATTCGTAGTAGAACTTAACTAGGCGATAATGCTGCGCATTGTAACGTTCACGAAGGGGTTCAAGGGCCTCATCATCTCCGGTGGCTTTGTTGAAGTTAGCCCTAAGGATCCTAAAGAGGGGGTGGGGGATGAATCACTGACTTGAATGCATTGCGCGCAGCATGCTGGTGATGAACTTGTAAATTCCGTAGCTCTCCTGAACGAGGGGCACGAGGGCGGCAATTCGGCACTCGTTGTTTCCAACGTTTCGGAAGTGTGAGAAGATCAGCTTTTGGAACTGCTCGATCTTGTCTTGCAGCACCATCAGATCGCTGATGGTCTCGTAGCCTTCGTTGGGGTCGTTTATGGCCTTCAAGCTCAGGTATTCCTCATACTCGAATGTTCCGTTGAACTCGGGGTGCTGGTGGTGGAAGGAGAGCTTTGCAAGTAGATAATAAACGTATTCGCGGATCAGAGGGGCATAACCGCGCATGCCTTCTCCTCCTCCGCCCATTCCGCGGTTCAGACTATCGATCCATGCGCGGTTTGCCATTGCCTCCTTGAGAGCACTGGGGTGGCCTTCTTGGAGCACCTTGTGGATCGTGATCAGGGCCTTGAATGTCTGGACTTCGTCGGCTAGGATAGGTTGGCTGTTGATGGTCGATCAGCGTGAGTTGTCATGATGAGGACGTATGAGACGTACACCTTGATGCCGGACCAGAAGGCGGCGGAGGACCGGTGGTCCCATGTATAGACGATACATGCTCGGACATGCTTTCGTTTTGGAGAGATCTCCTCGACGTTCGTAGCCTTCTTGATGTTAATAGCGAGCTCTTGGTCGGTTCTGCGCACGATGATGGGGTTAGCTTGGCAGTCATGAAAGGTGACGGTGTCGCTGACTTGGTATGCTCGGTGCCGCGCACAGCAGCAGCCATGTTTGCAATTGGTGGCAAGCAAGCTCCGCGACGCTATTATTATATAATGGGTAAAGATGTTTGCGCAAGAAAAGTTGCTCAGGTCTTTGGCGATGCTATAGTAGCCCCTGGAAATCACGAGACAATTTCCCAGTCAAGCCGACGCCGCGCAAGCTTAGGAGATTAGGCAGAGAGTAAACCGTAGGAAACGAAAGGATGGTTAGAGAGATCAAGGGACTGAGGTTGGTGAGGATGCGACTGTAGATCGAGTATTCGCGGTCGTCGTCAGCCTTGACAAATCTTGGGCGACTCTTGGGCGTGGCTCGTCTCTGCGATTCGACGGATGTCGTAGTAGCTTCAGTGGCTGGGCCGCAAGAGCCAAGAGAGGAGCGTCATACGGGGTACGTATCGTCCGTTGTGTGGGGCACGGCTGTTGAAGATTCAGTGAGTGAGCTTCCTTGAACTGGTGGCCAAATTAGGTATCCAACTTAGATGAGCACTTTGAAAGGCTCAAGACACGATTTTGTGGCATCAACTGACAATGAAAGCTTGATTGATGTATATCCCCGTTTTGCATTGTTTTATTCCATGTAGATGTGTATCTTGAGAGCTTGGCTGGAGAAATATTGTATGTGAATGTCTAAGAAGCCTGCAAATTTTAAAGTTAACTTTTGATGATACCTCGTACCTAGGTAGTTTAGACTATTCATGAGCATATCATCTAAAGTTTACTAAATTTTACCATAAATACTCCTTATTTTTGAATATTTCATGATTTTCATATAATTGGAGAAAACATCATTCAGCTCTGATCATTCACATAAGTGGTCATGCTTCAGCGACGCCCCCACTTGTAATTATTTCAAGATCCATCTCCCACACTTCTTGGGACATACCAGCTTGGAGTTTCATGGAACACTTGCAGCTCACAAGGTCTACTCTATTCATGTAGATCTCTGAAAAGGTTACCTATTACATTATAATACTCGGTATACAAAATAAATCTTTCTCAGTAATCAAACAACAACGCATATCGGCTTCTTCAGTAGCCTACCATGTGTACCTATACTGCATCCTCACGACAGGTTTATTCTGAACTTTCGATATGGAAATAAACACAACCGAGAAGAAATTTACTTCTGATGGCCTCATTGACAGAAGTCTCGACTGTTATTTCGACGCAAAGCTTGAAGAGAAATGTCGAGCGAAGTTATTTGCCCTACGAGTTAGGCTGGACATTTGAAAAATATGACAATGATATTCCCAATAGATCACGTAGAGGTACAGGGTAAGCGAATTGCAAAAATTGAATGGATGCTCAAAAACGGCAGGTTTGAATCATATTGAACGTCTCCAATATCACAAACTGCAATCACTACAAGTACAGTGTGACAAGGACTCGAATTACAAGGTGACCTAACCTGATGAACAATGATATGACCGCTGTCAATCCAGTGAAACTGTACTTGGCGTCCACTGCGCAGCTCAATAGTTTAAAAACGACTTTGGTTAATCACATGGAATGAATGAGGGAGAAACGCCAGTTCATTCATACGTCAAGCAGACGCCATGCCCAATATATGGACCAGGCACATTTCACTGAAGGTATCTTCAAATACAGGCAGCGGCATGCTTCAAACGATGTCTTTTTTTCGGTCTCATTGCCTATGGACATCAAAATGCAAGCCCTTGCCATGCAGAGTTTCCCATCCGGACGCAATACCCCAGGTAAATAGAAGCCAGCACCACCAACCCCGCAATATCTTTTCTTTTAGATCGTAGTCTCGTAGGGAAGAGGAGTGACGGTCTGAGGAGGGTTGTCGGCGAGCGACAGTGTGTGAGCCTCACGGGGTCCAGCGGGCTGACGCTTGACCTGGACGACGGTACCGTTGGCCTTGGCCTCCTTCTTGGCCTCGGCGTTGGCCTTGACTCGCTTGAGGAAGTCCTCACGAGATCGGGACTGCTGGATGTGCTCGATTCGGACGTTGATTCGCTTCTCGATGTATCGGTGCTTCACCTGCTTGTAGATGATGACACCGACAGCAGACTTGGTGACGTTGTAGATGACACCAGTCTTGCCGTGGTACACCTTGAAGGGCATACTGTGACCATTGTTAGCCCTCCTGTTCCAATGCCCACAGGAATTCCTCCAAAAAGCGTCCAAGTCTCGCAATTTCGCGTGTATTGTCGCATGATGGTAAAGGGAGCTCTGCTTACCCCTTCTGGACGGCACCGTTCGCCTTGATGTCGACGATATCACCAACGCGGTACTGTCGGAGATAGGTGTTCAGGGCAATCATACCCTTCTTGCGGAAGTCCCGGCTGAAGGCATACTAAAAATTTCACATCGTCAGTCTCATGCCGACGTCGTCGAATTTTCATTCTCGCAGGAATCGGTGGTTGAACATACGCGGGTGCCCGCTCTCTTTCCGTAGGAGTGACCCATCTCGAATGTGATATGCCGGTACCGGTCGGGTTGGGGTTAGTAGTCGTGGTTGGCGAAAGAGATGGTGAAGTCCTTCGCTTTGGTGTTGTGGATTTCTCGTCTCGAAGGCGGCCTTGTGGGAGCGGGTCCTCTGATTTTCCGAAAGTTTTCCAGGTAGGGCAAGGGCGATTGTGGGTTGCACCTTCCAAAGTGGAAAAAAATCTTAGGGTTCGAAACTAGGCACGTGACGAGATCGAGCTCCACCAAATTTCTGTCCGCACATTTTGCTACGATTCGTGTCTTGCGAGAAAGTTCAACTCCCGCAGAACACCCAAGGAGCAAGTCAAGTGAGTATATCACCGCCGCCACGAGTGCATCGCCAGAGGATATCAATTAACAAAGTCTTCAGGATGCCTCCCCGCGCCCACTCCAAGACCTCTCGTGTCCCCCGCCGACCCTTCGAGTCTGCCCGACTGTCAGTATCACCGGCCACTGAACATGAGCTTGTCTCTGTTTAAGTCGTATGTGAATGAAGACTGACCGAATAACAATAGTGACTCCGAGTTGAAGCTCGTTGGCGAGTATGGCCTGCGCAACAAGCGTGAGGTCTGGCGAGTCGGTCTGACTCTGTCCAAGATCCGTCGTGCTGCCCGGTATGTGAACCTTTGCACTTTTTGTGTGCGCTGATGAGGAAGAGTTTTCTAACCAATTGCACAGTCAGCTTCTTACCCTCGACGAGAAGGACCCCAAGCGTCTCTTCGAAGGCAATGCCCTCATTCGACGTCTTGTCCGTGTCGGTGTCCTTGACGAGTCCCGCATGAAGCTCGATTACGTCCTGGCTCTTAAGATCGAGGATTTCCTTGAGCGCCGTCTTCAGACCTGTGTCTGGAAGCTCGGTCTTGCCAAGTCTATCCACCACGCCCGTGTTCTGATCCGCCAGCGTCACATCCGAGTCGGAAAGCAGATCGTCAACGTTCCCTCTTTCATCGTCCGTCTCGACTCCCAGAAGCACATCGACTTCGCTCTTACCTCGCCTTTCGGTGGTGGCCGTCCCGGCCGTGTCCGCAGAAAGAAGGCCGCTGCCGCTGCCGGCGGTGAGGGTGGTGAGGACGAGGAAGACGAGGAGTAAATGCAACCAAAAATGCAAAAACGATTCCCCCTGTCTAGGGCACTTGGTGATGGAATACCACTCATGGGAAGGGGATTCTCTTCATAGCTTGCGGCGTTGGCCAGAGGATAAAAATGGAATGATTTCACCGGATAACGACAAACAAAAATTTCCCGGTGTCTCTCCACCTGTGTACATGAATCTCATGAAACATGAATCCAATCACGACATCCACCCATAATCTTCATTTGCCGTGAATATTTCAATGTCAATGTAGCTATCTCCATATATACGATGCCCATGGTATGTAATAGTGTTGTAATTATCTGTAGTAAACTAGTAATGCATCGCTATAATAAAAGTTCATCCTTGCCCAGCAGCTTTGCCATTGGGTCGTTCGTTACCGTCCGTTTCCTCCTATACTCATCCATTTCCTCTTCCGTCACACCGTTCATCATTTCTTCCCTCGTCCGCTTGCGCGGCTGCTCTTCCTCTTTGTTCTTCTCCGCCTCCTCCTTTGAAGGCTCTTCTGTCTCCTCTTCATCGTCATTTACCAGGTTGGCTCCGGTTCGTTGACGCTCAGCCGCCTCCCATGCCAATTTTCCATCATCACCAGTACAGTAACTGTTTTTGATGAACGAGTGACAGCAAGCGTAACCCCATTTGAAGTTGGACCACCAGCTTCCCCATACTGAAGTATGGTTGTTGATAAGAACATCCTCAGCGTACTTGGATTTGGCCGCCTTCTTGGGCGCACCCTTGATCAAACCAGCCTCGTCGTACTCAACAAACGTCTCAGATTCGGTGATAGCCATGCTGCGCAAAGCAGCCGGCATAGCAGTCTGATTTCCGCCGTACTTCTCGAGCAGTAGCTTCTCTCGTTCCGCACGTTTTGCCTCTGCCTCCTCCAGCTCCTTCTTCCGATAAAACTCTCCTGCTGTGGGGTTTGCTTGTAGATGCTGGCTCGTGTTACCAGACTTTTCTTGGGCCTCCCAGGCGTATCGCTGAGCATTCTCAAACGCGCCAGCATCGCCTGAGGATCGCATGAAACCCTCTTCCGCGAATGCATCTGCTGCCTTGTCTGCCGTTGCACCTGCATCGACCAGTGATCGTGTTTTCGGATCGTACTTGGCAGATTCTAGATCGAGGTTCAAGAGATATTTGGCTGTGTCCTCTCGTATTCGCAGTTGTCGGGTTGCTGTGCTCTGATGTTTGCTCATATCGTTCTCTTCCGCATACTTGTCGCCTTCTTCTGTCTCTTCATCGGCATTTCCGTCCTTGGTGGCCTGCTTGCGTAGCTCCTCCATCTGGTTGAACTCATCGACCACACTGCGATACTCCTTCGCATCGTACCCATTCCAGCGGTCGCGCTTTGCGTCCCATCCCATATTGACATCTTGAATCACCTCATCGGCTTGAATGTCTCTGCCTGTCCATTTTGCGCCCTTGGCTCGTGGCCGACTCAGGCAGTCTTTCTTCTTGTGTGTCATGGCGCCACAGTTTTCGCAAGCACCTTTGCGATACTTGGTGGCCGCTGGGCCGGCCTTTCTACCTCGATCATACCATTGTGACTTGTCGTTCTTCTCTTCGCGGCGCTGATGCTGGAGGTAGTCATTCTCATCGCCCTCTTCGCCGGCATAGAACGGGCGTTTACTGATGAAGGATGGAATGTAGATATTCTCTTCCTTCAAAGCGGCACCAGCGCCCCCAGGGCCGGTACTTGGGGGCGGTGGTTTTGCGGGTGCAGTAGGCATGGCGATTAATGTGCAGCTCTGCCGTCTATTGAAGCGTGCGACTTTCACACGGCGAGATAAAAAATCAGAGTCAAATGTTCAGAAGTCAAAACGGGTGATGCATCCGTCGCACATCACTGAGCTTAGAGTGGAAAGTTGTTTAGATAAGCATTCTTATCGGCACGTGATCGCGCGCGTCTGTGAGAGGCTGGTGTCCAGGCAAAACGCGTCTCATAAGCAGTCGAAGTTACACAAAGACCTTCAGAATGAATTGAGCTTATTGAGAACAGTTCTTTGAGCAACGCTTAGCTCATTTGTTCTTAATAAACAGTAATAAGCCCCTGATGGATCCAAACTTCAGAGAATATGGACTTGTTCCGGGTCAGACTAAACTGTATCGATCACTATCAAGCGACCCCCTCGCGATATGACCCCCAGCTTCGCAACGACATCCGTCCCTCTCAGATACCCAAGGGACCCAGAGTTCCTGTGGTTCGCGTGTTTGGATCTACTGAAACGGGACAAAAAGTATGCGCCCATATTCACGGCGCATTCCCGTACTTGTACGTGGAATATGAAGGAGGCTTAAGTCCTGATGAAGGTTCGTTGTGTATACTCCCGTAAATATCTATCGGTACTAAAAGTTCTAGTTGGCGCTTATATATATCGATTTCATCTGTCCATAGATCATGCCTTAGCCGTCAGCTATCGACGAGATCAGAAAGGTGACAGTGCGAGGTTCGTGGCAAGGATCACTCTTGTCAAGGGTGTCCCCTTCTATGGCTTTCACGTGGGATATCGCTTCTTCTTGAAGATTTATATGTTCAATCCCATTGTCATGACGAGATTGGCGGATCTTCTTCAGCAAGGCGTGATTATGAAGAACAAGTTTCAGCCATACGAAGCACACCTTCAGTACCTCCTTCAATTCATGACAGACTTCAACTTATATGGGTGCGATTATCTTGATGCATCCGTTACTCGATTTCGATCTCCAGTCCCGGAATACGAACAGGGATCGAATTCATTGCACAAATGGCACAGTCGATCAATTTCTGCGAATCACATTACCGACGAAACCACGCTCCCTCGAAGTAGCCACTGCTCGATAGAAGTGGATATATGTGTACAGGATATTATCAACCGACACAAGGTCAAGGAGCGGCCTCTTCATCATGACTTTACGGAAAGAGCCAATCCCCTCCCCGGAGACCTGAAGCTTGTCTACAGCATGGCTGGACTGTGGAAAGATGAGACGAAGAGACGCAAACGAAAGATGCAAGATCCGACTGAGGGCAGCAGTCCATTTCCACCAGAAGTCCTTGTGTCAATGTCAGCCAACGCTCGCGACTCTCAACCGCAAGGCTGGCTTCATGAGGAAGAATTCAGAACGGAGATCCGAAATCTTATCACTGAAGAGAAGCTCGGTGCCGACTCGGAAGAGCTTACTTTTGAAAAGTTTGCCAAGCCACATCCATACGAAAAGCATGTTAACACTACTTTGGAGTCAGTTGAAGACCTCTTCCCATCGAAACTTGCACCAGCATTAGGATTGCCCTTAGGCGTGGAGATGGAGCAAGATCTGCGAAGCAGTATTGTCGTCGATGAAGGTAAAGTTCGCCAGGCCGGGGACGCACACAATGACTTCTATCCTGAAGATTCCGATGAAGAGGCCATTGCGGCGCTCATCGCAATAGAGAAGGCTGCCGCAAAGGTTTCTCGCAGACCAACAGAACTACCAGAAGAGGATCTTGAGCTAGCGGCGGCTCTCAACATCAGTCCCGACAAATTCGATAAAAAGACGTTTTGGAGGTCGGCCCTTGGGGTCTGTCAAAGTGGCCTGGTGACTGGCGAGCTTCCTAACCTCCCAGTGAGCCAAGAGTTCCTTGATTATGCAGAGAACGAAGGGTTTATCGGGCGGACAGAGAAAGCACCGACTCTCACCTCGTCCAGCTTGACCCAGCTGAAGCGACCCCTGGATGATCTTCCATCATCTCAGGCGTCGAACAAAAGGACAAGACTCAATCAATTGTCGATGATAGATGAAGATGAAATGGACCTAGTTCCCGTTCCTTCAACAGGCACCAACAAAATTCTCGCTTCCTCCTTCAGAGGGGCTTCCATCCTCAAAGGCCCTTCATCACTTAACAAAAATACCGGCTCTGTATTGAAAGGTGTTCCCGGCTCCAACCAAAAGCTTAATTTCCCTACGGTCAAAGATCAGAATGATCCGAACACCAAGCTTCGTCTCAGTCAGATGAGCCAGAAGTCTGCTTCTCAGCAGACCGATGATGGTCGTCACAACAAGCATGTCTCGTTTGATCCCAGCAGTTTTCTCCCTGCTGAAGCAGAGTTGTCTCAAATGACTCTGTCATCTTCCATGAAATCGTCTGGAGGACGAGGAGATGATGAAAGCCATGAGTCAAAAATCCAGAGAGCCATGAGTCGATTCGCCAGCCCTGAAGTACACTTGGTTTCTTCTCTGCCCCCTTCTGCAGCTGCTGTGGCTTCCTCTTTGAAAGAATACGGGCTTCCTGATGTGATCTACCAAGATGCTTATTACAGCAGGGAAAAAGATGTCCCTGGGCGGATGCGAGAATATGCTGGGAAGGAGTTTCGACTGGAGAGCAACACACTGCCTTTTCTACCTGAATTTGACCCAACAGGGACAGCTCCAGCCAACTACGGACTCAAATTTGAGACCTTTGACAAGACTACTGCAGAACTTCGGTATGAGCGACAGAGGAAGAAGTGCTCGTTGAGAAGCTGGGAGCTTGCAAACCCCCCGCCCACATATCAAGAAGTCGAGGAGTGGTGGGCAGAAAAGCAACGCAGAGCAAATTCAAAGGAAGGCTCCATTATACCATGTACTCCCAGGCAATATCAATCTCAGATCGATGGACCCACGCCAAAGAACAAGCACGGATTCAAGTACACCCCAGGCAAGCAATCAACTAGTGTCCAGCATGAGGTTCAATATATGAGCACCATGAGTTTGGAGGTTCACGTAAATACCAGAGGGAAGTTCGTACCGAATCCTGAAGAAGATGAAGTTCAGTGCGTGTTCTGGGCGATCAAGTCTGATGGAATTGCTTCCGGCAGTCAAGATTCGGCTGGTGTCCAAACCGGTATGCTGCTGTTGTCAAATGACGCCGAGTTTACCAAGCGTATCCAGCGACAGACAAATGCCGAGGTTATTGAAGAAAATTCGGAACTGGATCTTATGGTTCGAATGGTCGAAATCGTAAGAAACCATGATCCCGACATCCTTACCGGTTACGAAGTACATGGTAGTTCCTGGGGTTACTTGATTGAGAGAGCACGACTGAAGTATGATTACAACCTTTGTGATGAGTTTTCTCGCATGAAGACAGAATCACACGGCAGGTTCGGCAAAGAGAACGATCGTTGGGGTTTCAATACTACATCCACTATTCGGGTTACCGGTCGGCATATGGTGAATGTCTGGAGGGCAATGCGAGGAGAACTCAATCTTCTCCAATACACCATGGAGAACGTCGTCTGGCACCTACTCCACCGAAGAATTCCCCATTACTCGTGGCAGTCTTTGACAAATTGGTATAAGGGCGGCAAGCATAGAGAGCTCAACAGGATGTTAAGATACTACCAGAATCGCGCAAAGATCGATCTTGAGATTCTGGACGCCAACGAACTGATTTCCAGAACCAGCGAGCAGGCGCGACTTCTGGGCGTGGACTTTTTCTCGGTCTTCTCACGAGGTTCACAGTTCAAGGTAGAGTCGATCATGTTCAGGATTGCCAAGCCAGAGAACTTCCTGCTCGTTTCACCGAATCGCAAGCAAGTCGGTGGTCAGAATGCTCTAGAGTGTCTACCACTTGTCATGGAGCCACAAAGCGCTTTCTATAATAGTCCTCTTCTGGTTCTTGACTTCCAGAGTTTATACCCGAGTGTCATGATCGCTTACAACTACTGCTATTCAACCTTCTTAGGACGAGTCACCGACTGGAGGGGTATGAACAAGATGGGTTTTACTGAGTATAAGCGCCAGAAGGGTCTTCTTGCCCTTCTGGAGGACTACATCAATATCGCCCCGAATGGTATGATGTACGCAAAGACGGAAATCCGCAAGTCACTTCTAGCCAAGATGCTGACTGAGATCCTGGAAACTCGAGTCATGGTCAAGAGTGGCATGAAGCAAGACAAGGATGATAAAACCCTACAACAGCTTCTAAACAACAGACAGCTTGCTCTCAAACTGCTCGCCAACGTCACTTATGGTTACACTTCAGCGTCATTCTCGGGCCGTATGCCATGCTCCGAGATTGCTGACAGCATTGTGCAAACCGGCAGAGAAACTCTTGAGCGAGCGATTGCTTATATCCACTCTGTTGAGAAATGGGGCGCCGAGGTCGTCTATGGCGATACTGACAGTCTTTTCATCTACCTGAAGGGCCGAACAAAAGATGAGGCTTTCGATATTGGTAATGAGATTTCCAAGGCAATTACCGAAATGAACCCTCGACCCATCAAACTCAAATTTGAGAAAGTATACCATCCCTGCGTTCTCCTCGCCAAGAAACGTTATGTCGGTTACAAATACGAGAGCAAAGATCAGGTGAAGCCCGAGTTCGATGCCAAAGGAATCGAGACTGTCCGTCGTGACGGTACACCCGCGGAGCAGAAGATTGAGGAAAAGGCCCTTCGCCTACTGTTTGAGACTGCAGATCTCACTCAAGTCAAGGATTACTTCCAAAAGCAATGTCAGAAGATCATGCGCAACAATGTTTCGGTGCAAGACTTTTGTTTTGCCAAAGAAGTGCGCCTGGGTACATACTCGGACAAAGGTGCACCACCTGCAGGAGCTCTCATCAGCACCAAGCGTATGCTTCAGGATGCTCGCGCAGAACCGCAATATGGTGAGAGAATTCCATACGTTGTTATTACTGGTGCTCCAGGAGCGCGACTCATTGACCGATGCGTTGCGCCCGAGGAACTTTTGAGTAACCCTCACTGGCAGCTCGATGCCGAATACTATATCTCGAAGAATTTGATTCCTCCTCTGGAGCGTATCTTCAACCTTGTGGGTGCAAACGTACGCCAGTGGTACGACGAGATGCCCAAGGTGCAGCGTATTTACCACGCAACTACACTGGGTAAGAAGAAGACGACTCTCGAATCCTACATGAAATCCACGAATTGTCTCGTGTGTGGTCTCAAGTTCTCTCAGGAAGACAATGCTCTTTGTCCATCCTGCCGCAAGAACGTTCCCTCATCTCTTCTTACACTCCAGACACGGCTCATAAATGAGGAACGTCGTCTTCAAGAAGTACTCTCGCTATGCCGCAGTTGTTCTGGCCTCGGACCTATTGAGGACGTTCAGTGTGATAGCAAGGATTGTCCTGTGTTTTGGACACGCATGAGGCAGGCAAGCAAGATGAAGGGACAGCGTACTGCAAGTCAACCTGTGATACAGTCGTTGGTGGACAGTGTGGAGAAACTGTCATTGGAGTGGTGAGGATGGAGGATTTGTAAGTGATTATGTGTTAATGACGAGGTGGTATTGTGGTTTTGTACATGCATTGCGAGGCGTTTGGATGATAGGGTTGAGTTGGATGATGCATGAAGATCATGGATATACTGGTAACTACCCTGCAGGTTCAATTAGTTTTTACTCATATACACGATATTGACAACAATTCATCGTGAACTCGGTTCCCTTGGGTCAAATTGTGACTAAAATGCTCCTTGGTACAGTACAGTGGTTGGTGCAATGATCGGAGAGGCTTATCAAATGTTGCGGATTGTAGAAAGCCCACGTAAGTCTATTTCAAGTCCCATTTAATGAATAATTACAGCTCAATATTTAGACTTACAGAGTTGTTTGTGGTTCAATTTACATTCTATATAGATTGGCTGTCATCTCTTGTTGTTTAAATACCGGAGCATTTCGACCGTGGATGTTGGAATCAATTCAACATGTTACTTATTGGATATCGCGGTCCTGGAGCCGTGATTCCGGCGGAGCGTTTTACCGCATCGCGGCCCCACTTGTGATTCGTCCGAACCTGTAGGGGCCGATTGAAGAATTTTGGTCAGTCCCATTCATACCTAGACAAAAACAACGGGCGCTTCTTGTCTCAAACAGTTTATTCATAGATACGAAGATGCCAAAACTGACTCGATGGAAGTGAATCATGCAGATACGATAATAACATGTGCCTATATCGTCATAACCCCTTGTTGGGATCTAACCCGGGCCCTCCGGAATATGACAGTAGCTGTTGCTGGTTAGGAAGCCAAGTTCGAAGGGCTTCGAGAGCGACCCCTGTCAACAGTAAGGGACCGAATAGTTCACGACAGCGGCCGCTGATCATCTTGCTGTTATCTGTAGCGTCTAGCGTGAATGGCATGCATCAGAGCCTCTCCCTCTCTAGCCTCTAGCCTCTAGCCTCTAGCCTCTGGCCTCTAGCCTCTGGCCTCTAGCCTCTGGCCTCTAGCCTCTCCAGCCAAGGTGAAGGAATCACATGTCTAGAACAGCTACGGATAGAGCTCCCCAACATTAATCTGTGCACTAATCCACAAATAGATCTCAGGTACAGGTACAGGTCAGACAATCACTGACATGTGAAGCAGACCAAGATCGAGAGCAAAGCCTAACGATCTAGATCAGGGACCAACTTGGCCAGCTCAACCTTGCTTGGATACGTTGGTTTGCGCGGCGCCTCCACATTCCCGGAGCCCAAAGACAGCCAGCCACATGGCATCGCTGACTCTGATACATAAAACGACCGGAGCAAAATGTGAAAAAAGGAGACGGGGAGGGGCTGACCTGGATGAGACGAGACTAGGGCTTGGCTGGGCTGGGCTGCAATGCGTTGCCAGCAAACCTGCCCTCTCACCTCTCACCTATGTCCTTTGTATGACTCCTTGAGATAGATTGCGCGGTGTGAGGTGTGCCTGTACTGTATGATGCGTTGTACAATGTACAGTATCCGTAAGCTCGGCTCCAATGTGGAGAAAGGAACAAGTCATTTTTGGGGTCGCGTACGGTGTTTTTGGTTAGCATTGACCCAGACATGAGTTAGCTGTCAGTGCCTAATCAAACGCAAACATACCTAGGTACCTGTTGAGATAGAGCAAAAGGCGAGCAAAAGGAAACATCGATTTGCCACAAGGTATAGCGTCTAGACTTTAGCAGCTGAGAGCTATTGATTTGAGTTGCAGAGGCGTGAGTGTACCTGGGTGAGGGCTGGCAAGATGGCAAATATTGACCCCAAGACCCAATCAAAAGCTTCTAGATATTAGCCAGCTCCAAGCTAGAACGTTGAAGGGGCCGAACCGCAGTGGAGGTTGCCCTTGCAGTGGAAGACTGGATGCGTTCCGTGTGGTCCAGTGTCTGATGACTGCCAATCATGTAGATCAAGTGGCCAATATCGATGATGATCTGAGGCCAGGATGCGACCTTGACAAGCTTGATAATTCGACAACTGACAGCCAGGCACAGCTTTGAGGGATGTCAAACATGTCCTGAGGAATTCCATAAGGCTCCAGGTTGTATCAAGCAAATTGTGATGGCGACAAAGATTGTCGCCGATGTTTGACCAACCTCATCTTGCTCCAAAAGGCGCACAAATGGAATCTTTCGAAATTCTAGTTATGGGCTCCAACCATACGGTATCGATATTATGGATGTCAAACATCCTTTCTCCATAGGTACGAAACAGCTGTTCGGCTGTAACACTACCGAAGGATCAAATCATCGACCCAACCGCCAACTAACCCTGTACAAAGGGTCTTCTGAACTTTGTCCGCCTGCATAGAATCATCAGCCAACCCCATGCTGTGAAATCCCCTGCCCCTGTCTGTCTCGCACATCAGCCAAGAGAAGCGTCGAGCAAGAACCTCCGAGGGATGGCCGCAGAGAGACCGCTGAAGTCTGCTAGAAACAAGAGAGTGTATCAGAGTCTTGCACTACTGAGATAGCTTAGTGATTCCAAACAGGATAAAAAATTATTGTAGACTCCTTGATAACGGTAACAAATGTTTGTTGATCGTACCGTCCGTGTCCCCGTTGTTGGTCTTCCCGCCGGTCCGGTCTCTGCCGCAACGCCCCGTCCCTTGGAAACAACAGAAGCAAATTCAAATACTAACAGGCGATTTTCGTCGGCTGAGACAGTGGAATGCTTGTAAATCATATCAGCAGCAGTACACTAGCAATAGCCGTAACATCGCCACGAGCTGCAATCTAATCGACGGAACGCAGCTAATAAGTCGCCTACCGCCGAATCATGGCTTGCTTGTTCTGTGTAAGACTGAAATATGACTGCAAGACACGGTCCATTTGGGGAAATACACTCCCGTCTCGGTAGGTCACCGATTCCATTTCTAGCCATTCCAGCTCACGGAGGTGGGAAGCACAGCATTCAGCATCCGATCCAATTCAGCCAAATTGGATATCCATTACAGGGGGTCACACCAGGTGCTTTAGAAGTTCAATGCGCTGCACTACAGGGGCCCGACGCTGTAAGGCGAGCTGCCAGGCGCCGCCACGACCCATCCGTACGGGAGACAAGAAAATTTGAGCCCTTTATCCTGAGTGACAAAAATAAGTAGCAAACACTCTGCTAAGCTTATACTGAGCTCACTTAAATTTTTATTCCTTAGTGTAGAGGTCCTAAGCTTTTTTGCTCCCAGCCCGGCCATTGGGCCCAATGGTGGCCTGCTACCACATCTAGCACATCCACTAGAGAGCAACTTATTACCGGCAAGGCGACCCTCCCCACACCTTCCCTGGTCTTTTCACGGCACGCGCACCTCCTTCCCCCCTCCCCGGGCAGCAAGAACGGATACTTGGGGGGGTGGCAGGTACCGACCCGAACTTGGCTTTGGCGCAGGAACGAATCATCAATGTCACCGTCTTTTCTCTAATTTGCTCTTACCTCGTTTTGACTCATTTTCATATCCCATATGAACGTGCCATCTCTCCACCTCCCAATTTATTGCTCCTCTCCAAATTCTACCTTATGTCAATCTCGGTATTATCTAACAACACCCTTTGTTTGCGCTACCTCAGCTTTTCATCGCACAGCGCAAACAATACGTAGCCCTCCCACTCCCGCTACAACCTTCAAGATAAAGGGTCCTGTGCCTTGCGCTTGGCGGGTCCCATTTGCGTCATACCTAGATCTCGAACTCGCCCAACATCCCTTGAATTAGGTCTCGGATTTGGTCTCACCTTCCCTCTCGAGTCAGTAAAAAGGAAAGAGACAATCACAACATAAACCAATTCCTCTCACTTCGCCTTCCTCGAATTTCATTTCATCCCGACGACTTTTAACGACCGGGAACGACTTGCATCAGCACCAAGTTTTAGGAAATCGACTAGAACAACTTCAAACGCCCTATGCCTTCCTAACGAAAAAGCGATCCCACACACACTTCCTCCGATTTATTCCACGCTCCACAGTGACAGACCTTCTGCACGCCTTCCATGATCATGGCTGCGAGGTTCACGCCCGAGGCTTTTCTGCCATCGGGCGCCTACGACTCTGATGTTGTTCTTTCCCTGAATAACCATCTCCCTTATCGCAACACGTCCAGTATTCCGTCACCGCCCAACTCGTATCCTCGAGCTGGAACCCTTCGTCATCAATATCCACAACACTATCTAAACCCATGTCAAACGCAAAACCAAGATTATAGCCAGAGTCAATTTCAGCGCGGCCGAATACCCCCCGCGAGCACCCTGCCACTTCAGCACAAAGATTCATCTCCTCTGTCACTAGAGTCTTTAAGGGCTGCTCAATCTGTTCCGCCTAGTTATCGACCATTTCCTCAGCAGACCGAATCTTTCGACACTTTCGACGCTCGTCCCGCGACTGTATCTCCCACTCACGGAGGTCCGCCTCCCGTTCCAGAATTCCGCTTTCCGGTATCATCTACAGCTCCTCTGCCAAACGTTTCTTCGTCTTCCGGACTCGTTGGTGCATCCCTCTCAAGATCCGTTTCGGCAGACGCAGTGGCTGCCTCTCAATCATCAGTGCACGTGGTTCAACGCCTCGTGCAGCAGAACCAATTGATCCGTGAAGCCTGGGAAGCTGAGCGGAACCATCTCGAAGCTAATCGGCGACGAGCTGAAGAGGTCTATCAAGAAGAACGGATCATCATGGATGAGGTCCGGGATAGCTGGGAGGCCGAGAAGGAGGGCATGGCTCGAGAAATCGAAGAACTCAAAGAACGCGTCCATCGACTTGAAGGAGAGAACAGTGCGCTCAAGGCTGTCACAGCGCAGAGTATCCAGGTTACGGGCGTGGTATCGCCTCTCGCGAGTCAGCGTGGCGGAAGCGGTGAGGGCTCCATGGACAGTTCCTACTTCCAAGCTCCACCAGGACGACTCGCGTCAAGGGGACAAAATCCCACCATTCCAACTGGTCTGTCCATGTCTGATGCGTCATCTCTTCCACTTGGTCTTGATGGAGCATCTCGTCGACCTCATTATTTCCAGTCAAGCAGCGCTCGAGTATCTCCCACAACACAACCCGAATCATCACCTTTTGTCCCCCTTGACCCCAGGATGCAGACCCAGAACCCAGTGGCTAAGGACTTCTTGTCGTCCCCTACAGAGGACGTGGCCACTCCTGTTCCAGTCATTGATGTTCAAGAAATCGACCCTAAGTTGGAAGGTATCCCACTCAAGGCCACTGCGGTCCAGAAGCCCACATTCGCCGCCGGTGCATCTCCTCCCGAAAACCCAGCATCTCCCATAGCATCCCCTCCTGGTCCCGCTGCTCGAAGCCCAGAGCAGTCTCGACGCCCCACGAATCCCCGGGCCTCTTCCAAGGAATACACATTGCAAGCTCTCTCTGCTGTAGAGTCTCGACGCCTAACAATGCATGCCGGCCATACACCCAATCATTCCCTGTCCTTATTCCCTAAAGTCAATCCGACTGACCCAGGTTCCATCGTTGGCGAGGGCGCCACACCTACTGTCGAGACTGTCATCAATCTGGATGCAGCTGTGATCGCGGAAGAGGAGAAGAATGACAGCCTATCGGTACCTGTGCAATCTGATAGGCGCGATTCCAAGGTGTCTTTTATATCTGTTACAGAAGAGCTTGACCCAAACGCACCAGATGTCATGATGGAACCTAGTGGCGGCGACAAAGCTCTCAAGGGACCTTTGATGTTAAGAAACATGCCGGCCAAAGATGAGCTCTTTTTTGAAAAATTGCACGAAGCACTGGAGCCTATAAGCCAGGGGCAAAATGCTCTTCCGGCTGTGATGCAAGGCCACGGGCTGGGATCTATTGCTGGACCATCTGGCTCCAACGCTCCTACGCATATGTCCAAGCAGGCCGGTCCAGTCGGCGGGGATGGACCTGCTGACGCCCAGCGAGATGCCGATGATAGTGACGGCGAAGGCAGTGGCAAGGCTATTGAAATTGACGTTCCTTTAAAGTTGAAGAGCACGTCCAACTTTGGTGCCCCTTTTGGTGCCATGTAGGACGGCATCCAAGGAGCCACAGGTTATCGAGCCCGCAGCTCGAGTTTGTGCAACCAGGTTCCACCGTCTTCGCCGGAGGATCTGGAGCGTTCTCAAGCATCCACTTGACGTCTTACTCACGATGATGAAATGTTTTAGCGTTAAATGCCTACTGAGCGGTCTTGAACGCAGGTCACGATTTATACGTCTGTCGAATTTGCGAACTGTCTTTCACCTCGGGCTGAGTTTTCAATCAGGGTCAACGGGAAGCGAGCGCACATGCGGTTTTATGGGACAAGGGATAAAAAAGGATGCACACTTATAGAACAGGAGTATAGGGGGACTGGTCATTATACCTTTTGCGTTTTGTTTTATTGGGAATCGCAGATTCTACAACATTATTGTCGCAATGGCGGTAAACAGTGACGCGATCATGAGCTTATGACAGGAGGGCAGGCTCACTTGGAATTATTTTGTGGAAGTTGGAACATTGGTGGAGGTCTGCGTTTGAATACCCTGAATGATAGGAGGTTGGTATCGGAATCGGATGAAGGACTAGGGCGAAAATGGGGAAATGGGAGTAGTCTGGAGCAAGGCTTCATCTTTCGGGTTTCACGGAACAACGTGAAGGTTTGGGTCGTAGCAAAGGGAGTCGAGGATACATTCATCAGTAGATATCAAGGAAATTGCCTGTGGGCAATAAGGAACTGTTTTTTTCCATCGATTCAGTATCTCTGTCTGCTGTGACCGGTTTTTCGCAATCTTTGACAGACTCTGTTATTCAAAGCCTTGTCCAATGTTCCTATCTTCTGAGTCAAGACATACACGGTACCGGGCGATAAGTTGGACATCAATAATACATTGATAATGTGACAGTGATCAGACTGACAAGTTCAAGTAAGTGCTGGGCTGATAGGCACTCTCGTTCAAGACCCCGTCATGACAACGCTCACGAACTTCTGGCAATCTCTCTTCGGGTGAAACACAGACACAAAATGGAGGACAAAAGCGTATAGGAATCGACTACAGAATGAAATAGCTCAATATAACTTACTACCTGGCGTGTTGTTGTTTGCACACAATATTTATACTGATGCAGCGGTCCAGGAGAAAACCTGTGACGTCGAATTGAGGTCAAAATACCTAATCCAAGCTCCCCTGAATTTGTACTTAACTATACTAATTTCTACTAAATCAAACTCATGTCTTTTTGTTATCTAGAGTGAAGGTCCTGAGCTTTTCCGTTGCATCAAGTTTCTCCTTCAGCCCTTTGCGGCATGGATGTCAACCTAGCCGGGCGAGGGGGTTTTGTAGTCACCACTGACACAAGGCATCAATGCAAGAGCAGCTGCCTTATATCATATAACATCAATCGACTATAGCATCCTTACCTAAGGTACATCATCGCTATCCGACTTGCCTTGTGTGAAAATCCTGAGCCTCTGAGGTATGCAGATATAAACCCGCAGCTTCCGTATATTCATGCTGGAAGTGAAAGAATCCACACTGTCTGAATACAATCGCTACCATAGAAGATCTTAACAATCGAACACCGTCAACGCCTATTCTCCTGATATAGTGATTCCCAGTCCAAACTTCCATGACCATCTGCATCTCTTGCCCACAAGTCTAGTTTCAGATTCTCCCCATTAGACACCCATGGTGAAATCGTGCTCGATACCAGGTGTCACACTGGCCATGAACTAGGGGGAAATGTTAGGAAACGGAGAATAACTATACGCAACATGGAGAGACTTGCCTTGAGGAATACAACTAGGTACTGATCCACTCGGATAGCAACCTCTTGATCATCGATCTCGGTCTCCTGGACCTCCTCCCATTCATCCTTGTCCGCTGCCTCTTGAGCGCCCTTGACATCCAACTTTCCAATCTCGTCTACCAGGCCTTCCATACCAGACGGTGTCTGGCTGTTGCCAGCACGGAGCTTCTCGCGACGCAGACGAAGAGCTGCATCGGCACGGTCGAGTAGAGTCTTCATGACCGAGGCGTGCTTGCAAGGATGCACAGAGGCCATCTTGATGTTGTTGGCGAAGAAGGGGAAGTCCTCAAGTGTCACTGTCTTGTCCTTGTAGTCGCCGACGATGTCCTCTGTCATGTCGTTAGGGGGCAGCGGCTGACCGCTGGCAAGATAGCCTGAGAGATACAGACGGGGTGTTCGGTAGTAGGGCGAGTACATGATGTAAAGAGTGTATGTACGGTGAGCGCTGCTAGTTGTTAGTAGATCTTCCTAGAATGCGACCTTTGTAGCAAACCTGTTCTTGGAATCAGCGCCAGAGTCGCGAATGATAGCCTCATCGTCGTCTTCATCCTCCATGTCAGGGATTTCGTCATCATCCTCGACAACCTCTCGATCACCGACATTTCCGGAGTCATCCACCGTCCTCACCTCCTTGACCTTCAACGGCTGGGAACTAGCCAGACCACCGGTCCTCAACCAACCATCCTCATCGTCGCCAGTAGCTCCCTTGAAGTCTTCGCCATCGTTGACGAGAGCTTCCTCATGGCCTGCGTCGCCTGCAAAGTCATCGTTTAGGCGTCGATGGCAGGGAACGTTGCGTGTGACGAGGAACTGCTTTCCTGGAGGTAGATGGCTTACTCGCTGCTCGGGAGAGTCGGCATCACCCCAAGACCAGGTCGGGAACTTGTACACGAGGTAGTCGCCCGCAGCGAGGAACTCTTCGGGTGTGATTTGGCCAGTCTGGCGGAAGGTTGATTTGTGAGAGACAGGAGTATAACGATCCCGTAGGGTGTTGACGGTGGAATATATGTAATTCATGATGACTTCGTTTCGTCTCGATTCGCTCGTTCGATAGATATGATGTCTGTTGAGGTTCAAGGAGTCGGAAAGATAAGCTTGTCGTAGTGTGGACTCGGACGCTGTATCTGAAATAATGCGGGGTTGAGATTCTGTATAGGCCTGGTGGTGAAGGGATACAAAGGAGCCAAAGTTCCAAATAATAAGAAAGGCTTTAGAAAACTTTGTCGTATCTCCGTCACGTCTGCCTGAAAAAAGAGGGAGGATGACTGATAAAGAAAGACAAATAAATATGTTATGGTGCCTGAGTAATAGGCTTCACTGGTGAGGCGATCACATGGAGGTGTACGGATATGCCTGGACCCCTCATTGGCCGTGACGTCGGACAGCCACTCAGAGTTGGGGGAGCTTGACTGAAGCGGGTACGGAGCTGGGCTTATCTTATCAACATGCACGTCATCTTCCAGAAGCTTTGCTCACGTGTATACCATGAGCCTCTCCTGGCCAGATGAGAGTCCGTCTGGTGCTTGGATCACCAGGACAAGAGACGCAGAGTTAGCCATGGTCAGTGAATTTGCATAAAGTGATCAAGTGCTCTATTCGGGATATCGTGGTATCTTTTCTTCTTCAGAATATTTTGTTAGAAATACATGTCTACAAGCCCAAGTCCAATAGGAGGTAAGATACTCATTGCTCTTCCTGAGCCTCTTCCTCTTCCTTCTTCTTCTTCTGCTCTTCACGCTCTTTCTTTTTCTCTAGTAGCTTCTTCAGCTTCTTTGCTGAGTTGAACACGCCATTCGTGCCGGCTCCGCATGCAGCGCATGTCGGGTCTTTTCTGTATCTCTTAAGGGCACATGGCTCGCAAAAGTAGTGTCCGCACCTCGTCTGAATCGGTTCCCTATATGGTCCCTCGCAAATAATACATGCAAAAGGGATCTTTTCAAGCATAGCAATCTCGTCTGCGTCGTCTGCATTCTCCACCTTCTTGTCGCGGTTGGCGCTCGCAACAACGGTACCGCCTAGGTTCTTCTTCCCCTTGGTAACTTCTTCCCACTCCTTATCAAGTTGCCAGCCTTGCTTCACATCGTCACGTATGTGGGCGAAGACACAAGAATCCCCAAAACCACACCACCCGGTCTTCTTGTAATCCTTGCAAACGTCTGGCTTGAAGTCCATAACTGTGATGGTACGGACATTTGAGGAGGCCTTGACAGGACCCTTCGCTCTGTGGGGCGCATCGGGGTTCTTCTGGATGAAAGTAGTCTGGTTTGCGAGTCCTTTGTATGTTCCATCGGGCTGCGGATCCTTTGTGGCAATTCTTGTTGAGCCTAGGAGGTTCTTTGCTGATAGCGCATCCTGAGAGTCTTCATCGTACCAGTTGCTATGTTTTGTCGCGTCATTGGTACTTGTGATAGGTACATTGCGGTCTGCTGTATAAACTGTCGCCTGAAGATCCGTCTTCCCTGTTGTCAAATCTTTTGAGGATGCTGTGACGGTGGCAGTCTTCTTGCGCCGCTTAACGCGCTGTCCCGACTCGTCTTCTGACGATGAGTAGTCGCTATCGTCGCTGTCAGCGGGAAGTGGCGCCGCTGGTCGTTTGCGTAGGTTTGCTTTGCCCTTTGCGCCTCGTTTCTTGAATACTGGGGCAGACACTTGTGGTTCTGTTGTTGAATCAGCCATCTTTGTGGTTCTCGGTGGTCAATTTAGAAGTGACGGTGGTGGATTTTGAATGCGACCGTTACAGATTGGAAATCAAAGTTTCTTGATTCTAGGATGGATGGATCTAGAAATGATCATGTGACTGCGCGTAGCGTTGGTGCCAGGAGTTGTGAGCCAGTCAAATTTGAATGACGGCATTTGGCAATTGTCAAGTCTTTCTTCTTGAGTTCGATATGATGTCTTGATCAGATCTCTATTATCTAATTTTACTTTAACGACGCTATTTTGGCCGGAAAGGAATCCATCCGCACTGAGACCAAATCCATCTTTGGGCCACCTTCAGCACGCAGATATGATCTATCAATCGACAGTGGCACCTTAAACTGGTGCGCTTCTTTTGTATTTATAAGTCCCCCTTGCGGCTTCCCTGGACATCTTTGAATGACCATAACTTCAGGAAAGCTTCCTATAATATCACAAACGCCATATATACCGTCTCTGGCCATCATCCAGGATGACCATCTCGCCATGATCCGATAAACAAATGTTCAACAAGAATAATCGGATCTCCTTTATCATGAGTGTGCTCTTGAGGCAACCATCCAAAGCTATCTTTTGGCATGACAAGCACGTCACCAATCAATCGAGGTTCTTCGAGTCTATCTAGTTCATTCCCAGTATGTTCCGCACCCGTAGACTCCTTGAAATAGTCCATGAGAACTTTTGTGAAAGCAAAAGGTCCAGTAGTGGACATAACATCTTCGAAAGAAACTGCCTGTCCAGGCTGCTTGGACTCCAGGAGTTTCTTGAGATCCCCTGCCACTTGGTTCACAAGCGTCTTGATGGCAGGATGGTTTGGTTTGGCCAACACCGAATATTGGCATAACTGCACAGAGTATGGAGAGCCAGGCCAGATGGGCTGTTTGTGATGGTCATTCTCTATCCCAACGACCAGATTCACTGAGCCTTGAAACTGTTTCGGAATCCATTTCGATACTGGCTGATGGGGGTATACGTCGATATCAGCCCAGACACCACCCTCGCGCAGCAGTATCAGGTACCTCAAGAAATCTGCTTTGAGAATTGGGTCCTGCAGGCTTGTAAACACGTGTGATATGTTGGCATCAAACCGATCGCGAACATAAGCGTCATTATTGGCATCAGTAATGCGCTCATACCGCCAGTCAGGATTGACTACACGCCATTGGTGTGGAAAGCCAACAGTTCTATCAGTCGGGTTTTCTGAATCGTCTTTCCAACTTTGCCATATCTTATGTGGAAAAGGTTCATGTTGCAGAGTGACAGGAGCCGTAGGCAGTGGTTCCTCTTCAGATAAGCTACTTGCTATCGTGTGTATTAGCAAGCAATCCAAGCTGAGGGTTTGCGAACAACTAACGCCTTATCCTGCCACTATATGCGTAGTTGACGGTCAAGAAGATGACGATCACGATGGCTATTGAGGCAGTGTAGACATACTTCCGGTGCGCAAAAGCCGGTGGCAACATCGTGGCCAGACCGACTACAATGAGTTGAAGGGAATTGAAGTGACAAGAATGCGATCAGCTTCGGGCAGAATTACAATAAGACAATTTCAGCCCTGTCGCGATTAACCACAGCGACTAATGGACCCCTGAATCGGTGTGGGGCCGAGTCTCCGGCCGTGTCGGGATACAACTTCTTGCAGCCAATTATCGATCCTCTGTTGCCGCCCGGTATAAGAAACCATTTAACCACAACTGTCTTCAACCAACACACCAGTAAAAGTTCACGATATGGTCTCATGTGGAATCTACAACCAACATAGCTTCAGCCCTCGTTAGAGATGTCCCCAGAATCAAGCGATGATCGGGACAATTCCTTGGGACGATAACTGCTGGCTCAGCCAGCGAGCGTCTATTTCTGTACGGCCATGGTTCTTAGACCAACGGCTTCGTGCAGCTTCTGATACACTCCCTGGAACTGCCAAGTTTGGTGCAACCAACAGTTCCAAAGACGAATTGCTGCATGAGTCTAATCTCTGGTCTGTTGGGTCGCTCTTCAGCTTCCTCCCCGTCCTTTCTACTCAGCTTTCCCTCAAAACTCTGTGCTTCTTTTTCCTTCATGGTACACACACTTCTCTGTGCTGTTGTGCAGGTCAACTATCAAGATGAAAAGGTTCATCCTTTCTTTCCTATTTCTTTCCTTCTCACAGTTATGCTTCGCCGCCAACAAGTGTTACTATCCCAACGGCCTCGAAGCCGAAGACCATCCTTGTGATCCCAATGCAAAGCAGAGCGTCTGTTGTTCTGGGGGCCTAGGAACAGTATGCCTGTCGAACAAATTATGCATAGGGGGTAATGGAAATACGGTGCGAGGTTCATGTACGGATAAGAATTGGAATTCGCCCGAGTGTGCAATGTTCTGCCTGGGTTGGTGACGATCATACAAAAGATATCGCACAGTCATACTTACTCTTCCCAGGCGCTGATACAGGAGGGACTGACCTGATCTCATGCTCCAACGTTACAAACAGCGACACATCATATTGCTGTGACCACAACACCAACTGTTGCAACAGTGGCGTCGGCAGATTCAATGTACTCCCATCTGACCCCGAAGTTTGGGCGACGTGGAACCGAAAGGCGACTCGATATGACGTTGTTGGTACAATGTTTAGTGGCCAGTCTACGACCGAAACCGCATCGGCAACAACGGACGTCACGTCTTCTACGGCATCTGCTTCTTCTTCTTCTTCCACCACGACAAGCGATGCATCCATACCGTCCAGTTCTGTGCCGGATACACCAGAGCCATCCGAAGCACCCGCAGGGCTTTCCACCGGTGTAAAAGCAGGAATTGGAGCTGGTGTTGGTGTCGGAGCGATCATGGCTGTGGCTGTTATATATCTCTTTTGGAAGATGCGAAGGAACGAAAAGGCTGCTAAGCAGGGCGAGCAACAACAAATTTCGAATAACAACCCGATGACGGATGCTTGGCAACAATCTCAGTACGTGTATGCTTCGAAAGGCTATCAGTATCAACCTCCACATCCGCAAGAGCTATCTGGGACTCCGTTACAGGGCTTTAATGGGCCTGCTGAGTTGCCAGCACACAATTGACGCCTATGTACTTTTTTGTCTCGCCTCCAGGTTGATGGGAGTTCCGGCTGGTGCCATGTATATAACCTTAGATTACGCTTGAAGCATTAAATATATAGCATAATATCATTAGAGTTGACACTGATGATGTTCCTGGCAGAGCTTGTTGAGATTGGTAATTCACCTATTGCCTTGCAAGATGTGCGAAGAGCAAGTGAATTTGGGGCTATCTTAACTTCGAGCCTAAAGAATATCGCATGATCATCCTCGACAAAAATTTACATTCTGTGAGTAGGGTTTTTGCACGACCGGGGAGTTTATGGCACTTAGACCCTGATCTTCAGACGAAGTCATAGACAGCCTCACTGAGAAAAGCATATACCTAACCAGGCAGGGAAGACCCTGCGATCAAGAGACACGTTTTTACCCAAAGTTATCGTACGGCTTATAGTCCCTCTGTGAGCCCGAATGGATTGTGCGATCCTATGTACCTTAGGTACTGATATATTCGCGGCATGTCGAAGATGCTACCCTGTACCCACGTGTTTGAAGCTCGGAGAATCTAACGTCACTCCTTGAACTAAGGATTAAACCGACCGAGGCAGACGAATTGTGTTTTTTCTAAGTACTGTGACCTATTGCTGTTTGGCTACTACGTAGTTGCTTATGCGATGATAACTACTACAGTGTTTGTTGATGTCTTCATTTGATGCAATAGATGCTACCTTAACACATTGTCACAGAAACATAGATAACACGTAGAGAGGTACTCGTTCGCTCCACTGACAGAAGCATTGTCCAACGATGCCCTCTCCTAATCAGAAACCCCTTTCTCCCGCAGGATACATGAACTATGATTCACCAGTAGAAGCCATCGTCAAAGCAGTGCATGGAAGCGATATTGAGATGTGAGGCTTAGTTCTGACGTGTCTGGAGAGGAGTTGCCCACAGAACTGCAATTGGCCAAGACGCCAAACGATAGCTCGAGACCAATGCATGTCGGAGACTCGTATTGGCCAAACGGAGCTGAGAATTGCTTACATAGACAGAATAATCCAATGCAGGCAAAGCAAAAGAAAACCTTCTTTTAGTTTTTGCTATTTTATTTTTGGACACGGTCTGGATCGATCGCGGGCAGCTCCAAATACAGATCTGATCAACCATCATATCACATCACATCACATCTCATCTGTTGGGGAAAAGCAACCGACAGAGGGCAAAGGCGAAAGCCTGCAAGGCCAATAAGTTAGTCAATCGTCTCCGCTAACTAACAAGGTTTGGCAGCTAAGCGTAATTGGCCGAGGAGAGACCCTGGTCAAGGACAACCTTGGCAGAGAAATGAGATGAATGAGGGTGTTTATGCGGACCGTTGGAGGAATCTGGGCGCTTATTGGATTTTCGGTTTTGTGCGCATCCTGCTGATGATGCGATGACGGCATGTGATACCAGATAATCAATTCCTGGTGGTGGTTGGTGATGGTGTCGTGTTGTTGACTCTTTAGAGGTCACCAAAAGCCAATATCACGAATCACGCCATGTTGTTTGTTTGTTTTCAACCATTCTAGGCTACTCTCCTCGAGCTTCACAACCGCTACTGCATGCACATGCAGGCTAATCATGCCCTACACATCACTATCGTTTGCATAAACCCCGCAGCCTTGCTCCAGATGACACCTCGCGAGTAGCAATGCATCTCGAGCTCATTGCTACAGAGACATGTTGAGTAAACAAGTAAAATGCCTACAATTGAGTTCCAACACCGGATGATCACTCAAGATTCTGGCTCGTGCTGATGAGTTGGCAGCACTGCTAGCGGCATTGAGTTCTTCGATGGACGGGCTCGAAGATCAGTCTTTGACGTGAGGCGTTTGCCTAACGGCGACTAAAGAAAGTGTGGCAGCTCTTTTACGATGATGAAAAGCCTGGATGAACGCCTCAAGTCGATGCTACTGGCCTATCATAGCCAGTGTTGAAGTTTCCAAACCGCATGCAGAGTGCAAATGCTTATATCGACATCGTAACGTACTGTACATTGGCTGGTTGTAGATGAAGATAATCTTTTCATTCGTCCACTCACGCACGCTTGACAGCAAAAGAATAAAGCTGGGATGAGCATAGCGGGTAGCCTACAGTAGCATTGTAAATCAATCCCGCTCGTTACGTAGCCAATAAGCATATCCTTGTCTGACCCCTTCTCGAAGCTGGAACACAGACCTGTTGAGGGTCCTTGCTATGGAATTTCAGGCGCAGAATTGGGTACGATACTTTACGCAACCAAGCTGATAAGAAGCAACATCGATGCTCGATGCAAACAATGCATTGAGTAAACATGATCGGAATAAAAACAAACAATGACTGAGTAGCTCAGCCTGACCAGCAGATCGAGCTAAGTATCATCCAGAGACAAGTGAGCCTTTTTAGCCACTCTCCACGTTCCACTATAGACTCCACGTTCATCCTGGTCATTGATACTCCAAGCACAAGAGCTCAAGGCTTCCATGAGAGGAATCTGTAGTGCAGTCAGCAGGCCATGTCCTTTGTCTATGTACATCTCGGTAGCCAGCAGCGCAAGCTCGACGCAGGTACTAACAACGCAGGGGCAAAACAGCGGAAATCATCAGGTACCGTGCAGGACCGCTAAAGCAACAAGTCATCCAATCCATAGCTGGTACCCGTAGACAGCTAGGAATAGCAACATTCGGGCATTTTACAGAGGAATTCACTGTAGATAGCCCAGGCTGCTTAGATTCCCATGAACGCACAGCCTGCAAACTGGAGCCTGTTCCTTGTTTAAACCCCGTCGTTGAGTAAAGTTAGATGGTAGACAGACCCGAAAAAAAGAAGAAAGAGCAGGAATCAGAGTGCTCAGCTTCACTTCACCTCTCGCTTCACCCTGGGCCTGGCCTGAGCTAGCAGCTGTTCCCCCGTCGATACTCCATTCTCCTTACCTGACCGTATCCTCAAATACTTTTTCACAAAAGTAATGCTATTCCCTCTTCTCTTCTTTCGTCTACGACCTCTCTCTCCCTCTCTCTCTTTTTCTTTCTCCTCATACTCGTAATACTAACCCAACAGCAAAACCAATCGATACCGACGGGCGATAGGCGATAGCCCCGAAGGAAACGGAACGAAAACAAAGGGAAAACAGACGGCGCGTTTACTTGACCTCAGTCTTGGATGCCCTCTACCAATCACTCGGCATCGTCGTCCCCCTTTCGATACTGTCCTGTCTTTTAGGTCACCGTCACGGGGCCATCCATTCATTATTCTTTTTCTAAAGGACAATCGACTTCGACGCGCCTCTTTGGGATAACTTGCTCCTTAGCAGTTCTTGTCTTGTCTTGTCTTGTCTTGCTCCTCAGTTTTCACTGTGACGGACGGGACATCTCAATCACTAGTGCATCTGCATAATTCCTTTGCCTACTGCTTCGTATTTCAGCCAACCTCGGACCCTTCTACAAGGGCGACATCCCAATTCCTAGCGAAGAACCTCAAACGTCACCGGCCGGCCGCCCTTGAAATCAGTCGATCCACCCCAGTCCACTCTGGAATTGAAAAGAGACTTTGTCGCCGGAGCAGACTCCACCTGAAGCTCAGGTACCAGCGCGCACCATAATTATCAACATCTCTCGTTGTCGCGCGTGCTCTCTCTCGAGAGTCTGGACTCATCATCTCTTTTCTTCGTCCTTTCCATTTCGCCTCAAATTTTCAACAAACGCCCACGTCACTGCTGGGAAACTCTGTCTGCGCCTCCTTTGTCGCCGTTGGCTTGGTTGCATTGGTGACAGAGCGCCCCTTGAGCGGTAACAAGCGTTTTCGGCCGTTGGAGATCCTTCGAGTTGCCAATTCCACTCGGGAATGAGCAATAAGATCGCTGTCGCATAAGTCGTCGAGAAAACATTCCAGGAACCAGCACCAGAATCCCTCCAAATACCACAACTGCCTTGGTCTGCCTCTGCCAGAGGTGCGACGCTTGAACCAGAGTCAACAGGGGTAAATTCCCACTAATTCCTGGTGTTGGTCTCGGTACAACCCACTGTGTGTGTCGTGCAGTCTGCCTGTGCTTTTGCTCTGCTTTGCTTGTGCGTTGTGCGCTTGTGTGCTTTGCGGTACCTGACTAAGGAGAATCGCTGGCGCCCATTCGCTGTTCGACCAGTGTGTCGATAATTAGACACGCTCTCACCCGCAAATCTGGGCATTTCCAATCGCATTTTCTCTCGACGACCGACCGACATTTCGAGGTTCCTCACGTTTGCGCTGCATTACACTCATTCTTTGAACTCTCTCTTTACTACTGAAAGCTCCTTTTTCTGTTACGGTTCTAATCGCCCTTCACTTTCACTTTCACTACTTTCTTCCATAATATCTTCTTTTGTTTTTTTTTCTGTGGGAATTGTCTTTATTTTTTCTCGCAGCCGGGTCTGCTCTCTTACAGCACAGCCAGCACCTTAGCTCCAATCTTACGCACTCTCCCTGCAGGTGGCATTGCTGCAATCTGACTGGTCTGTCTAATCTATTACGGTACCGGTACTTTAACAGGTGCTGTACCCCGTCTTTCAACAACAAACACGACCCAGCTTCATTTAGCCAGCACAACACGCTCGAAACTCTCAACACACCACAAACACAGAGCCATCACCCCTGCGACGGGCCTGTTACGTCGTCCGTCTGCGTATCTTGATGGTTTCAAGGCGTGATTGAGGAAGTTTTCCTTGCCCTCTTCGGAAGAGGGCCTCTTTTGCTCTGCAATCATGGCTTCTTCACTGGCTTCCGACAAGCCAAGCTTGCCCGCTCCCGGCGCAGCGCAATATGACCCTTTTATCACAACAACGCCGCCTGCGCCCGCGCCTGTGCCGGCTCAGCACCGGTATTCGAACTACGATCATGATTTTTTCGTGACAGGCCCTGCTTCCCCAGAATCAGCGAAGCGAGCGCTCGCTGCTCATTTGCAAGAGACCGAGCGTCGCCTTGAGGAGGCGGGAAAACTGGGTAATGCCTTGGTTCTCCAGCGCAAACAACTCACCGAACAACTTAAGGAGATTGAGAAGGTGAACAACGAGGAGGAACTGTCACAAGAGCTTCGTGAGCGAATGGTTGGCATCGAGAAGGAGTTTAACACATTAACGCGAGAGTCCGCCCGGAATTTATTGCCCAAGCAAAGAGTTCCCAGCAATGAGGTCAACCCCAATTCGCCTTTCGCGCCCGAGAACAAGGGTGGTAGAGTATGTCGCTTTCGCATTGCTAGCAGCACGCCCGTTTTTGTAGTTGACTGACATTATTTCTAGCGATCCGCGAGCCCTTCCAAGTTCGAGAGCCAAGCAACAGGGTCGCCTACGAAGTTGACCGTGCCTAATCGCAAGATTCGCAACCAGCCCTCAAACCGAGTTCACGACATCGAATTCGCCGCCGAAATTAGTACTTCTCTCATCGCGCAAGTTCGCAATCTGCAAGGTGTGCTCGCCGAGCGAGACGAGGAGAATAAGGATCTGAAAGCCGAAAAGGCACGACTCGAGCTTGAAGCAGAGGGTTTCCAACAGCGCTTCAAATCCCTCGATGAGAGCGAGAATCGATATAAGGAGGAGAACTGGAATCTCGAGACCAAGTTGCAAGAGCTCACTGCTCAACACAAGGAAGCTTTGGATCGTGAAAAGAAACTCACTCAGTCTCTCAATGTCATCAAGACGGAAAAAGTGACTATTCAGCGAGAACTTGATGAGGTCAAGGTGCACCACGCACGATTGATTGACCAACATGCTGCTGCCGTCAAGCAACACGATATTGAGCTTGGTACTGTCAAGCGCAATATTGCCATGGCAGAGGGCGAGCGTGCTGCCATGCAACGCCGAATCGACGACCTTACTGGACAGAACCAGGAGCTCGCCAGGGCCTTCGCATCTCAGCGACGCACCGTCACAGAACTGGAGCCCAGCATCCGCGCCAGCGACGATGATCTTGAATCATCCGCCGATCATCTCACTCCCGAGCATTCGCCGCCAGTGTCCCCTATCAAGGGCACTCCCCGCCATGCCATGCTTGAGACCGAGACTATGAAGTCATCTCTTTCCCATGCTCAGCGAACCATCCAGAGTCAACGAGGTCTGCTCCACCGTGAGAAGACTGAAAAGCTTGAGCTTCGACGTATCATTCAGGATCTTCGCGATGATCTCGAGAAAGCACGAAGCGATGCGGGTGAACACAAGCCCCACCGAAAGTCTCGTGTCAAGGAGTCTAAGGAATTCAAGAAGCCTCCCCGTCTGCTTGGATCGTTCCGCTCCAGCAGACAAGAGGTTATCACCGACGACGGCGAGTGGGAGGACCAGCATGATGTTTCTCCTCGCGCCTCGGTCTCGCCAATGATTTCCAGGTCTTCTCTCAGCAACAGCACCCAGACTATTCTCCCTAGTATTGAGACGTCTCACCCAACGGATACTGAACAGTTCGAAACAGCTAATGAAGGTGGCGAGTCAGCATTTGAGACCGCCAATGAGCGTGGTACCGAGACTGAGGACTTCCAAACTGGGGCCGAGGAAATGTCAGGTAGCGACGATACCGAGACTGAGGGTACGACCCGAGGTTTCAGTAGCATGAAGAATGCTCCACGACTTCCCGCCGGTTTCACTCGTCATGCAAGCAGCAACTCACTGCATAGCACTGCATCGACTTCTGGCGACGAGGACGACTACTCATATACCAAGACGCCAACTGGCACCATTGGTTCTCAGAGAAGCAGCCGTTTCCGTATGAGCCGTAGCATTTTCAACCGCTCCAGACAAGTTAGCGAGGAGCCTAACTTCCAGAGCAGCCCCGTCAGCTTTGCCAGTAGTCGAGAGGGAACACCCCAGGCCGGAGGACAGAGCCTGTTTGCCGAGCTGCAAGATTTCGGCGGTAGTGACGACGATTCAGCAGGTCCTGGTACACCCAGTCGCATGCGCGCTCGCTCTATGACTCCCGGTTCTATTCGCCGGGGATCATCTCCAAGACCTGCGGTACCTCCCATGCCTAAGGTCATCATGGTTGACAGTGGTATGATGACTGAGCCTGTCAAGATTGTTCCCAGACTTTCTGGCCTTGGAACGTCACAGATGTCTACCACTGGTGCCATGACGGATGATGGAGACGAACACTTTGCTGAGTCACCCGTTAGTGTCGTGGCAGCTATCCGACGTGCTTCCATGCATTCCTCAATTGGACCATCTGGCGATCGTGACCGTCGTATTCCCTCTTGGGCATATGACAGTCTCGCTGACTCCAGGCCAATTTCTATGGTCTACAGTGACGCTGGTGCTCAGCATGACCCCGACATGGAGAAGAACTTGGCTCTGTTCCCAGCTCCTCCATCTATGCTACCGATCCTGCCCCCCAACTTGACTATGTCCTCGATCGCGTCTGAGGAGGTTGAGCCCGTTTTGGAGCCTGAAGTGGTTCCAACTCCTCCAGCATTGACTTTCACAGCCCTCTCTAATCAGAGCGTTGAGCCCGTGTCTGAGCCCGGAAGCCCTGTTCCTGACCTGACAATGACCTCGATCATTTCTCAAGGCCTTGAGCCTCGTGCCGAGCCTCCCGTTCTGCCTCCAGCTCTCAGCTTGTCTGGCATTGTGGCTCATAGCCTCGAGCCCAAGGCCGAGCCTGAGGTGCCCCTACCTGATCTGTCCATGACTACTATTGTCACTGAGCAAGTTGAGCCTATCGCAGAGCCTGAGATTCCAGCTCCAGCCCTGAGCCTCTCCTCCATCTCAACTGAGATTGTTGATCCGATTGCCCAGCCACCTGTGGAGCCTGTCATGTTCATGCCACCACCTCCAGCTCTGTCAATGTCCTCCATCATTGGCGAGCACGTTGAGCCTGTTGCCCCCAAGAGCCCCGAGCTTAGCATCTCCAACATTAAGGGAGAGAACATTGAGCCCATTTCTGAGCCCGTTATCCCTGCTCCTGAGCTTCTCATGTCCTCCATCCGAAGCGAGCATGTTGCGCCAGTTGCGCAACCTGAGACCGAGGTTGTTTTCCCCGCTGTTGTCGCTCCTTCTCTGCCTCCAGCTCCTTCTCTGAGCTTCTCTGCTATCCAAGGAGAGAATGTTGAGCCTGTCGCTAGCAAGGCACCCGAGCTTGCTATGTCTAACATTGTGGGTGAGGTAGTCGAGCCCATCGCTGAGCCGGTACCAGTGCCTGTCATCCCTGAACTCACCATCTCAACCATTCATGGTGAACAGGTCAAGCCAGTCATCGAGTCGGCTCCTGAGCTGACTATCTCTGCCATCCAGGGAGAATATATCGAGCCCACGGATCTCCCTGCCCCCGATCTGGCCCTCTCTTCCATTGCTATTCAATCTGTCGAGCCCATCAGCGAGCCAGAGAAGGTGGCCCCCAAGCCATCTCTCAACCTGTCTTCTATCTATGCCGAGGGTTGTGAGCCCCGTGAGGAGCTTCCTCCCACCCCCACTACCCTCGTGTTTTCTGGTCTGTCTACACAGAATGTTGAGCCTGTATCTGAGCCTGCCCCATCTCTGGCTTTGTCTGGTATCACCTCTGAGAACGTCGAGCCTGTACTTGAGCCTCTTCCTCTGCCTCCTACTCTCGTAATGTCCGATATTGCGGCCGAAGGTGTCGAGCCTGTTAGTCCAGTCCACAAGACACCTACGCTGCCTGCTTTTGGATTCTCCAACATCGAGTCTATCGAAACCTTCCCTGTCTCTCCCCGAACCCCCAAGAGAGACGGATTCATTCTGCCCCGCGATATGAAGTCACCTTTCATGGAGCAGGATGTGCCAAGAACACCTGAGAACCAGCGCGGCATTGATCAAGGGTCATCGCCTCTCATGGTTGAGGATGAGAACGGCCAATCTCCTAGTGATACTCCTGAGCCTGCCACTCCGGACTCGGAGCGACCTTTCGACAAGCCTGTAGTTATCATGAACGATCAAGGTGCGCAGACATCTCTTACAGCTGATGTCATTGACGCTATGTTCAAGGCTCGTGCCCAGTCTGCCTTCAGCCATCAGAAGAGCCTGTCGATGGCCAGCATTGGAACTCCTGGAACCACTGGCACCTCAGGCACGGTCCGAATTCGGCGATCACAGGAGATGTTCGAGACTCCAAGCCAGCACGATCGTGACACTGACGATGTCTTCAACACCAGCCCCATCCGTCGTCCTGGAAGCTCCAGGAGTGGCAGAGCATCCGCCCAAGATGCTCCTCCTCTGCCTGCGAACCACCGCCAAGTAATCGAGGCTGCGCGATCCAACTCGTCTCACGGCCCTCAGAACAACATGGGACCACCTCTTTGGCCTGCTTCGGCGCTTAAGCAAAGGCCAACCACCCCAGGGAACAGGGCAGCCTCACCAGCGTCCACCGCTCGGGCTACGCCTACCCAGCGTACTGTCCGAAACACTGTCAGCTACGGTGAGCTCGGAAGACAATCGCCATCGAAGCATACAGCTGCATCTAGGAAGTCCTCTGTATCCTCATTCGCTTCAGAGCTTGACACTCGATTTAACATGCGCCCTGGCGAGATGGGCATGGATCCCTCCGGCTTCGGACCCAACACTGATCCCCGCATGATCCAGGCTATCACCCAGACCATGATCGGTGAGTATCTGTGGAAGTACACTCGCAAGACAGGTCGTGGAGAGATGTCGGAGAACCGACATCGCCGCTACTTCTGGGTTCACCCTTACACTAGAACTCTTTACTGGAGCGACCGAGACCCCTCAACTGCCGGCCGCACTGAGCTCAAGGCCAAGAGTGTTCCTATCGAGGCTGTGCGTGTCGTTACTGACGATAACCCCAGTCCTCCTGGACTCCATCGTAAGAGCTTGGTCATCATCTCTCCTGGCCGAACCATCAAGTTCACTTGCGCTACTGGACAACGACACGAGACCTGGTTCAACTCTCTTTCGTACCTACTTCTCCGTACCAACAATGAACAAGCTAATGTCGAGGACATGGCGGAGAACTTCACTCGAGAGGATGTTGATGAATTCAACCCCCAGTTTGGACAGCGCGCGGCTAACGGGACACGACCTGGAGCACCCCCTTCTCTGTCGTCTTATAACTCTCGAACAACCCGTAATGAGTCGCCTGCAGTTGGTATGTCTATGAACATTCCAACTCTGACACCCAAGGCTCAGCCACAGCGCCCCACTGGAACGCTGAGCAAATTGAGTGGCTATTGGAAGGGAAGCCAGCTGTCTGGCACGCTCACAAGTCGCCGCGGCCGTGGTAGTGCCCATAACGTCAACATTTATGAAGCCAGCGAGGCCCACGACAGTGCCGAGGATGTGAGGGAGATAATCGAGCGGCAGGATAGGGAAGCTGACCGTCTCGAGAATGTCCGAGCATGCTGCGATGGTAGGTTCAAGTGGTAGCAAGAACGAGAGAGAGTACATATACTAACAATCATCCAGGCAAACATGATGTCGGAACTCTTCACCATTTCTCCAAGCGAGGCCGTCATGGCAACAACACTCACACGCACTCCCACCCAGGACTTACACACTCTCATACTACTATGTCTTCTCTACGCTCTCGAGTTTAAGCACATGCAGACTCATTCACCTACACATTTATTCCATTACCTGTAGAACACCATTTCGAGCAATACACTGTTGTATGGCAAACACCAATTGTTACGATCGACATCCTTCACGGACTTTCACGAGACTTATGATTTTCTTGACTTTTTTGCTGCGCGTCCTTGACAATGAACCCAGGAGCACTGCGACCAAAAGACTATAATCACCTTACTACAGCCAAACACCGGCTACGACCTGTCAAACTTTCCTACTTTGTTCTTGTTTCTTATAATACTGTTATGCAAACGCCATTGCAGCCAACCAACCACCCAACCACAATTGGATCTGCCGATCTAGTGTAGTATCGACGGAGACTGAAAAACACCAAAAAACATCAACACACCACACCGCACTGCATTTTAGCCAACACATCATTTGTTTGGGCAGACCTCTCTCAATCGGATCAGCGCATGGGAAGCTGGGAAGGAACCTACAGGAGTTTTTGTCTTGTCTACTGTCCAGGTGTTGTCTAGTATAGCGCAGCTCACCTGAGAAGTATTGATTCATGTAATGTTCTCGAGGCTGTGGTCAAAAGAGAAGAAGGAGCTTGCGTATAGACGCGATGTGCTTGGAGAGTTTCTAGGCGAGGGGTATTGATGACTGAATGAGACTTTCGTATTAGACTGATTGTTGACGGCGATGTGAGGTCTGCCTGTCTGCTATATTTCTGTTCATTTCGACTAGTGACGACCTCGAGAGCAAGTGATTCGCCTAGTGGTTCTAGACAGCCCAACGTTGTCCTTTAAGCCATAAAGTGTGAGTTTATATGGGCTGTTTGCGCTTGTTAACCGAGGCCGAGGACAGATTTCAGTTGAGAGTGGTCATATGTAGCCTCCACCCAGAGACAAGAGACGAGAGAGACCTTGTGATGCCTCCACTGGATTTGAGTTTCAGGTCCCAGCACGGCCTCGACTTTCATGGTTGTTAGTGCGGTACGTATTTCAGCCCATTCCCATCGAAGAATTAGTGCTTCTACGGCGATCATCTACGTTAGTAGTTTTGCCGAATCAAGGATCTTGCTGTACGTCAGAGAACTGCACCTCTCACGATGTACGGGGCCTGAGATATTTAGGTACTTACTGGATATAATCATGAGAATATTAGTGACTGATCACTGTATTTTCCAATGAGACCCGCTGAAGCTCCTTCATTCTTTTGCCGCTGTCTCCGTGAATATCGGGCTTTACAAGGTACCTTGTCCTAGTCGTGAACGGCGGGGGAGGCCTGTCAGCCAGTGGATTCATCACATGACGTATGTAGCCCGTAAGCTCGAGGTACCTACCGACCTAGCCTTACCTCACCCGACCCGACCTTCCCAAGGTTTGGTTGGTATGGCATGGTACCTCTACCTCTAGCCTCTAGCGGTGTCACTTACATACACTCACTTGAAAGTGCCAGCCTATCAACTAACTCCGCGTATAATCATTCCGTCTCCCCCAACCAAGATCTCGCATCGTCAACTACTTTTTTCTCCCTTCAGTACCTGATCGACCTTGATCTCTTCCACTCCATCCGATGCGTCCTTCTCGCTGTATCCTCTAGCTATAGCCTAGGGTGTAGTATAGTGCCCCTCCTGCGCACAAAGCTCCCTTGAGAGAGCCTTTGTGGCTCCGGAATTCGGAGCCATGGCCAGCTTCAAGTCTCTGCTTATAGCATACGTCCTCGGCGGTTTGACCTTTATACCGCTGGTGATAGTGTCTGTGCTGGCGTTCATATTCTATACCTCTCCCATCGTCGACGACACCGCGAACGAACCGAAATACAGCCCCATCGTCGACAAGGACGATGATACAACCGCCCTCGAGGCCGCTAAGCGGTCGCACAAAAAGGACAACCGCGCGCACGAGAACGACCTCGATGTAGCCGCCGGCTTCTTCGCTGTGTGCAGAGAGTACACGCCTATGGGGATCAATGCGAAGCCTATTGAACGGTCAACACCCGTGGGATCTACGACCGTGGCTCCTTCGAGCCCCAGTGTCTATCAGACCATGTACCGGAGCATATTCGAGAGGAAGCCCACACCAGGACCTCTAGACAACAACAGTAACAGTACGAGTCAACGGCCCAAGAATGCGGGCAACGTTTTCTATGTGGTTTTGAGGTTTGTACAGCTTATCCACACCCCACATCCCTTTACTGACCTTTGCCCAGACATGGCCATCTTATGTTGTTTGACGACGAAGAACAGGTTGAAGTTCGACATGTTGTTTCCCTGGCATACCACGAAATCAGTATATATTCAGGCGGTGATGTCACTCCTGAAGGCGAACTCTTCATCAAGCGAAATGCGATCCGACTGTCCCGAAAACAGGCTGGTACCGAACTCACTTCTGACAGCCCTGTTTCTAAACCTTTCTTCCTGTTCTCTGAAAACTGTTCAGCCAAAGAAGATTTCTACTTTGCCCTGCTCAAAAACCAAGAGCAGAGTTTTGGGGTTGATGGCCAGGTGCCGAAGCCATTGCATTTCGATGTTAAGAATATCATCTCGCTGGTCCAGAAGCTTCACTCTACGGAAGAGAACATCCATTCGAGATGGCTGAATGCATTGCTTGGGAGAGTTTTCCTAGGTATCAACCAGACGAAGGATATCGAGGCCTTCATCCGTGAGAAGCTCACTAAAAAGATCTCTCGCGTTAAGCGACCTTCATTTCTTACTCATATTACCATCAACGGAATTGACACCGGCTCGGCAGCACCTTACTTTACGAACTTCAAACTCAAGGATCTGACAGTTGAGGGAGAATGTGTCGTTGAAGCCGACGTCAAATACTCAGGAAATGCTCGTATTGAAATCGCCGCCACGGCAAAGATCGACCTCGGCGCTAGATTTAAAGCACGGGAAGTCAACCTTGTCCTCGCAGCTGTTCTCAAGAGAGCTGAGGGTCATATGCTGTTCAAGATCAAACCGCCACCAAGCAACCGAGTCTGGGTAACTTTCCAAAGCATGCCCAAGATGGAAATGGATATCGAGCCCATCGTTAGTGCGAGACAAATCACTTATACAGTCATTCTTCGACAGATTGAGAATCGTATCAAGGAAGTCATTGCAGAAACAGTCGTACTGCCATTCTGGGACGATATGCCCTTCTTCAAGACGGAGCACAAGCAGTGGCGAGGCGGTATCTTTGAAGGAGATGACGCCACGGTTCCCACTAGTGATGCTGAAAGTATAGTTGCTGCAGCAGGAGATGTGGCAGCTGTCAGCCATCTTGATGGAACCCCGGATTTAACAGAGGAGACAAAACCTCTGGAAAAGAGCCAGGCAGTCCCAGTCATGGAAGCAACACCGCCGCCAACGGGTCTCTTTGGGCGCAGACTTAGCAGGACAGGCACCAACCCTCAGGCTTCTGTTTCTGCTTCTGCTTCATCAACCAGTGTCGACTCTAAGGGACCGGGGGCAAGCCCAGTATTGAAGCCCAAGATCTCCAAGACGTCCCTGCAGCCTATCGTGGGTACTGATTCGGCCCACGCTGATATTTTCAAGCCATCGATATCACCCCCTGATCATGCTACTAATTACATGGCGGCTTTGCACTCCCGCTCACACGACGCCTCCCCCAAGCCCCCTCAGATTTCAGATGCGCCTTTGGAGTCATCGTCTGCTTCCCAACGGTCAACCCGATCTTCACGTTCTTCCTCATCAGCAAACGAAGCCCTCAACAATGACGTGCCGGAAGACACTCAGAAGACCCCAGTTGCCATAGGCCGCCGTAACACGACCTCGTCGACTGGTTCATCTCACACCGATGAAAGACCAGGTTCCTCTGCTGCCTCCTTGAAAGAGTCCATCAAGAGCCAGACAGGGTCACTGGGAAGGAGTTTCTTTACACGCCGTGAGCATCCAGAGGTCCCTGTTCAAGTAGAGGAGGAGGCGGACTACAGTGATGGTTCCCGAGATCATCAGAATAATCCACTACAAAGACAGACTACGCTGGCGGCTGTTTCAAATGCAGCATTGCAAGCCAAACAATGGGGCTGGAACGCTTATCAACGACACAAGGAAGCACGCAGACAGGCAGAGCAAGCAAGCCATCTTGATCTCAGTCAGCCCATGGGAAGGGGTCAACCACTACCTCCTCCAGGAACACCTCTCCCTAAGCCTACAAATGGCATGACGCGGATAGCACCCCCGACGAGCGTTCCTACGAGGAAGCCAGTTCCTGGACACAATTCAGTAGAGTCTCTTGAGACTCACCACGAAAACCATCCTGAGCATGAACATGAGCATGAGCATGAGAAGCATGGCGAATACCGTCCTCCCTTACCTTCTCGCGGACGGCGCAGACAGAGCCACGCACCTGAGCCGGACAATGGACAGAATGTATTCATCGTTGCCGCCCCAGAGGACTCTCAGCCCGCTACACCATCGGGTGATGATCCTTCGAACCATCAAGTGTGGGCTTCAAGTGATGAGCAGACAGTGACAGATAGCGGAACATCTCATCCTCCCTCGGTGATCACCAACGAATCCTCACTAGTGCAAGAAGATGAAAAGTCAGCCAGTCCTATAGAGGCGAAATCTGCCCCTCCAGCAGCAGCAGCAGCAGATGACGACGATGACTTTTCTGGATGGATGGACAACGAACCGTTAGATATGGAAATCAATGACCCTGTACAGCCCACAGCACAGGAAGTCAAGTAACAAAGAAAGGGAGAGGAAACCAGGCGTTCTGGACTATGCAGTTGGGGATGACTAGAGGTTTCTGATGGACCAAGCTTCCTTCATGAAACTTGCCTTTTTATAATTATTGTTGGATCGGCGTTGCTGGACGGTGGATGAGAACTTGGTTATAGGTGCTACATCAGATATACCTTAGGAATTGAGTAGTGATTACACGCAGCCTATACTGTACATCGAGATAGCCGTATCTGCCATTCGATTGCGAGTGTCGTCGGATGAACTTTACTTGTCTTGGGCCGTCGATCCAGCTCATGAATGAATGGTGCTTGAACATGCCGAACAGAGAGCATTCCCATAAGGGCGCCCCGGGTTGACACCCCTCAGCTCGCCAAACAGAACGACAGACGGCTGGATAATTCTTTGGGAGCATTGATTTGTCCGATAGCAGCTTGCCTTGACTTCAAATCAACCCTCAACGCTTTCGAAATGGGGACAAACTCCAAAGTGTACTGATTAAACGCCCTCGTCGCGATGCTTTCGGCCCGGCTAACGGCATCTTTGACCCTCACATACATCACTAATCGGCTTAGGATTTCTCGAAACCATTCCATAAAGACAATCAGACAACAGCGTTGTTACTGCACTCGGGAGAGAACATTCTCACATGGTCATTTCGCCGGGTGATTATCGTAGTGAAGCCCCCACGTGTTAGTCACAAAGCAGTTGAGTCGTGGACGATCTCGGGAAGACATTCCATTGCAAGAGACGCCCCTTAACAAATAGAACACAAAGGCAAATGCAAGACAGAGATCGTGAGAGTTCCGGAGCGCCGAGATGGAGGTGTTGGAAGCAGTTGAATGCAGCATGCATTGTGTTGTGTCGGGTTCCGGGGGTCAAGTTGTATGTGTCAAACAGGCCAACTGGACAGCATGGTCATGTCATGCCTGATTTTCATTGTTGCATTCACTTTGCCACCACTCGGCAGCAGCACAAGTGTCAGATACTAGGCGACAACAGTTCTGAACTTGCTCGTCTTCGTACCGAGCGAGTGTTTCATGTGCCCTTGTGTATATCACAACGGCAGAGTAAGCACAAAGAAATGACGTCCAGTGCTCACTGTAACCTGTAACCAGCCTGGAAGGTAGCAGCTCAACACCCAAACAGTCTACCTATGTCCCCGGTTCTCGAGAACGGACAAGCGGGAGAAGGTGACAGTCGAGGTCCAGTCTGCAGCTTCATCATTAACTCAAGTTGGTGTGAGGGATGTTATCCGACAGAAAGTATCGAGCAAGGGCAGAATGCGATTTTCCTGACGATTGGGTCTCCTCAGCTAAACTCAGCTCATGGCTTCGTGAAATTATACTGTGTAGCACCATATACGCTCTGTAAAGGGTGCGCAATGGCCGATTTGAGTCTTGCTTGCCCGCCACCGATGCACCCCAGATGCAGATGAATTTGGTGATACCCAACGCAAAGCAAAGAACCGCGTGGCAGACTCCATCACCATTAGGTAGTTTTAGTCTGGTCCCCCCAGGATCTTCGTTGGACTTAAAGCAGACTTCTCCGCCAAGAATATGGGGTACATGGCGGGGGAAAACGGAAGTGGCTTGCTCCTCATCCACAGTGATCCTCGTAGTACGGATACAGAAGATAGCTTCTCAGCTGAGTTTGAAGCTTTGGCCGTGGTGCGGGTGCCTGTCTCAACAACTTTGTGTGTTTCTTAGGCGAGACCACGGGGCCAAGAAAAGCCAAGGTTCGAGCAACGAGCTGTGCCACTGAGAATGCACGTTGCTGCGTTGAGAAAAGAGCTTGTTTCCCCTCGTCTAAAATAGTAGGTATTGCACTGTCTTTCTTGGCCATGGGAACCCCTCGCCAGTTAAGTTACAGTGCAAATGGTAAGCTTGTTCAAAAGCTTGTGGTCAGTTGAGTTGCGCGGCCAAGCCGGCGCCAAATGGGGTCTAGAAAAGATGCATGGAAAGAGTAAAAATACCCAGACCAGCCAGACCGTGATAGCCTTTGTCAGATGCTCGGCGATCCTTGAATTGACCAATCCCGTGGTTGGCTTTGGACGCTGAGAGACTGAGGGGAGAAGCTCGATAGCATCATCTCACCCCTCATCTCAGTAACCTAACCGACAAGTAGGTTAAAACGCCAACACCTGGTGACATGCCTTGTGCAGCGTCTGCAACTGCAACTCGTCATCGAGACTGACGCCGTAACCCGGATCGATATAGCTTCCTTGAGTTTAAATGTCATGTTGCAGTTCTGTAGGTACTGGACTGTAAACGCGACCCCACGTCTCATCATGATACGTAATTGGTGTGTCTGGATGAGACTCGATCGTCTGCTCTGCCGTACCGAAGCATGGCATGGCATTGACGAACAACAGGTGCGCTTATTCCAAGAGACAATTCAAGAAAAGCTGAACCCATCAAGAAAAGGATGATGCTCTATGTGCCGAGACGAATGACGCCACCATGACCTGAACAATCCATGGCTGATGTTGCTGTTGATTTCTTCTATCCATCAATAGGTAACTGGGTTGTAGTACAGCAAGCAATTGAGTTGTGATGGATGGAGCTCGTGTTTCCAGACTGTTGGATTCAGTCCAATGGAGCCACTTACCAACTCAGGCAAGTAAATAAAAGTTATCCGCTGAAAGCCGTTCAATGTGCCTTGTTAGCTTGCTTGGCTTGGTTAAGTTGGGTCTGTTGTAGTGAGGCATTTTCTGTCCCTCGTCAACTCTCAAGCGGAGCCTGTTTCTGTCGCACCGTAACTACCGTCCTCATCCATACAAACAGTACAGTGCAGATGCATATGTCCTCTCATTATGCCCTGGCCTTGTACGTGTCAGGTCTTGCACTTGCAGCGGGTCTCGAGTCTGGAACATCGTGGGCGTTAGCATGGCAGCTTTCGCCAAGCAATTGACCAAACAAGAGGAGCATTTCATGTCTGCCTGCACCTGGACAACGTGAATGATCATGGCCTGAGGGTTCACAATTGATCTGACAAGGGGGTTGTTTCTTTGGTAGCACCTCTTTTGCGTCTTCGAGCTGGTCTGACATCAAGGAAGTGTCACAGGGCTGAGCGACAATGTCATACCTGTTTGTGCTCCGAAAAAACGTGAGAGCTCAATGTATGCAAGGCATCGAAACAACGCCAGGTCCATTGCATCAGCGTGGGATGTCAAGGGCCCTGCAGTTGTCAACCGGCAGCGAGACGCCGCGTCGACAGGTCGACAGATCCAATGTCAAATTGAACGACGATAGCGTCGTGTAAGCTAACCACGGGCGGACCGACATTGGCCACGGATGCACACTCCCTCCTGGTCGTAGCTGGCACAGTTATCTCAACTGGATCTAACTTCGGACCACGCGCTATCAGTAACTGTTCTCGGCTTCACCTTTCAGATGCGAGCCGTACCTAAGCTTTCTTTTGACTTTTGTGTATCATCAACAGCAAGAGCTGAGATTGACTTGGTCTTTACCGTCCTAGGTGTAGTACGTCTCGACCTAAGGAGAGAGATCGAAAAGGTGTGGCAAGATCCGGCATTTGCTTAGATCTTGAAGGTGACTTATTAGACTATTTGGGCCTAGCCATCTTGAGGGTGTTGCGATGTTCAAGCCAATCGACGTGATAATCCATGGGCTCATGCAAGTCTTATCCGCCACTGTTTGGTGCACGATGCAAACCTTTCTGTTTCGAAATCCAATGAACAGATATTTGCGGGCCAACGGGGCCAAGAACGCAACCTGTCTCGGACTTCAACGCCGTGATCAGGTAATTGTCGTTCCCGTTGACGTTTGTTCAAATGGAGTTTCTTGGTGTCCCTCCTGCCTGTATGGCATGACAAGTTCATGGATAAATTTGTAGGTCCTTGACTAGGATTCGCATCCATTATGAGAGTACCCCGATAGGACAGAAGAATCTTTGTCGACGAGCCTGGATTGAAGTACAAATGACCATTCGTAGGACCTTGAGACCGGCTATAAAAGTCACGAGGTAAAAGCCGGCTTGTTGATGCAGACTACTGTTCGTTAGCTCAGATGTAAATGCAAGTGCCTGGGATATCGGCATGTGTGATAATGATGGCAGCGGAGTCAATACTGGAGAGAGCCACTTCATATCATGGGAATGTGGTAACCGAGGATAGAGAGAGCACTTGAGGTTTGTCGCTGTGCTTTAATTTCTTGTGCCATGGTGTCGTTTATAAGTATTGCGTGCTCACAACTGACGTCTTCGCACCTACAACAACATCCAAATCCTCTGATTTCAGCTGATATGAGGCGGATCGTGCCTTCAGCTTGAGTGCCCTCACGTGTCGGTAAGTGTCTGGGATCGATTCTCATGATGACGAGATTCATGGCTAACGTAGAGGATAAGAACCACGTGTAACAGCATGCTCCAGCATGGTCTTCAGTGTTTGTCACTCGATGAGCTGGTGGTGAGGTACCCTTGATGAAGTTTCTGTTGGTCAGGCATCAGTATCTGATCAGAGCCCTCTTGCCCAATTCATCAAGACCCTTGTAAAAATGCCTTGCTTGGCATCTTGAAGCAATCGACTCTTTGGGCTTGATGATCGACCCTTGCCAAAAAGTAAAAGTGATTTGCAAAGCACGTTCGGCAGATCACCATTAAGGCTACGGTGAAGGCAGAATTAAGGTAGAATTAAACTTAACCCATGGACGATGTAGCAGCCTCCGTTCGCCAAGCACCTCCGGTGCGGTGGCCCAAATTGCCAAAGTGAACCATAGACTCAGAACACTCTATGTGCCGTGTTTGAGTCAATGTGAGAAGTTCGAGAACTCGACTTGACAGCCTCACAATTGAACCTTGGCCCCTGATCAGCATCAAACCTGAATACCAAGACCTTAGTTCGAGTCCGTCAAGGCATCGCAATTATCAGCACTGCCATCGGGCACGGGCCGACAGAAACTCAGTTTGAATTAGAAACGACCGTCGATCGTGAGTTGTAACTCAACGTGTACAAGACTTTGTTTCTTACACGCGGATAACCTACGGCCAAGACAGGATTAACGATACCCAATGTCCAATGAGCGATCAAGAGTGTGTTAGAGACACAAGAGACAGGGGACCGTGCCACGGGAGATCCAGGGATCAACTCCACTTCCTTGTCTCTCCGGGGCGCATATGACGCGCTCGTACCCGTGTCAGCCATCCCTGTCATGCAGAGGCGAGAAAGATGGCTTGAATGGTGTGGCCTGGGGTGGGCGTGGAATGGAGATCCCGCACCGGACCGGTTTTGGAGGAGCTCGCGACCTTTAGTACGCGCTTCCGGGTTTATAAAACCACGAGATCATTCAACCTCGAAAGAACAGCCGCTGCAGGCGCGTGTGAATACGACGATAGAGTCATAGCCTTCCTGAGATCGTGAAGGGCGGGACAGGATTCCACCAACTATGAGTTGTGATTGAAGGCGAGCTAGGCAGCCCTAGAAAGGTCCCTTGATTCGCTGCGCTGGTCAAGATCTCAGTGTTGAGGGCTGCCAGAACAGGGGGAGACATTGACGGCCTTGGCGACAAGGGACTTGAAATGCCAGACAGTGCAGATATCCTTGTTGTGAAGCCAGATTTGCGGTGCGACCTCTGCGTCCCCTTGGTTCGCGAATATGTGGAAATTTTGATGACCATCATTTCCTGTTTTCATTATATGTTCAGGTCAAATGCCTGAAGAACCTTCCTTATTATTTCTGGCTTGCTTAGAGAGATCACAGAGACACAGACCGACACTTCGTCACGCCAGGGGGCTTCCCGAAATCCAATTTGCGCTTAATCAAATCCCATGCGATTTGCGTTGCACATAAGGAAACGTAAATGCCGCTTGTTATGTCTATCAACGCCGATCAGGCGTGACAGGTATGAGTTAGAATTCAAGCTTACTTTGAATAATCTCAAACCGCCGCGCAACTTGTCTTACTTGTGCGTCACTTTGAGGCGCAATCGCAATGCAGCGAGAGCTTTGACGGAGAAGGACGCGCATACACAGATTTGTGTCAAAGGACATTCGTCGTCCGGCTACACAGCAGCACCTTGCGTGCGCGTCTCTTGCGAAGTTGAACAGGGGGTACTGCATACAGGATTGACGAAATGAAGGCGATCACTGTCGGCAGATTGAAACCAAACCGGAGGGAATGGCACTGATCGCAGCTTCTGACATCGAGAGAAGACCACTGAAGATATGTTGGTCTAAACTTCAGATGAGATAGCTCCGGATAGCGAACCGGGATTTTCGCATGATCGGAGGCACGTTGACCGGATAAGCGCCGTCCAATGTCCGATGTCAGAGCCGCAACGGCAGGCAGAAACTGGGCTGATTTCGACAACCGTGGTGTTGCGGATGAAAGGATATGTCTGATTGCGGCTCTTGGGTGTCGAAGTGACCAATCCTAGCCAAGATCCGGCACCAAGACTCATGATTTGCATGCAAATGCAGTCGAGGTCGAAGTTGAGGGTTGTTGATTAGTCACACTCAATTCTGGCTCTGTGGAAAATGCTGGCCTTTCTGCTCTTGATGAGAACTGCCGTCTCTCCCGAGCAATTCCAATCAACGGCTTGAGGCGCTTATCCTGGTGGATTTCGATGCTGCCCTTGCCCTGAGTGGTAGCAGTGCAGCCGGCTATAGAGGACCGAGAGACCTATAATTAAAATTCCCAGGCTCCGTTTCATGCTCTCCGTCGACTCAGGCGAGGCGACAGAGCGGGTACTAACTAGTGGTGCAGGTTTTGTCCGCGGTCGGTACCCCATAGAATCCCATTATCCTTCAATTGAGTGTCCTAGGAGAGCATAACTTGAATACAATCGTGGGTTATACTCTTAATTAGGCCATCATAACTTCCTCAAATCATAGGCTAGTTTTATCCAAAATACCTTGCCTCTTGTGCAAACCCCTGGAACATAAACCCGCGGCTTGCGTGGGGCTTTATTTTTTGGTAACAACCTATGCAGTGGTCCAAGTCGGTCAGCTAAATTGGCTTTGAATGATGGCTGAAATTGGCTCAAAGGCACGCGAGCTCGCTGACATGCCGCAAGGGGTTGAAGGAGAAACTTGACATGGCATTCAGCCATTGCACCGCCAGTTGCTGACGCCAGATTCGTTCCCTTTCGAGGCCGGGCGAGACAGGGCTGGGGAGAGGCGCGGGATTATTGACTGCTTGCGCCTTGTTCAGGAGACGGTAACCCTAATGATTTGCTGAGGGCAGAAACACGAATGCTTCATGTGGAGATCCATGATACGTGGAAGATCGTCACAAAGGGCGAGCATTGAGCACGAGACACGAGTATTCATCATGGAATTGACCGCTGTTCCTGATTGAATTCTCGATGATGTAACTGGATTATTTGAGGAGCTGGAAGATTATGAGTCCTGTTGTGCAGCGTCACGATCGCTTTTTGAAAAGTCTTGGCTGTAACAGGGTCTCGGGCAGATAGTTGCTCTGGAATTGCATGGGGTTAGGTTAAACTGAGACGACGAGACAAGATCTCAACAAACAAGATTTCGAGACAGAAAATTCGGTGACTGGTTTTGGCGATGTTCAAGATGCAACAAAGTGGTCGTAATAGCTCAGTTCGTTACTCAAAGGCAAGTTCATGATGCTTTTGCACTTATTCATGATGTTTGAAGATTTTGGCACTCGAGACGATTGCGCTTACACCAGATTTGGTTGGCGGTGGAGCCGATGCAGGTAATTGGTCAGTGGCTGTCGCACTTGCACTTTCACTCTAGAGCCAGGACAGCGAACCGCTCACTCCAAGGGACCCCAGATGGGGAAAGAGAGGCCGGGTCAAGGTGAGCGGGCCAATGGGAGAACACAGAAAACTGGCCGAATTGCTCGCCGAGGCTTCTCAGCAGGTACGGTACAACATTGATTTGATGGCGCCTGCATCGTCATTTGATTAGTGGGAGCTTCCAGATGTCTCGAAGATTCAGGAGAGCAGTTGCGCACCTGTGTTTCTTCAGAAGCCAAAGGAAACATCGAAATAAACTATTATTAGGTCTCCCGCTGCTGCTTGCTGTATGGTCGAGGCACTGCGGCTCTAGAACCCAAAAGGCAGCTGCTGTCATCAAATGGATCAGGTACTGTAAACAAGAGGCTCAGGGCAGGGCAGGCCAGACGAGAAAACTTTGGCATCACTAAACTCGGTGACAAAAATACTGACGTAAGTTATCAGCATAAGCTCAGAGGCTCTCTGAAGGATTTTTTTTTGGTATCTAATCCAGTGCCAGGGCCAGGGCCGACTCAGGAGCACTGGACCTCAGTAATGCAGATGCAGAGACAGAACCTGGAAAAATGGGGCACTTCGGTCATCGTGAAGGGAAAGACAGCTAGCCAAGCTTTTTCCACGGCTCACCCACGCATAATTTCCGTGTTGGCGCCTCTACTTTACCACTGCTGGAATTATGGCATATCTTGAAGTTGGCCTGTGATCTCCAATCTGGGAATTCCCGTAGCCTTTGTTAATATCTCGGGCTGTCCATCAGAAGAATTGCCTTTGCTATCTGGTCTTGCGCCTACGTCGTTGCAGAATTCCGCACTCTCGCCGCACCCCCTTGGTAACTGGGCTGCATCTTTATGGGTAAAAGGCGATTCAAGTCACCCACTGGGTCGCATAAGATGTGGATTTTTAGTAGATAAATCACGCACTGTGCTTATATGTACGTACTTTACAAGGTCCGACGGAGCAAAATGGACCAGTCAAGTTTCGTTTATCTATCCAAGGGTTCCATGGACGGGATTAATAAACCAGAGGACACTTAATTATTGTTGATTGCTGCTGTCCTCTTGATGAAGCAAGCAGTTGATGATCTGGATAACTCAACGATATCAATTCTCGGCCTCTTTCTCCGTATCCCGATCTCCAAAAACAAATACCTTAACCCCCCACTCACACACACATGAACCATTTTTCTCTACCCCAACCCAAGCAGAGTCACCTGCATGTAAATCATTGCATCCAATACAGAATCAGTCAAAGTTTTTGGCTTTGGCTTTGTGTGTCTATCTGTACGTACATTCGATACTGTACATGCATATCGCTTCAGCACTCGGACGAGAAAGCGAGAGTGTGAGAATGAGAGTATGCGCACGCCCCTCCCCATGGCCCATCCACATCCACATCCACATCCATATCCTGACCCTTGTCCATGTTCCCCACGTCGAGTTGTGGTCTGTGATCCACCTTGAAGCTTTGCCCAAGAAAGAGTGGAGCGTTCCTTAGTTCGGTTTGGCTCTGGTGGGCTGGGGATAGACTGGCGACTGGTGAAGGGACCGAATTGATCGACTGCACCGAGTAAGTAATAGTGTAGCAGCTTCATAACTTGTACGGACACAAAAGACAAGCTGCGCGCTTTTTTTTCCTGCTCGTCTCCTTACTTCAGCTTTCCCTCTCCTTTATTAGCTTTTATTTAAACATCTTTCTTTCCCTTATTTATATATCCTTAAAAGGGAAAACAGAATCTTGTCGATCGTGCTGCTCCTTTGCTTCACTCTCACGGTCATAATCACCCGGCTACTACTTTTGATGCCGCCCCCTCCACGTCTTCATATCCTCCTACGACCAAGTCGACGTCCCATGTGGTTTCTCTAGCATCCCATCCAACAATCGTGGGAGATCATACAACGAACAACAACGTGGTTGAAGACAATAGAGAATAGTCAATGTTCAATTGAAGACCGACAAACGGACACCGAACCCCGTTTGAATCACATCGACAGTCGACAAGCATCCGTTCTAGGCTTACACGGGCACGAGATCTTGATCAACTCAGTCAAAGGCCCCGGTATAATCGACCGTTACAATCTATCAGTTGTCAACTTTTGAGAAAAAACCACCATACGCTTGAACGCAACACCTTTTTCTTGATCACGGTATTCTACAGCAACCTCGTGGCTATTCCTCTGGGTTAAAGTCTCCTGCCAAGATCGCAAATCTTGGATACCATTTCGCCGCAACGATTCGGTAGTGCCGTCAAGCGTTTCTCGCATTTTGCCGACGAACCAACCACAGACGCCATTTGCCCAGCGACAGAAGCACAACACAGCACTCTAGTCGCTGTACCGTCCCCATCACTCAACTGACCCCAATCCTTGGATGGGTGTGTGGCTCTGACTTACAGCTCTTGGTCCCTCGCTTCTGTTAGTGACCAGCTGCCCTCCCCCAATCGACAGCACCTGCTCTGTACTTTAGGCGCCGCCTGTACACCGAAGCTCTGTACCCCTCTATTCGACACCGTCGCCATTCACTGCAAGCCCCGTCCGAGATAAAACAGCAGAAGCGCCCTCAAGGCTCAATCTCGCTATTTCTCAGCACCGGACTTCGAAAAAGATGGGCATTATGGCGGCACTCTCGGCCCCAAGGGCCATGGTAGCACCCCACCAGCACCAACCACAGGGACCCTCCACCCTCGTCACAGGTATGGACATACAATTCTCTTCCTGTTGTTCGTCTCTGTAATCAACTGTTTCTCTCCTTGATTTGCCTCTTTCCATCCTCACCCAAACCCATCTGGGCAAGCATTGCCCATCCATTCGCCCGTTTCAAGTCAAGCCTATTCCTTTTTTCTATCCCCCCCCTCGTGTTCATGTCTTGGGTTTCTCTTTGATGAGCAGCAACTCGTTTCATTTCACTTCACTTGATTGTTTCTCCGCTTTTGTCTTCTCGCATTCATTTCGTCATTCCCACGTCCACCGGAAGCGAGAAGTCTCTCCATCTCCGTGGACCCTGCGCCGCGGACCAAGCTGCAAGCTGAGTAGTGACGCGATAAACGTGGGACCTGCAACTGAAGCTAGACTTGGCTGAATCAGATCGGCTTTGAGCGACGGCTTTTGTCAGTGGGCTTGCACTTTTCTACTTTGTTATTTGCTGAGAAAGCAAAGGCAAAGAAAGGGCAAAATAAAAAGAACAAAGCAAACAGCGGCAATTGGATGGATGCAACCAGAAGGTTGGGTTTCTTCGGACATTCGCCATTTGTCTATTTCCATCACCATTTCCCCATTATAATTCCGTCAATGTCACTGTCACTGTTACTGTCACTTGTCACTTGTCACAGTCACTTCCCCTTCGCTGTGCCTTGTTGGGCTGAGCCTAGACTTTACAAATTCATGACATTTGCTGAGCCTTGGCACACTTTGGGGGTCTCGGTCCAGTTTAATTGTTTTGCTGCATGATCACTCGTTCTTGTTCCCTCTTACTCATAACTCACGTTCCATTCTATTTCTGCCTCATGCACCCCCCGGTTGATCCATAGTTTCCCTAGCCTTGTCCCATGTCAACCCGAACCCTGCAACTGCAACTTCTCCAACATCAAGATCAAGTCATCCCTGCCTGCTGACGTCTTTTTGCTTGCTCCCGCCACAGATAAAAGTACCTCATCCTCTACCTTTGGCCCAAACCAGTTCCAGTCCCTATCGTCGCCTCGCGAATATAGTACCGACCTTACTGAATCAATTGTCCTAGAAGAAGGTGGTGAATCTGGAAGCGAATCCGCCGCCGAACCCGTTACACCTGTTAGTGGTCGCCAGTCCCAGGACTTCACCCTTCAGAGCCAGGACCTGCAGGACCTCCAAAATCTGCAGTCTTACCAGACAGCTTCAGCCACATCTTCAGGAGTTGTACCTATCGCGATCCCCAACTCGGTCAACCCCAACAAAGGAACATATATATCACAATCCGTAAATAACAGCCGCCCTCCTACTACCTACGAACCAAGTACTCCCAGAGCAACAGAACCTGAGCCAGGCAGTTCTCTCACCCGTCAGTCAACCCGAGGTTCCATCTCCACCTCGAGTTTCAAGCGCACCATGTCGAGCTTCTTCCGCCGATCTAATTCCCATGTTAAAAACGATTATATACCTTCGGAATCTGCAACACCCTCCGTCGTGTCCGCACCAACGGAGCCTCAAACAAATGGCCAACCACGTGCTGCAGCTCGCCGTCGTTTCTCCATGAACCGCTCTTCTGCAACTACTCGTTCCAACTCACCCCCTTCGCCTAGCGACAATGGATTGGAAATGGCTCCCGCACACCGCGAACGTGACTCTGACAAGTCTCTTCCCAGCCAAGGAGACTTCAAGAAGAACCGTGCATCGACTGGTCTGACTCTGCGTGGCCGAGCAATTAACTTCGTTGGCGCTCACAACTCCAGCCGAGGAACCGGACACAAGCGTCCCGAATACTCCCGCAGAGCCAGCAGCTATGACGGTAGCCGACCCAGCACCCCTCTCCCACCTCCTGCGGAAGGCGACGAGACAATGTACCCACCCGAACGAAGTGTCTGGCCTCTACCTCCTGACTCCGGTACCGGTGCCAAGGCTCGACGCATGAGTTTAAGCCTCCCTGATGATTTCGCTGTGGACGTAGCTGAGCTACAGAACGAATTCGAATACCAGCGCAAGTTCCTCGGCCGTCATGGCAAGCATCTTGGCAAGGGAGCGGCTTCTAAGGTTACCCTCATGATGCGAAAAGGTTACCCAGAAGAGCTCTACGCCGTCAAGGAGTTCCGCGGCAAATCGCACCGGGAAAGCCAACAGGACTACGAGAACAAGATCAAGTCAGAGTTCAGCATTGCGAAGAGCTTACATCACCCCAATATTGTTGAGACTTTCCGCCTATGTACCGATCACGGGCGATGGAACCATGTCATGGAATATTGCTCGGAAGGTGATCTTTTCAGCTTGGTCTCCAAGGGTCATCTCAAGGGCGATGACCGGAAGAAGGACCGCATGTGTCTCTTCAAGCAGCTTATTCAAGGTGTCCATTACTTGCATGCCAATGGCATTGCCCATCGTGACATCAAGCTTGAGAACCTTCTGATCACCAAGGACAGTAAGCTCAAGATTACCGATTTTGGTGTATCGGAAGTTTTCTGTGGTACTCACCCCGGTCTTCGTGAAGCTGGTGGACAATGCGGCCGTAACATGAGCGGCGAGATCCGCCTTTGCTCACCTGGCATTTGTGGAAGTGAGCCTTACATCGCTCCCGAGGTCCTCGCCAAGAAGGAAAATTACGACCCTCGATCACTCGATGTGTGGAGTTCTGCGATTGTCATGATTTATCTCACCTTTGGCGGCGCCATCTGGTCCCGCGCTGTCCCAGGAGAGCTCCATTATGATAAGCTCGTCAAGGGCTGGGAAACATGGTATGGAAAGCACCCAGAGCCCGACGCCACTATCTCTGATACCGATTACCCCAAATGCTACGCCCTCGACGTGGGCATGTCCCCACCTGCTCTCCGCCGTCTTGTGCTACAGATGTTGAACCCTGATCCGCAAAAGCGTATCAGCATCGAGGACGTCATCCATAACCGCTGGCTGAAGAATGTCGAGTGCTGCCAGTTGGAATCCTACGATGACCCCGCTCTTCTCATTGATGCGACCAAGAAGGACAACACAGCAAACGGCAACAAAAAGATATTTTGCCACAACCATCTACCCCCGAAGGGCACTGGCTCACACTCGCTGGGCAAGATGCCAGGCCAGCCGGGCTACTAGACGACTTAATGACTGATGGAACGACATTTGAAATGTCCTACAAACACTAAACAACTATTTCTTTGATAATAAGAGCAACATTGGATTTGTGCGCCTATAACTTTTGCATTCACCTACATTGGCGTTGGGGTCAAGCTGGCCATGGATGATGGTCTAGGCCTACATGGTTTGGAGTTGGTGAATTTCTGTCGCTTCTTTTCTTTTACACTCCAACCTGTACATAGTATACAACCTTTTCCCCATTTTCGTCGGATGACGACGCACTACAGCCGACGAGGGTGGGGGATGGATGTCTTACAAGCAAAGCAGACTTAATACCCCCCCGAAGAAACAGTCTCTTGCTCTTTTGGAATCTGATGGATAATGGATATTTAACATGCCATTGGTCTGCAGATGGACAGAAAAGTCGGGTAGAAGGATGACCATGGGGGTTTATCACTTCACCCGTTTATTCTTTTCTATGAAGTTTTGGATTCAAAGATGCGCGCGACCCCCTTGAAGATTGTTTATTCATACAAGTATCACGTACATATGTATACGGACGTATGTATATATGGGCTTGCTGCTCTGGTGCTACGACGCCACTGCTACCAGTCTTTTCTGCGAACTAGCACAATAGACTTGCATTCTTTGTTTATTCAATCATTGTTTACTCCAGCCTCGGTTCGTGTTGAGTATCCATAAAAGAAGGGCCGTCTTCGGTACCACTTGGTGTTGTGGCCGCGACATTTGACGTCTTTATCAGGTGCTTTGACGTCTCTGAGATAGCGGTTATCAATCGCCTGATGGTTGAGTAAGAGCATTATCTAGATTTACAGGGATTGAAGCGAGATCTATTTACTAGAAGGATGATGGAAGCAAGCATTCCACTTGTTGATATCGTAGCACGTTATATCACATGTCGTTACTGTAAGAATGATTATTTACCCGGCAATTTGGGACAGATGAGTACATACTCCTCCCTCTGTGGCGTGTGCGGACGCGCCGATGCTGGGGGCTGGGAGTTTTCGGTGTTACATATCCAGAAGCGACGGAAAGCATCCCACGCGATATGCACGCATGTCTCATGACGACGATGTTCATACTGTATTAGCCATGACCAAAGCGAAGTCGGGATGAGCGATATATTGGCTTGGATATGATGTTGGAGCGGTCTCACCGCTGATCGATAGTAGCAGCGAAAGTGGAAATGTCACAGGGCCTCATTGGACTTGGGAACAAAGGTGAGGCGTTGCGATGACGCTGAGCACTGGAAAGAATTGGTGATGCATTAGGACATGTGAATGTGAATGAGATTGAGAATGAGAGCAGTGCGTGACGCTAATACACCCTCACGATACGCCTCGCCGGTCGTCGTGGGTTTCCACTGAGTTTCACTGGTGTTGAGTGTCTGTTCCGGGTACCTGACTAAGGCTGAAGCCGTCATCAACGCAAAGGTTCTGGACAAAGTTGAGACACAGTGACAATCCCCCACGTGGTCAAGAGGATTTGACGGAACAGAGAGAGTCTCACGACCAGTGAGTGAGTGAGTGGGTGAGTGTCTGGCTCACTCACAAGCTCTGGCTTCAGATCACATTGCTCCCTTTGGAGCGGTTTAACATGCATGATCCGCGTGACCGGTCATGCTTAACACTTACTCCGGTTCACAACTAATGCAGCATCGCGGAAATAACGTGCCGAGCGAAACATGACAAGAACTGAGGCTGATGAAGCGCGACTACCGCGCTGCACGAGAGAGAACTGGCACACCGAAAGAAGCCTCCTCGGATATCAGTGCCGAGAAGCAGGAGGGCTGATTCGTGCCCGCATTGGAGATTCCGTGGGGGTGGAGGTGTTTTTCTTCTTTCTTTTTTGTTTGTGCTACCCACGGAGAAGTTGTGATTGTTGGGATGTTGGAGAATTGGAAGTGTCTTCCCCAGATGTAACACGAGGATCCTGGGGAAAAGAGGCTGGCTGAGAGGGATGGATGGGGGGAGTGAGAATAGAGAATAGATACGGAGTTTTGTGAAGGAGTCAAGATTCAAAGGCTACTTTAGCACTGCATATAGACTCTTGGTGGACGGTTACTTTGCAAAGTCTGAGCTTGATGGCGGGGAAGAAGAATAAACTTGCCGGGCCGTCAACTGTGGGAATGCGAAAATGATAGTGCTCACTTTTTGTGTAAGCTTAAAATGGAATGATACCCGATCTACTTTTAATATGAACTTCAGTACATATGTACTTTCGGCAGCCAAGAGCTTTCAAGTGCCGATGTGGGCGGCATTTGATATGGAGCACGGCCGACAGTGGGTCCGTCTCATCCCGGAGCTGACGGAGGCTAGGGGAGGAAAGAAAACACAGGACCTGAATCCTAAGTGACAAAAAGACTTAGGTGATACAGCCTAAGTTTAGGATGACTTTTGCTAAGTTTATTTTGACACCCTACAGCGAGGTTCGCTGTTTTCTTGCCCCCGAGGGGGAGGCAGACCGTTCCTTCCTCCGAGGAGTTTTTGCTCATCGGGGATTCGTCCAAGGATGATCTAGGAACTTTCTGAAATTCTGAGTACGTACTCCGTAGAGTAAATAAGTTTTTGTCCCGTCTCAAAATATATCCACCATCTGCCCCGTGTTCTATTCCTGAAACTATCGTCGAAATATCGGAATCCCCCTACAACCCGGCTCCGGTTCCTTAATTAAACCTTAATTTGCGCCCAGTTAAAGTTTCTCTGGCTTCTGGAAAACGTTTCAGATACACCGTCAACTGTCCAGATTAATAATTCCTCCAATGGCAGATATATATTTACGGGTGGAATAACCGACTCTCATTCCCAAAGTGGGATGTCTTGTTCAACTGCCGCGTATACAAGATTACCAACCTGGCCTGAAACGGAGCACCTACCGAATTACCCGATCTGAAAGACTGAAAAGGGTTTCTGTTCGAGATGTATATTAAGACGCTGTTGCATCGCAATAACATGGTTGGTACTGTAGCATTTTGTCTTCAAGTTACTACTGGCTAGTATCCGTTCATTTCTTTGTATTTCATTCATTCCTTTACCATTCGTATATACCGTTACTCGTTCACCATGCGTACCGCTGCATTCATTGCTCTTCTGGCCTCCGTGGTCTCTGCCTCTCCCTTCGGCCAACGCTCTCAGGTTCTCGCCAGAGCAAGCGAGACTTGCCCCGTCGTCTTCGACGGCCGAGTCCCTGCCAATGCCTCTCTGACCGACTTCGACACGGCGAATGGCGGCGGCTGGAACCCCTACAACCCCGGCTTCGTCAAGGGAAACAACATCTCCTGGTCCGAGATTCTTCAGCTTCCCAAGACCAAGACCAAGTCGCGCTTCGATACCGAGGCTGGTACCATCCCACTTGAGGTCACCATCAGCGACAAGAGTATCTTCATGAAGCAGCTTGGCTTCAGACGTGCTGGTCTGCAGTTCAACAAGGATAGCAATGAGGGCAGCCCTGGATCCAAGGGTGTAAAGACTCTGCACTTTAGCATCATGCAGGATGACAAGCGTCCTCTCAACCTTAGCCATGAGTACCTGGTAAGTGTTCTTTCAATTGTTATCAAGGTGGTTGATACTGACAAGAATAGAATGTCTGGCACGAGAAGGCCGATTTCTCCGGCAACCAGTTCCAGTTCCAAGCTGGTCAACTCATCGGACAGAACGGCACGGCTGCTACCTGGAAGCTTCTCGACCAGGACTTCAAGCTTCTCTGGGAGACTCCTATGCTCAAGAAGGTGTGGCAGAACTTTGCCATCACTCTCAACTACGAGAAGAAGTAAGTCTCTACCAACAAATATAGCATAACGATCGTATCTAACAATCATAGCACCATCCAAGCCTACTACTCCAAGGGTTGCAAGCCTCTCAAGGTCGCTACTCAGCCCATCGCCCGCAACTTGACCGGCCAGGGACAGTTCCAGATTGGTATCCTCAAGAAGCCTACTGGTACCGATGATGTTGCCAACTCTGGATTCCAGGAGGCCAACTTGAACGAGGGACTTATTTACGGCGGTATCTTCCTTGAGGACAGCGCGGATGGATGTGTCTCTCTCTAAGTTCTCGCTTGAGATGGATGGATGCTGCAGATGTTGTATGATAATAATGGTCTAGTTCTAGACTCCACGACATTACGTACCTACCGCTTGCAGGGGAATATATTTTTACGCATAGCATGCTGTTTTAAATGTCTATTCTGGTGTATGATATTCCTTAGCTGTGCCCAAGCTGTCGATGTGGGTTCCCTATGACCGCGCTCCATCGACATCTTTGAATGCACAGTAAAACAACCAGTAGAGTTGCATATATAAGCCAGTATTTATTTCGAGCGAGTAAAATAAGACCTTTTGCAAAAATGGCATCGAAATCCGGTTGGTAGTTGTAAAAAATCGGTCTTGTGCCTGTAAACCATGTCACGTGTTACGAAGCTGAAGCTCTGCTCTACGCAACATTTTCCAGTCTCGCCGTCAACTTCGAACGCGAGGAAGTCGGTGTTGCTCAGCACCCACGATAATGGCACCTTTCTCCTTGTATCAATTGTCAAACGCGAGCCGTAGACTTTCCTTGAGCCTTTTGCGCCACCACCAAAACAAACTTGCGGTCTCCAAACGACAACCTAGCCCTATTCGCCTCCTCGGTCTCCAACAACCAAGATATCTTCACACCGGTGACGATGCCAAGCCAGACGAAGCAACAAATATCAACAGCGACATTACTACTGGGGAGGGTATAGGAGCCCAGAACTCTATTGAGGCCAGAAACGAAGCGAAGTCAGACGAATCAATACATATCAGCAGCGATATTGCTGCCGAGGAGGGTATAGAAGCCTACAGCGCTGTCGAACCCAGCAACGAAGCGAAGCCAATTGTAGACGACTCAATCAAAAGTAGTAACCATGTTACTGGCGGCCAAGACGTTGGTGATAGTGATGCCCCGACCCCAGATCCAGGCCTTCTCTTATCCTCAGACCCAAGAGATGAGCTCAAGATTAAAGCAAGGCCATGGACCGAGGAAGAGTTGGCTCAGCTCGAAGAGTTCATCAAACGGCCATATTTCAGTATAGACTACATCGCAAGGCGGATGGACCGATATTTTCCCAGTGTCTTGGCCCAGCTCAGGCAGATGGAAGAACAGAAGGGAATCAAGCTACTGAGACGAAGCCGGCCCAAAACTCCATGGCAACATAATATGGATGCTACCCCAGAGCAAATCGCAATTTTCGAGGCGAAGCAAGACAAGGTGCAAAAGCATATGGAACACATTGTCGAAACACTCATGACCTTGCCAAAGACGGATCAGTGGGAGGAAATTCTCAAGTTGAAATCTGCCTCAGAATGGGCATCGGCCATCATGAAACTAATACCACTGCGAGTCTGGCACATCTTGGCCGCCGACAACCCGCCGACCGAGAGGGAATACGCGACCATACCAATGGTTGATCCGCCTAGCACGAACGGAGTGTTCGCCAAAATCTACAAACGCAGGTTATACATAGGCCTCCTTGACGCACCATTTGGCGTGCTGGCGCGCCCAGACCAACGGCACCCGGGATTGAAAGTCCCGTTGATTCCAGTGTCTTTAGAAATGACTAGGCAGCTTACCTACGAGCAAAAGGTTGAGCAGAGGTATGCACTTGGACTTGGCAGGGCAGCGCTTGCGGCATGGCTTGGGGCATATAAACACGACGTATCTCCTACTCTCCGCGAATTGTATGCCTGGTGGGAGAAGGATGTGGATTCGAGTTTGCACCCTTTTGGCTGGGTTCCTTATAACCCACTTGAGCGGACACTACTTCCTGTGGCGACGCCAGAGGAAAGTGCTGCTAAAAAGGCCAAACTTGAGGAGGAGTTGGAACGCAAGGCAGAGGAGAGAGGGGAGACGGTGAAGGAAGTGAAGAAGAGGTTATGGAAAGAAGCTACCAAGAAGGGAGCTTATGATGGTAAAGGGGGATTCTGAGGATCCAGACAAGAGTCATATGTACAAAAGTGTATAATTCGCCAGTTAAGAGTCAGCCGATAGGCGTTTAGGTATGATTAGAGACAATGAACTCGGTCATAACCTCCTGTTTCTTCCTGTTTCTCTTCATGATCCCCCCAACAGCACTCACCAGAACTGAGACCCGACTCCATACAAACTAAATGATGGGCGAGCTGGTGGGATCTCTGGGGACGATCGTGGGGTGCTTGTTACACGATAGTCGTCATTCTGGGGATCCAAATCACAAATGATTGACAGGTCATCGAGCAAGGATGACTTGCTGTAATATTTTGCCCTTGAGATCGGTTAGTGTATGAGAATTCAAGACTCTTATGACTTGCTTTATGATTGGTCCCCCAAAAAGTCGTGATATCACCTCCATGTCCTCGGTAAGTTTCAGGGGCATCTGCTTTCAGTGAAGTAATAATAGAGGGGAAAGTTATCTCCCTGATCTCACTTTCGAATCAGTCGTTTCATAAAGACCGTGGTTACTCCAGATCAACCGACACAATTGAGTGGCAATGGCACACAGTAGAGATGAGCACAGCTTACGACTTCCATGTTTTGTGATTGTTAATGATGGTCTACGTCTTGTTCTGGTGTAGCACAGCTGCGTAGGGGATATGCTTTACGTAAGGAGTAGCCAGTCATTATCCGCTCTGTTCTCCAAGCATACCCAGTTGTGTTTAATGTCCTATCAAGAGTTGAGACTTGTAAGATGCTCGTATTCTCTTTGCGTCAGTCTTAACTCCGCGTTTTGTATAACTCTGGCAGAGCCCCCTATTCCGGTACAAACACATCACCCCTCTCAACATCCTCGGCAGTCTCTCGTTGTGAGCTATAAGGAACAGGAACTGGTGGTGACACCCGTTCAAGACCTCCGCGTACTCGTCTGCGTTATGTGTTGGATGTATCGAGTTCTCCGCTTGAGATCTCGTGCAAGTATCTGAAATGCCTGAAAGAAAGGTTTACGAATAGCCAGGCCAGGCTACGAATGGACATGCGACGTTACCTTGGACGAAAAGGATTCATCAGTAACGAATACTTGGTTGAGAACGGCGATGGTATAGCAGGCAAAGAATCATCGCCATACTCCTACAACACACCAGTCTCAGGCCAAGAGAAGAGGCTTTTACGGCGTATCCGACTTCTTAGGGAGAAGCATTTAGATAGGGAAACAAAATCACGTTCTTAAAGGAAACACTCTCAAGACGTTGGCCCAAGTTGTACGTGCTGATGAGGTTATCGAACACCGCTTGGCTTCCAACCAAGGTCTCCAACATTAGGTGGGACTGGAGATAATCATACCTAAAGGCTTGATAGAAGATCAATATTCTCTAATTTTGCTATCTATTTACTCTACGTGACCTGTAGATGACCCGTGGTAGAAATTGAGGCTATGCTTTTCGAGGGCCTGCTAAATTGAAGCAAAGAAGTTTCTCATGCCAAAGCTCTTTCTGTCCATGCACTGACTGCGTCTCTCTCTTTCGTTCTTGATCCTCCAAAACAGGCTTCCATCATAACAGGCCCTCAGGTCATCCCTTTTCACGACTCCATCCTCCTGGAGAAGCACATATGTTGTCCACCACTCCATGAAAGCAAAGGTCCAACCAGCTGGATCTGCTGCACAGCGATCCTTCGCCCATAATCTCCATAGGTCATCATAATTCAAGCCTCCATCGCCTGATGTATCGAACCGCTGAAACATCTGCTCGAATCTCTCGTGGCTGAAGTTTCCATCAAAGTCAAAGATGCCTGTGTCAGAACCATGCTTGGCCTTGTGGATGTCATTGACATAGATGCGGAACAAGGGGTCAGGGAGCCAACAATGACCGAGGCGTGTTGGATATGAAAAGAAGATGGGGATGAGAAGAGAGCCTATTGAGAAGAAGAGGCCGAAGCCGAGCTCGCGGAAGCCGTTGTAGACGTCCCATGGGTTGATGATGCCGTCATTGTCGCGGTCCCAGAATTGAACGTGTTTCTGGAGAGGGCTGAGCCTTTCGTTCTCGTCTTTAGAGGTCATGGCCGGTTCTAGTTGTGCTTCATTATGATCTGAGCACACTTTGGCGTATGTGCTTTCGGTGTAGTCGTTGTAGAGCTTGTTGGACTCAGCCATTTTGGTGTCAGCACTTTTGTTTGTAGTCGAAAAAACACAGACACCAATTTCAATAGTGATAGTGTCATCAATAGATAATTGTCAAGTTGGATAGAAAAGCCATTGCAGTCTCATTATCATTAGGTATGCTGTGGCTAAAGTCCCCCTGAGACACCGTTTACGAGCAATTGACGTAATTGCAACACGCACATCTCGAGGCTTCCAACATGTGACTCTACCCATTCATGACATCAATCAATAATCCGCCGATAACAATAGAACTATACAGAGATATTAGGCTAGATTTGCATAAACTTAGCGGCCAGTGGTCAAAATATGGAAATCTTCTTGGGTCCCCTAACTTCTCTCTCCTCGTCCTCGTCACGAGTTACTGATCAAGAGACTAGAGAGGGTTTAATCAATTGCTTATTTACTGGTTAATATATCCAATCATTATATATTCAGGAAACTCAATTAATTGTCCATTAATAGCATGATCTCCCGTGGAAAACTTCCTTTCCATAGAGTACTCTTCCACTCCAGTGGTTTATCCTCATACTCTGGCTTCGATAAACAGAACTCCCCCAAGACTTGATTACCTTGACCCAAGTATCTGGTGCCGAGATAGAAGCACGTAAAATCGGCAACAGGCACAATCTCTTTCGCATGATCGAAACGAAACTTGCCCATACATGCCTGGCTTCCATCTTTGTATAGAAACAAGAGGCCGGATATTGAACTGGTCACTTTCTCAGATTGTTCTCTGCAGATCTGAACCTCTCTCACAGCATCGAGCGAGACTCCTGGGGTCTCAACAAGATCTGTTTCGGGTTCGGGTGCGAGTCCTGCTGGCAAGGTCTCCTTGTCACTTCCCTTCACAGTGGGCGATGCGAACAAAGAAATACCACCGAGACGAGGGCTAAAGTACACTAGCGTTGGAATATCCGTTGATTCTTTGGCTATGCATTTCCACTCGCTGTGTGGTGAACTGCTTCTTCCTATGGTAAGTGTTCTCGACTGATTAGTGACCAGCTAATATGAGTCAGCTTCAAGCTCCAAGGGGGTACGGTGTGTCAAATCATACCGATATCGCAGTTCCATTGGCAGTATCTGATGTCTTTGGCCGTCTTTCGTCTTCAGTTGTGTCCTTCTCGTCTACTTCTTTTCTTGAACGCAACCAGACTTGCTCAACACGTTCTCCGGGATTCAATGGATGGTAAGTCCAATGAGGCGCTGGACTTGCGGTCGAGTCGTCTGACTTTTCTTTGGCTAACTTTTGCTTCGCCATTTCGTCCAGCTCACGATAAAAAGCCAAGGACTCTCCAGCCTTGTGCGTATGAAGATCGACCAGCTGGTCCTTGTACCAACAAGCAGAGTATCCCGTGATCTCAGGCTCGTTGAACTCCAAAGCCACCATGCGAGCTTCTATAGTCATACCGAGACTTGGAGATGAGTCTTTTGTGACGTGATAAGCCATACTTTTCAACGCATCCGGGGCCATGGGATACGGCCAACAGATGGTAGGATTCAATGGAGCGGCAGCAAAACTGCGCAATTTGAGGCCCTACCTTGGCATTAGAACTGTAACTTATGATGACCAAAGGTATAAAACTTACATCATCAGAGAATGAGAGGACTGTGCTGGTGATCGGGAGTGTTCGCCACCAGCCTGAACTACCTTGTACCGATGTAACAGCTCCAGGATCGTTAACGATCTGTCGAATACCGAGATGATCTTCTGAGATGAAAAGATAGTTCTCCTCCTGGCCCTTGATCTCTCTCCAGACTAAACGGCTTCCGGGCTTTGGTATGTTCGACAAGGAAGCTATATACTCAATGCCGTCCAGGTCGAAATGAGTAGCCCATACATCCTTCAATGGCTCGATCGTGCATTGAATCGACCGAGAGACATGAGACAGTGAAGCTATCGCATAGTGAGGGACCAGATGTTTGCTTATCATAAGCAGTATCTCTGGTGGTAGACTTGTGAACTTTTCACTCATGATCTGGTGCAAGTGGTTCAGAATCCACTCCCGTCGCCGCTCATCTTCTTGAACCGAAGGCTCGTAAGAATATCGAGCAACTTGCACAAAGGCTCTCTTGTCAAGCCCGAATGATGAAGCTATCTCGGAGCATTCGACGTGGTATCCGATTGTTGCACATGACTCGTGATCACTTGTGCAGCGCCTGAAAGTTGCATGCAACTTTTCATCGTTGAAGGAATCGCACGATTCAAAGGCAACGGTTTCAGTGCCACCAGATGCTCCTTTCATAGGATTAGTATTGATTTTTGACGTTCAGAGGCTGTGTAACTGACTGGCTGTGATGAGGTCGCCGGGCTTGATCGAAAAGCGACACCATCCACATCGACGACTGACACAGTAAGATGGGTAAGGTATCATAGGAGGAAGAGGATTCACATAATTCAGTGCATGCCACTCCCACCCTTCAGCGAATTCCATCCATTCCAAATCCATTATTCGATCAATTCGGCGAATCTCTTCAGAGCTGAGTCCTCCAGCGAAGTCCATGGAGCAAACACAAATGGCTTGAGGCTGAAGGGAGCTAACTCGGTATAAATAAGCCAGCCAACCAACCAACCTGGGCTGAGCTGAGCTGAGCTGAGCTGAATTGAACTGAACTGAGGGAATTGAATTGAATAGACTATATGATGATATCACGTGGCTTCATCTATCCAACGTAAGAAATAAGACAGAATGAGAAACAAAGCAAGTCGTGTTTGTTATATAGCCTGATCCCCAAGTTACCTACTTCAACAGTGCATTGCATTGCCAAGGCGAATGTATACATGCGCGATACGTGTAAGCTTACGCCCCCATTCACAAGAATGCGCTCAGGCTACTGGGCAGTCCATAGATACTATTATCTTACACGTAATTCTTATACATCCCCCTAGTCAATGTCTCTTGTTGGCTCAAATAGCCGATTGTGACACGATATGTTTGCTGCTTGCTTGCCGTATGCGTCTCTCCTCCAGTGTCACAATCGTGGCTAATATGCGGTTGACGTGGCCAAGACGGGTTATAACCGGACCTTCGTCCGTGGTAAAACTCCATTGGGAAGAGCCCCCTCAATAATTCCATGCAGTCATGAGAGGACTTATCATTGAGGAATCCCGCATCTCGACTGTGCTCATGCGGGTTTGTAAACAGGCCTTTTGCTTGCTTGTGTTGAAGCTGGGATAACTACCGCGTTCGAGCTTTCGAGTCTTCTAATACATTACTGGCAAAGTCGAAATACTTGCTTGCATTGCTAGTAGTATCAATTGCTTTAATTCCTGCACGAGCTGCCGTGAGCAATATTCGTAGGTCAAGGAAGCTTCATTGTCAGAAAGGGCCATGCACTCTCGCCTGATGGCTATTGGAAAATGTGAAGTGTCTTGATGTTGCTCCTCTCAGAGGACACTTGCAAGAACTGAGTTTACTGAGATGCTTGCCACACTTGCTATGTCGAATGAAATGAGTTGTATGCGTGAACTGATAGAGATAGATACCCACGTAGATGACATTCTGAAGCTCCGTTCTCACACCTCGCAGCACCGAGCAGTACTTTTTCATCATATATCTGAAGAAGATGCAGCAAGACGGACTGTCCATCCATACGTTAATAAATGGTATCAAAGTGACATGATTTGCATATATGGTTGATAGATATAGAACAGAACATCCAAGATCAAAAGGGAAAAAATGTAAAAGAGAAACTCCGGTACAGGGAATCGAACCCTGGGCTCCGCGGAACTGATCCCTCAGCTGTAAGTTGAGAGCGCGAAATGTTAGCCACTACACCATACCGGATGTTGCTTAGAGATTAGGTTCAAATTAAGCTCTATGATTGCCACACCGGACGGACGATAGGGTTTTTAATATTAATCGGTTGAGATCGAGTTTCATTATTCTGTAATATAATCTCTACAACTTGCCAGGAGCTTCAAGAATAAGATTCATATCTCTTAAATGCCAATATCCTATATCTCGTGTTGATGTGGAGAGTCAGTATGATCAGGTTTCTAAATGGTATCAGAAATCCTAATCTTGCACATCAGCTAAAGCATCAGAGAGGTTGGTAGATATTATTTGAGCGACAATGGTGAAAGACGTTCAGGATAGAGTGAGATCCGGTGGGTATTTATATTCAAAAGTCTTGGTAGATATCAAACTCCAACACAGATTATTCCCAGATATAAACACAGTTCACTGATCTTGTTCCCATCATTATCCCCGGCTCAAAGATTAATCAAGATATGTGACTGATAGAACCAGCATGATATGACATATGTAAGGTGTTAGGCCAACCAAGTAATTAATCCGTCAGCAATTTCTGTCATTCGTCTTAACATAAGTCGACGAGAATCAATCTCCTGTGTTGCCAGGACGCCGACGGGCTTGCTGCCGATGCCACGTTTAAAGGCGAAGGTCCACGTACAACCGAGACTCTCCTCGAGCAACAGCCAATCTACTTCTGACATGATCAAGCGTCAGAGTATACCCAAGAGAGACCTTCCATGCAAAAAGCCGAAATTTCCTTGCAATCAAGACAATTTCTTTTGCATCAGATCAGCCAGCTCGTCGAGCAGCTCCACGGTCTCGGCCGGGCTTGCGATCCAGGCCGTTGTTCCAACACTTCTCGCCTTGAAGTCATTAGATCCAGCACTCAGGAATTGATCGCCCACGTGCAGTGTATTCTCTCCGCGAATGGCGCCACCATTCTCCTTGCTACCAAACCACTGCTGGCAAACAGTCACGCCCCAGCTCTTGTCACCGATATCGACGAACACATCATTACCTCCGTTGAAAGCACAGAATGGCACGCGGCGTGATTGGCTCGCCACTGAAGGCGGAATTGGAGGAGAGTTGGGTCGGTGCTTGGTCGGGCGCTCTTCGCTGGATCCGAGACTACTGAGCTCCAGGATGCGCTGAACAACGAGAACAGTCTCCTCCAGGCTCTCACGGGCGATGCGAGTACCCGGCGTCTTGGGGATAATACCAACAGCACGGTCCTTGCGCATGATCATGGCAGGCAGGTTCAAGTTGTTGACGCAGTCGCGAAGGGCACCTTCGGCAACATCCAGCAATCTTGTAATGTCGGCATCCGACCATGAGGCCATCTCAGGTGTCAACCACTGAGTGCGCGGGACAGGGGCGAGCTTGTAGGGTGAAGAAGGTGAGTACTCAAACAGGTAGTTTGCTTCACCTCCCATGATGACGATGTTTTGCTTCTGAATAGGATCCAGATCAGTTGACTCCGTAATTGCGTCAAGCAATCCATGAAGGCGCTCATAGTATCGGTCAGCAGAAGTGTAACCAGCAGCCGTGACAATGCCGATCTTGATGTTCTTCCGTAAGAGGTCTGATGGACATTAGTTTACTGTTTCGACTTTTTGAGCACCATCTTACCGAGGAGACGGGGAATCACAGGACTCGATGGCTCAAGATTGAACCCATCGTCATACAAGGTCACATCACCATCAAACGTGGCCAACTGCAGTGACCCATTCGTAACAGCCATGGACTGGGCTGAGTTGAGGATCTGTCTGACATCGTTGAAGGATGGAGCAACGAATCTTCGTGAAGAGATGTACCGTTTTCTGTCCTGATACTTGAAAGCTGCCTCCAGGGGCAGGCGGGTGAAGAAAGGGCCCGCAGTGGGAATCAGCATCCGCAACTTGGACGGGAGCATGGTATCGTCTTGCTGACGGCTAACTTTTGGGATTCAGATATGTTTGCTATGAGGGTGAGTACGGAGGCTTACTGTGGTCATCAATCATGAGCTCAACGTCACGCATAATCTCAGCGTAACGGCGGTGAGCCTCTTCGGCCATCTGAGTAACACTAGGTCCATCGCCAAAAACACCAGTGGGCTGAGAGTAGAGAACGAAAGGGACAGCTAGAAGACCCTTGACCCATTCTGCGATTCGAGTTAGCTGGCTGAGTCTGACTGAGGCGTGGATGGTGGGACATGTGATGCGGGGATGAAATGGGAAAACACTGGATTAGAAGGAACGTGTAGTGTATGATGCCGTTCGTGATATCTGGGACAAGTAGAGTCCAACATACCAATAAATTGGTCCCTTCGGTGTGTCTTGAGAGCATCTGTTTACTATCGTGAGCTTGTGTAACCATGAGTGTTTGGGTGACAAGAAGGGAGGGCTTGAGGTGGGGTTAGTGACGGCTTAACTTACACTCGACACGGTAACGGGTAGTCATTATTGCAGTTGGTACAAGGTTTCAATTGATGTTGAAGGAGTTAAAAAGATAAAGACGCCTTGTAGGATGATGAATGGGTAAGAGGAAGAATAGGAGGAGAAGTTATTTGCTGTTTGTTGTTTGTCTTTGATAAGATGAGGGGAGGTGAGAGACGGTGTGACCTGCACTTGCCTGACCTAGGTAAGTAGGAGGAGGTAATCGAGACCTCGTCGTACCTGTCCCCTTCCAAATCTCCGGGTGACGTACGGGAGCCGCCGCAGCGTTGAGCGGGGGACGCCGACCGCTAAGATAGCCCAAAGCTGTAGGGGACGGTCGATTTGATTGGTTCGGGGTATTCATGGTACCCCTGTCAATCGCTCCTGCATTACGGCATTCACATTGATGAGATCTCCCACACTGCAACTAGGATACCCTAGACTCTGCAGGAGGTTTACCCTTCTGCCTTCATGCATTGACGATGAGTCCAAGCCACGAAACATCATTCGTGGATGAGCTTGCTTTTCAAGACTGGCTCAGAGTTGGTGCGTATGTTGGCATTTTAAGTACCTATTATATGGAATAGGTACAGGAATTGTGATTCACCGCCAAAAGTCAGTGCCAAAAGAATATTGACTCACACGCAACAAAGCACGGCACAATCGATGCGGCTGATAGAAACTATTCCAATGCCTGATAGATCTACAGATAGCCTATGCATGACTGTGATCTCACTTCAGATCGGCAATGTGTAAATCGCCCGCATTGGCCCTTTATTATTATAGTGGCCAGCTGAACAGGTATTTATGCATGTCTCAAACTGTTGTCCATCCACAGCACAAAACCTGCTCATGAACCAATGATCAAGGTGAATTAGATGCGGTGAGACGCCCCCAAATCAGTACAATTTCGTGGCAACATATGGACATAAAGCATCGGCATCTGGCCACGCTGTTTTTCTACTCTCGTCCCGTTTCATCAAGTTGAGGACAATGACGATGAAGCTGTGAAGTCGACGATGTCACCAGGCGAAGCACAGTACAAGACCAACTGGACAAGATCCGAATACCGCAAATTGACTATCTTCGATTAAATCCTGTGAAGAGATGAGGGCCAAGGCTGGGAGTTCTCTCCCACCAGGAGACAAACATGTAAGGACTCTCGACCACATCGCCAAATACCACTATACTCACAGGCTCCAATAGGCAGTCAGTGTCTACATACCGACATGGGAAGACACTGTAGCTTGGGCTAGAAGAGACCCCGAACTTATAGCCCAGCTCAAGACCGGATACCCTCGATTCTTCGTCCCTCTTGTGGTCAACGAACTCGCAGAACGATTGCTCACATGGACTTCTAGCTTGCCTTGGAGATTTCTTGCAGCCGAATTTCGAGACGAGCTGAGGCAGTCGTTGAAAGAGCGCGGAAGATCAGCGATGCTAATAACAGCGCGTCATCATGCCAAAGATCTTCAGAGATATCTAGAAAAGCAGCTAACAAGAGCATTTGTCTTCGTGGTTGACTTCGAAGGTAATATTCGCCCTGTCAAAAAGTCGGAGAATGGAAGTGACTTGAACGAAATCTCTGTGGTCGTCTACCCCCCACAAGGAGCAAAAGAGGCCAAAGCATTCTGGCAACATACCGGCTTTGGTATCTCAAGTCGAAGAGCGACGTATTGGCTAGAGAATGCCCCTTTTCTTAATCGAGGCCGGGAATGGCCTGACGCTATTCTTCCAATCCAGGAGGCCAAAGAGGCCAAGGTTGCCATACAACAACGCGTTGCAGACTCGTTTAGTACCCAAGACAACAAGTTGAAGAAGAGCGATGTGCTCTTATACCCCACCGGCATGTCGGCTATTAGCCATATCCATGATATCATCAGCCTTTACGCTACAACGACAACAAGGACCATTGCGATCTTCGGGTATGTCAAAATGAACCTGGTAGTTGACCAGACTAACGACGGATCTAGATTTTTGTATGTCGATACTATCAAAGTTCTAAGCAGGATCCACGGGTACGAGTGTAAAATCTATAGCGGTACACAATCCGACTTGGAAACTCTGGGGGAGGACTTGGCTGCAGGTCTGGAGCTGTGTGCCCTCTTCACAGAGTTCCCTGGCAACCCACTCCTTGGCTCCGTCGATCTAGAGCGGATAAAAAGCCTGTCCGATGAATTCTGCTTCTTGTTCGTGGTTGATGACACAGTCGGTACATCGGTAAACGTCGATGTTATCTCACATTGCGATGTTGTATGCACAAGCTTGACAAAGATGTTTAGCGGGGGCTGCAACGTCATGGGAGGGAGCGTGACCCTGAACCCAAAGGGAAGAGGCCATTGGGATATGAAGAGACGATTGAAGGATCGTTATGTCAACACCTACTTCCCGCTGGATATGATTGTTATGGAGAAAAACAGCACCGATTTTGAAGAACGAGTCATGGAGGCGAGTCAAAATGCAGAACATCTCGCGGATACACTTCGCAAGCATAGTTCAGTTGGGCAAGTTTACTACCCCAAGGGAAGCCAGACACAACAACTCTACGAGAAATACAAACGCCCAGGAAAGGGGTATGGATATCTGTTGTCCATTCGTTTCAACACCCCTGCAGCTGCCATCGCGTTCCACGATGCTCTTGATGTGGCGAAAGGGCCGAGTCTAGGGACCAACTTCACTCTAGGTTGTGCATATACGCTCTTCGCGCATTACCACGAGCTCGAATGGGCTGAGAGGTATGGCGTTGTTGAGCATTTGGTACGAATCAGTGTTGGGATCGAGAATGAGAGATTCTTGGACGAAGTTATCAAGACAGCCCTGGATGCAGCTGAGCGGGCGGCTAGAAAATAAAAAGGATGTTGTGACGTAAACAGAAGAAAACTTCGTCAAGATTGAACATTCGTTTTTGCCCAGCTTTAAATACTCACAAGTGCAGAACCCAGTCATCGAAACCTATCTTGTGAGCCGGTTGATTCCTAGGCCAAAGATGGCACAACCGTATTGCCACAAATAATAATACCAGAACTGATCTGCAACTTTACAGGTCGTGGTATGTCAGTAGGCCTTGAGAAAACGGCTGCAACTCGTTGAATATACTGCCGAGATTTCAATGCCAAGTACAAGACTTATGATGACTTCAAACCAATCTTTGAGAGACTGTGCGCAAACCCCACGCAATATCGAGGGTTGTTCGTCGAAAATATAGACTAATTCCTTCCAATGATTCACTGCCTGAAGAAATAATATGTCCCTCCTAACTTCAGTTACCGACCTCACTATAGATGTCTCCTCCGGCGTAACCCTTAGCCTCGCCTACGTGCGACTCATCCGAAATGATCCCAATGACAAACACAAGTTCATCGCCAGAAGCTCCCTCTACATGAGTACAAGACTCGAGCTTTCCATTCACATCTCTCCCCGAGGTTTCAACCGCACTGGCGGTATGACAGGCTAGGAAATCCATCTTCGGTTCCACCACGATCACCTTGCATAACAGAGTATTGAAGAGAGTATCAAAGAGAGGGCATTGCTGTGAATGGCTCGGCCAAAGAGAAAAGTACCGACCAATATACCTAAGGAGAGAAGGTAGGCCCTTATTCTTAACTGCCCACGGGAAATGACAGACTGACTCAAGTCTTTGGAGAAGTTCGACGAACCTACTTGTTTCACCAATAGTACAAGACCAGCCTATTCTTTTCTGTCATATTCAACATTACGAGACTGATAGTTATTTCTCCCTTTTCTATCATCTCTAATTGCGGTTACAGGCCAAGTTTCTGCGTTGTACCAATGGGGGAGAAGCATACGTACTCCTTCAGCGCATCTGAGGATAGCTGTCTATGTGATCATGTGACAGAGTGAGGATAAACGATGGCTTCGAACCAAAGATGGAACTATCGATTGTATTTACTTGTTTGTTTGTTTACCTTTAAACTGTGACTGCTCAGCTCAAGAGATCACCTCTCCTTTTTGTCTCGTGACTGTCATCTTCGTCCTATCTCAGCTTGCACTCTCAAATCAAATGGACCTCTTGCTCGCTGCATCCGCAGTCTCGTCGTCGTCGGCTCATTTTCTCATTTCTCCTCAGCACAAATTTCCAGCCAAAAAGACACCCTCATAAAATGCTTCGCAATCCAGCTCCCCTATACCAATCATACCCACGGCACTCTTTGGAAGGGGGTCCTCCAGTAGGTGGGCTCATCGTTGTTTGCACGTTCTAAATCTCTTTCTTTTGGTATGGGCTCAACACATTTCTTCGTCTCCGGGGAATCTTTACTCCTGCCCTGACATGAATGAAGAAAGGGATATAACAAAATGGGGGCAGAAACAACTCCAATAACTCAGGTCACTCGTGATACGTGTACGATATCCTTCAACAGCCATCCTTTAGCTGGCACCGCCGTTAGGGGCGCTGAGGTTGGCCGCCATCGCAGCAGCCTGTTGTTGAGCGAGGAGCTGGGCTTGCTGGGCTTGCTGCACTTGCTGTGCCGCGATCTCATCAGCCTTGACCATTACCGACTGAATCACGTTTTGATCATCAGCTGTGAGGTGTCCAGCCAGGCTGCTGTAGAACTGGGGTTGCTCTTGTTGCATTTCTATCAAAGTCAGCAATGTCCAACGATGAGTACAGGATTGGCTCACTCATTAAAGTGCCGCGGAATAATTGATAAGGCTCAATCTTGTCAAGTGGTGACTCAAGAAGAACAGAGTCCTCGCCAAGATCGTCCTCCTCAACATCATCAATCGCTCGGCTAAACTTCTGGGCCTTGGTTTCGTTAGCATTATACCCCAGTGATTGCGCAAGATTATACATACCTCCTCGTTCAAGAAGTTAAGATAAGCAGTGCTCTCGTCCTTGGATTCGTTAGTCTCGCCTGTCTCCTCTTCCTCCTCAGCGTTCCAGTTGGCTTCGTCGTCGTCCCACTCATCTTCCTCGCCATAGTCATAAGTGGACTCGAGGTGGAAGTCGTCACGGAGAGCCTCATCGCGGTCTGTCATCTGTTAGCTGTAACCCAATGGCACAAAAGATATGAAACTTACTCTTCTGAGCGGCAGGGAGGGAGCGGAATAGTTCAGTAATGCCTTGAAGCAATCTTGGCCAGCCAACTGAGACACTGGATGGCACGTGCTCAGGGTTCAGACTAAGAAGAGCTGAGATGGCAACAATGCAAAGCTTCTTGTCATGAACACGGGTGAAAGAAGTCATGCTGCCGAACCAGAGACTGAAGAATCGGTTTGTCCAGCCCTTGTTCTCGAGAACCTGAAGGGTGAGAAGTGGGTTGTAATGGATCGAGTTTATAACCATCTCCATGAGATGTATGCGGTAGCTCTTCACCTTGACATCTTGGTTGGCGAGGATGCTCATGGCAATGTTGATGAAACCCTCGACACAGCTATCAATCTGGCCCTTCAAGCTAAGCATCATGGCCTCGGCCAATTTGCAAGCACATATCCTCTCGACACCTCCCTGAATACTGTCGGTGAACATATCAGCGACCATGGAGTAAAGGGCCTGAGTGTACTCGGGCTTCTGAGCGAGCTGGGGAGCACCAAATTGGACAAAGTTATCCAGAGCAGGCAACATATCCTCCAGGTAGTACTCAGCACCTGCCTTGAAGGTAGTGTGAATCAACTCAAAGGCCTGCCACATAGTGGGAGAGATAGACTTGGCGGCGAAAGTGCAGCTATCGATGATTTCGAAAACTTCGTTATAGAGATCGTAAAGCTTGTTCTCCAGGGTAACCTTGATGACGGGCATAAGGACAGCCTCAATGTGGAGCAGGACGTCAGGGGTGCTCTCGAGTGTGAGGATCAGAGTTCCGATAGTCTGCAGGACACCCAGAGCAGTAATGCTCTTGTCGTCATACTCGTTGTAGAGCTCGCCGTCATCACCAACCTTGCTCTCCTTCTCGAGAAGCTCGCGCACAATTCTCATATAAGTGTCTCGGAGCTGCTCACTAAGTGCTACGGCAAAAGGAGTGAGCTCAGTGGCGAAGACCTCCACAAAGTCCTCCATGACATTGGCGAGCGCATCGATATCAGCCTCGTTGGCAAGCTTGAGCAACTGCTGCATAATCGTGGGAATGTTTTGTTGCATGCTTGTTCGAATGACATCGTGACGGATAAGAGGCTGGAGAGCGAGAGCGGCCGTGACACGGACTGGGAGAGCGGGGTCGGCCATGCAGTCTAGGATGTGTCGGTAGATAGTAAGGAGGTTGTTCTGATCTTGGAAGTTGAGCTGCTCGAACTTCTCGATGGTGTCGCAAGCACGAGCGCGGAGGTAGCCCTGTGGGCTGGTGAAGTCGGGGAAGACATAACGGACGAGGAAGTATTCAACTTGATCAGCAATGGGGCTTTTCTTGCCCAGAATAACCGGTGCCAGGGTAGCGATCATGCGCAGAGCACCCTCCTTGGCAATATGGTTCTTTTGATCATCCGCAGCCTGCTCGTACTCGGTGACAACTGCGTTGACGAACTTGAGAATCTCGAAAGTCTCCTTGCGACGGTTCTTTGTAAGATTGACAAGGAAGTTAGTAGCGGCGACATCAGGAGCAGACGCTTCCTCGAAGTAGTTCAGCTTTCGGTGAAGGTACTCGTCGGGCTCATCCTCGAACTGCTCGACATCCTCCTCGGTAAGGCAGAGGACAGGGAAGACGAAGTGGGTAACAAGGTTGGTAAGATGAGGCTTAAGATGTGTCCACATCTCCTTGGGTCGTACGGACTCGTCGAGGAAGACCAGAGTATAGGAAAGGCAAGGTCGGCTGAGCCAAGAGGTTTTGGCAACCCATTTCTCGATCTCTTGGAGGTAGTGCTTGAGGATCTCGGGGGCAATGTTCGCGGTGAAGTCCTTGGCAAAAGCAAGTGCGTCTTCGCCCTTACCAGGACTGGCAGGGTTGCCATGTCTACAAATTACATGTTAGCCAGAATCACCGACGTTCAACATGTGCAAGCAGTCCTACCGAATGAAGAGGCGGTTCAGATTGAAGAAAGCCCACTTCTTAGCCTTCCACCAGTGATGCTTCTCACGTTCGTGTTGATCACCCTGCATAGCATTGGCGGGGCAAGCCTTGGAAACCGTGTGTAGGAAAACAGTGCACCAAGCGATGTTGGTGTCACGTTGTCGTAGTGAAGGCGAGAGTTCCAACTGCGAACGAAGTCAATACGTGGCTCACAAGCAAATATATCACGTCCAGGGGAGTGCGCACCCATGTCGCATGCTTGTAGGCCTTGAGGGCCAAGTGAAGCATCTCACCAGCCTCATCACTCTCTTGGTTTACCAACTCGTTGCAGATGGCGAGAAGGCGGGGGAATGTTGCCTCCACAATCTTGTCAAAGTGTTGTCGGTCATCGCTGTCGGTCGACTTATAGCGGAACGCACGGCAGATGGCGAGCAGACACTGCAGACCAGCAAGAACGGAACCGGGGTTATTCGTGTTTAGAAGCTCGACGGTGAAGTCCATGAACTTGGGCCAGCGGGCGGGGAAGTCATATTGGAGGATCCGTTGGAGGACGGGAATGAGCTGCTGGCGGACGAGGGTTTCGGACGTAGCGAGAATGGGCAGAAGGCGGTCTCGTACACGAGCCTTCTCTTCTTCAGGGATTATAGCGGTGGGGGGGTCGGGAGAGTACCCCTCATTATTGTACCATGAGCGATTGACACGGTTCTTGACATAAATCACGGCTGGAGTGGAAGTTGGTCAGAAGTGAACTGATGAGGGAGCGCACAAACAGGCTGGATAGAGGGCACGAGAGTTGATAGACATACTCGAAAGGCGGACGCTAGCCTCCTGTTCGGCTTGTAAAATATCGAGCAGACATTCGAGAAATCCGGGCTGTTCTTCAATCTAGAAAGGCAGACGGGAACAAATTAGCATTGTGGTTCCTTTTAGAATTGGAGGCTGGCGCAAGGGACACAGCTGGACAAAGAGGCGTCGGAGAAGGAAACCCAAAGTAGGTGGAAGAGAAGCCAGCCAGCCATCGCATCAAAGAGCAGAGCAAAGCAGAGCAGAGCTAATGGCTGGAGGAGTCTCTACCAATACCCAAACACAAAAGAGTTCCGTTCCCTCGACCACCTCGACCAAAGACGCAAACACAAAAACACACGCAGGACGCACCTGTTTCAACTGAAGCTCAGCACGCCTTCGACTGTCTGCATCAGGGTCCAAGCTAGTAGCGAGCAAGGACCTCACAGCGGCGGGATCCATGATGAAGGGTGGATATGAAGAGAAGTCGACGTCGAGGCCGAGGGGGATGGGAGTGTGAGGTTGGAAGAAAGGCGGACGAAAGAGGCGGAATCAGGATCTGTCAGGTCTGGATAAGTAAGGATGGCGAGCGACAGATGGCGGGGCATCTAGAGACAAGAAAAAGCAGCCAGGCCAGCTAACTTTAGTCCACAGTCCACAGTCCAACGACTACGTACGAGACCACGGTGTGAAGCAGAAGGGGTCTCAATAGTCGAGCGAGCTGCTGTACTATGCTGTGCTGAATTAAGTTGACGCCTTGGGAATGCGACAGCGACTTTTGTTGATCAAGGTTTTTTTTTGTTTGGTCCCTTGGTGCTTTTTCCTTGGAAAAAAAGAGCTGAAATATTAGGTCCCGATGGACGATGCCAGAGGCCCAAAAAGTTGTACCTACCTAGTCGGCAGAAAGTACCACCAGGGCCGTCCGTGAGGTGTGTGCGAGTGTCCAGGGGCTCGAAAAGATGGGAAATGGGGGTTCTGATTGGGGCCGGGTAGGGCTCCAGGCCAAGTTACGGTACGCGGTGCGGGTTTGTGTGTGGGACACAATTCGATCACTCGGCGGCGGAAGCCTTCGTCAAAAGCTGGAGACGGCGTCGGGGGACGGAGTCGAATGAAGTCAGTCAACGAACGAACGAACGAACTGGAGGAGGGCACACTTTTTGGTATGTAGCAGGTGGGTCAGTCTCTTATTTTTTTTTCCTTTGGTTCTTTTTCTTTTCTTCGGCGGGTACAATAACGAGGATTGATGTTATAACGTTCTCGCCATAACGTTTCTCTGACAAAAGTATCAAGAGAATAGACAAGGCGATGATCAACGGAAGGTTTAGATAAAAGCCCAATCATTGGACGACTCTCATTCACTGCCCAGCAAGAGCCATTGATGTAAGGGAGACACATTCACTGCTTACACAAAGTCAAACCCCTTGAAAATAAACAGAAAAAGTCACAATGACAGGCAGCTGAACCCATGCATGCATGCACCAGAACATAACAACCAAGGCAATGCCAATTGTGGCAGCTCAAATGCAAGGGTTCTCACGTTCAACACACTGCTACCAAACAAGCCTCCGAGTCAATGGCAATCCAATTACTCCAGGTAGCCAATGATTGTGGTACCTCCCGACGCACCAAAACTTGGCGATTGGGTCAAGTACCATAGGCACCGAACCCATCCACAGTCACAGCCACAGCACCTCGCAGGGCAGCACGAGTATGCCACGAGAAATGCACGAGGTCACCCATGGCAAAATGGGCGATCACCTTTAGTTTTAGGTAGGGTCGGGTCAGGCGTGTCTCATTTGAGAAAGGCCAACAAGCGCTTTTCCCAGGAGATAACAAGGTACTAACCTATGGATATCTTGAGGTAAAATTACTAGCACTTGGTGGCATGTCACTGATACTACAGTCGTGAATCTGAAAGAATCACTTATCTCAGGCTCTGTATGCATACTCTGTAATAACCTGACAAGCATCCCCACGATAGAAGGACCGTCATAACAACAGGGAGAAAACCCCCAAAACAACATACCAAAACAACCAAAATAGGTAGGCAAAACAGATCAAAGAGAGAGAGAGGGAAAAAAAACCAGTCAAATTGCAGGGTCCAACACCATAATCACTAGTGCCCCGCCATTTCTCTCACCGCTTTTGGCTTAGATGCAGAAACTCCAAATCTGTCGGTTCTTCAGCGGGCCTTTGAGACGTCACGATCGTCATTTCTTCATTTCAAGGGCAGAAACTTCTCTACATCAAGCATGACATGATTCGAGTCTGTAGAATTTACTCTATATTCTAACACTCATTTGTGGCAACTCTTCACCGTTGCATGAATTAATGGCGGCTCAATAGTTCCAGGAAGAGGCCATTGTGAGACATCGGATTGGCTGCATTGGCATTAACCTCATTCATGCCGTCGGGAAGTCACCTGAACAGTCGTAGAAACTTTGCAAACCCCCGTATGTCTTCGAAGCACTATCTTTACTCTCAATAGCATAATGTCCAAGCAGTTCCACAGGGAGAGCTAGGCAGCGAGCTCGAGCCACACTGTAGCATCTCGAGGTTGGAGGCTGGCCCTCCCCCTCATACATCAAAAGACATTGAAGTGGTGACAACCACCACTCCACAGTCCCCTCCCACAACACCTGCAAAGCCCATTAATTCGCAATCTCAAAACGACTCTCCGGTTGAGATCCTCCCAAGGCTCTTCACCTGGTAAAGCACCCTAGAAATAATCTCTAGCTTGTGCTCCAATCGGCAGAAAGTCACCCCGACAACGTCTGCCAGGTTGACAGAGCCACCAAAGATGTCCTCAACGCAGAACCTCAATCTGGGGATTGGAGGCATCGTGGCCAGTCGGTCGAATTGACTCAAAGACCCCGTTGGGAAGGACTGCGAAAAGAAAGGGCACCAGCGCCTACTGGGGCATCGCTCCCGTAGTATGTTGTCCTTTCTGAACCTCGAGGTAGGTCAGCCAGGACCCATGTCATCTCGTGGATTCGAGTAGCATGAGCATGGCAGATTTCTCTGCCTTTGCTTGTACGGACCTGTTCCTATTAGCTCTACTGTGGGTATCAGATATGGTTGAATAGAGCTCACCCCAAGACCGCCGACAATGTGCTGGGTGATGCCAACCCAGACTTCCGACACATTCTTCCCGTTCTCAAATGAGGTGAGGACACTGGCTGCGTTTGGATCGCGAATTTCTGTGCCGACATAACCTTTTTCGAGTGCATGGATATATGCTCTGATGAGAGTTACAACCCAGAAAGTCGTGATCCCAACCATGCCTGACTGGTTGATCTGTAGCGAAATCATTCGGCCAGGTCTACCTGCAGGCTGGAGCCATCGCAGTTGTCGTGACCTGATGTATAAGATGCTATATAATTGAAGCGATCCCACGGTTCTTGTATACTATCTCCACATGATAAGTCGTATCGTGGGCAGCATATATACAAGAAAGATGCATATAATAACGTGATGAAGTCCAAAGAAACATATATTACTGACGAAAGACAAAGGAGAGCGCGGGTTTTTGACTCGGGTTCCTGCAGACTCCTTTCTATAGGTACTTATAGCATCTAACTTGATAGGATGGAGGCAGCCCTTTTCTCTTGCGTAACAATCATGCGGCGATGGTTGCTTGGTTGAATGCGCCGTATGTAAAAACATTGAAATAAATTACGTAGTCAAGGCTGGTAGTAACGAATCATCCCTGTTGGGTTCTTCTTGGTCTAAGACAAGAGTATACCGCATCTATCTTCCTCCTACTCGATAGAAGAGTGTTGAACTACTGTACTGCTACTGCCTCCAAATTCTGGTGATAATCAACTGAGATGACTTCCTGTTTCTGTCTATAGCGAGTCCTCTTTGGAATCGGCTTGCAGCACCACGATAGTAACGAGTTTGCAAATAGCCTGTTTGGTATCAAAATAGTTCCAAGCCCGGTCTGAGGATGTCTAAGTAACGTTGACATGGACGGATGAATTCCTGTAGTAAGACTGGAAGTAGAAAATGACATCATGTGGTGTGCGGCGATAGCTGTCTTCATGAAGTGATGCAGTGGGCGGAAGACTGCAAATGGCGATTGGGCGGCAAGTTTGAGGCAAAGAAAGTAGGTAGAAGTATTAGATGCTAGTCCACTTGCCTTGATAGGTCTGAGTGTTTCGTTGGGCCATGTCTGTCGATTTTGACAGTTCCTGGTAGTGGAAGGGCTTGGCTATTTAGTTGTCGAATAGAAGCCATCTATCCGCATCTCGTGGTTGTAAGCTGCCCTGACCGTTGTAGAATACCTGACACTGTAGGGGTGACCACCACCAGTGGAGTTCATCTGTGAAGAGAACCTCGAGACAGTTGATGCCAGCAATTGTAGGATCTGTTCCATCGCGTATAATTGGTTCAATCCGGGAGAAGGAAATCTCGACAAGACGAGGATGTTCATCAATGATTCCTGTGGGATCATACTCAAAGCGTAGCCAGATCCGGTCCTGTTTACCAACATCGATAGGAGGTTCAAGAGAGTTCAGTCGTACTTCACCAAGAGCCTCTTTGTGGCCGTTGGTATATGCGAGAAGGAGACCAGAGATCCCACGCTTGTCTGGAACTTTGCAGACTGTGATTTCGGAGAGACCCTTTAGGTTGGCTGACGAAAAGAAGAAGAGCTCGACACAATACCGAAAGTCTGGCATGGGTGGCACAATAGTGGTAGGGTCAAAGGGCTGGACGCCTTGAGTAACGGGACTGGGATCCTCGAATGCTAGGCCACCAATACACGTAGATGACATAGAGTCGTAGTAAAACCTGCAGTTATTCATCGCTGGCGTAGATGCTAGTTCCCAATCAAGGTCTGGGATTGCACCTACGAAGCCTAGGAATACCTCTCGGCCTTTGTTGGTCCGAAGCTATAGTCTGTCAGTCACTTCGTAACATGAAACGATATGAGATACTTACACCCATCGCATCGCCATTGGCGTCAATGAAACCCCACCATATCTCCGTAATTGTCTCGTTGTCGTCGAGGGGCGTGTAAATCCACACCGCATCATCGCCTGTCCGAGAGTAAGAGGCCGGGGACTTCTCGTCAATATCATGACTGTGAATTGCCAGGATTGTGTGTTCCCAATAAGTAGATATACCGCTACAAGACCCTTTCAAGATGACAGGTGCCATTCGCGCCGGATATGAGCGTGGTTCTCCAATCCAGCGGATCGCGATGTGGTGGGTTGGGAAGGGCCATGCAATCTGATGATAACTAGGCCCCTGCAGTGATGTACAGAACGTGCAAGGGCTTACTGGAGACAGGTTTCTAAGTTTGATCCCCTGTTTGGATATTAGATCACTGGGTTCCTATCTTGAGTCATAAACTTACATCGTGAGTTGCCATGATTAAGCATCTTCCACATGGGATGTAGATGGCTCTCCACCATATTCCAGCAACTTGGTCAGCTTGAAAGACATGGTCTAAGTCAGCAACTACCAAGTTAACGACACCGAGATGGTTCTCGGCAATGTGGACGACATGCGCCGTTTCCCCAGGATCAAGTGTAAACAGCTCGGATGTTTTGCCTGGCTGCTGCTCCTGACCGTTCGACACAGACGCAACGTACTTCCGTCCTTGGAACAAAGAGAATGTGACATTGACTTTGCGCTTCAGAACAAATGTCGTACGGGAAACCCTGCGAAGCATAGACTCGTTCTCTCTCACTATGTAGTGTGAGACCAAGTATTGGCCAATGCCTCGCAGGACTTCCGACGTCCTGCTGAGTTCCTGCTCAGCCTTTGTTTCGCCCTGAGCGAAATAAAGCGACAGCCCTTCAGAAATCATTGTCTCGGCCCATCTCGTGACCCTCGTGTGCTCCTCCTGTCCTGCTGGGGGCTCAAAGTTGAACTGGTGGATTCTCTGCATGGCACGCTGTAAGTGGCCTAAACCAATGCGTCCGCAGTCTTCGTGCAATTCTATAGATATCAGTATTAGTTCCGGCTTCAAAGTTGAAAGAGGAACAACATACCTGGGCCGGTCGCGTTGACCTGCAGGCCGCAAAGCATGCAGCGCTTGGTTCTGATCATATCACTCATCTTGCCCGAGCTGTGGTGACAGGTCAAGGTTCAGTCTGTAGGTGTGTAAGAAGGAGATTATGTAAAGATTGCTGTTCCAACAACCTTGAGAACGAGAATGTTCTGTCGGATTGTTGAATGGGAACATTAATTGACACTGGAAGCTTGGTGAGCAGTGGGTGGCAGGGTGAATACAAAAATCGAACAACAGCCTGAACAATCAGAACATGGACAACATGAGGTACCGAGTCAATGATGTATCGTTCACTTTTATATATTTCATTAACTTGAATCAACGGCACCGCCGCCATAGACCCCTTCATAAAGACGGCTGATATTGGCTGCCTGGTAGATTGGTAGGGTGACACAGACCCAACTACCTGAAAGCCAAAAAGTCCCGAGGTATTTGGCGGCGACTGGGTTTTCTTCCCTGTTCTGCTTGATCTGATGCTGGTTGATGTGTACAAAAGGCTTAGCTTCTGCACATTCCGTTGCACAAATAGAATGTTTTGACTTTCTTTCCGTAGACCAAGTCCTTGTGCTGGCTATGGCAGTTTTTGACCCTTGTAGTATCTCTTTATATGCTTTGAAACAGAAGATGAATCGTTGTCTTTATCCATGCAGCCCTGAAAAGGACCATTGAATTTAGCATCTCTATTAGAGACGTTGATGTATCATTACAGCAGGAGCATTGCCTACTAAGAGACTCACAAGTATCGCTTCTTCATCAAAATGTTCGGAGCAGAGCCAGTCGTTTCATCAGCAGCATATCTCTTTGATTTATTCTATGATACGATAACTCAGATAGCCAAAACAGATGAAAAGAAATGGTTGGAGACCATAGTGATAGTCATCGAGCAACATCAGGCAAAAGCTTGTATTGGTCTGGAACTGATTCTTTGGCCCTCCCTCTCAGCTCTGAGTTGCACACTATTGGTCTTCACTATATATATAAGGTAGAGAGAGAGAACTGATGGTTTGTTTAGTGAGGAATAGGTTGGAATGGAGGAGAGTGCTGAATTTATAGTCATATCCTAATGACAACGGTGTGATTTGTGTCTTCTTTGCCATAAGGGAATCTTGGGTGGTAATTTGATTTGTTCTGACACATACGGTGCTTTGCAACAGCAACTGATATGTATCAAGACGCAAACGATTCGTGTAAGGAAAAATCTGGAAATTCTCTCTGTAAGTGATGTTGTTCTAAGTGACTGAGCATTAAACTTGACAAGTCATTCATTACAGGCAATAAAACACACTGTGATTCCACCAAATAAGCAAGAGATTTTCGGATTTGTTTCTTCTTTGCGTATGCACCCGGAAATTTGTTGTGTATGCTCGCTCGTTTGCGTCTGCAGCACGCAGATGTGACAACCTCCCATTAGAGCAACTGAGTCAGAGCAAGCAAGCAAGCAGACAAACCTTGCTCTGCATCTCAATCCCTGGCACTTCTTGACCTGCAAGCCATGTTTCAGACTGAGGAGCCCATGAATATTTGTGTTTGTATGTCGAACCTGGTCAAGTCATCTCTTGTTCGTTGTCGCATGATCTGATATCCAATTTATTCGGATATTTGCATGGTGTTACCAACCTACCTACTCACCGCAATTCAAAACCACGCGAGGAATACGACATACCAGGTATCCTACTGAATTATCGTGGTGAATTCTCACAGTCTGGCTACACCGGTGTCCAATTTGGAGGGAAGAATGCCCCTGCACTCTAGTGTTGGCAGCTATTTATTGGGTGTCTTAATTGAGTTTGCTATGGATGATGCCGCAGTCAAAGCGCATGAATGCTACGGTACCCAGCCAAAGAGAGCTCTTTTTTAGCTGCTTATGCTTTAAAGCCGCCGGTGACCATGAGAATGAGGCTGGCTGAAGTCGTTAGCGACAATAGTGTCTGTCAGCTGTTACATCAGTGGCTAATAGCTCGACGAGCATAAGCTGAAGGTCAGGAGGGAAGCAAGACATGGTACACAGTATAACTGAATATTGTTTCCCCTCTTTCTATCACATGCTCGTAATAGGTCTTGTATTCACATTCATACTGTCCTAATCATCGTATAACTGGTGTTCAATATGGCTTCAGCTTCAGAACCGCTCGCAAAAGGGACATATGCACCTTCGGGTCCAAACGACATACGCGGCCCCTGCCCGATGATAAACTCTCTCGCGAATCATGGCTATCTTCCCCGCGACGGCCGAAATGTTCGAGTTGAAGAAGTTCTCGCTGGCATGGACGCAGTTGGCCTTTCCAAGCCTCTCGCTGCTGCCTTTGCCAATCCCATCTTTCAAGAACGCGCGCCTTCAAAATTTCACGATGACCCAGTCGTAAAGAAGTCTCTTTTGCAAAGTATTTTGCAAACGATCAGGGACCCTTGGTCTCTGTTGGGTCGATTTGGTATGCGCAAGCCGGGTCAGCTGGACTCTGAGGGTCACAGGGTTTTGAACTTGGACCAGCTCGGGTTACCCAACACAGTTGAGCACGATATATCTTTAACCCGCCGGGATCATCAACAAGGTGATAACATCACTCTTCAGAAAGACCTTGTCGAAGATCTCTTGGCAAGTTCAAAGGACGGGCAGACTCTTACTGCGAATGACCTCGCAGAGTTTCGCAAGACGCGCATCGCCAGACAGAGAGAGGATAACCCGGGTCTTCAATATGGCTCTTTCGAACACGATCTTGCGTGTGCGGAGATTGCCCTGATCCTCAACGTCATTGGAAGTGGTGATAGAGTGCCATGTAACTATGCCAGGGCCTTTTTGCAGGAAGAGAGACTGCCGATGCAAGAAGGTTGGAAGAGAGAAGAGTCGAAACTGGGTATAATTGGATTGCTCACCAAGAGAAACGGTATCAAGAAGATTATTGGTATGGAATTCAAGTCTTGATGTCAAGGTTGTCTCTCATCTTACTTCTGTAACGATTTCATCCGGGAAGCCTTTCCTTCATCTTGTTAAACAATGGGGGCAATATTGATGACCAAATTGGTTGGTTTATACAGAATGATAGATAGATAGGTATCTCCTTATGACTACACCTCCCAGCACGACTACCTTACTGCCTCCACTCCTTTACCTACCTACCTCGATGATGTTTTTCATCCAGGGCCCATCCGCTTTCAATTCCATGACAACTAGATCCATGGTCCTTCTTTCATCGTCAAGCTCCTTCCGTTTTCTGATATCTTGACCGAGTTTCTCCGGATACCTTGGAAGTGGCAGGTGTGGATACGGGGGTTTCTAGTCACGCGGAGATCATGACGGGTAGTTGCAGTTTCACCAAGGATGACTCCTTCCTACGAGATGCAGTCGGCCATGACACTGGAAGGTTATTGCATTAAATTCGCGCTTTCTGTAAGACATTTACCTGCAGTCAACCTTTCCAAGGCCGTGGAAGGTAGGTACCTCTAGGTAAGTTCCTTGGCCCCCACCTCAGGTAAGGTACCTCCTACCAGGTAGGTACCAGTAGGTCTCTGCCCGACGGGCTGTTTTCTCCTGCCACGACCCATCCATCTCATCGTCTTACCTCTGCCATCTCCACAGCTTCATAACCTGTCCACCAAGAGACAAACCCTTGCAACTCGTCTCATTTGCCGCCTCATTCAAGCCTCTAAATTGCAATGCAAAAGGACTATTCGATCACAATGTTGAGCAACAAGACCCACGGGATACGGCATAAAATACCTTCCTAAACACTCACCCATTCCACAATCCTCAAACTGTGACCGCCAGCAAGTAAGTAATATCCCACTAGTCAAATGGAGTCGAACACATAATACCTACTAACACTGCGTTCGAAGCCAGCCAGCTCATCAAGCGCAGTGTTTGACGCCCGAACACTCCCATTTGAAGACGACCAATCGCAAAAGCCCAAGCAAAGAAATACTATGGTTTTGTCGGATTCCTGAACGATGTGATCGCTTTTGGGTAGTAGGTTGTCCTCTAAGAAGAAGTTTCACTCATCTGCTAATTGTCCATTCTCATAAGCACAATACATCGATCACTTTCTGGAACCATGGTCTAGATGACTGAATTAGGAATGAAGGGCTAGTGACTACCTATCCTTGAGTCCGTGTGAATCTTGTCAATACCTCAGCAAGATAGATCCAAGAAATGAGAGCATCAAGAATGTGGGCTGTTCTCTTTCCAACTCTCGTAGCACAACAAACACTCACCACAAGCCAGGCTTGTGTTCAGTTTGAGCTTGCGCAGCTACCCGACTCGCCTTCCCACACCGTACCGTGCCGTTGCGTATCATGCTGACCTTGACGCCATCGCGTCAAGCGACCTCACCGCGAACTATCTCTTCATTGCATAGGGCGGCCGAGTTTCCATACAAGGCTAGATATGTTGAACGCTCCGCTCTGTCATGCGGTTGCACTTGTCCTCCAGCGCACGTCAGCTTGATCCTGTATCTAGTGCAGAATCTCTCTTGTCTCCATTCCAAGCATGCTAGCTCGATATGCGAGTATCTATTATGAGCTTTGCCTGCAGCATATGCGTAACTCGACTCGACCAGGGCTTCCATGGTACGGGCAGGTGCTTGGATTCCTGTCCTGACACAGAGCTCTGGCTTCTATTGAACCTCGGGACGAGCAATAGGCTTGGACTTCATCACACAACTTACACAACTGCCCGCCCGATGCCGTGGGCTTACCTTTCGGACAAACCCACACACTTTTCGTTGGCCCAGACAGCATTTTCGGCCTATATCCTCTGAGATATACAATGTGATCGACCACGTCCCGCATCAACACCACAAACGGCCAACTCGGATCATCATGGTTACTGTGGCCTGGCTTGCGGACACCCGCAGCCTTCGAAACTGAGCCGCCCGGTTCTCGCAGCACCCTGATGATACGACACGCACGGGTTCGTACAGCCTCCAGACGACACTAACAGGGTTTGGTCAACTAGCTCTCTGCCGTGCTTCCACGGCCAATTTTGGTGCTGTTGCTCAAGAATTGATAAAGATACATAAGCCTATATATCGAGAGGCGATCTCCTGCCAACTTGCCAGGGCAAAGACTCACAAGACCTTCTTAGTCCCGTGCCTGCCCAGACATTCTAAACCCACCCTAACGCCAATCCTTATCTTGTCACAATGATCTTTCCAATCAGCTCCGACTCTGCCCAGGCTTCCAGCCCTGATCCTGTCGCCAATCCGCCAGCTCAAACCCCTGAGCCAGCTCGCTATCAGGTTTTTCATATCCAACACTCCCCTGGCACTCACAAGATCTTCATTCCAACAAGCTCTCCGCGACCGGCAGGCTATCTCTATCATGTTCTGGAATCTTCAAGCCCTGAACATACGCAGCCTGCCATGACTCTGGTCTCGGATATCGTCGAGACTCTAGGTCAGGTTGGCACCATTCATGATAGCAGATGCGTTGGCTCGATTGCGTCCCAAGAACTCGACAATGCGTGCGCTATGATCAAGAGTCACCCAAGACCATTCGATCCTTACGGGCCTGCCAACGCTCCTGGCAGACCTGGCCGCTGCGAGCTTTGGGTCCTCTCTGTAATCGACACACTGCTTGGGGACGGCCTCCTCCAGCCGCTTCCGTCGGAGCCTACCTCTCGAGCCCATCAACCTCCAAGACATCATCACACATCTCACTGCACTCACCAACGCCTCTACTCGTATCATCCCTATCGACGAAGGAGCCGCCCGGCTTTGGACCGTGAGTGATGAATGCCAGATGCACCGACCCTGTTGCAAATATTTGAGGCAGCAAAGAAATGTGTTTATTGCTTAACAAATGCTGGAAATTTGACGTGTACTTTCGCTTGAGGGAAATCATGATTTGTACGTACGGCAAACAGGAACGTAAGGTGTGGCCAACTCTTGTATTCATTCAACATACTTTTGCAACAATAATAAATCATGAGATTCAACTCTCCCAAGCATTCCGCCCCAAGCGAATAAGAAACAAGACTCATAAACTCCCTGTACCTGTCCCAAGGCACCATCAAGATTCAACAACCATAGGATATGAGACAGACGCAAAATAACAGAACGTTCAAACGAGATGCGTCCATGGGATCCAGGTTTAGAAAAAGAACAAAAAAGTAAATCATAGAGCCAATCCGTCTAAACCCTCAATTCATCCTCCTGCTGCGCCATCCATGCTACCAAGTAGGCTTCTTCTCATAGTACCAAACACACAATCATTCGCATAAAAAAAGATCCGGTTATCCAGTTTTGATCAAAATCCAGTAATGTCGTGAGATATGCATGTACAGCTCCGGAAGTCACATTGTGCTTGATTGAAAGCTCGAAATATCGTTCCGATAACTGACTCCATATACAACGTAGCGAGTCCAGGATCAAGGTATCCACACGCCAGGTTGCTCTAAATTGTCGACTTCCACAATTGCTATGTGTTCAGCAGGGTGTAGCAAATATCCAGGCTTGAGCAAGTTGACTCTTCCCAAAGGTTACTCAAGAAGTCGGCCCGCGATGCAAACAGGAATGGATTCAGTAGAATCCACGGCAACAAGCGACCTATGTCGCAGACAGTAATGAAGCAAGTTGCGATCCAGTGATGTGAAACGAGATTGAATCCAGATTCGTAGTCATTGAATCACCTTGTTTGCATGTTACCTTGGCTCCTTTGGCATGGTATGCTTAGATACTTGTTTTGTTTCTTTGTGTCCCAGGCAACCCATTGCAGACGCAAATGAGTACCGATATCGTCAGTGACGAATGAGCAAACCTCGGCTGAGGTAAGTTGTCCAGGTCATAGGATCCAAAGCAAAGCATTGCTTGAGTAGGAAGAGATCCAGGCAAAAGCAAACATCCTCAGGGAGTGGGTCCATTCCTTGGTCAAGCGGGAAGGTATTTGCCAGGTGGTTGATCAGAGTCCAAGATGTCCAGGAAGTCCAGTAAGAGGTATGAGGTATCTGAGTCCAGGGAATTCATTTGTGCACCTAGCTGCTTGAGTCAAGTCTGGCGAGTCAGTGTCTTTGCGATTCATATCAAGACAAATATCCATGGAAAGTCCCTATGTGGAAGGAAACGGGGAGAGATGGGGAAGATAGGGAAGCAGAAATTCCTTTCAAAAGGGTTGGCTAATATATACAAGCTCAATCGAACTCACCTTGCTGTCCGGATGCCGGCCTCTGCCAATTACTATTCCGATAAACACCGAGTCTCCACGATGCTGAACACCGAAGAATCCGGGAGCTAAAGACATTGGAGTCGAGAGCAAGAACCAGCCAGATCCAGGTAAGAACGGAAAACAGAATACTCCCCCTGAGGGTGCGTCCGGACAGCAAGGTCATGACATCGAAATACCACCCCAGATCCACCTGGTAAGGGATGGCTCCCCTTCCTTTTCCCAGCTCAGCGCCGTGTCCCATTGTAAAACGTATGCAGCATAATCTCATCCGTAAGGCAAATAGTGGTGTGTAGTCGATGAGGTCGTCAATTCAGGAAAGGCCCATCCACAATGCAATGTCGTCATAAAAAGAGTAAAGAAAAAAGACACCCAGGTATGCGTCTCGTAAGGTCCAGTTCGTGTATCCAGGGCATCATCGGTAGCAATAACAGTTGGCACGGTACGTCCAGGGGTATTATCGACTCCAAGGGAGATCCAGGTTCGTAGAAAACGGAATCAGCGTCCAGAGGATGGAATTTGATACCTTTCCAGTAGGAAGTTCCTATTGAGATGCAAACTTGCAACTCGGTGGCGGCACCAGCCAGAGAAAAGAAACCGGAAACCTCTGAAGGGGATCATATCCGGAAGAAACAGAAAAGGATGAAATGGTCGATCCAAGGAAAATAAGCCGTACTCCATGTAACCCGGTCATTATGCAGAAATCATCACACTCGCGAGGAGGTCGGATTGCCTCGTCAAGTTCAGGCAGGAAAGGGAAGGGCACAAAGATCCGGCCTCAGTCCTCCGGGAAACACACCTTTTACCGGCGGCTTGATCGGTGGTGTCGGTCTGTGCTGTGCCTGTCGCTCTCTCGCTCACTACGTCGGCTGCTGGAGGTACCACTGGGATTTGTTTGAGTATTTGTTGGTGTCGCGGAAGCGCGAGTACGGGGGGTTTCTTCATACTGTGTGGCCTGGGTATATCCTTGTGCTGTTGATTGACCTGCTAGACCTTGAGTGTTAGTAATTCGACCATGTGGAAACCCGCCGCGCGAGTGTTGCCTCCGCTATACGCACCACGACCGTAGAAGGGATCCTGGGGCTGCATCGCGTAGCCCGCAGGAGGAGCCTGACCTGAATATGGGTAAGCAGTGGCTGTATAGCCTTGTTGCGTGGGAGCAGCAGTGGCATAGGCCTGCTGTACAGCAGCTGATGATGTGGCCATCTGGTTAGCGTAAGGGTCGTATCCGCCTCTAGGGCGCTGGTTTGTTCCAACGGCCACGTAGGGGCTCTGGGAAGCCTGGTAGGATGGATCCATGGTGGCCGCGGTAGTAGAGGTGAACCTTGTATCCGCTGGGGGAGGAGATTGCTGGGTTTGGGCATAACCGGCAAACGCACCACTACTTGAGGCACCGTAGGACTGGCCGTATGAGCCAGCTGCTCCAGTGTAACCGGGAGCACCCGTTCCTGGGTATCTGGGACCATCAAAGCCAGGGTCACGAGCGTATGGGTCGGTCTGATAAGGGCCCTCGGTAGGACCGTGGTGCTGACGCGACTGGTGCGTCTCCGAGTAGCGGTATTGCACTACAGGTGAGTTAGATGAGTGTCTCGGCGGTACGCCAACGTTTCTCGAGGCAATAGTACCTCCAGAGGTATTGCGCGACGTCTGTGCACGCCTTTCACTATCCCATCGAGCAGAGTCTGCTTTTAGATCCTCAATCATAGCCTGGCGTATCATTAGTATCTGATGAGCAGGTATTGACGCTGAGAAAGAAACTCACAGTGGTAAGATTCCTGTAAGCGGTGATGTAGTAGCCTTGCACGGCTTGGCCTGTCTGAGGGTTCTGTCGTCATGAGATGTGAGTCATTTGTTTCATCGCGATAGTGGGGTTCATCAAGGTAGATGGCGTACCTCGTAGTGACCGGGACGCACGAGGGCATCGTTTCCCAGATAGCGGCAGATGTCTGCGGAGATGACTTCACGGTCGATGCCATCGCGAGGGACGAAGTATTCGTTTTGTCGTCCCGTACCTGACGTGGTAGGGGCAGCGTTCCGGGATGATCTCGACATGTTATTGATGTGTGGGGAGGATATGGTCGACGAAGTGGTAAGATGAGATGAGGAAGAAGAAGAGATGGAAGAGAAGGTCGACAGAAGTGCGGGAGAAGAGGAGATAGAGCCGGAAATGGAGGAAGAGGGAGACGACGTGGAGGGAGCTGAGAGGGTAGAACAGGCAGAAAGAGAAGAAGCGGGCAGGTGAGGATGAGGAGGAAGAAAAGGCGAATGGCGGTGGTGGGCGGTGGGCGTATCCTGTGGGTCTGCACTGTCTATTGGCTGTGGTAATGGTGGTGCTGATGCTAGGCGCTGACGAGGGGATTTCCCACTGGCAGAGTGACTTGCAGGAGACCGAGAGGCCAGAAGACGTCTGCTGGCACCAGTGCTGACACTGGAGCTCGAGCTCAGATTGGAATTTGACCGGCAGTGGGACAGGTTTTGCTGACGGCGAGACGTAGTTGGCTGGAAGCGTCGCCTCGGCGGTGGTCTTGGTGGAGATGCAGGAGAAGGCAGAGGAGGAGGAGGGGCCAGTCCAAAGACAGATGTTGCTGGTGCTGATGATGGAGGTGCTGGAGGGGGGAAAGAAAATGAGAATGGTGGCGATGAGCATGCAGGAGGTTGGTTCCGCTGATGCTGATAACCAAACCCGGAAGGTTGAGGTTGCTGATGACTTGTTGATATTGATGGGTCGTCGCCCACAAAACCATGATACTGTTGGGCGTTGTGGTTTTTGTGGTGGAGCTGGTTCTGGTTTTGCAGTAAGCCAAGATAGTATAAGCTGGGGTCTCCCGGCTGCTCGAGACAAGCTGCAGACTCTGCTAAAACCTCGTCTATTGATGAGGAGTTTCCCTCTTCAGGCTGGGCTGTCAACGTGATGACTGATTCTTCCCTGGGACTATCCGTGCCGGACGCTTGTCTCCCTCCTTGACCGAGCCCAACACCAGGCTGCGGGATCTGCAACTGGCGCTGGCCTCGTGCGTGGGTGCCCTGATATTGATCCTGATCCTGGCTAGCCTGGTCCTTGTCTGTTCCGTGCTGCCAACAACCCTGCGTCCAGTGGCGACCTATTTTGGTGGACCGTTGGACGTTACCGAAGCCAGATGCGGTTGGCACGTCCTGGGTTTGCAGAGCTTGCTCTACAGCGCGTCCTCTGCCTTGCCCGCCTGGGTCTTGGTCTCGAGGTTGGGCTTTGACTTTAGCGGTGACTGGCGACACTTGGGCACCGCGAGAGGCTGGGCTAAACCTTCTGGTTGTCGGTTGAGAAGCTCTGGGTTTCAATCCCTCTCCCAGATTCTGCTCTCGACTTTCTTGTGACTCTGCGACCAAGCGGTTTCCGGCTGGCGAGTCACAGCGCAGCCTACCGTATGCTGAATGATCAATGATTGCGGTGGCGGTCACGGCGAACGCCGCTTGTTGTCAATTAACTTTTAAAACCCGCGACAAGGCTTGTTCGATTTTCTGCGAAACTGTTCAAAGTCCCGTACCTAGGACTTAGCATCTATCCCGTCAACTGAGGTTTTGCACCGTGATGTACCCCTCGTGTGGTGTGACAGGTGCGCTGTAAGCCACTTTTCCTGTCTTATCCCATTAAGGAAGTGCAGATGTCTCGTCGTCCGGGTCGCAACGTGGCTTGTCCCTTGTTTGTTCCAAAGATAGCGAAATTGCGTCAGTTATGGGGTACTTTGATTGAAATATCAATTCTCGAAAATTGAACATGTAAAAACGATTCAACCTGTCGTTTATTAAGATCGAACCCGTCGCGGTCCGGATCAAAGATCGAAACGGATCACGACCTTGTCTGTGCTGGCAACGCAGAATGTCTGGGTCCTTTGGGGACAGCTGTTGGTAAACAAACAAGTTGCAGATATCAATAGCATGCGCGGCAGATGACACTTCCAATATCGCTCTGTTTCTCGCGTACAAGGCTATCCCTTGTTTTGACGATGCCCAACGACCACTCGAGCCTTCTTCTCCGCCTGTGGTAGGATAATGATGGCGGTACGCCGTCTCTAAGTTACGATCGCCCTCAAGCGGAGCTGAGATACCTCGTACGAAACTCGAATAGGCGACATCAAACTTTGTTTTCTTTCAAGAGATCAGCGCTTGTTGGCGAGACTAGTACTGTAGTGCCGTGAGGTAAATTGTAGACGCAAAAAGAAATAATGATGGGGGTACTATGACGTCTTGCTTTCCAACTTGGGGTTTTGTTTTCCTTTTCCAGGGAAGTGCCGTGATCTGTAATAAAGAGGCTACCTTGTCGAAGTGACAGAAGAACGAGAGTGGACGAGAAGAATGAGCGGCCACAATCTGTGCCATCGCCCTCAGCTCATCATACACCTCACACTGCTGCTTTATATCTCTCGTCAAGTATTCAATACTCCCGATACGTGCAGATTCACTATCGCTCCTCAACTCTAAGCGACACGTAGATAGATGGAGCTGGTCGTAGCTCTACTCAGCTCTTCGTCACCATTCGCAAGGAAAGCTGTGCCTCTATTCCGTTGCGGTTGCAATATTCGGTCTCGCCCAACTGTCTCGGGACGTTGGGCATCCTTACTCCTGTGGCTCCTTATTTCTCCATGCCATGTCCCAGTCGTTGTCGCTGACCGTGAATTGCAACCTTTAAAGCCCACAAATGATAGGCAACGTGTTTCCACAGCGGGATACTTGTCAGATGTTGCGATATTCCAACAATACTGCAGCTGCATTTGAGGCCTATTCCCGGTTTCAATCTCTGAGTGGCTGGCGGCTGGCTTTTCGGCTGCACTTTGGAGGGTGGGTTGGGTAGCAATGCCTGCACCAATTGGAGCCCAACTCTCTACCCGCAGGTCCATGTGTTCGGTGCCCAAGCCTTGCTGTCCAATCATCTGGGGAAATTTGACCCAAACTTGTCAACATCTTGGCATCCCACGAAGTCGTACATTTTGTCATTGACTTTGATGGTTTCTGTACTCCGTAAATCCATCAGCAGACTGTGGTTTTATTAACATGCTTCCGGCCTCTCCGTTGATTCAAGATGAGACGCGTGCGTGAGAGCACGACAGCCTTGGTTTTTGCTGATCCCCCTGATGGTCGCTTCGGCTGTTCGCAGCCTTACCGAGCTGTCAAGGCGCTTCGGTTGTTTTGACAGACTTGTGTGACCAAGAATCTGCATGTTTCCTGAATTGTGCATCTGCCTCTTTCTTCAAGGGGTTACCAAAACGCCCACGAAAAGTGGATTATCGCACAGCCACGGCTGTACGAACAAGTCCAAGTCTCGTATGCTGAGCAGAATGGTGATAACGGCCAATGTAACATGTCGTCTTCTGGCGGCAAAGCCCAGGTATAAGCCGATGCCGGTGCATCGAGTTACCTCCTGCCATCATGCCGTGACCTTTTGTTGACGATAACGCAAAGTGAGCGTGAGCAATTGCAACACAAACCTGCAAAAAGCTCGGGCGAGAAACCGCAGAGTAATCACTTTCTGTTCAGCCAAATTTGAGCCGACTTTGACCTTGCTCGAGTTTGCCTCCCCGGCTCCTTCTTGAAGTGGTTCCTTGCGTCTTTTGCGCAGAGTTACGTGCAGCAGGTTGTCGCTCAGCGAATGTGGGCTTGACACGTTCTGCGTCTTGTAGATCTTTGGCCATATGCCAATCTCTATGGCTTTGCAACGCTTCCGGGTCTGCGAAGCTGGCCTTGCAGCGAGAACATACAACATCGGTCAATGAATGCTGTTGTTGATCCACTTGCACATCGAAGGCGCTTTCATGCCACGGTGATCCATGAGACTCATGCATAGTAAGGTCGGATTCATGGCGGGCCTCATAATCATACTTAGTAGCGAGAGTGAAGGTCTTTTGGGCGGGATCTGGTGGCAAAGAGCTATCTTTGGGGTCTTCCCCGGGAGTATGTGAGTCGGTTAGGGACGTCCTTTCGTGGTCAGTGGAGGGTCGCTTGGAGAAGAACCGCTGAATGCCACCATCCTCGACGCGGCGTTTCTTCGCGGAGGGTTCCGGTCCAGTAGAATATTGACGGTTATCGGGAATCGATGATCGAAGAGCTTCTGCCTCTTCCCCCTTGACCAGAAATGCGCCAATCCCCATGTTGCCTTTGACGCCGTCTTCAAAGCCTGCTACGCTGAGACTCAAGTTTGCACAAGGCCAGACTCCTCTCCCTTCTGCGATTATCTGCGAAAGGAGGTCCTTGGCCAACTCAAACAGACTGCCTTCGTCTATGGTTCTGCCCTGGGGGATGGGTCCCGACCGAGATCTCACTTGTCCCTCATGGCGATGATGTAAGTTCATCGTCCTCGGTCTTCTCTTGTTTTCCAGAACTCCCTCCTCAATGAGGCGAGCGAATATGTCAGCTGCGAAGATTCTCAGCCATCGCGTTGCTTGTTCTGAAGAGTTGATAGTTGGACGAAAAGATTTAGCCGACAGCATCGATTTGATCTGTGTTCTTGAATTGACCTCGCTTGTGTCAATACCTCGGATGGTGTTATATACCCAGAGACCTGTGTCATGGCCAAGCTTTGCTTTCATAGTTGTTAAAGAAAAATCCAACAGCTCAGTGACGCTCTCTGTGTTGAATGTTGATACGATCTGCTCGCCGAGTTTGCCGCCCAAGTTTCGAAGTTTTGTGATTTTGAAGCCAGCCATGAAAGCAGGTACAGCTCTATTGCGTACAACAGTCTGTTTATTTGGTTTCTTGTACGCCGAACCCAACTTACTGAGAAGCTTGTTGCTTGCTACTCCAGCTGAGCACGTGTATCCCAACTTCTGTCGAACTTCGGCCCTGACTTTGCGAACGATCTCAGATCCGATGAGGATTGCTACATCATCCCAATCCGGGTCGACTGTTTCCTGCTCCTCATCTAGATCAATCAAAGCATCGGTCTGCCAGTCGAGCGCAGCAATGGATGGCAAGGGAAGGTTCTCAGTAGGGTCGTCATAGGGGGGCGGATTTGATAATTCTGGAAAGCGCTGCAGAAGGATCTGGTGGATTTGGCTTGAAAGATCGAGGAAGACCTCATCAATACTTGCTTTTTCCACCTTCTGGAGATCAAGTGGCAGAGCCTCTTTGATACATGCTAAGATCTTTCGAGACTGGAGGCGATAGTGATCAAGTGAAACCTTATCTGTTGCTATGTGGGCGGCGGCATCCTCACGATATGCCCACTTGTCGTCACCTTCTCTCCATGTAGCTACGTGCTGAGCGACAAGTTCAGGGCACAACTTTTTGGCTTCTTCGACATTGCAATGGCGTCCAATGCCAAATTCGCGTGCAGGATAGTTGACTGCGATGAGACCTTGCCTGCTGGAATGTCAGAAATTCGAAAGTGAGTTGGAGAATCATCATGTTAGGAGTAACGCTCTAGTGATAACTGGGAAGAACAGAGCTCCAGGGCTGGACATAAACCCCAGCGTGGCAAAACGAGGCTTTCATTTTCCATGGCTATGGAAACCCACCGCCTATGAATGTAATCGTGACAACTTTGCCTGCCATCATACAATTTGTGGCCGAGAATAGTGGAGTGACAAGGGTTAAGTGTTACACAACCTGGGTCAAGAGGTCACGATCTTCGGAGAATCAACATATGAGTTTTCGAAGGGTTCGCTGAGAATGTTCTCGGGGGCTGTAAGGTGAATTGTTGACTCGCATTTCCATGCTCTACCGCCTTTCAGAGATTCTTAGAAGGAGTATTCTCTGTTCCGCGAACAATAAACGATCATGGCAAGAAGCACGAATATGCTTAGTGACGATCCATCTCGCAAGGTTGAGAGTAACACGATGCAAGCCTCAGCGAAAACTAATTGCTAGTGTCCAATCACTGCTGCATCTGAAGAGAAGGATCGAACAGCAGACTCGATTCTCAGTCCAACAGAGGACTTGAGGAATCGGAGAAAAGAGAAAACACCTTGTGTTCCATGAGAAGTGTGAGAGTGCAGGAAAATCAGGGCTTGACGTTGGTAGGGACCCGGGAGGTAGGAAATGCATTTGTGCTCACCATTGTTGAACAGCTAACGGCTTGTCCTCTGGAATACCAAGTCTAACCGTCTCGCACTGCGCATAAAAGGCATCGAGGTCAATGTGGGCAATGACGCGCAGCGGGTTCGAAGTGTTGGACGAAGCCAGCTGTGAGAATTGGCGATACGTGAACTGGGAACGCCGCCGGCCTCCTTCAAGTAGTGGTGACGAAGCCCCGAGAGGCCTGTGTAGCGGTGACGAAGACATAAATTGCGAGGCTTGGATGATTTTAGGGCTTTCTTGACGGTGAAAAATGCTTTCGTGTTGTGCGGCTACTGCAAGGCGTTGGTAATGCAGGCGGTCGATGTCTCTCTTGATGGATAATTTCTCGTGTCCGTGAACGCCACAAACAGTGCGATAATGTCGCTCTCTTTGCAATCTCTTCACAAGCTGGAGCTGAGCTTGTTGAGAGAATTGAGAGAATTGAGATATGCTTCTACGAGGAGTCGTGAGCTTGAAGATGAAGATAGATGTGGTGAATGGAAGGAGGAACGCGAGATGTGATAGGTTCGCGCCAGTGCCATTCAACGCCTTCACAGAGCAAGATCCACTTTCGAACCTCGTTCCTTCTTGTCCTTGGTTGCCATTCAGTTAAAAGGTGATGTTTTAAGTAGGATATCTCAGCTGTTTTCTCTGGGAAAGAAACGGGCCTCGCGGTGATGAATGCCTGCTTTGATGATTATGTTGTCTGGCGTTATTGAGGTTGCACCCTTGGCGATGCAGAAACATGCACGTCATACATTCGAATGAGATGCTGACCCAGAAATTGCAGTACCTCAACAAGACATTGAAAGAAGTTATCCTCTATGAGATTATGCATGTTCTAGTGAGATTGCAAGTAGTCAGTAAGTTTATATGTACAGGAAGGTTCTTTGGTTCTTGAGTGTCAAGAGAACCACCCAACCCGTGATAGTCACCCTAGACCATGCAGGCCACGATGGCTTCAGCCTGCATCACAGCCCATCGTGGTACAAGGCACTTCCCATCCCCTCTTCAAGCGGCACTGCCTACATGACTTGACCATCTTATCAGCTTGGATCTCGGAGCAGTGCTTATCTAGCTCTCCATAGTTCTCCTCCACAACCACCTGACTCATCCCCAGCGCGAACCTATGAGCGTTGCCACCACCTCTTCAGGTACATACGACCAAAGCTCGTAGAGAATACGGGATCCCGTCCGCTCTCCCATCGTCAAGCTGCGAAGCGCCGGATTAGTAGTTGGGTCGGTGACGACCAGCGAATCCCCGGTGTTGTTTTTTTTTTTTTTTTTTTTTTTTTTTGTTTTTGCAATATTTGACATCTCTTTTTGCCTTGAGACTACTCAAGTTCCTGCACATCCATATGATGGAATGAACTGTGATACTTGTCGAAAGAACCCCCCCTCCGGCGTTGACAACAGTACTAAAGTCTTTACCTTCGTGCCCCCTACTCGCTGTTTAAGCTGCTCGTAGGAAGCACCAAGGAACAGTAGTGCGTGTCTGAGCAACCGATCCCAATAAAAACATAAGAAAAACACACAAGTCTTTGTGCTTATTTTGGCGGTTAAGCTGGAATATACCAACTAGTTCTAGTCTTTAAACATTACGTATACCGCTACTGTCCTTTTCCACCTCTTGCCGCGTAACAAATGATATGAGTCTTTGTGAAACTCTTTGGGTATCTAATTCGAAGTCATAGCCGCTGCCCTCTTCTCGGAGTCGATCCCTTCAAGTCCATACCGTTTTTTCAACTCCTCCACCAGTGGCCCAAACTGGTAGTCGCTCACCATGCTATCATGGCGGCTACAGGGCGAGTGGCGGATGGGTAGAAGCCACTCGATGATCGAGTCTCCCATGACTGATTTGAAGTTTTGCAGGTAACCCAAGTGCCATGGGTTCTCTCCAGGTTCTGCCTGAAGGATAGCGAATGTTCGCCTGGCTTGTTGGTCTCTAGCCGCCATTGCGCTTGCTCGTGCGGACGCAGCGCCATTCGCTTGTGTCATCCCACTGGTGTGAGCTGCATCTGGGGTCCTGGGACCGTCTCCGGGTCTTTCCAGCGGGTAGGTGACGGTGTTGAATCGATCATTTGGAGGGGTGTCTGTCGGAATCCGAACTGCCAGTCGAAAGGTCTGGGTCTTCCTGTACAAGTCGACATTGGTGATGTTTTGAAAAGCAAACCTTAAAGCCGTAATTGTCATGGTTATGGTAAACAAACCGAAAAGACCACCAAGCGCCAGAGCAACAATGAGTCGCGCATCAATACTTTTGTCTTCCTGTAGGCGTAGGCTAGTAAGGTAGCCATTGGTAGCAATGATGATTATGCAAAAACAAGCGCAGTAGAAGCAAAATTGTATAAAAAAGTTAAAGGCTGCTGAAGCATTAGTTACTGCACAAGGTTTCGTTAGGGCTAAAGCTCACAAGTTTCCGAGATGATGCCGCCCATCCAAGGACAGACATGATCCATCTTGTACACGCAATAATCATACTCGGTAGAATGATGCGCCCGGTCAGGCTTCCAATTTCTGCATTCGGAGCACCACTTAGGGCGACCATCGAGTTCGCAAACAAAGATATCTTTGCTGTAGAATGACTCAAGACCGGGGCTGTCGAGTTCGTCGTCTCGAGGGGCCCAAGATCGTATCTCGACCTCGGCTCCGTTGCTCGCTCGTTGGTTACGCTCCTGCTCGATGGTTTCCCTTTGGGCTGTCCATGGCACAAATCCAGGGTTGTACTGAATCGTTACGTAGCATCGTATGTACGCTGCGACCATGAGAAGGAGGAAGATAGAATACAGTGCAATTAGAACAACGCCAACTGCCGTCTTGCCCCTTTTTTGCATAAAGTCCTGGACTATTGATTGTCAGTAAAAGTTTGACGAGCAGCAGCACAGCAACGTAGAGCTTACCGCAGCAGTAGACAATGATATTGTAGGTCGCGTAAGCAACGAGTGCCAGCCCCAGCAGAGGAAGCCCACGCGCGATCCATCGCGTGGAACAGCGGTTGCTGGTTGAGGTTTCTAGCATCTCATCGCTCCATGGGAAGGACCAAATCGACGAATGACTGGATTGGAGGCTTGCGGGCGGCTCTGTCGCGGCGTTTACGGGGAGTGAATAATCTGATTGTGTACGAGCTGATCGTGGACGAGTAATGATCTCATCTTCTGTTGTTTGTGATGCGGCATTGGCAGTTCCCGCCGTTGTAATAACAGTGCCAGGTTTGGCCAAGTCCGCCAAGTCCGACTCGCCCGGGTGGGCCATCACCGTGCTTTCCACAACGGTCATCTCTTAGATCGCACTGTGTAATTACCCAATCAGGCAATGCAAGATGGATGGAAGGGTCCGAGGTTGGTAGATTCTACCGACCGATATATAATCGTCGACAGATTTTGGTTGCAGAAATAAGAAAAAGTCCGAAACGAACAGCGTGTGAAATACTTATGATATGGAAATTATACTCCAATTCCCTTCACGTGTGAGTGGTAATGTCCCCTTCTACTGGGCAATGTCAACTTAGACATCGATGTAGAGTACTCCCGAAGGTATTTACATGCACGGGCACCACACAGCAAGATATCTTACTTGCTGATAGAGAGTTTGACATATAGGACCCAATAAGAGTCCGTAGTTGCATGCTGGTTAAGGTTGTCTCAAGAACCCAGAATTATTACAATGACCAATGACTGACATTTGGAATATTGCATGATCAAGTCTGTACCTTTGCCATTCATCAACGCGACAGAGAAATGCAACCAACTAAAAATCTCTGAACGTGTCAAGATTCCAACCCTACCTATACCAATACCCAGTAAAAATAATGTCTCTTAAGAGACTCACAATCAGGCCAGGGGAGGAAAGAAAACTCGGGATCTTAACCCTGAGCGATCAAAATACTTAGGTAAATCTAGCCTAAACTTAAGGGACTCTTTACTGAGTTTATTTTGACACCCTATCATAAGGTCCGGTGTTTTCTTGCCCCCCCTAGGCGTCAGGGACCTGAATCTGCGATCCATAACCCACCCCCACTGTCTCTGCCGCCCTCTTCAATGGATCCATCCATCCATTCCCGATGCCTTTGTTCTCAGCCGAATTGAGCATCAACCAACAGCACGACCAACAAGCCAGTAAATCTTCATTTAGTTGTATCATAGTAACAAAGCTTCATCTCAGAATTGAATGGCTGTCATTGTCTCCTCCAGAAGCCGCTATTCAGGGATACCTACTCTTTAGATGGCTTCGAAGCATTTGCCAAAGCCCCAAATCAAACCAGTGGTGTACGATCTGCCTTAGGTCCGCCTTATATGCAGAACTCCTGCACCGACTGCGGATTCTACTCACTACATTTACAATCCAGTCCAAATGAGGGTTGTCGTCTTTGTGATGTGCTGCCATTGAGTCTATTTTTAGGCTATCAAACATTCGAGCTGTCAGAAGATCTGCTGGCTTTCAAAAGGAGGGCTAAGCCTTCGAAGACTCCTCAGCGCTTCGTCAGCTCATAGAGTCCTCACGTACACCCAGACTAGATATAGTGAGGATTTCTGTCCTGTAATTTGGGGAGATTCGACGAGTCTGTTTCTTACATGAGGCCCGACAACTTCTTACTTATATGCCTGATGAGGAAGGCAGAGCAGGGACCCCTTAATTAAAGCAATGCTAATGATCGCCTCGGTTATCATGCCACAAGGTTTATGCCTCTAGCATTCATGGCATGTGAGCCAAAAGAATTCTTTGGCAATGCTCTTGTTGATTCTGAAGCTCGTGTTATTGGCCACGATGCAACATGCAAAGCCGCAAGAAGCTGTAACGGGACTGGTGCTACACCTTAGAACTAAGGAAGCCATTGGATGCATTTGATGTCAGGCATCAAGGAAGCTCCCAATCCTTCTTCAGGGTACCTAAACCCATAATCTACCTTGTCTTTCATCCGTCATCCTCACTCGACTATGGGCGTAGATTCCACCTACTGAGCGTCACGACGTCGACCTAACAAACGTCTTTTCATCAGTACAAAACAACAGAAAAAACAACAGAAAACAGCGTTCCATATTCGCAGAACCCGTTCTAATAATCTTCAAAAATCTTCGGGGCCGCTTCTTTACATATAATGGTATCGTCAAGGCTCAATAAATGTGTTTTCACCGATATTGAACTTTCATCAGCCCATAACATACATCAAAGCCCCTGCGCCCGTCTGCGAGGACCATTTTTTTCTGCAGCACACAAGATACACAAAACTAGAGCCTTATGGATGCTGTGGCTTGAATACTGGGTCTATGGAGAAGAATCTGTTTCAAGCTCCATAGACCTCCAACTCCACGGTTGGACGTTCATGTTGGCATACTAGATCTTTGACACAGAGCAGTGTTATATCACGTTCAAGAAACAACGCTCAGTAATATCACCATGCGGCTCCATATGATGCTTGGGATATTTTCACATTGGCTATATGCTTACACCCAATACAGGTAGGCTGTTGGCTGGACTTTTTCTATTTACACTTGACCTGCACAAGCACCCAGCCTGCTGATGCAGGCGCATATTGATATCGAGTGGGGGCAAGGCAGTCTCGCAAGAAAATATATAATCTCGTTTCCCCGTCCTCTGTCTTTCTCAGTTTTCACCGGAGCCTTGTTTAATTCCTTCATACCGCTGTCGTTTTGTGTCCTTTGAGCTTTCTCGCACTTGCTTTGGGTGAGTATCTGAGGCCTAGAGGCTAGCAATGCTACCTGAGCAAACAAATCATTATTTGTAAGTTGATATCATTGAAGCAGTTTCTTTTTGACTAGAACCAACGATCCAATATAGATACAAGCATTCTTTCTATGTTAAAGTTCCCACGACACGATGTATGGGCGGATGATATGTCCTCGAACTTGAAACGAACCATGCACTTTTTGTGGAAGCTTGGTCGAGACAAAGCTGCACTATCTCGGTAATTCCCCTTCAAATCATGGACTTCAAAGAGAAACTAGAACATGACCATCTCTGACTCTCTATTTTGTTACCTAGGCCGGGTGTCTAAGTGTTTGCTTGCCTTGTTTGGCGAACCACCCCCAAAGTCCTAAACGTACCTTTGTGCTTTCAAGTGCTTGGCAGAGGTACCTGGGAACTTGGCGAGGCATGTTACTCTTCGGCTTTATTCTTGTACCGGGATTCATAAGGTCGGCTAGGATGGATGCAAACAGCCCGAGAATGACATTGCATAACGGAGTTTGCACTTTGATGAACGGGGCTTTCGTCACATGCCTACAACAAACCGGTATCGACATCCGATGTCGGCCGGCGCAGAGCCTCATCCATCCCCATCCCAACTTCGATCTTTTTGTTTGGGCTTGTTTCCATCGCATTCATCCGCCCTGCTGAGTTGGATTTGTTAAAGCTTGCGACTAATACTGTGATTTCGAAACTGACGGTAATCCAACACCCCTTCGGTTAGTTATTTCCAAAGCGAGAACCCCCGCTCTTACGAAAGAACAGCAACCCCGCCCTGGTTTCCAACATACACTTACAGCAAACATACGCAGTCCCAAAGCCCAAGCCCAAGCCCTGTCAATGGTGCTGAGAGGCCTTGCCCTCGCAGGAATGGGTTTCAAGTCTCCGTCATTGTCTCCGTCGTTGTTGTCACTAACATTTAAGCTCCAGGGGCTTAGCAAACACTAACATCCAGGTGGGGCTTGAAAGACTGACTGCTCGTCAACGACGTTCACCCGCAATTGCGTGGTCCGACAACATCATTTACAATGCCCATGGCATTTACCCGAGACTGCTTAGAAGCTAAGTGGGAGTTGAAAGCAGCTAGCAAGGTATTCCTGCCAGTCTGTGGCTGAGGCGTGTAAGTTGTCTCGATTCGAAATGTGCGGTTTCTAGACCCCTTCTAGAGGCTCGCCTCAGATTCACCATGTGCTCATAGATAATGCCAATCATGGCTCGCCTGAGCGACAAGAGCACCCATTTTCTCAAGAACTCGACTATCACTGATTTCCTACGACCGACGTCGACCGAGGCGAAGCTACTCTCGATCACAGTTCTCATGACTTCCTTGGGCAGTGCCCAAATGCGCAGCTAGTCAGAACCGATGGCAGCAATTCTCGTCCAGTCCTTTCGAGAGTTGGCCAGACATATAGTTAGTGAGTCAGGGTCATGGCATCTAAATTGTGTGCTCGTGGAGTATGAGGGTTGAAACTTTCTCAAATCCCCTATTGAACAACCCCTCTGAAGTTTGCGATGCTCGACCGCTATCTCATACAGTCACACGATAGACGACTCTGGCAATTTCAATCATATACGAGTGTATTTAATTGCTCCTATGCGAGGAACGCTCGGCCTTTTTGACTATCAGCCAGGTGACCATGGGGCTTCCAAACATGAGGCTTGTTTGTTCATGGTTCAGCAAGTGGGATCCATGGAAATCACAATATTCTCAGTGATGCCCTGTTTGAACTTGTGGTTGAGGTTGTTGATATCATGAATTCGGAAACAACGTTCTGTATCTACAAAAAGAGGCCAGAACCGCTGCTTTCATGATGCATTCAAACTCATCCAGCCTTCTACATCGTTAGCAGCTCTACAGCTCTTAGTCAGAGATTCATATCACCCTAACTGTCACCATCTCCTTACCACATCTTTAATCTTGCCAGCATGAGCGGAACGTGGCTCTGGGAATGCTATAACTGTCACTTCGACAATTCATACAGCACCAACAAGCAGTGCGTAAACACGAATTGCCAAGTTTATTACGATCCTTCGAGGTGCAGGGTCTTTCTAGCCACAACCCAAGACAAGTAGACCATCTTTTCGAAGCCATACCTCGTCCAAAAGTATCGCTCCCACGATGCGACCAGATGCATTCGAAAACAGGCTGAACGATACACTATCGTTATGGAGAGGCTTGGCTTTGAAGAGGCTCTGACCCTGCATGAAACAACTTCGATCTCACGACTTTCATCATGGGTTGGTTCTCAATCTGCCAGTCGAGGCGATGTGGGAGACGTATCCAACCGGAGAGGGCAAAACCAACAGTACCATGTTATGATATACAGCGGTACATCGTGACGCTATAGACAGAGCGATGGGGAGAAGTATATGTCCCTGGCACTGTTGTCCGGGGCGATAGGTGGCGTCTTGATGGCGGTGAATGAGAATGGCCTTCTTGTTTTCATGATTCCCATGGCTCTCTTTTGCCATGAACTGGTGACGGTCGTCTGGCCTTCTCCTTGTTCTTATTGGGATAAGGGACTGTCTTCTGTCTTCAGTTGTTTTCATTTCCTTCTTGATGCTTTCGATTTTCTCCGAATACCCCAGTGGATGCTATTTCATCTTGTGTTACAGGATGCCAGTATCTCGATTACCTTCGGGTTTCTCTTTTCTGCTGTTGTTATATCTTGGCTTCTACTTCTATTCCCGAGTTTCCCAAGACCTGGATTTACGCCTTTGGACTTTTGTTTGTTTTCTATGGTCTCCTTTGTTGCTTTTCTTCTGTACCTTAGACTAGATGTATGCTGCAATATGCTGGCGGTTTCATTTGACATGCGCTTTTCATTTATCCGGACTGGCAGGCTGATAGAAAAAGAAATACTCATTTTTATCCTTGATTTTCAGAGTCCAATTGATAGATAAGTGACTATCGTGACCGAATCTTACTCTAAATTGAGGCGAGTTCTGCTGAGCGTATCGCGATACACCCAATCTTAGCACAGCGCCTGGTTTTAGTGAGGTTGGAGTAATACTCGAGGGGTGACAGTGGTTGGTTAGAGCGGCTTAGTCAACTTCGTTACATGGAGACAGGAAGCATCGCGTTATCAGAACATGCAAAAGAAGCATCATATCATGTTCCCGGCCCTGGCCGAGGGATCAGGGAGGCGGCGGCACCTGAGACTTCATTATAATAAGTTGGTAGCTTACTTGCAAGCCATGTATAGGCCTCCGGCCTCAGGAGGATTAGATTTCGCCTCTGGGACCACAAGAGAGGAGGCTTTTACCCAAGTCGCTCTATCACAAATTCAAGTTTAAGTCTTACCTTGAGTTCTTGTCTTTACAATTGATAACTAGAGGGCTTTCTAGACCGCTCAGTAGAGTTTAAATTTCTTGAAAAGAGAATTTAGGCCTCAGATAAAGAACAGACTCTCATTCGATCATTCCCCAGAGCACAGATGGAAGGCTGTGAGTGAATGTGTGAAGAGCCTGAAGTACCCAAGCCGGCTCACCTGCACAGCATGAGAAGCAACGAGAGCACGCATCTTGACCGCTGGAAAACAATATGTTTCATTTGAAAGCACAGGCTCCTTCATCGCGTCGCCTAGGGTCTACGAATTGACGACTCGTACCCTTGGGCCTTCAGTAATCACTGACCCCCCTGGGCTGGCAAACACCCGAAGCTCGCCAGAAACAGTATCAACACTCCTCTCCCAGACACCACCACTTGAGATTTGACCAAGTCTACAACGTACTCCCAATCAGACGTTGCACTCCTCGTCCAAGAAAGTGCAATACCAAATAAATGCCCAAAAGCGCAATGCGCACTTGCGACTCATCAGTTCAGCGCTACAAATTTTAGTACGAGAACAAATATGCCCCGTCGCAGTGCATTTAGCTCCGATGCCTTGTTTCGCCTCGCAATGCCTTGGAGTCGATGTATCAAAGTGTGATTTACAAAAACAACGACAGTCATCCAAGGCTGAGTGAGTATTCAGTGATGTGCAATCAGGTCTGATTCAGTGCTTGGGATATACGATCGCATAACCCCTGATCCTCGACGATCAGTGTCATTGCAAAGCCTCGCAACGCATTTTGATCACAAGAAATACACATTGTAACTACTGTACACAACAAGCAAGCACCTCCAAACATCATTACAATACGTGTTGAACAGTAAAGCATGAAAGATAGCTAAAGCAAGGTTACAGACCACCAACAGCCGGCCAGCCATCCATCCGTTCCCTGATACTGTACAATGCCAAACCTCGCCTCCCTGTACGCCTTGGCGCCCGCAGAAAAGCAATAAAATGAAGACAATGGCGGGAAAAGAGCAACATTAGCACCCATATTTCCTATCGCCCCCCCTGCTCCTGTTCGTATTCCTGTCCCGATTCGTTTCTCCTGCCCCTATTCTTGATTCATTTCATGATGCAGCGGAGCAGTCCAGGTCTGCGAGAATGCATCCATTATCAGGAAGCACAAATCCCGATCCCAACGTCATCAACTCTCTGATATTCCTAATCATCTGCGACCACCCGGATCTCACCATCGCGTGAAAGATCCAATGCCTGTCGGGGCGAGATCACCCTTGATGAGGTCCTCCTGAGACTGGCCGTCGTCTTCGTCATCTTAGTTGACACCTTGGTCACTGAAGAGCTCTTGGCTCGGCTTGCAGAGACAAGGCCGACACTTGATGCACGCTCCGATGCTCGTCTCTGTGGAGTGCGTGAGTATGTTTGCATGACTCGCTTGGTAGTCGTCTTCTTAAGGAGAGCTCCGGTCGAGACGCGGCGCTTAGCCGGTGACTTTGAACCCAGAGCCGCCTTCTTGGTAGTCGAAGCCACTGTGGAAACACCCTTCTTGAAAGCATTTGCTGCACCCTTGGCTATCTTAGAACCAGCGTTGGAAATCGCTCGCTTCACTCCCTTTGCAGGCTGCACCTTGCGCTTCTTTGCATTCTTGCCACCGTCTCCTTCGTCTCCAATAAGCTCCTTAAGCTTACGTTTGCCTGCCTTGACAGCGCCCTTGACTGCATTCTTGAGATCAGCCTTGGGCTGCTTGACTTCACGAGGCTTGGGTCCCAGAACACCGCGGCAGTTAGGTTCACCGCAGAGACATTTCTGCACGTTCTTGGCAGAAAAGGGGTCAAAGTTGTAGTCATAAGTCAGCTCATCACCTGTCATGATGGGCTTATCACCCGCAAACAGGGCCATTCGCGGCTGTCCGGAAACGATCCATTTAATCATTCTGCAATTTGGGTTGCAGCTGTGATTCACGAAACGCGCGATAGATCCTGTTGTTGCGTCGATGATCATATTTTGATCGAAGCTCATGAGGTAGTAGCACTTTGCTGAGTCAGCCAAAACGTCCAATCAAAGTCGCATAATGACTTATAAACTAACCTCATTGTCCTTGTATACTTCGGTCATGCGGCGCTCACACTCCTCTTCAGTGATGATTTCTCCAGCATACTCCATGATGATCTGGTTGGGTCTGAAGCATCGGTTGCTTCGGACACCATATCCACGGTCAGAAGTCTTGATTACCTCAACACCAACTCGGTATTTCCCGCCCTTGTTTCGGCGCGCCGTGAGGGTGGCAAACGCACGGTTGGTGCAATACTGCTTGCCCGCATTGCAGTTCTGCTCATCACATTCGTAAAGCATAATTCGATTCTGGCAGCTCTCGCCACACCCATCTTCCGGCTTGCAAACGCACTTCGATGAATAGTCGTGGAAGTGGGGGGACTTTCGCCAGTAATCCTTGGATTCGCCAATGAAGCGATCTAGACAACGTTAGCGCTAAACTTGCAATTTCGGCACAAAACTTACTCTTTGTCATTTTCTTCCATTCATCGGGTTTAGGTTGACCTGGTGGAAGCGGGTTGCAGACCTGGTAGGGGAGCTTGAAGTCGCGGCCTTCAATGAGTGTGCGTAGACCGTTAAACATGGGCAAAGGCATTGTCTTGTTGACGCGACCGCTGGGAATGAGTTCCGGCAACTGAGCCAGAGCCTTCTTTTCACCCACGGTCAAACCCTTGGAAATGTCAATGGGAGCATCTTGTCCAGCGTAAAGACCCTTAGCAAGATATTTCTTGACCCGACGCTTCCTGGTGTTAATCACGGGCTCGGGTTCAGCCTCTTTGGGCTCCTCGGCAGATTGTTCAGGCTCAGCCTTCTTTCGTGAGGCTGCTTTGGCAGCCTTAGGGTCAACAAACTTTCCGTTTGACCATACACTCAAAACCACAGGCTTCTCGTCGATGTGCGCAAATTCCTTAGTGTCCTGTAGACGCCTCAGCTCGCGTGACATGGGTGTTGAGGGCTTTTCCGTAGATTTGCGACTCCGTTTGGTAGCCTTGGAGTGTTTAGTAATAGGTGTAGCTGCAATAGGCGCAAAGACACTAGAGCGACGCGTCGAAGAACGTCTGCTCGAGATACTCTCCTCCGCGATCTTCTGGCGACGAGCGCGGGGGGAGTCCAGCTTGCTTGCTGACTGAGTAGCACCCAGCGCGTCGATACCACTTCGTACGGTTTCGGGTGTTGCGTCTTGAGGAGTATAGGACGTTCCCTTGTCATCGCCCAAGATTGGGCCGGAAATGGTCTTTCTTCTTCTTCGTCGGTCCGCGACAATGTCTCCTTTGGCGCGTCGCTTTCCATGACCAGCTGTACCACTCAATTGAACAAGATTGTAAACCGGGGCACTAACGCGGCTACGTCGAGAGCGAATTGGGGCAGGTGGCGGCGCATTGGCGGCGCTGTCGGTCTCTGTAGGCTCGATGGGCTCGGATGTAGTAGGCGCGACTTCGGGAGAGTCAGGCTCGAGTGCAACGTGAACGACATCGCGTTTGGGAGATTCGGAGTGAAGACTGGCTTCATCGGCGACGGTAGTAGGAGGTGTTGAAGTTGCAGACGCGACATTTGAGGAAGAATCGTCCGTGGTGCTGGCCTCAAAGGCGCCCTCAGAGGACAATAAGAGTGCCATTTCGGCAGGGGCAAAAGCTCGCCTGAGTGGTATAACAGACTGTTTGACGCGAAATATTTAGAACCCAGAAGTCATTCAAAGTATAAGAAAAAGTAAAGAAAATGGATGATTTGGGTAAATTGAAGAGAAAAACAAGTCAAGATGTTGTGCTTGACAAAATTTAGCGTGTAGAAGGAAGAAAATGTGAGGTAGAGAGTTAAATGAAATGGAAGTAAGAAGCAAACGCGGCGCGCCCAGAGATGGAGATGGGAGCGGGAAGGAGCGTGGGCGACTAGATAGGTACAGTAATACCAACCTAGTCGAGTGGGTGTTGCTTCCCCCCCGCGCGCGCCGGTCCAACCTTAGACTTGCCCAGGGCAGGCAGGGAAGAGGAGGTAAGGTCCAAGGCTAATGCTTGGTACGTACTATGGTAGTTTCCGTGTAGGAATAAAGAAAGCCGAAAAAGGAGAAGGAAGGATGGATTCGGCGAGCGAAAGGGAATGCAGAGAGAGGGTCAAAGACAGGAAGGAAGGTTGATGTGATGTTGTTGATAGAGGAAAGCAAGAGAGGAGCAATCGAATAAAATAAACTCGATAAAGTGAATCACTCTTCTTTGATGAATGAGAGAAAGAGTGTATCAGAGCAACTTACAGATAAAGACAAGATGATCGGGTTATTTTACCTTGTGCCGTATTGTACTGTATTGTCTTGAAAGAAGCCCAGTATAACAATGAATGTTGATGCTGCGTTTGGACCTCGTCGCGTTCTTTGTTGGTTGATTTAAAGAAAAAAGTGGGATTGAGTGGCCAGGACGTGACGAGGGTCAAAGGAATAGAGAGATACGAAAGGAGGGGGGATGAAGAAAGGAAGAAGGGTAAAAAAAGAGATGAGAGAGATATAGAGACGAATAGTGGAGAATAAAAGTCTCGTGCTCAAGTGTAATACATCAATACCTACCTACCTAAGCTCTTGATACTACAGGAGATAGATGGATGGTATCGATGTGTTGCAGTTGGTTGTAGTAAGTTGGAGGATGGAGAGAGAGAGAGAGAGAGAGAGGCTGGGAGAGCAAGGAAGAGAAGGGAGTTGAGTTGAGTTGAGTTTGCTCGACTCCCAGAAAAAAGGCTGATGAGTGAGCGCGCTCTTGGACGGGATGGGATGTAGGGAGCAAAAGAGGAGAAAATCAACAATTGGATGCGAGGATGAACATGGCTGGCTCAATTTCGAGGCAAACGCGAATCTCCTAGACCAAAGCAAGGCCAAACAGACAGACCAGACCACCCGAGGCTCAAGAGGCTACTTTATTTCCGATGGCGGTACGATACCAGCCAAAGCATTCATGGAATTGGAAAAACTGCACCTGGTTCTATGCAAATGTTTATCTTTTGATCGCATGCACACACGCTTGATATTGCTCGAGTTACAGGTCTTCATCTCGATATCTCGTCTTTCACTGCTTTGCCACTTTCAGCCTTGACGGCATCTGACTCAGATACCACCACTTTATCCGACCGATTCAAACTCGGGTATTCACTCAAAATGGACGATGCAAAAATTTGAGTATGCATGTCGCCCGTTGTCGAGTTATCTCAGAGTGACGATATCCGGATGCCGCATCACAGCCTCGTTGAGCGAGCATCTCGGCTACCGAGTACCGGAGGTGCCATGTTTCAGCACAGACGTGATCTTCATATAATTGTTCAGTGCCGCAGGATCAGTCCGAGTTTCGTGTTCAATCCAAAAATCGAAATAGTCTCGGTTTCTGGAAAATTCTCGTGAGTGACGTTGTGTTCCTTGTTCAGGGGCCAGTGTGCGAGTTACTCCGAAAAGGGCGGGTACTGAGGTTCTCACGGACCTCAAACCACTTCGACACTGCACGCCAAACAAGAGCGAGTTCAACACCTCAGTTTGCCCATTGAAACCCGAAATTCCATTTTATGTCCAGAAGTGAAGGAAAAACTTCGAAGTCGACTTAGTTCTATTTGTGTCCACGACCTTGCGTCTGAAGTGCCGTGCACCAAAGATCCCCTAGTTCCGGATAACACTCCCTTGCAGCGACAGAAAGCATATCGGTCGACTCCGGGGACTCGTGCATTCTTATCCTGTCGGTGGTGTTTCGACTTGCCTGGGCCTTTTCGAGGTCAAAATTTGCCGAAAAAATACGCATATCGCCCATGTAACCTGAAGGATCACCAAATCACGGGTTCTAGTCCGGCCTCATCCCTCCCCTGCAACTCCAGCTCCGCCGCAGTCAGTGTTCTTCGCAAAGACATTTATCTATGTACTTTAGAATTGCACCGCTTATACTGTTTCTATTTCTGTAGAAAATGAGACATTGTTCTGAAGTTTCGCTGATACAGTCAATAGTGATCAACAGAAGTGCCTCTCGGTATCTCATGGGCCAGTGGTAGTCAACGCACTGAACGACTGGCGCGCGCTGGCCCCTATCCCTTCGTGAAGTCTGTTGCTTCTGTTTGCTGCAAGTGTTGGCAAGTTTGGATCCGGTATGCTCTTTCACGGTATCATCAGTTCAGTGCCATGTACCATCTACAGTGGCGTATCACCACATCATGTGCACACACGCAGGATCATACCAATTCATCACCGAAGCTTGCTCGCATTGCCCTCAACTCTCTTTCGTACAACAAGCAAACTTTTTTTTGTCAAAGCTTCAAAGCGCCAATCAAATTACATGTCGTGATTTTTCCAATCGAGTGTCGACCAACCCCAGCAGTCCCGTATCATTGGGGTCGAGGTGAGCAAATGCACTTAAAGAGGTCCTGGACAACCAATTCCTCTATTCGGACCACTGTCTCTCGCTAGCACATTTTCATAGAAGACGTCTGCAAGTAACTAATTGGATGATATTTTCTGTGCCAGTCATTGCCGTTCGGAGAGGACCTTACGCACGTTGTCTGGTGAGCAGCGTGCTACTACCTTAAGGCTGGTGCGCATATCAACACCAATTTTGACCTTGGCAGCAGAATAGTCTCTGAAGACTGCCGTTGTGACGTAGAGTTCCTCCACTTCCCAATTCACTCGTAGAAGAGCTTCACCATGGAAATACTTTAAATATCCTTTTATGCATTTGGTCATGTCCAAGTTCCATTAAAAGCGACGTGTCATCGCGGCGGGTGCAGTTACGCGGATCAAGATCAGCCAGCCTCTCCATTGAAGCAGCTCGTTGTCGTTTACGCCCACCGTGGACTTTCTTTCTGGTGGTTTATCTTCATGCATTCGTGTAGCTTCCTTAACTTGAACTCGCCCTCACAATTCCTGTGTGTTTCTGATGCCTCAGCAATAGTCCAAGTGCTATAAAACCCATTGCTTGAGAGGTAGGTAGTGGGCGTCACAGGCATGTTGACAGCCAATTCTTGGTCGTATCGTCCGATCGCTTCTCTCGATCACGTTCAAGTATTCTCTGATAGGATAGAATGACCAAGGCTGCTCTTCGAATAGCTGTGGCTTCTGAGACGTGATAAATCGCTGGTACATGTTGGTATTTGCATCGAGGTTGAAGCCGTCAGTTGCTAACCACGTGAAATAAAAAACATCTTGACAAAAACCAGATGCCTAATGGAAAGCTTTGTTTTGCTTTTGACTTTTGACTTCGCTTTATATAACTCTCCAGAAGCATCTGGAACGCACAAAGAAGCTGATAGCCGGCCGGGAGTTATGTTCGTTTTCGGTGTTCAGTCAAACACTTCCTGACTGAGAGGTTGCTCCCTCAAATCTGCACCAGGAAATTCCCCAACCGTTTCATATGCCCATAACTACCTAGGTATGCATTCATACCGCTGTCATCTCTAAGACACCTTGAGAGTGCTAACGATCTAACTATCCCAGCATCACCACCTATTAGCAAATGCATCACTTCTTATGTCCCCTGGCCTCAGAGTGTAATAAAAGTTCTGAAGCTCAGTTAGGGTGTCAACATAAAACAGCCTCAAGACCTTCAAGGCGGCACTGGATTTACCCAAGTATTTCGACACCTGGGTATTATAGAGCCGTGAGTTTTGCCTTCCCTACGCAGCCTGCCTCTACACTATGACTCTAGGGTACAGTCACAAAAGACATCACAGCAAGACGCAATAGGTCTCTTTACAAAAACTAGCATCTCAATTCTCCATCTCAGTCTATTGTAGAATTATAACATTTCTAAGCAGTGATTTTCGCCTTTGGTGCGCTCCTCATAACTGAATGGGGTATTGTTTATGGTATCAAATCACACGGTTTCTTGGTATCCTTCACTCTCTCACTCGCACCCTTTTACTTGCACGCAAGGCGGCTCAGGCAGCCGTCTCCTTCTTCTCAGCATCGGTAGCAAGAGAATCCTTCTTCTCAGACTCAGCTGGGTCGACGGATAGCTTCTCCAGGGCCTCCTCGATGGGCTTCTCTCCAGCTTGCTCCACAGCCTGTTCTGCAGTCTCGGCCTTGGCTGCCTCTACAGGAGCAGGAATCGGGGCTGGGACAGCCTCTGTAGCATGAGCGGGAGCAGGGGCAGGAGCCGCGGCGGTCACAACAGGCTCAGCGGTGAGTGGCTTCTCAGTAGCAGGAGCTGACTCGGGAGCGACGGCAGTCTTTTCGGCAGTAGTAGAGTCGCCGGCAGCCGTTTGTTCGGGAACCTCAGTAGGTGAAGGTTCAGCCTTGGTCGCGCCAGTCTCAGTCAACGAGACAGACATACCCTCCTTGACACTTGGTCCTTGACCACCATACTCCTTGGGCAAAGTAGAAACGATGCTCTTGAGCTCGGTGGCCAGTGTAGTGCCAGAGGTCATGGGGTGGAACTTGCGGAGGGTAGCAGGGGCAAGGAAGAGCTTCATGGCGCCAAACATCCATCCCATGATGGCGGGAACATTTACAAAGTACTTATGCGCGAGCAACTCGGGGTAAGCCATTGAGAAGACGGAGATGGTCTCCTTGCTGGCGGCCTTGACGGCGGGGTCCATGCGGAAGAAGCTGACATTAAGGTAGTCGTGGACTTGGATCATCTGGTAAGGATCCTCACCCCCTTCAGGAATTGGCTCAGTGACTTGGTCTAGCTTGAGCTTCTGAACGCTGAGTTCCATGATGGCAGCGCGCCATTTGATAAACCTGGTGTAGAGTCAGTGAAGCTGTTTCATTTAAACAAGAAAACTCAAGACTTTAGACGTAAGCCACGTAAAGATTTAGCTGAACTATTCCAAACTTGAGGACCATTTGATGGACTTATCAATCGTCTTCCAAGTTTAGGGTAGTATAACCAGATATTCTGCTCCCTAAGGCTGGGGTTGAAACTCACTCCTCTACATTGCCAAAGGTGGCCTTGTTGTCCTTGACAGCACCGTAGATGTTCCAGGTGACGATGGTCTCGTTGCCATTCTCTCCCTTGTGGACAGTGACATAGCCCAAGTCACCAAACTTGCTCTTGTCAAAAGTCTGAGTGACGAGTGCGGTAGGGTTCATCTTCTTGCGCCACTCAAGAGCCTGAGTGAGCTGCTTCTCAGCTGCCACTGGGTCATCATTGTTAGCGCGGAGGAACTTCTGCAGGACGACCTTTGTTGGGACATGGTCAATGTTGGTGAGCTGGACACCCCACATCTCCTTGTGGAGTGTCTTGGTGAAGATGTCCTCAAGGCGGGCATTGAGCTTGGTGAGAGGCATCTCGGGAGTTGCAGGGTTCTCAGCAGGGACGGCAGCGGGAACGGTCTTGTCCTGTTCGGTAGCCATGGTAGCGGTTGAGGCTATAAGAAGGTGGTAGATGGTGAGATGGTTGATGATTGATGATGAGATGAGTCCAGTGAAGGAGATCGTGGGGGGTTCGAAGCTTTTTGTGTTCAGCTTGTCCTTGTCCTTGTCCTTGTTGACTTGACTTGACGAGTCTTGTCTGACGCGGCTCCTGAAGTGGATTGTTTTGGTGCACACCTGCCGAGTGAGACGGGAGCACAATAATAAAAGACAAACAAACACACACGGGAAAGTGAAACTCGTTTCGACGAATATAATTCGACTGATGATGTTGTTTGTCCGTTCAAGAAGGGAGCACGGATTATCAGGTGTCGGAAGACCTTACCTTGGGTACCTTATTATTAAGGGAGAGAGCTTGACGGCCGATCCTACCTTAGTGTCCGTGGGCCAAGGGCGGGAAACGCCCTGTCGTTTCGGCAAGTGGAGGTGATGCCCTGAAGGCCGTTTACATTGGATACACACTCTGATGATGAAGGTTTCTTTTCATTGGCCGGACGCTGAGAAATAAACTCAGGCACTCGACATCCAATGGGGCTTATTCAACGCCTGTACCTGAATAAACATGCAGCTTTTCAGGGCTGCATTAATCAACTGATCCATTCTCAAGTCTTGTTATGCACACACCCTGCTTGAGCCTATACGGACGGGCAGAGGTAGTAGATTCAAAACATGACATGTGACAAAGTTATCTTCCAAAGAGGAGCTGCAAAAGGTGAAACAGTTGGGCCAGAATACAGAATACTGCGACACAACATTAATATGGATATGTTCTATCCACTGCACACTGTACAATCAATACGAACCATCAACCCAGTCAACATCATAGCACAGCATCAGAGCCACCACAATTTACCAAAAATGGGCTTTATGTTAGTTTTTTTTTCTTTCGTTTTTTTTTTTAATTTTTTAAATTATTTTATGTACAGCCACTAGACTCTAAAGTGACCCAAAAGCACAGGCAATATCCCCTAAACTCCTTAAACTCCGAACCATGTTAGCGTCCTCTGTATAACCCTGAGCTGGCATCCATCCTCGCCCCGGAATTAAATCCTGCCTATTAGTGCGCCGCGCGTTTTCTTCCTCCAGTCTTTATGGTCCTCTAGCCTTAGCCCCGAGTAAGTCAACCAAAAGCTGAGTAGCAAATATTGCCGAAGAAGTGGCTAGGGAGTCTTGGGTGTTGAAAAAGATGACCAAAGATCACTGGTGACATAGTCCAGTGCGACGCTGAGATGCAAGGCGTTGTACGAAAATGAAATCTAAAAGAAGCGAAATGAGTAGCCTCATAAGGCCGTCTCAAAAAAGCAAATCGGGTGGCCGAATTGTGATGTGCAAAGTCAGGGAGCAAATCAAGCTATCATCAGCAGGCCACCGAAGCAGAACAAGAACGGTACCACTGGTTGCTTGTTCAGTTGTAGCCGAGAGCACGACCAAGGATCCGCTCGATAGCTGAAAGCTCGAGGTAGGCACACTGTCCCAGAGTCATTTGATCAAACTGAGGACCCTGGATGTAGTTGACCTCATTGAAGAAATAACCCCAGTACTCATCAGTCTCCTTGAGTGTTTCCTGAATGACAGTGCGTTCATGGATAGGGCGGACTAGGACATCGCGAGTGCTCTGCTCACGGATCAGACGAATGTACCACTCAACAAGGTCGAGAGGAGCATCGGGCTTTCGCGTGATGGCGTACTGGTGAACCCAGCAGTTGGCGTTGGCCGGCTGGTGGTGACGGCGCTGCTGCTCCATGGGGATCATCTGAACCATGAAGGCAATGTTATCCTTCTGAAGGGCGGTAAAGCCATGACACTGCATCGCAGTCTGAACAACTCGCTGAAAAAGCTGAGAGGTGAGGTTGACAGGATCATCCTGCTGCGAAACTGATCTGCTGAGCAGACGAAGGAGCTTGATAGTCGCCTTGTACATGGCACCCCGCTGAGAAATGGTGATGTGGTCAGCGGCATACCAGGGAAACTTGCGGAGAGTGCTAATGAGGCACTCGTAGGGGCGCTGGGGGCACTCCTTCGAGAATGGAGATCGATGAGGAACCTCAACATGCTTGACGAGCATGACCATCTCCTCAGGGGAGATGAAGCCTTTGAAGTTCTCCCAAGGCTCTTGATGGTTGTTGGGGAGTACCTTAGGAGTTGCCCCATCCCAAAACACGCCATGAGCAAGAGGGAAGAGATCCTGCATGAGAGCAGACTGGCTCGACAGCTCAACCTCAATGGAGCGTTCCCCAAGACGACTCACACGGCCAGCCTGAGAATGTTGGTGGTGCTTCTCGGCACAACGCATCGCATCCTCCATGGTAACAAACTCCACGAAGGCGTCCATGGTTTTGGACGTTGCCCTGTCCATGATTATGTGGATGGGCTCTTCCACATCCGGCAACATACGACTATTGCGGCCGATAAAGGCCACAATCTCGGCGCGCTTGGTTGAGAAGGGTATCTAATGAGATCAGAAAAGCGAAATGAAGCTCAGACTAAACAGGTACTCACGTTCTTAAGACGAACAGCGCCGGCAACAGAGGCTTTGGCAGAGCCAGGGCAGCTTGCAAAAGGAAAGAACTCAGGTTTCATTGCAGTCTCAAAGGTGGGAAGGCCTGAAGGAGTGTCTACCAACTTGGATAGCTGAGGTGACATGTTGCTGGCGAAGTGTCCGGTCATAGGGGCCGCGAGCATGGCTTGCTGTACAGCGGGCGGGGGCAGATTCGGGAATGGAATCAATGCAGTAGGTTCAGCACGTTCGGGACTACCAAAAGGGTCCTGGGGGGCGGACTGATGTGTCATAGGAGGAGCCTGCAGACCCAAGTCGAATCGAGGAGGAGGTAAGCTGTTGATACCGTGGGCGGATGATCGTGGTGCGTAATTTCGCGGCTCTGTCAGATGCTGGTTAGGTCCCGAGTTGGGAGTAGACTGCGAAGCACTCATGCGGTGTCCGCTGTAGTGGTGCGGAGTGTGACTGGGGCTTGCAAGAGAAAGACCCGAATTGTATGAAACACTCTGAGGCAAGCTGGAGTTGTAAACAGTGGTCTGGGAGACCCCAATAGGGGTGTAGAACTGTTGGCCACCAGTAGCAGGGTGAGAGTGAGCAGAATGTTGGCTGCCCGGCTGAGATGCCGATGAGCGACCACGGGGAGGAGACAAGAAGCTAGTCTGTCCTTCACTGCCAGAGTTGCTGCTCTGAGTATGCTGAGTAGCCTAGGGTTGCCAAGGTTAGAATGGGGCTTGAAGTAGATTTGCCATAAGGCTTTATGTCTCAACATAACACAAGCAGGATAACTTAAGACTTACAATAAGCTGTGTACCATTGGGCAGGTGATTGCCAATCCCTGAGCCACTAAGACCTCCAGTGTTGCTGTTTGTGAGATTATTGCCACGAGAAGCCTCATTTGTTGTAGCAGCATTTGCCGATCCATTTACGATAACATGCTCGGGGCTATTGTTGGACGAAGGGGTAGCACTACTAGCCATGATGTGGGAAACGTCCCCAGATGCTGAAGGAGCAGCATTGTTGTTGTTGACCATGGCATCGATTGTACCGTTGATTGTCTCAGCGATCATGTTCATGCCATTGCCTTGGTAGTGGCCTCCCATCTAAGGGGCCACAGCGTTAGGGGCGTATGACATGACTGAGTACATTGTATGGGCAGCACCGTCCGAGGGGCTGTTGGGTGGTGCTGTGGGAGGTTCAGTAAAGCCAGAGTACTGTGCAGGCAGCGCCGTTGCCATGTTCATTCCAGGCTGAGTACCAGCATATCCGCTGGCCTACCCCAGAGTTAGTGGGTGATTGAGAAGCGATATCAGTGAGAGTCTCATGCACTTACCTGAAGGGCATTGTGAAGAGCCTGTTGGGCTGATGGGACCCAAGAGTTCGCGTTGGAAACTGTATGCGAAGCAGCCTCGGGTTGGTATCCGCCGTCCGAGCCTTGGGTTCCGCGAGGCTGCGGATAGAAGGACGGTGCTTGGACCGAAGGGTTGGAAGCTGGCTGGCCAGAGCGTTGGGCTCCGGAGTCTCCGTGAGCCATCGGAAGCACAGAACGGTCTGGTTAGCCCAGAGGTGATCGGTTTTGGTCTAACTTGAAGTAGTTGTCAGTCAGCATATTAATGTCATTGACCGAAATATCGTATAACGAATAGATACTGAACTGCATTACTCTGGAGATAGATCCCTAGTTGTTGGAAGTATTGGGTAGGAGTGCGGGGAAAGCTTACCAGTCGAAACTTTGTGTCGATGTATTTCGGGCAGTGAGGAACAATTGAGAAAGACAGCTGTGTTTCTGAACTGAGTGTCGACAATCAGTCGTTTGGCTTTGAGACAAGTTGAAGATCAAAGAAGATGGCAGAAGCTCAAGCACCCGAAGTCGTTGGTAGAATGACAGAGAAAAGAGAAAGAGATCAGGGGAGTGTTCAGAAATTCAAGGGCAGAGCAATGAAGGTCGCACGTGATTATAGAGGCTTTTCCTGAAGTTCACTGTTAGTCTGTGATCCCAAGAATGAGTTGCAGGAAGTTTAGATGGAGAATGAAGAGGGGGTGTTTGCAAGTGCTTCAGACGATGGTTGCGCCCAGAGAGTGCATGCGGTCTTTTGAGCTTCCTGAACCCCGCCTTATTGTTTGAAAGGCATGTTGGAGTCGACCGCGAGATGAAATACAGGCAAGTTGGTGAGAAGAACGGGACGACAGTGTGCAGGTGCTTGTATTCCCGGCAGCTTCCAAAGAAGACAAGCGAAAGAGGACTTACGGACTAGCAACACACTGCCGATGATGGAGACGATGCAGAGTTAGAGAGATTATTGAATCAAGAATCCGAGCGCAATCAGAGAGCTGCGTTCAAGGTGCGCGCGTAATTGTTCGGGTTTTGGGTTTGGCGGTTCGCAGGGCTCGTGTATGGTGGGCGTAAGGGCGTAGGCGAGAAAGCCAAGAAATACCTTCAGAGTATCTAAAGGCTAGCACTCGGCTTGATGGATAGTTAGCGTCGCCGAGTGAAAGTGTTGGGCAGAAGTCAGTATTTCAAGGATGAAGGTCGTTGGCTGAAGGTTGAAGAATGGATGAAGGGAAAGGGTTCCTGCTTCAAGAGGCAAGGCAAAGGATACAAACCTTGATCAAATTATCTTGAAAGATCACAAGATGATCTGAGTTGATAGAGCGGAATGGCCCAGAGGGTCAAGGTTGAAGAGTGGTCAGTGTTAGAGCATAAAGGAAAGAAATAATGCTAACTCCAAAGGGCAGAAGATAGAAAGAGAAAGTAGAAGAATCTCGGTTACTGATTCAAAGCGACGAAGATGCAGGTATGGCAGGTTAGCGTTGTCAAGCTTGAAATAGTGCAACGGACACTCGTGGTTGAATTGTTGTTGAAGGTCAAGGAAAGGCTGCCTTAGTACCTAGCAACAAAGCAGCACTGGGGTCAAGCCATCGACTTCAAGAAAAGAAGGTAAGTGAAGAATCGCTTTGGCTTGACGGTGCTAGGCACTTGTCTCAAGAAGGAGAAGAGAAAAGGCTGAAAGCAGAGCACAACAGAAAGGGGATATCAGAGACAGTTCCTTGCAAGTGATTGGCAGTGATTCACTTACCATTGTGAGAAGTGAGTTCAGCAGTGACCAGTAACTGATAGAAGAAGGATAATGGTAACAATAATGCTTATGAAAAATTAAAGTTGATCAATTGTGAAGGATGAGATAATGGTAGTTGGTTCAAATATATGTTAATTTCTTACGTAAAGACCCATTGATCCCACGAGGCAATCACGACAATGCCTCCTTCCTCAACTGGCAGTACTCTGATTCCAGAACTTACATAATAATTTGGGCATAAGATTGGAAATCATGGCCTCTACCCCAAGAATGAAGTTGTTGGATGCAATAAAGGCTTCGTTTCCAGAATGATACGCATTTCAATTCGGTAAGGTCGGCAAAGTTTATGTCTAATGTCGTTATCTTGAACCTCCTTCCTCACCACGGCATGAGGCTCGCCTATCAGAGCCTCCGCAGTTCAATGCTGTCACGAATGGTTGATACATTTTGCCTGGTCACAGAAACATTGCGACAACCGACACTCCCAAGCAAACTCCGAGCCTCAAACCAGCTGAGGGGTTTAGTCAAACTGCCGAGGTCAGTAATCTCATAGGTTGTGGTAATTGTGATTGGATCATTCTTACAGGTGTAAGGAAAGACTCGGCCACGAATCGTGCTCGAGCGTTCAACTATGACAAGTTAGCATGGAGTTGCTTAGGGTTACAGTCCAACTACTCACAAATAGCTTCATCTCAGAGATCTCCTTGTCAACCTCTTCCATAAACTGAATAATAAAGTCGACAAGCTTGTGCTTCAGCATTTCCTCAGTGTGGAAGTTTGTTATCAGGAAAGAAATGTCATAACCCTACAACAACAACGTCAGTCAGGGGTAACTCAATTGAGTATCGCACGACCAGTAACCGACCTTGATAGGTTTCCTCCGCAGAATGAAGAAGGACTCTGCACGTTGCGTCAAGAATCTTGTAAACTTGTGGACCAGAATATGCTCAATTTCGTCGGCCTGCTTGATCTTGATGCTGATACGGACGGAGTTGATGCTGGGCTCAATCAAGACACGCTCGTTCTCGTTGCGCGCGATGGTCAAGGGCTGAAGTAGGACCTCGGGGGACGTCTGGGCCTCAATCTCCGGAACGTTGTGTCGCTCGGCGGTCTGGGAAGCAAAGTTGGACAGTGTGAGCGCGGCGGTCAAGCTGCTGCGTACGCATTGCAGGTAGGGTCGGAGGGATTGAGACTAAGCGGGGGATAGCTGTCAGCTTGCGGTCTGGATCGTGAGATATCATTGAGCATGTACCATGACAACAAATACCTCCTCAGACGTCCTCAATCAACTAGAAATAGCACGAATTTAGATGTCGACGGTGAACACGGAGCTCGGCGGGGTTGGTCGACGTTGACGTTGGAGGTTGGAGCTTCGGCGAGGTGAGGCGCAGTTGTTAGTGAGGCGTCGCCAGGCCTGACGTTTCCCGTGTCTTTAGGGTGGGGCGATGATGGGGGAAACTTGGAGAGGTTCACGTGTGAAGCTTGAGCCTCAAGAGACGCCTGTGGCTTGATAACATCATAGCCACAGCTCTCTCTCTGGTTGCCCCGCGGAAGCTACACCGCTTTCCCCACTAACATTTCGCCTTCGTCCAGGTACCACTTGGTGACGCACCTCTAGCATCTTCCACGCCTCGCCAACACCGACCTTGAGCAAAGGGACGCTGACTCAGGACGTTTTCTTTTTCTTCTGCTATTATATTGTTCTTTTAGATCCCTCTTTCACATAACCTCCGAATAGAAGGCATCCAGTGCCTGGGCAGACTCAAATTCGTCCTACTGCACCCCTCCTTCGACGCTTGAGCTTCGATAGACCGAAACCATGTCATCCATATCAGGTCAGTAATTTTCCATGCCCGCGTTTTCACGATCTCTAGCCCAACTGCACAAACAGGTACTGACCGACCATAGTCGTGGTGAAACACCAAGGCAAGAAACACGATGTCGAGATCGACCCCAGCTCCACTGGCGAGGACTTCAAACTCCAAATGTTCAGCTTGACCAACGTCGAACCCGAACGCCAAAAGATCTTGCTCAAGGGTGGTCAACTCAAAGATGATGCCGATATGAGCAAACTCGGCTTGAAGAACGGCCAGGTCATAATGATGATGGGTACCCCAAGCGCTGGTGGTGACGCCCTTGTCCGACCAAAGGAGGCGATCAAGTTTGTCGAGGATATGACAGAGGCTGAGCAGGCTCAACAAGTTGGTGCGACACCCGCCGGTCTTATCAACCTTGGAAATACATGTTATCTCAACTCAACCCTCCAGACTCTACGTCTTATTCCAGAGCTCCAGGAGGCGCTCGACACGTACCAGCCCGATGGCAACGCCAGCAGCTTTATGATGACAGGCACGAACATGGACTTGGCATCTCAACTGTCAAGCTTGTATAAGAGAATGGGAGAAACCCAGGACTCCTTCCCTCCCATGAACTTCTTGAACGCTTTGCGAGTGGTATTTCCCCAGTTTGCGGAGAAGTCCAAGACTGGACAAGGCTTTGCTCAGCAGGATGCAGAGGAGGCTTGGTCCCAAATTGTGCAGCAACTTAACCAGAAGCTCCGCATCAAGAGCGAAAACGCCTCGGAGACCTCCTTCGTGGAGAAGTACATGTCTGGCGAGTTCAGCTCGGTAATGGAGTGTGATGAGGAAGAGGCGCGCAATGCTGGCGAGCAGCCCATCACTAACAAGGAGAGCTTCGCCAAGCTCAACTGCCACATTGACAGCTCAACAAATCATCTGCGAGATGGCATTGCCGCCGCCCTGAAAGAGAGGCTTGAGAAGCAGTCGGAAGTTCTGGGTCGTGACGCAGTCTACACGAAGACTTCCAAGATCTCTCGGGCTCCTAAGTACCTGACAGTGCACTTTGTGCGCTTTTTCTGGAAGCGAGAGACTCAGAAGAAGGCCAAGATCATGCGAAAGGTTACTTTTCCCATGGAGCTTGATATTGTTGAGTTCTGCTCCGACGAATTGAAGAAGGCTCTTGTTCCTGTGCGCGACAAGGTTCGTGAGATTCGCAAGGATGAAGAGGATATCGAGCGGGCCCGTAAGCGACGTAAGAAGACTCACGATCAGGACGTCGGCGATATCCCAGGCGGTGCTGGTCTTCCCACCGAGAAGGAGAAGAAGGAGGCCGAGAAGAAGGAGGCCGAGAAGAAGGAGGGCAAGTCAGCAGATGGCGACGTTGTCATGGGCGAGGAGGGCGAGACATACAAGACAGACGCCGACATCGAGGCCGAGAGAAACGCTTCCATTCTTGAGGCCAAGAAGGAGCTCAACGCTCTCATCAACCCCGAGCTGCGAAACGACGATGGTGCCAATCAGTCTGGTCTTTACGAGCTCCGAGGTGTCGTGACACATCAAGGTGCCAGCGCCGACAGTGGCCACTACACCTCGTATGTCAAGAAGGCTGCGCCCGTTGATCCCAAGACTGGCAAGAAGGGTGAGGAGGACGGCAAGTGGTGGTGGTTCAACGACGACAAGGTTTCAGAGGTTGAAGCTGAGAAGATTGCGACTCTCGCCGGTGGAGGCGAATCTCACTCTGCTCTCATCCTCTTGTACCGAGCCATTCCTCTGCCCACTGCCGAGGGTGTCCTGGAGTAAAAAGTGCTACTAGGGCGGGCTTCACTAGAAGTATATGGCCACCTGGGAATGGTGCTAGATGATTTGATGAATAAAAACGGACAGGAGCATGGCATGGCATGGCAGGGCGGTCAGGCGTAGGGAGAAGGCATGACATGTAACTCAATCAATAAAACGTTAATTAAACAAACATATGTCTCGGCGGAAGCTTTTAATCCTTTACACCCTCGAGGTTCGTTCTATGATGTATGTTTATTAGATGCCTATGTCCAGTAAACCACCTTTTAGCCATCCATAACGCCTTTGCTTTGTTTCCAACAAGATGCCCATAGAGTTACAACACAATAATACACCCGCACCAGTCCATTAACCTTGCCAGAGTCATGGGCCTTCCTTTTCTCTTGCCTTCTCGGCCTCGCGTTCCTTGACACGCACTTCGAAGTCATCCATTTTCCTTTGGAGTACAGCCTTTTGTGATAATAAAGTTTTTCGCTGGGATAGGAGAGCAGCTATTTGTTCGTTGGGGGATGTCGCCCGAAACTCTTGAATTGCCTGTCTCAGTGATTAGTCAGGTTCTTTGTGATTTGTTCTGTTTGCCATACCTCTTTCTTCTCGTTGTCTGTTTTTAGTTGTGCACCCGTGATGGTGCCAGCAAAAATGCATGCCGCAAAGGCAACAGCCCAAACACCGCGCTTGAACTTTTCTTGTCTTGTCCACTGATACACCGCCATTGTATGCGTTATTATTGCCCAGTAGGTCGTTCGTATTTATCACCAGTATCCCTTCCAAATCTCTTCTGAAAGCTTACTACGCTGTCGGCGTGACAGCTGGTCAGCAGTAAAATATGAGCCCGATGTCGAGGAGGACGAATTCGTGGAGCTTAGGGTCGGTCGTGATGGATTGAGCGGCAGTGGAGACAAAGTTTTTGATCTGGAATCAAGGCATTGAAGCTCAATCGGAGGAGTCGACGGTGTCGGATGTTCAATAGAGTCGGAGGCGGATCGCCGGGTCACGGTCACGGAGGAGGAAGTATCGGCATCACGGAGGTTGGGCGCCGAGTGGATCTTTTGCGGTAGCGGTGGCCTTACTAAGCAGGGAGTAGTGGGTGTAGTGGGGATGAGGGGCATCGTGGGGGAATGAGATATCCTTGATGTCACGGCTTAGGGAGGTTGAGGTCAGAGGGATTCTGTAAAATATTGGTAAGGATTGGTAAGATTATAAAGATTTGACTTGACATTCGTAGGTACTTGGGTTTAGAAGGTGAAGAATTGGGTTACAAGGAGATGAACAAAGAAGGTCGGAAGTGAAAGAAATGGAAAGTTTTCTCATGTTCATACAGAAGGAACGGTAATGGATGATTGACAGAGTTTATCGAGACTCGCAAATTACATTTTTGGGACATTTGCACCTGGCGAGGCTATCATTCACGGCTGTTTATTTATCTAGTCATCTCTCATGTGCCTTAGTTAGGTACTATAGTTATCGTGTTCTCGTGAGGATAAAGAGTTTCACTTATTGTTTCGACCACGACCTTATCTCACCTAGGTACAGAGTAATACTTCAAGTAGAGACGCAAGCTGATACGCCCCATGGAAGGACACGCGTAATTTCAACCACTGTGATCAGGCAAGCGACAGAAGCGGCCGCCGCATAATAGCAACAGCATTTACTCTGCAAGAAGGACCCTTGAGAGTCTAGGTAGTCCAAGGTAGGTACCCTGTGGGTTAGGTTCTTTCCAAAAATGGGTGAGTGTCACTAGGTACTAAGGTAACGTTGAAAGAACGTCAATGGGAAGGGACTACCTTACCCCTCCACATGGTACCTGACTGATGAGACAGTGGGTTTGTCACCCAAACGTAATCCATCCACTTCATCCTCAACACCAAAATCAAGGTTGGAGATAATCTATTTGCCATCTTTCCTCCTCCTTTTCTAGGTGGAGATTTGTTTTTCGTTTTTGTTTTCTTGCCTTAACAATCTCTTTTCGTGTGAAATAGATTACCCGCTACTTCCATTTCATCCACAATACCTCTCAAAACGTTGACGTGGTTCGTTTGACCCCGCCATCACCAGGCCACTGTCACGTCAGATCATATTCCTTCTGACCACTCGACAAGCTTGGCTGACACCTGATACAGAATTCTTCAGAGTCTCACGGGCTTGATATAGTCTAGACGCTTGGCACTGCTACTGGGTTAAAGTCAAGTGAATTCGCAGAATTCCCCATCAAGTTCCAAACATTCCAAATATGTCAACTCCGCGTGTCTTTCTTATTCGCCACGGCGAGACAGAATGGTCACTTGATGGCCGTCATACTGGCTTGACTGATATCCCACTCACTGCCAATGGCGAGAAGCGTGTTAGAGCTACAGGAAAGGCTCTTGTTGGGCCGGATCGTCTCATTGCCCCCAAGAAGATTGCTCACATGTAAGTCTCCTTCAATTGACGATGATTTCCAAACAATCAGTATGAGAGTACTCCTGGCAGGGCCTCATGTAGAATGAATTTTGCATTGAAGTCTTGCCAGCGAGTTCGGAATTCCAATCGCGTCGCATTATCACCAACCAAAGTTGATTTTATCTGATCTAGAGTGAACTAATACGCTGCCCAGCTACGTTTCACCACGAAAACGCGCCCAGCGTACATTTGAACTTCTCAACCTCGGGCTGAACCGCCCTCTTCCTTGGACACCTCACGGTGCTCCTAATGGTACTGGCCTTCAATGTGAAGCCGAGGTGGAGGTTACGGACTACATCCGGGAATGGGACTACGGTGACTATGAAGGAATCACAACACCTGAGATTCGTAAGATCAGAGCTGAACAAGGGATCAAAGGGTCCTGGGACATCTGGAAGGATGGATGCCCTGGCGGGGAGTGAGTATTTGTCTAAACCTGGCTACCCTATATTTGCTCATCAACGTCCAATGGTTCTTCTATCTAACACTTTCACAGGGCTCCCCACGATGTGACCAGAAGACTTGACCAATTGATAGAGGAGATTCGTGAGAAATATCACAAGCCAGCCATGGACAAAGGAAGCGATCAATGCGGTGACGTGTTACTTGTTGCCCACGGACACATCTTGCGTGCCTTTGCTATGAGATGGGCTGGCTACGCTTTACGAGAAGGACCAACTTTCTTATTGGAGGCAGGTGGTGTTGGAACACTCAGGTCAGTCAACGGGGCTTATTTCTGCTTCATGTGCCCAATTCACTGACAACATACAAGCTACGAGCATCATAGAATCGAAGAGCCGGCCCTTCTCCTCGGTGGCGCTTTTGTCGTTGAACTTGACGGCCAAGATTAGCCGCTTGTCAAGACCAACATCTTTCAGGAATTGGCATCCAAATGGTTTCCTAGAGCATAGAATTGATTGTTTAATGAACATATCTTCGGATCGCACCAGCAGCTGAGCCAAGTCCCCCCTAGTCCAGAGATGGTAACTCATAATCTCCCGACGATCAGACCCCAATGATATTGCATCACTCGGTCACTACTCCGTACAGGACCAACAGACGTTTCAATAATCGAAGCTGACCTCGCACAGACAACGGCAGGGCTAATGTCATCGATACGTATCTCGTGCACTTGAGCTGGCGCCTTCGACGGAAATGACCAGACCTCCGCTCGGTGGCACCAGGGTCAACAGTAAAAGTGTGTTTCACACTTATTTACCAAGAGTCGCCTAATGCCTTTTAATAACAAAGGGCGTGGCCAAAAGTACTTCAACAGAGCAAAGCCTTGTTGCACGAGTTGGGAGACCCTTGCTATGGGCGTTCTGGAAGCGCGGATGAGGCTGAAGGGGCGACTCTCACATGATATCCTTTTCCCGCCTACCAGACACGGGATCGCACCGCCCCGGACAAGCCATTTCCCTCCCTTCTCGTCTTTTCTTCTACCGACGACATCTCTAATTTCCCATAGCCTGCTTCGACTATTCATCGACTAATGTGCCAAGAATGATTCACTTCATCCCTTGACATCGAAATTGGCTTGGCTGCTGCCGGAAGAATGCATCCGTACACCATTACCTACGGCTCCTCCTCCGGACAAAGCTTTTTTCGACCGCAAGGGCGGGACGGGACGGTCCAGTTGGGTATAAGGGTGTGAGGGAAAACTTGAAGGGAGAGGTTTCGTCGGAAGGAGTCGTTGCTAGGGCGAAGGGCTGACTTACTCACGCCGGACTAGTAGTAGCCTCCGGTCACGAACGGTTGTTTTACTAAAGCATGACCGGACTGTTGGATCAGACGGGCTGTTTCTGGGCTGTAATTGGGCTTGTAATATGAACTGAGTCTCGTTATTCATTCCAGTGTCTGGTGGCTGATGTAACGCCAGTAGGAGCACTGAGGAAGCTGGGTACCCTGGATAGACAGGCTTTGACTACAACAGCTGTACAGAGTAGATGGCTTCAGATTACCATTGTTCTAGGAACTACCACTGATCACGTATGAGACACATCGTCGGAGAGATATTGTGCAATTATAGGTGTCAGTGTGACTTATTATTTACTCAGCTAAGTAATGATACTGAACAAGATGCCGGAAGCCGAATGCCAGAATGACAACCATCGGCACCTTGCGCCGTGAACTACTGGTGCTGTACAAATGGCTCTGGTGCATCCTTGAGGGCTATATACTTGCCTCTGGTGCTGGGTGACGTATTGTTAAGGGCCGGCGAGTAGGCACTCTTTTATGGCTTGAACGCTCTGGCAATGAATATCCTCTTAGTCGTAGTTGAGCCCTTCTTCATCCCGTGGCCTTGAACATGTTCGCCACTGCTGCTTCGGTTGTCCTCATTGTGCTCGTGATTATGATCATGGCCATGACTATGACCATGCCCGTGGCTATGATCGTGGCCGTGACAATCCTTGAATGTGATAGGTTCCGGGAGCTCTTGGTAAGCAAAGTCTGTGAGTCCAGCATCCTCAAACATCTTCTTGATCTCATCCTCAATAAACCCATGATGTGTTATACCACGCAGAGCGGCATCCTTGGGGTCTATCTTGTGGGCAACAAAGTCAATGATGAAGAGGACACCGCCTGGGTTGAGGCGCTCGGCCAATTGCTTGGATGCTAGATCGGGCTTGTCAAAGTGGTGGAATCCGAGCCCCACGCCTGCAACGTCGAATCCGAAGAACTTGCTATCAGCAAAGGCTGTTGGGGAGGGGTCCTTAGGATCAGCCAGATTGCCTTGGTAGGCTTGGCAGGAAGAGCCCTGTATGCGGTTAGGATATTCAGGTCTGTTTGGAGAGCTTCAAGGGGTTCGAATGCGTGGTAACTGAGTTTCATGCTCATGCGATGGACTAGTGGATAGTACTGACATGGCTTTGAGCCTGGGCGTTGTATACCCTGACCATTTCCTCCGACAAGTCAATGCCTATAGCCTCACTTGTATGCTGTGCTAAGACCTGCAACTCACTGTCAGTCCAAGTCAACGTCTCGGAGCTCATCTCTTCTGGGAGGGGAAACTGGTACCCTCGAAAGCATGCCGGTGCCACAAGCGTAGTCTAGCAACCTCGCATCTTGCTTGACACCAATGAATGGAATCCTCTCTCGGATGCCGCGCTCTAGCTGCACAATCGCATCCGCATTGCGCTGGTCATATTCGGTGGCGATCTTGCTATAATTGTACTACATTAGCGACGGACTTTGGGTGAATTGTGTAGCACTGCATCGCATGCCGTAGTGTGCTCTGCTACCTTGGAGCATAAGAAAAGACGACCAGTAACTTAAGCAAACCGCACGAGCCTAAAGGGTTTGGCAACGATCATCCTGTACAGGGAACAAGCGCTCATTCATTATACGCACCCAAAATAAGCCTGGTTTTCGGACACGACGTCGGTCATGGTTGCCACGTCGGGATCGGTGCTAGGTGAAACAGTGACCAAGTTGTACAGGAGGATGAGCAAGTATGGTTGCATAAGACAAACGGTGATTGTCGAGAGCCTGAATGTGGTTTCACAGAGTCGAATGCGGTTGATGCGATGTAAGACAACCCTCTGTCGACTGCTCAGTTTGGCTGTCTTATACAAGCTGCAGCGGGGACTTTTCGGGCAGTTAATTTCGTGTCGCAGACATATATGTTCGCAGAGTTTTGAACGATATCTCCGCCATCCATTGTCAAGTCGCCGACCAAAAAGAAAGACCCCGCACTTGATTGAGGGTTGTTCTGACACTGGTAATGCAGTTTTGCTCTATGACGAGTAAAACAGCGCAGCCAGATCTCCCGCCCGTTAGGTTGGTTAGAGGCTCAGAGCCAAGCTCGATCCATTGATAGCAACTACACCGCAACAAACGGCGCAGTGCAACTTGCACCTGGTGGTCGATGAAACATGTTCCTCAACTTGTCTGGGTTGGAGTGATACAGCAGCCATTCAATGATCCGTTCATTGTAGAACACTGCAGATGCCTTGACAACAAACGTGGCCGCCCTGGACAGGTTGTGCTTGACGATTTGACTGGGTACGTGCAGTAGAGAACTTTTAAGTACTCAAACCAGGATCGAATTGCGGGTGATCCGTGATCCTGCGGCTGCACGAGCGCACCGGTCCGCCGACCGTGAGGTGTGCACTGATGGTACAATTAAGGCATAGTTAGTACCTACGTATCGAAAAGTACATGACAGTCAGTGATCACAGTCGTGGTCGTATTGCAACCAAGAAATAGTCATGTAAACAGTTGACTGCAGGCATTCCCCGTCCCCTATCCCATTCCGATGCTCCATCTGTGTACAAAACAAGGCCCCAGGTGTCACGGTGTCAAGGGCCATGCAGCCGTTTAACCAGCAAAGTGGTACGAGATGGCATCCCGCCTTGTGAGCCCTGGATATGCACAAAGCCCAAAGAGAAGAAAGGGCGGGGTTTCACCTCGCCCAACGCTGATCGCTGGGCCTGCAAGGGATGATACAATCCCGCAGAAGCTCCTTTCTTTTGAAGCGGTAAGAACGACGCATCTCGAGTGCTGCAGTAGATAGGTCATTCCAGGAAAGGCGATGTGCATCTACCTACTGTCTCAGGTCTGTTTGCCTGCCCCTGGCCGGCAGTTCTTTTGTTGACCACTCTGACCACTCTATCACTATTTGTATGTCTTACGAGGGTGCTGATAATAATTCCGCCAAAGTAGTTTCGCCCGCCCGACTGGGATACGAGCCCGGCACAACGCAAACGAATGAAAACGATGATCTCTGCAGATAAAAAGGAATGCAAGTGTCGGACGCATGCATACGGAGTATTGGACTCAGATCGGCCACCTCACCGCTTAACTGCCATGGCAAAATACCTTTTTTTCTGGAGCCGGGGGTTGCCAGCTTCACCAAAGGCTTGCTCCGTGTACCGGGATTCACGGCACCTCGAGGTTCGGCAGAAGGTCTTCCGTGACGGCGTTCTGTACCAGTCCTTGTCCGTTCTTTTGCTGGTCGCCTGAATCACTGGTGACCGGCATCGAGGATTGTTTGGACCCGCTCAACGGAGACATTATGGCGGTTGGGCTGGCTGAACCTGCAATGGACGAGAAACCGCTGGACCAAGACCGAGACAATTGGCACCACAACAAATGCAAGGTGTTTACAATTCATCATCAAGTTGAAGCAGAGCAAAGAATGAACCAGGGGCGTGTTTTCTCGCAGGGGCCCCGTTCCCGTCTTGTCATAAAATGGCACTCTCCAGGCCAGATCAACGCGCATTCTTCAGCCTGCAGGTCGCCGTGCATGCAGGCGAGGTCTCGTGGTGCGATAGTACCTGGACAAAGAACACCACTTGCTTGCTTCGTAGTTCTGTAGATATCTTGAGGCCAGTGTCACGTCACACATGTACGTGCAAACGAGGCATCAAACGGCCCATGACATACACAGTATTTTCTTCAAGTCCCTCCTGTTTATTGAATTGAGGTGTGGACAAGGCAATAATTGGCTTGATCCTTTGCCGAAGAGGGGAATGAAGCGGAAGTGACAAGGGGCTGACTGACGGCGGCTCCTTTTCCAATATTGGCAAAGAAATCGGCTTCTGCGCCCCTTTTACCAAATTCGCACTGTAATTGTGTACCGCAGGATGACATGCAGCCCCCGGGATGGCGCGAAGTGTCCAGCGACCGTGCCGCGCCGTGAAATTGCGACGTGGCAGGCTTTGATGGATGGATGCAACTGTAGCTGCAGCCGCCAACCCTTGTTCTCGTTGTTTTTTTTCCCTCCCTCCCCTACAGGCCCAGGATTCCTTCTGCATGCAGTGTTGTATTTTTATTTTGTTGGTGGTCTAGAGAGCCAGATATTTGGGTCGCTGCCACGCCATAAGAGAAAAAATGACTGCTCGACTTTTCTTGACACCCCCCTGGGCTGACCCCCCTCCGTTATCACATTGCAAGTCGACAAGCAAATCAAATCCATGAGACGGTAGCCTCGCCTGTCTCATTAAGGTATGGCGGCCCGACCATTAAAGCCACGGCGCCCGAGGAAAATTGGGACTGATTGCGGGAGACATGCAGTCAACTCGAGCTAGCAAGGATCTTCCGCATGAGTTTCAGCTCACGTGATTGCTGGCCGACGTGTGCGATTGGCGGACCGGGCCTTGCCTCAGCCAGGCCTCTGGAGGTGGACCCTCCAGATGGAGTCGAGATTGTGACAAGCGAGCGTGGCGGCAGCTTATGATGCAAGCCGCAATGTCAATCCTGACGCCAGCCCCGGGGATTCGGAACAGCCTGAACATCATTGCGGCGCAGATATTTGATATGGCGTTCGTGGAAATAAAAGAGTTTGTGGGCGTGATATCCTTTAGCTGTATTGCTTTTTAGCTATTGTCGAAAGATCTAGTCCACCGCCAAAACTGAATTTTATGCCATCTCTGCACGTCTGCATCAGTACATAGGCTATACAGAGCGCCGTGCAGTAGAGTAACTGTCTCAGTTGTTGACTGTCAGCTTTGCTTTGTGTTTCCTGACCAACCGATTCGCAAGCTGTCAGCATGGGTCAGACTGGTTGTATTAGCCAGCTTCCAAGGTGAATCATACATGGATATGTGAGTTACATAGAATACAAACCAGCTTTACCGCATGATGACGAGGTCGTTGCTTGTTTCTGATGCATGGCACTAATCGTATTTCATCTGGCTCCACGACATGCCGTGAGTCTTCTTCGTATGAGGACTTGGGTACTCCGTACTGAAGTGGATTACCGATCGTTTCTCTAGTGACGCTTTGGCGGCGTTAGACCCTCGCCTTTTTGCTGCATATATGTTATTGATTGGCCCCCATCAAATAGTGGACTCGTGAACTCTATGGCCCGGCCCGTTTGCTGTCAACCCATGGCATGCGGTAGCTGTTGATGGTATGTACTGTGTCCCGGACGGAGATCGTCGAGTCGAAGGGGCCGACCGAAACTACGCTTGTTATTGGTCACGGGGACCTAAAGGGAAAAGCAAGTGTAAGTTGAGACACGGCAAGAGAACAACAGCTTGCCATGAAATAAAAGAGTGTGTCCGATTGAGACCTGCATCAAGGAGGAGGGTGTGCTGAAAGATCCAAGAGGCTTAGCTGAGAATCAGTCCATTAACATGACAAAGTGCCTCGCGTCGCAGGCAAGAAATTTCCAGTGCCCATTCCACTGAAAGCGCGATATCGAAAAAGAAGGTGGCAGGCACTGACATTTAGTTGGTAGTTGGAAGGTACCACCGAAATCAAACGTGTTTACAAAGGAAGGTACCTTCCTTCTGCCACCAGACGCCCGTGCCCGAACCGCAATGCTCACCTTCCCTAAGTACTATGATAAGACATGCCTCGGATATTTCAACAAACCCAAAAAGAAGTATCCCGACTTCTTTTATGAGTCAGACATCCATCCTTGGATATTATGTTTCTTGAGAGAATTATAATTTCTGTTTTGGGGTATTTTCAGTGGCAATGGGCAACCAACATCAGTGAGAAACGGGGGCGACAGGGGTTCAATGCACTCAGCTTAGGGCACCCTCTACCTCTACAATCATATTTCCATCCAGCGACAAGACGAAACATCCAATGCCATTACTTTGAATTTATTACCCCACTGATCTTATACTTTTTTTTTTTGGCTGCTCTAGGTACTGAATAGGTACATAAGGTACTAATGTATGAGAGATTCACCAGCAAGCCCTGACAACATCGCCCACAGTGGATGCTGGCAAGTCCACTGTCACAGTGCCTCAACAGATTTCCCTGCAGCCAGAATCGATCATGTGAGCGACGATCAAGAAGCCAAGGGTATTCCGGGATCCCATCCGGTTGTTTTTATTCGACCAACAATATTCACAAGCCCCTGGCAGATAAGTCTCTCGCTCCAGGCATGGAACGGTTGTCGTTGTGATGATTGACTTCCATGGCTAAGGCCCTGGTCTCCTTTCCTTCTTCCTTGTTAGGGGCTAGAGAAAGAAGGCTCAACGATTAGGCTGTCGACAGGAGAAAGATCAGTGCTCTGATAGGCCAGCTTCCTCGTAATCTCTCCCACAAAACAAAGTCACTATCGACAGGGATTGGCAGCTCCGCTCATCTGGTTGTACGGAGTACATACCAGGGCCTCATCAACACTCTGCTCCAGTTCTTCGGATGGATCGAAACTCGCACATGCAAATGCATCAATAGCAATGCACCATCTCATTGTAGCTGTTGAATGCACATCCTGATCCTTACTCCTTTTGTACTTCAGGATTGGGCTATTTGCTCGGCAGCGGAATGTCTCGGTTCAATGTACATACCTGGCCACGCATTCCATGTCCGCCTGAGTCTAGCGCACCACGTCTGCTGCAGGATGAACATCAACGCTGGAAGGCTGGCCAAAGATGAAACGACTTAATTGCAACACCTTTGTCAAGTCTGGGCATGACGCCCCAGCACAAGGCCCCTTGTGGCTAAGATTCGCCCGTGTTAGTGATTGTTGATCCTCTCTATCATCGCTTGTGACGACTCATGGTTGACTTGCAGCTTCTGCCCATTCACAGCTCGAGACCTTTCACGTGAAGCGGACTTGACGCGGCTTGCCGGGTTGGCCAAAATTGTCTCCCTTCAAGAAAAACCCTTCCTTCCTTCCTTCGGACGGGACAGCCCTTGCGGCCCGACGCGCACCTAGAAGCCGCATGCCCCGTATGGCTCAGACCACCCCAGCCAGGCCCACCAACAAAACCGCCACTACTGCGTCAATTTTGGCACTCTGCCAGTTCATGCCACGACGATACCTGTCAGTTGCTTACCGACAATTGGGTCATATGCTCGCACTTTTTGCCAGCCTTGATTGCGCTCGCCATGGATTATCATCCTTGGCCAAAACTGGCCGACTCGCCTCACTTTGCTGCAAGTATGTATCTTCTGGGTTGGCATTTTTCGAGCGTTCCCTGCACCATGCCGAGAACAGGCAGAAGGCATTTAGTTAGTGTCGATTGACTCACTGATTTAACCGAGCAGGCCCAGTTAACGCCCCCATAGGCTTGTTTGTGGTCAATAGCAATGCCATGAAATGAAGGGCAGAGGCATCAAAGGGAGCCTGACTCCGGTGTTTAGCGGTCAGCAACCTGAATATGGCTAAGCCTGCCTCCTCCAGACCTCCATGGTCCAGCAACATTAACACCAAGGCGTGAGATTGGACATTCTGCAGACGCTACATATCGTCATGCATAAGCAAGCAAAACCGTAACATCGTGCAATGCTGGTCGGTATCATTTGACAAGGTTGAGGCAAATTCTGCACAGCCAGCGAATAGGATGCCAATCGGCATGGTGAAAGGAGGGTTTGGGCGTACACGGTCGGGACGGGAAGAGCCTTTTCTGTGAACGGCTCAGGCCATAGCCGTGCCTGTTCTCACAAAATCGATTCCCCGATATGCGTTTTACAAAGTTTTGGAGGCTCGGCCTACTGTGCTCGTTGATGATGCCTGCTATAATCTGACGCAAGCGCCCTGTTAGCCCATCCCACACACGCATGATGCTAAGGGCCAGATTATTACGGCAAGGGATGCAATCGCAGCACAGATACATCCACATATTATCTTTTTGCCTATGTACGTCTTGACTCCCCATACAAAGAGGAACAGTGGCTGAGGATTTTCAGCTGATGAGTGTTTGTGGAATGACTTGAAGCTCCGCAGATACAAGACGCCCCTCCGAAACAGACTTTTATTGCCCAAAGCTAAAGAATCCCGCCGCTCCCGTGCCTTGGATGTGGCTTGGGGCAGACAGAAGGGTCACGCCCCTGATTGGCTCACTGCAAGTCACTGGAACAAGCACCGTCTTTGATAGCGCCCAGATTTCTGTCCCGGTTCCCAGAGAATCGGAGCCTTGCTCCACCCTCAGCGTTCGTGACACGCAACGATCCGGCATCCAGCGATTTGGTGCGGCCGGAGCTCTGGCCAATGATAGACTTTGACCCCAGGCTTGTCTCATCGGAGTATTCGACTTTGTTGACCAATTCATTTGTCACTTGAACCGGTGTCACGATGTTCACTATTGGATTTGTGGCTCTGCTTCCAATTCGATGTGGTCAGCTCCGCAATCGGACCTTCAGTTCTGCCATCATGCACACAGCGTTTGCCTCGAACAACATGATTAGATGGGCCACATGTCGTGGTGTTTTTGCATACGTTGGTGGCTAGACTACTGATTTGCGGCTTGTATCAGCCACTGGATCTCATACTGATCGGCAATCATCTCGCTTCAGCGCCAATACCATCCAGCATGCGAAAATGCCTCTAGCCTGAGTAACTCGAAGGGTTGGCAGAAGACTATCGGATACCGCAAAAGAAAATGAAAAAAAAAAAAACTTCTCCGCACCACTTCGACGGTACGAGGGCCAAGTCTAAACGGACTTGGAGCCAACACACCAATCAGCACGCTCTACACAACCTTCGGTATTTTCTGGCAAAGTATCTTGTGTCGTGTGGAGGGCTGCATAATGAAACATACATGCAAACGAAAACATACTTGGACCACACAAGGGGTGAACCTCAAAGGCAATGAATGTTGGTCGAGAGGGGTCATCGGACATGTAAACCAATGCCTTTACCCATGAGCAGTCAAGACATTGTGCCATGACCCGATCTAAAGCGCAGGGCACCCGTTCTATTGGATTTGTTCAAAGCCATACTGTGTGCTTCCTCATGTCTGACTGGTTGCTTATTTCAAGCCAACTCTGGCGCCGATGAGCGAGCGTGGAGCTGAGTGTCGACCTGCATGAGTCGTGTGGATGCTCGTCACCTGGTCCCTGTCAGGGAGGGGCACCAAGCCAAGAAAAGTCCAAAAAAACGTCGAAGGCACATGGACGATGAAGCAGGGATGGAACAGATGGAACACGCTGGCCGATACCTCGTGCGTGTCCAGGGTTTTACAGCGCGTTTGATTGTCAAGCCCGGCGCTATCTTGAGAGTTGCGGGTTGAACCGCAGTGCATTTACGGATAGATGGCACCCAGATGACGAGCTCTTGGTGGGGTGGACGGTATCCAATGTTCGCTGTCTCATGGCAGGATCAAGCATTCATCAATCATCGTCACAACAGCATATGTACTCTTCACCTCTACACCACTGATAAGCAAAGCCGTTACATTCAGCCCCCATTGATACATTTCCAGACAATACTGCAGCCCAGACCATGATGTCTGCGTACACTTCGGATAGTGTCAAACGATGCAGGGTAGCCTTTTCAGTTGTACACCGCGATTTGATTTGAGTTGTTCTTCATTTAGACAACACCATTACGAGTAGTTCCTTGGGTGAGCAGCGCCTAGTTGAATCACGTTGACTTTCGACAAATAGCTAGTTTCCCTTCCTCTGTCAGTTTATCTCCTTCTTTGCTATTCGACTGGCAAGATGTAAAGTACCTTAGATAAGTTTGATTGTAAACGCCCGTGAAACGGATCATCTCGACTGATCATTTCCACGGTGTGTATCATATCATACATACAGTAAGTTGTCGAGCCTGCCGTGCGTGGACATAACCAATCATGGAACTGTTCACACAAACCTTTTCCTTTTTGTTACTCCTCGAATCACCGACTTGAAATCTGAGCAAACGACACAGATGCTCACCGCATAATTGATTCAATTATTACTGACAGGCTATATCTCGTAAGGACACTTATGCGTGCTTCACGCATGTCGCATTGCATAGCCTAATGTTTGACTGTCGAGAGCTCCTGTGGTGACCTACAACCCATTGTACATAGCGGTGAGCAAACGCAAGTCAGCTCGTTGCTTGTTCCACCGTATGCCAGATCCTCTTGGCTGACCCCGCGTTCGAGCAGGCGAAGAAGGGTGGCATGAGTGATAAGAATCTCTTCGACTACCTTGCCTCTCTGAACCGAGGCGTCGTTCCTTTCTCCGGGGACTACTGTACGAGAGCGGCACGCCGCTTGGGCCGTGGGGTCCTGTTGAGATGGCTGGATCTTGATGGTAGTACCAATTTTTTTTTTTTTTTTTTTTTTTTTTTTTTTTTTTTTTTTTTTTTAAAAAAAAAATACCCCATCAATACTTGGTCAACGAACCGGCTAGGCACATAAAGGTGTGCAATGATGCAAAGAGAATGGTTGTCGCAAGCATGTACAATTCCCCATCCTGTCTACCGTCGATTCACCGACACTAAATAACGCGGAGGAGGCTCTGGTAGCAGACACCCAGGAAGAAAATCGGTGACGGGTGTTTGTATGTAAGGTAGTTAGGTACCTAGGTATGGATGAGGCCCTCAATAGGTGGTGGAATCAGAAGTTCACTGGCATGGTCCCAGCGTTTCAGCGTCCCTGGACCCTAACGCAGGCCGGACCGTCCCAGGCCAGCGCCGTGCAGCCGCGATCATTGGCGAGACCGACCTTGGCCCTGTTCATGTCATCTCAGCAAGCCGTCATGCATCATCTCCCAGTTCATTCTTATCAACTTGGGTTCACGGGTTGTCAACAAACGACAACAACACTTCGAACGACACGACCAATCGAGGGCATAAAATTCCTTGGCCGGCAAAGAAAATTCACGTAAGAGCGAGGGCCATCGAGCTTATCGTTCTCGCTGACTCCACAAACTCTGCCGATGTGACTTGAGCGTGATTTCGAGTAGAAACAGAACAACGAACGGGCAAGAAACACTGAATTGACACAGAAAATGAGAGGATTCACATTGTACTGTACAGAGGGCCTGAAAAAGTAAACTGCAAGGGAGCAGACGAGACCACTGCACGAAGCAGAAAGCGGTTGAGTTGCATGAATGATACATACAAGGGATTCGCATGAAAAGAAACACTAACTAATTGCGTCGGCCATTTCCACTATCGTCGTCCAAGGCTCGAATCCGCCGCACCGAGGTCCACCAAACCAAGCAAGTCCAGCAGCCAGGTCCCACGACCGTGACCAGGGTCAGGGTCGTTTTCACACTCATGCTCAAACTGCCAGCATCATCATCAACATCATCATCTTTCATAGACCCACCCCTCTGAGAGGCTATGTATGTACGCGCACGGCACCCAGAACATCTGGCACACACTCACAATGCATCCTGCGGCCGCCTCTGCAACCCGCCGTCGGGAACAAGCGCAGAACCCCAGAACACGCAGCGGCCCAAGGTTCGGGGCCCTAGAAACCCCAAACCATTCGCCCGCGCAGTGCAACGCCCTGACAGCATCTACAGATTGTTCTGTCCTTGTTTCCAAAAAGAGAGACGATAACCCCAGTAGCGTTGCACTGATTGATGATTGGGTAATTTTCCCGGATACTTACTCAACTCAGCGCATAGCTTTCATGATGTAGGTATGTGTGTCTTCAGGTATGGGAAGCATTACAGAGCCTCTTGGATATGCTTCCTTCATGTCCTTTGACTTGGTTGGACACGATGTCTCTACCTAACCTAAGCTGATGCCACATCTAGCAAGTCGCTTTCTGAGCTCCGGGCGCATCTTGCCTCTGATAGGTTCGGCCATATCATGCTATCAATGCCCACCAGTCCAACTCTTACGTACGTCTATCAACCACGACTCTCACAAACGGGCCTTCACGAGCTCTTCAACCACACTTTTCCCTTTTTTCGTGTTGTGCAAAGCTCTCGTTTTTTGTCTTTCCTGGTTAGAGGGTGATCCACAAAGATGCTTGCCGGCGCACGTACGCACACTCGGGGAGAAACATCTTTTGTTTCGCCAGCTAACTAATTCACAAGACCTGCACTTGCTTTGTAGGCGGATCCGGCGTTTGTTCAGCCATAAAAACAGAGGAATTATAGTCTACTAACGAAGTCATCACTCGCATCTGTCATCTATTGGGGCGCGGGATGCATCGATGCGGCTGCGAGAGGCTCGGAGCCATGCTCTGAATGGAATCAAACACCAGCTGGGCTCGCCCGGCGTCTCCTTGGCCAGAATGGATGGATCCACAGCCGCTTGTGTCGCCGCCTCGGCTGTTCAACTTACCCCTCGACTGCTGTAAGGTACCAGCAATTATGCTACAGCCAAGTCATGATTGAAGGGCGAGATGGTGTCGAGCGTGTGTGGCCCGGTTGATTTGACGCCAGACAGTACACAGAGAATGCGGTATTCGTACACTGGTGCATCTGCACACACGTCCAGAAAGACTATGTCCTGTGACGTCTTGTGCTGCTGCGCCCTACCTTATGCTCTGTTCCCCGGTCATGCCTCAGCCTTGGTTTGCTGAACCCTTTCCAAACCGCTGGGACGGATGAGCACCCACAAGACAAAGATTGCTAACAACAGCAAAATATCAACACACGACACTGAAGAGCCCCTCGCCAATACAAAATCCTTTACTGCTGTGTGGTCACTGGCCATATCTAGAAATTCTTCTACTTGGATGCCGATAAAAATGTTGCTCTGGCTTTGCGCGACACGCGAGCATGACCTTGATATATTGCGGAGGTTGTTGCTCATAGATCTGGGTTGTGTCTCCCATCTTTCTAAATGCACCAACCCACCAGACCTATGACCTCGTGACTGTTACTGACTGAGGCGGCAAACGACGGGCGCTCAACGAACCTTGTGGCATATTGGCCTTTACAACTACGTACGTACGGGAATTAAACCTTGAATTGCCGCGCTTGTGCCGGTGTGTCATTTTTGGAACTGTACTTGGCAAGTCCGCATTCAGTCTGGATTATTATGCCGAGGACTTGTGTCTGACTGTATCGTCTCCCATATGGTATGTTCCCATCCAGACGTTGAACGAGCTGGTACACAGGATGGATCCAGGGAAAGGAGCAACACAAATATGATGAGCTTGGACAGGTAAGAAGAGCTAGTAGACAGCGACGGGCGTGGATTGTTGAGCCAAGTTATGATCAATCTGATTGACGAACATATAGTCTAGTGGTCTCAGGAAGCCCATCAGGGAATGCCCAGACCTAGACAAGACACGCGAGAGAGGGAGGCGCCGTGCCCGTTGAGATGTGGTTGTCGGCGGACATTCCAGTCGGGAGAGAAGCCCAATGTCCAAGCATATTTCTCTTGCCCCTCACTTATTAACATTTGCTTTGAGTTAATATTGACCTGAGACTTGATTTGGTCTACGCAGGTACCCTTCCTTATTGATAACTAAGTGCTAACTCATCCGCTGCCTTGCCCTTCCGCTCGTTGACCGCTTGAATGTCTCGGCGTGACAGTCATTGCTTGGAGGCAATAGCCTTCCGCACCTCGAAGGATCTCCAGCTCCCCACAGGAAGCCTCTTTTTTGTTTGTCCCTTATTGAATCAAGGATGCATATCAAGCAGGAAGCAATCTTCTATTGTGTCACGTCATGGGCTCGAATTGGGGCCCTGGTCCAAAAGAACAAAGACGATGCAATCAATGCATTGCGATACACGCTGAGCCAATCGCTTACGGTCCGGCCCTCGAGGCGTCGATGAACATATGGGCATGAACAGTGTTATTGATATAGGCAGCCTGGTGTAGCCTTGCCATTCCTCGACTTGGCTACCTAACCTCAGCTTGCTTGAATCAGTCAGTGACACCCAAGGCAGTCCACTCTTCTCCGTATTATTGTTATTCTCATTCTCATTCTGGTACGTGCTCAGCTGGTCTTTTCATCTCCCGAGACGGGCTGGCTTCTAGCCCTCGACTCTAACGCCAGAAACGCGCTGGATCCGGTCCTATGCTTTGTTTCCTCAACATCAAGTCTTTATTGCCTGCCTTTTTGGAAGTCTGTTAAATATAGTCTCCCATTGCAAGATCGGTAGCTTGTATCAGAATAGGCGCTTGCGCAGATTAGTTTGTGTTAGGCAGTTTGCACGTCCGTACTGTATGTTGCCCTCTTGTATTGTATGGTACGGGATAGAGACTTGGCTTAGATCATGATCGTGAATGAATCTTATTTTGCCCGTACTCGCAGCTTTGCTTTCAGACTAACCCAAGTAATATTTTAGTCGAACTCGCCTGGTAGCCGGGCTCCTGGGTACAGCACAGTGCTTGCCGGGGCTTAAATCAGAGTACAAGGGCAGGCTGCTCGGGCTGGGCTGCAGCGGGTACGGTACCTTAGGTGCCAGGTCTTAGGCCTTAGGCCTTAGAGGCTTGCCTGCGTTAGTACATACTTAGATACAGTGCACTACAGTACCCCGAGGACGGGAGCTGTCCCTAACGTGGTTTTTTGGTTTTTGGTCCATGAGGTGCCCTGCTAACTTACCTCCACTAGCTGGGGCCGGTTCCCTGGGAACGGCACGACACCGGCCCATCCGTCCCATTAACTTACTCCCGCCCTGGCCTTCCGCCACTTGCCTCCACTGTCCTGCCAGCCAGCCAGCCTAGGCCAGCCAGTCCGTCCAGTCCACAGCCAGTTCAGTTCAGTCGGTCAATCCACAGCATCTCGCCCTAAAAAAAACCCTTCCTTCTGCTGCACCTGAGCTGCAGTGTACACACTACCTTAGTACCTACAGCACACTGCGCACTACGGCGTACACTACACAACACTACACCACGCACGCTGCACCTGCGCCTGGCCCCTCGCACAAACCCTTTCTTGGTCGCTTTCGTTAGACTCACACCCCTTTCATCCCCTGCCATTAGCTCCCCACTTCCCTGTCGCCGCAATTGCATGGGATGAGGACATCTTTTGAGAGGAACAGACCTTACCGTAGGTAGGGACAGGATACCTGTAGCTTGACGTGGTAGGTATAGCACCTGCCCTGAATTTACCTTACCCTCACCTCACCTTAACATTGACCCAACTCTCCCTCACCTCCCCTTCTTACTTCTCCATCATACATATCTCTCAGTTCTTCAACTCTCCACTCGCAACCTCCTCTTCTCCATCAGCATTCCCATCAAGTGCAATCAAAACACTCTATCAAAGCTGTAACCTCATTCCTGTTTGACATTGGTCCAGGGGATGGCACCTCGTTTGTACATGTTCTGTTGTCGCCCGTGAAGGAAAAAGAAACAAATTTCACCAAAAGAAAAAGAAGAAAAAAAAAGAAAAAGAAAAAGGAAGGACGCTCACGAACGAGAACAAACGACTCTCTTTCCGTTTCTGTTCGGGGCGTCAGACATAACTCAATCCCACGTCGATCGACAAACGCTTCCTTGGGAGGATATCTCCTCTTGCAGACACGCACAGCGAGACAGACAGACAAACAGACAGACCAGCAGCAGTAGGAGGGAGACAGTACATATTTTGTCTCTTCACCTGACTATTTCCGCACCCCCAAGAAAAAGGGAAAGCAAGGGCAAAAAGGGCCCAAAACTGTCCCCTCTTTTATTTTATTTTTTTCTCCCCTCACCCCCAGTACCAAGTCTTAAGTCTCAAATCCCAGTCTTCGCAAAGCAAAGCAAATCCACAATCCACAATCCCCAAAAACCCCAGGCTCCATTTACGGTTGGGTGGTTCCTGGTTCTTCCCACGCACCGCACCGCACGCACGCACGCACGTACACCGTCGACGTGGATCAGATTGGATCGGAGGTTCCTCCCATCCCATTCCCTCCCTCGCTATAATTGTCGGCCTGTCCCGCCGCACTCTTCCCGCCCACGTCAGAGACCATTTCCATACTCCTCCGCCTCTCAGGAACCAGAACCTCCGTCAGGCCAGGCTTAGGATTGCGGTTCCAAGACCTCGTGGAATTTGCTGTCATCTCCCGCCGAGACATACACTCGCTCACTCATTCTTGACTCGCAGCAATCGGGCATCCCGTCGACCTACAATACAGTAGGCACAAGACACGCGCGACAGCTCAAGAGAGTAAAAGACAGCCCAGGATCTCGACGACTCGGTTTAGATTATTTGACTATTTCCCTTTCCCTCCACTTCGCCTTGGTCTTGGATTATTTCCACCGCCAAATGCTCAGTTGCAGAAACGTCCCTCAAACCATTCAACTGCACGCATCTGGTATCATCGTCGCTGACCGCATCAGCCCGTCTGTGGCCCTTTGCGCCTCAACATAGCATGGCCGACGACAGCTACCGAAAAGAGTATCCCCAGCAGAGCCGCCCAGAAGACACTCACTCTCGACCCCAGTCACATTATCCCCCTCCGCCGGATACCGCCCAGCGGCCCTCCGACGCTCCTCCATCCAGCATGGCTACATCAGTTACTTTGCCCTCCATCCACGACTCCCGCGGTTACGGCCCGCCGCCTGCAGCTCCGGGACGTGGCTATCCTGCCGACCCGCGATACGCATCTCCCAATACCGTCAATGGCTACCCTCCTCCCGGCCATCAGCCTCCGCCCGGTCAACCTCAACAGTACCTTCCGCCTTTGCAGCCGCAATCTGATCCCCGATCTTCGGCCTATCCTCCGCCGCCGGACCAACGTAGTGGCTATTATGATGACCGTCGTCCACCATACGGGCAAGAGGCGTATAGCACGGATCCCTACTATGCCTACTACCGCGGACAGCCTCCTCCTCCTCCAGGACCTCCGCCGCCAAATGGCCACCCAGGCTACCGTCACATCCCCGCCGGCGTTTATGAATACCCAGTCGGACATGGCAGTGCGCCTCCTCTGACACAGGCAGCCCCGCGACAACGAACATCAATTGCTTGCAGATATTGCCGGAAGAGAAAGGTTTGTGACTGACGCGATGTTTGAAGGTTGTTCCATTGTCGCTCAAAAATGCTGACTATCTATAGATCCGTTGCAGCGGCTACCAGAGCGCCCCCGGTGGCAAATGCCAGAATTGCGCCCGTATGAACCAAGAATGTATCTTTCAGCCCGTATCTTCTTCAAGCTCAACAGCTTTTATCCCCGTGTCAGCTCTCCCGGGAGGTGTACCCCCGGGCACTCAACTCTTCGGTGCCTATGGGCAACCACTGGCCCCAGGCACAGTCCCAGCACCTCCACCACCCCATGCTGCTTATCAGCATGCTAGTGCCCCTCCCCCTCCTGGGAACTACTACGCGCCTGTCCAGTCACCTACAGAATCCTTTTCGTCTTATGGCGACGCGAGAACCGATGACGGCAGCCAGCTTGCAGGGCGACGACGTCGCAGGACGTCTGAAGAACAGGATGAAGGCTATAGACTACCCCCTCCACGAAGTGCCGTGGGTGAAGACCCGCGCAGAAGGTCTCCAGCAGAATTTTCAAACCACAGCAGCCCTGGTGGAGTGGGGTACCCTCCATATCAAGGTGCAAGACAGAGCCCACGAAACCCAACGAGTGGCAGTTTGCCTCAAGCTGCAACAACTGGTAGTTATGCAGCTTCTGCACCCGGCGGTCGTTCCCCGACAGGCCAAAATGGGTCAAGTGGTGCGTCCACCCCTGCGAGACAGGGACAGCAGTCCCAAGGAGGAAATGCATCGATCATGAGCCTGAGCAATTTGGTAGATAAAAGCGACATCGACAAGACCATGATTGACAGGCTCAACCGACCTGCACCTGGTCAGCCTGGCGCACGACGAGATGTCAGCCGCTAAGGAGATTGCATGGTGAGAGTTGACGCTGCCGGACACGTCAACGGAATGACAACGCTTGCCGAAGAGTCTGTTGGTTTCCGCTGGAAGGCTGCCGACAAGTTGATGACGAATGCATTGTTTTTAATACCCTTTCCGAATCAACTACACGTCCACATTTTCGTTGACCGGGAAGTGATAGGAGCATGGCTCAAGTGAGGAGGAAAAAGAAAAACAGCGGGCGGGGGGATCGCGATAACAAATACAGGACAAGATGTCAGGATCTAGAAAAAGACGCGAGTTTGGCGACAAACAACCCCTTCGTTCGGTTCTGATGGTTTATTGGACGTTTTGTTATATGGCACTTGATTTATGTGAATTGTCCTTGACAGACTGTTCGTTTCTCGGAGGGGGAAGGATTTTGCCCGAAAAGCAACTACTGCAAAGTCGTTGTATTATTTTTAATCGGTCGGCCACTATGTGTTTCCAGGAAAGACGGATAGCCTCACGGCACCATACGGTTTGGTTTTGTTTATGCTGATGCTTTGTCACGTTTGTACATTCGTGTTGTTTATGTTGCCTCTTCTGCTATTGTTGCCATCTGGGTAGAGAGAACGAGAGCCGTAGCGATATGGTCTCGGATGATGTTTAAGGGTGTTCTGGAGAACGGAGGAAAGAGAAAAGCCAGATCCTATCCAAAGGTACTGGAGGAGAAGATGGCAAGCAAAACAGAGTGAGGGAGCTCAGGGCTCCGAGAGGAGGATGATAGCAAATGCTGTGGGATTGATTCTGAAGATTCCTTTAACTCTTGTTGTTCTTTTGCCTACGTACTTGAGTACTGATCGCGATGGTCAAATCCAATAGGGTGATGACCATGTATAAACAGAATTTATGTTGTGATTTTGATCGAGATGTGTAGGTGATGTGATGAGGTTTTTCAGTTCAAGGTCACTTTATGCTGAGAAGACATCTGCGTGCCTGTATAGTCCCATACTGTCTCGTCGAGCACATCTCTCTCTGTCTCTCGGGACTGGGACTCGGTGGTTAGGCTCTTGCTTCCGCTGTGCCCAGCTAATGATTGGTTTGTCACAGGCGCAAGTCCAGGCGGAGAGGGGCAAACGAGCCAATGAATGGCTCTAAATTCAAAGGACCTTCCAGCAGGTGGCCTTGGAGTTGACACTGGCTGTAGGTACTGAATAGGTTTATGTGATGCACTAAAACCACCAACCTTTATTTACTTGGTAGATACATAGCCCATTAATTTACCAACTGGGGGCCAGAGTTTGGAACCCGTGGTTGATTATCACCGTACTACACTGAGCTAAAGAGTAAGCGGAGATGCACAAAACTGGAGAGGGGACGAGGAGGCAAGAGGACAGAAAGAGAGAACGGCTCAGGTCAAATCAAGTAAAGTCAAGCCAAGCCAAGCCAACAAACAGGGACAAAAGACTAGGAGCTCACAACTAGAAGTGCCCAAGTTAGGATTTAGGCCGGCTAGAGGCCAGGCAGGGAACAGGCCTCTCCGAGGGGGGCTTCTACAGTATGGACTGAACACAACGATCTTGTTAGGGGAGTGGGCAAGCAACGGATGCATGGTCATCGAGTGTCACCCGAAGACTCCCGGCGGATACGCGGCAGATACCGTTGAGATTTACCAGGGTATCCAGTGGGAAGGAGTAGGTACAGTAATAAGGCAGAAGGATTTGAATTTTGATGATGATATAGATTCGCACGACATGGGCATTCATTCAGTTAGGTTGCAAGTATGTATGTACCTGAGACTGAGAGTTTGGGGGACGGAAGCGGGAAAGGCGTTGACATTAGCAAGGTTTTGGGGACTGGAGGGGCATTACAGCACGGTTGGATCAGAGGCCAGGCTCGCCCAAGGGACAGAAACGGCGTTTGACTTTGGCCGATTGACGGCTGATCAAGAGAGAGCAGAAGAAGGAGAGGGAAGAGCCTCGCGGGGGATGGGATGGGATGGGATGGAATGGCGGGGGGGGGCGGACTAGACTACACAGGCGGCTCTTTGTTTGCTATGGAGACAGACAGATAGACAGACCATCAGCAGTAGTCTAGCTATCTTGGTCTGGTTTACGAAGAGCGGTGGGATAAGAGCGTAGATGCATGTAGGCGAGAGAATGGAGTATGCTCAGAGAGGGGTAGGCAGAGCAGAGAGAGTACTGAGAGAGAGAGAGAGAGAAAGAGAAAGAGAGAGAAGGCAATCACAGAGTCGATCCACATGGTTAGAGATGATATTGACCGCTATCTAGACAATAAGAGTAAGAGACGGGGCTCAGTCATCAAGTGCATCTTGAAATGCAGCCTTGCGGCATACATGCATGCATACCTACAGTACAGTGTGGTCCAGTGCAGTAGTGGACTGACCATGGCTGGCTGATGCAACGGGTAGTGGGATTAGTTACAGTAGGCTCTGGAGAAGAGGGTAGAGAGGGTAGAGAGGCTACCTTGCGGCAGGCTAAGTACAGACTGCATAGGCGTAGAGGCTAGAGAGGAGCCTTTTTGCGGCTGTCTATCAAACCGTTGACTTTTAGCGTTGATCACCCAATTCGAGTCAAGTTCAAGGGCGTATAATGTCTCATTAGTAGTTGATTGTGCTGGGTGAGCCGTGAGCGTGTGTGTGCCTTGTCAAGGGGGGATGGGAGGGGGGAGGATGAGGAAGACGAAGACGAAGAGGAGGGCGAGAAATATTGAGAGACATTACTATACCCCTCCCTCCCTCCATCGGACTATTCCCACCGCCCCATACCCTCTCGGCCAGGACATCCCCTGTCAATCCATCTTCCTGTGTTTGAAAAATAAGTTGAGGGTTTCCATATGGAATGTTGGTCTGAGCACTCTCAGTTCACCCACTCACTCACTACCTGTGAGGACGGGAAGAGCACATGACCCTTGGCTGATGTGGTCAGCAAGACATGGGCAGTTTTAGTGGATTGATTTGTTGGTCTGAGCTCTGAAGTCTTGTTTGTTGGTGATGTAACTGTTGTGCTAGCAACACGAGGCTACAGAGGGTCTAAGAGCCACGAGACGAGACGAGATCAGACTCTGGCCTCAGGTACGAGCCGTAGACTTGATAGATTAGCGGACGATTATAGCCGTGACACCGGTTTCCAATGGTCCAAGCGGTGGGCTACTAATAAACTACGTATGCATGTTACTCTACTTGATATTGAAAAGTCTGAGCTCAAACGCGTCTAAGAATAAAACGAAACATTCATCTTCCCAGCCAAACTGACGATTCCCATGAATCGTGACAGATGGCACGGCGTTTGCAGTCTTGCTGAATAAACGCGGCATTTTCGCCTTTCTCTAGTATTAAAAGATTGATATTACAGTGGATAGAGCCAGGGGTAGTAATGACATCCCTTCTGCCGTGGTGCATCACAATTCCAGGGACCCGGTTCGCAACGTTCTCTGCCCAGGCACTCACTGGAAATGCGCTCCAACGGCAGGGGATTAGGGCCAGGGCAGGGCTTGCCGAAAGAGCATACATACGGTTTGGGATACCTAGTGAGGAATATGGACGGATCAGGATCTGGATCTGGACATGAATAGGGGATTAGAATAGACACTGTAGCTAAGCAAGGGGGGCGAGGAGGGGGAGGAGGGGCTATTGACCGACACCGCGATCAAGAGGGGGACAAACTTGAGGGGCGTGTGAGTGAGTGAGTGAGTGAGTGGATGAGGACTGAATGAGTGACAGACAGACTGAGAAGCGGTGATCTGATGAGGCGGCAAGGTTTTGCTTGGGCTTTGCTTGGCCCTTAGGCGTAGTCCTCAAGACAAGACTGACTGGACGTGGACACTCGTGGGAACTGGAGAAAAAGGGAGCAAAAGTGGAAATGAGTCAAGCGAGTTCGGCCAAGGGAATAGCCGTAGACTGTAGATGTACTAAAAAGGGGGGCGTGTAAGTCAGTCATTGTCTGTCTTGATTAGTCTCGAAGAAGAGAAGCCTCGCAAGCCGCTGGTGATATGATTGTGATAGCGATTGTGATTGTGACTGCGAGAGACTAATAAAACATAGAAAGCGGGGAGGCAAGATATTGGTAATGCAAACAGTAAAGATGAAGCGGCAAGAGAGTCTAGAGCTGATGCTGATGCTGCTGATGCTGATGCTGATGCTGTAGTCTACATCCTGGCTGAGCTGACTTGGGCTACTACCCATTGCCACCGAGACACGAGTTCCGATACGAGAAGGAAAAGGTTGGGTTGTGTCTAAAACTGACTGTTATGTGATCAAGCTGTGATAAGACAGACGTTGCCTGCCGCTGTCAAAACGTGATTATGAGGCTATTTCCGTCGAGTCCGCCGCCATAAGGTTAATGGCACCCTAAGGAAACTCCCCTTAAAGCTGGGGAATGCCGTCTTGAAAAAAAGTATTCGTCGAGTCGATGTTGATAAAGTTCCGTGTCGCACGTCGTGTCGAAGTTTCAGAGTCAATGATGAGTCCATCTCCAGTATGACGGAAGGATTGTGATAATCAAAAGGGCAGGCAAATTGAGTGGCATTTGACTCAGACGTGAACTAAATCTCCGAAATTCATGGAACTGATGTAGAAAGTAACAGGCATGTCGCTGAAATACCAGTGTAAAAACAAATATCCATTCTTGAAATGCTTGCACGTAATGGAATGCGGGTGGCCTCACAAAATGCAATCAGAGACAGAAAAAAGGGGCTACTGAGATGAAGCTATACTACATGCCAAACCACGAGATTGCAGCGGACCAAAACCGCTATGGACCGTCCCGACGGAACGAGACGATTCTCTGAGACATCAGAAGAATGGAGGGAGAGGGAGAAATGCATTTGGTCGCAATACGAGCATCGTGTCTTAGACATCGATCTACTTTGATCATCAGGCACTCGGGCCAAGATCGTGATGCAGATGTTGCAAGGTTGTCTACATCAGCAGCAGGAATGCAAATCAAGGGACATGGCGATATCCCTTGTCTCTCTGAGAAGTGGCTTCCAGCTGGGTAAGGTATGGAAATGCTACCTCGGAGCTACAGCTACAGCTACAGCAGGTGGAATTCACCAGTTGCGTTTCTACCTGACGATAATCTCTCCTTGGTGTTTTTTGCCTCGTCACCACCAACAACTTCTGATCAACAACTCTACTCTACTTCGTACACGCCCATACCCGACACTCTGGATTGGGAAAACCAAACTCGGTTTAAGCTTCTTCCACGCATAGAGTTAGAGCAGAAGAAGAAGAGAAAACTCTTCGTTTTCAGCTGTCCACAGTGCAACTTTGCCTCCCGCGAACCAGGAAACCCGGATCGCCTCCCAGCTCGCGTAATCATCCCAGCTCGTCGGGACCGGGAGGCAGAAATAGAGACAAAGAGGCGCATGCGGACGTTTCTGTACTACGTGGAGGGCGAGATCTGGCCGAAAACGAATCTTCGCAAAGAGCGGTCGAGGGGCACTGGAATGCAAATGACGTCCTTTCCAAACCGAGACCGAGAACCAAAGAGTCCGGATGCGCACGGGAACAGCTTCGGAGGTTCCGTGAACGGCCTCGGCGACCCAAACTGACGGGAGCTGAAGACACCTCCCGATATCGTACTCCGTAAGCAGTCGTGACTATGCCTGACTTCCTTTTGAGTTCGGCGACGGTGATGATGACGGAGAAGGGAAGGAGTTTACCGATCTTGACTTCCCGCTTCCGGACAACGGGACGTCACGGGATAACGGACGGTTCCATATTACAAACGGGAAGGATCGAACTCTGCTGCTTCAGTTATCTTTGCAAACTTGGAAGAGGCAACGGCTGTGCAAGTGCAGCTGAAAGACGGACCCCACGGCAAACTCCGTTCTGGGCCTTTGATTTCTATTTCCATCATCATCATCATCATCATCATCATCATCATCATCACCGCCGCCGCCGCCGCCGAAGACTCGCCCTATCAGCAACTCCGGCGATGCCGTCTTCCATCACGAGACGAATAGGGGCCCTGTACTTTCTATATCCGGCCGAGGGAGAATCATATCAGCCGGGATGTTGTGGAGATGAAGAGCGGTAAAGGGCTCGAGAGCCATTCTGCATCGTCTGGAACCACTGACGCCACGGGCTGGTCTTGACGTTTATGGATACCCAACTGCCTGGAACGGGAACAGCCTTCTCCGGCAAGAGGAACGAGACGAGGGACAGGAGTTTCCTGAGTCTCCGCGTGACCTACTCGATTCTTTCAGAGTGTGAATCAAGACCAGAGTACTTGCGCCTGGAATCGCCAACCTAGGACTTCCTTGCTCCCGAGCACGAATCAACAATTGACACTTTGCTGCCAGTTCCGTCAAGACAAGACAGGTCGCCTTGAGAGAAGACGATGCAAGGGCTTTGATCAGACATGCCCACTAGGCAACGATGATCAAGTCCAACTGGACATTGAAACAAAAACCATTTGTTTTCGATTGCTACCATCTTCAAGATTTCTGCTGACCAGAATTCTATCGTCATACCGTAACGATAGGAGACACCAAGCCCAAGTTCCCCTTCGAAGAATGGATCAACCCATAACCAGCGGGCAGCTCAACTCTGCTTGACTTGCTAAAGGGGCCAAACAGTTTTGGCTATGGCAGTCAAGCTATTCAGATGTTTGATAAACCAAACTCAGACTCGAACCCAGAACCCAACTCGGCGGCGAACGATTATACAATGAAACAAAGGGAAAGAAAGAAATAGTGCTGAATTGCTCGTGATTGTCGGCTCGCTGTCTTGGTCTGGTTTAGACATGATATGCTTGCAGACAAGAGTCCTGGGTTGCGCCCTGCCATTAGCTCCTGGAGATCATGCCTTGCGGGGATTACTGGACATTACCAAGTTGCTGCTGCATATGTTCACAGTTGAAGCTGGTCAAGGGCAAGATGGTATCAAAAGTCTCGATGACTTTACTGTTGATACAAGTTAAGCAACAGTACTTTGATAAGCACGGACCCTATACTTGCTGCTGGCCTTCTTCTCGGCAGTTCTATCACGGCTTCTGTGGTTCATCAATGGGCTTGCTGGTTGTCACTTTGCAATTTGAGAATTCTCATCGAGACATGCAACCGATACGAACCTTCCAGCAAGGCTGGTCGTTAAATACCGCCATTCGTTGAACGCTCTACTGTTAGACATCTCTGGAAAGCGTTTGTCAACCAAAAGCCTCTATGTCTTTGTTTGATTCTTCTGGCTCGTTCCTTGCTCCTTGCCCGTCGGCCAAATTCCCTGCAGGGCTTCAGATCAACCATTTGGTACCCTGTAACTTGCTTTCCTCAGCTCTTCGCATCGGTTGCTGATACTCGACCTCGGAGCTTACCTTTCTCTCGATCCATTGCCCATGTCTACAGCTGTTCTGGTTTCCACTTTCGTACGTCTCGCTTGGGCGACACTCGTCGCCTTAAGGGGACTAATGCGGCCGGGCCGGAGACCCGGAGACACAACAGCACGCTCCACACTGTGTGAAGGAGAAACAAGACGCCTGGCCCTTTTCTCTTCAATTAGAAACCGGTCAGAGTCCGTCTCCTTTCGAACGAGGTTGGTGGCTAAGTAGCGTTGAGTGATTTTGGTATCTGGACCCATGAGGCATCGCGACATATCATGATGTGTGTTGGCTGAAGAGAAGGGACGGGAAGGCCCGCGCGGGTAAAGAAGGGATGGAACCAACACACGACAGGGGTGGCTTTTAGGACGTCATGCAAGGCAAGATGGGGCAAGGGTGCACTTAACTTTGGCTCTAGAGAGACCGTCTATGGGCTTGGTGTTACGATTCCACCGTCGTCAAGACCGAGACCCAAGGTGGATGAACCTATTGGGCATATCCCTCAACTTCCCGCATCAATGCAAGCTAAAGTGGTTATCGCTTTGGCTTCGGGTTTGGCCGCCCAGCCTCCCCGTGGCCAGGCTGGATACGATGGGCCCGAAAAGACCCTCAAAATAGAACCGAGTCAAGAGAACAGACTCCCTTACAGACCATAAGGCTCGTAGTGAGTCATTAGCTCATCAGTAACCTGGAGATAGCCTCTTGGTCTATTTGATTCTGTCGGAAATCCCGATTCACGGCAAGCCCGTGGCGTGTCGCTCATGAGTAGTTTGGCCAATTCTCCCGTGAGGGTCTCGACCGAGATGGAGATTCGCGACGTTCCGGATAATTACATACTCCATCTAAAATGGGGAGGTATTGAATAGCCAGTCATGAGGCATAGATGACAAGATCGAATCGATAGTGTGAGAGGGAGGCGATGAACTTCAGCTGAAGACTACACAGCTCGCTATATCTAGTCTATCTGACACGATCTCGACTAGTGACGAAGTATTCTTATCTTGTGGGTGATTGACATTTCCTGTGCAAACGCTACAAGGGATATAATAGTCTGGTGTGTTGAGAGGCCGTCGACATGCTTTGAACGAACACGGTGGGCCATCGCAGCCGAAAGTGAAGCCCCTTTCCCTTGAACGGCCTCCGGGTGAATGGTTCTGGTACCTGGCTCTTCGCTCGCAGTTACGTTCGACGCCTGCTGAAGACGAAAATTACCCAGAGGTGTTTAAGGATTGAAAAAGGTGTCGACTGACTCTGGGGGGGTTAAGTAAACATAAGAAAGGTGTCTTTCGAGAAAGGAATTGAGAGTACATCACGAAAGGTTGGCCTGTATACATCGGTATCATGCTTGGAGTCGAGTAAAAGTTGGCCATGAGCTATTACGACAAGATATGGTAGCTGTCGTTAAAGAACAAGGCAAAGGCTCTATGCTGAAGAGGAGATTTGGACCCTATGGATTAGAAGATCTCTCGATAGCTCGGAGCTCAATTGACCTGTTGCTGGGGTCTTGTTTGAGCTACCATGCCCTTAAGGCTGGCGTCAGTCCTCAGCTTGGAACAGTGATTGAGACGGCGGTACTGAAGCACAACTCTCAATACGCAATCATCTTGGGATCTCACTCAATGGGCGATAAATGCACTTGCTGCTTGGGGGCAGGCCGTAGGATGCGAAAGAGAGTGTCGATAAGTGACATGGATTCTGATTACCAGGGTGTCTGTAGGATCTATTGTGTGTTCAGAGAGGAACTTGGGGATAACATTGAGATTTACGCGTCAGTTTCAATGCCGCCAGCCAAAGGCTAGTTGCTATTGAGGCAGCGTACAGCTGGTAGACTCGAATGATAAGAGAATGGGATACGGTTTAGGGAGTCAAACTCGGAAACATGAGCGAAATATGTAACGGCTATATATTATGTTTATGTTTTATGCTCATCAAGTCGTTTCTTCGTTATATTTGCCAGGCGCCTAGTCCAATAGACGCACGTTGATGCAATGCTTCTTCTAATGTAATGTCTTTGCCGACGTGCATGTATATATGTAACCGGTAGCAAGGTGTTGCAAAGTGGATGGTGTTTCGGTGAGAGCATCGATGCATAGTTTCGCTGCAGTTATGATGATACCATCAAGGGCTTGGGCTTCCTCCGCGACTTGTGTTCTCAACGCAGACCTCTTCGCGCACTGTGACATTTCCGTCGCGGGCATCGCGTTCATAGACAAAGCATCTTTCAGCGTAAATGCCCATCTCGTTCCTTCTTCGCCATACATCACCCAATCGCCGCACCATGACTCGCTTCCAACCTCCGACGTTGAGTACGATATGTTTCCAAGGTGTATGCGAGCCGAGTCTCTCCTTCTCCTGCACAAGTAGTTTGAAGGTTTGCATCGCAGCCTCTCGATCACGGTCGACTCCTGGAGACACCTCTTCTAGAGGGTGGATTATGGTTTGGACGTGTAAGGTCAGCGTATGCACAGCTGGGAAGACACATATTGCCCTGAGAAAGGTAGTGGGATCGCATAGTCTGGTGTCTAGGTCAAGTTCAAGAGTGTGAACACACTTTAGCTGTTGACCCAGTTGAGCTAAGTCAACAGGTGCCAGGGTTGGGCATTTCTGGTCATCTTCTGAGAACCCAACGTGGTCCCTCAGCCGTAGTACCTGTAGCGACCTTTGATGTGCTGCAATAGATTCAAGCTGGAGCAATCGGGTATGGCAAGTCATGTTCAGGATCTCGAGTGCCTCGATATGATCTTTCACCAACAAGTTCAACCCAATGGTGGCATCTTCTCTCTTGTCAGACAGATGGGCACTGTAGTCTTCCACGTGGAGTGTATGCAACGCCGAGAACTCTCGGAAAGGCACTGAGCGAAGGAAGTTGAAGATGGGCACAGAAATCAACTCGAGCGACTGTATCTTGGAGAAATCCCAATGTTTCTGGACATCCTCAACTGTGTGGCTCCAGTCGTATGACCGTAGCATCAAGTCTACAATGGGTGGCATTCGTTCTCCAGGAGAGAACTTGAAGCACGTGCCTTGCCCTCGATCTTCATAGCGTAGTGCTTTTAGCTGTCGAGATTGGACCAAAAGCTGCTTTAACGAGTTGAGCCTCGTTGACAGCACCGGCATCGGATTGGCGAGTTTCAATGACGCCAACAGCTCCGAGGGAATCGATCTCGTAAAAGTTTCCAATGGATTGCCATTGTAGTCTCGTCGCAGGGGGAGGTCCTCGATGTACAGTCGGGTGCTATTCGAGTTGCAATTATGCAGGCGACGGAGCTCCGAGGGTGACCACAGACCCTCTGCAGGAATGTCGCCATCTATGTATTGCCATCTGTTAAACTATCAGCAAGAGAACGAGGATATCGAGAATGGGTGCCAGTACCGAACCGACTTTAATCGCTTGATGCAAGATAATATTCCAGTGATTCTTGTGGGGTCCAAGTTGCTTCGTATTGTGACATGATTTGTGAGATGTGAGATGTGCCGAGAGACGTTAGGATAGCGTTGTTCAGCATCTGGTGCGACGAGAGATTCGTTCAAGGTCAGGAATCGGTAGGCGATCGGTGTAGCTATGGCATCGAACCTCTTAGAGACTAGACGCACAGACGTGAGTGTTGGTGAGTCTATCTCACGAAGCTAATGTAGCATTTAGTATAAAATACTATCGGTAAAATTGGTTGTATTGTTGTGATATACCTGTTCGAACACAAGAGCCAGAAGTTCCGAGCTCAGGTGATTCAAAGATAGAACTGGCAAAGTCGGAGCCTTGTGCGAAGTGTCCATGCAATAAGAGGATTCCGATGACCTGGGTGAAAGGCAGGGCCGAGCTGGTGGTACAGAGTACGATAGCGTGATGGAGGGTGCGGGAACCAATAGTTCGGTAATAGATAGCATGGTAAGATGCCAGGCTCCGAGCAGATGGGGTCAAAGAATATGTTGGCAAGGAGAAATCGTTTCGGATTTGTGAATAACAAGAACTGATGGGCAGGACGCTGCTTCGACTATGTATCAGTCGGCCAGCTAAGATGATGCCCGGCAATGACCGCCGGGCGTAAACTCTACTTTTTTGTTTGATGACACTAGACTAGTTGAGGCGAAAGTAACGAAGGATGGAAGACGGGCAAGCCTCATGCGGGTTGGGAATCAACTTAGACACAGTATCCTCGCTCGACATGGAGTTATGATCCATCAAAGCAGAGCGGTTCCAGCAAGACGGAACCATGCCAGGGTTAATTGCCAGGATATGAGAGTAAAGGCGGGAGGGGTGGAATGATATCCACCAGGATTATGTATGGTCACGTCCTTTGCCCAAGTCAGGAGCAGCAGAGCCATGTATGAGCGAGATACATTGTCGGTGAGAGAATGTTGAGAACAGTCAACAGATGCCTAACTAGGAAGTGAACGAGAGATGGTGATGGCCATGTCACGAAAGGAAAGAAAACGCCAGACAAATGCTAGAAGCTCGGACTATCTCGAGACAACTGAGTGACCAAAGAGTCAGACTAAATACGGAGAGTCTAGGAGGGATGTGTGGAGATGGCTGAGCCGCCGAAGCGATTAAGATCGGGGTTCCCTTGTGGGGAGAGGCCAAGAAAGCAAAGAAAGGTAGGAGATGCAAAGTGTGGACGACGAAGAAACCAGGGTTCTAATCCAGGTTCGGGAGGTGACAGATGAGAGGCAGACATGGAGCCAAAGCCAAAGCCGGCTATTGTCGCCGTTATGGCTTTGTACAGGAAGCTAAGGAGACGGGACGAATAGTGGACAGAGAGCAGAGACATGGTGTGTAAAACGACATCAGGTACAGAACATGGAGGAGATTCTTGCGATGCCACGTATGAGACGTCGTCTCTATGAGAATGAGAATAAGAAGAAATGGCCAATGTTGATCGGAATTTGGGAAATTTCGATGCATCATCACGCCCAAAGAGCGTCTTGGAACCAGGATAGCCATGCCAACGACCTCGGTCGTTGGGCGGGGACCCAGCTTAAGAAAGAAGTCGAATGTGATGCCGTATCTTGTGATGAGTCTAGTCGTGCCGAGGCGGGAGAAAGACACGAGAGACAGAGCAAGATTGCGTACGCAACAGGCCATGTGGTTCTATCCAGAAGAGAACAAGCTTCGTCGCATTGAATAGGAGACCGCAAACCATCGAATAGAATGGCCTGTGACATTGATGCCGTGTGCGGGCAGCTCCCGCTTCCATTGTCATACAGAGAAGTAAAAGTCAAGGTCTGATATATTCTCGCAAGAGTTCCCCGAATCGGGAAAATGGACCCAATTGAAGGGAACGGCGGCCCCTCATGGTTTCAATGTCTGGAACCAATCGTAGTTGTTGAAACGCCCCGGACCACGGTGCGGGACGCAGCGGGGAGAAAAGAAACTTGAGCATTCAATCGCATTCTTCCGAGATCCTAGTTTGACTGGCTCGAGTGTTGATGGGTCGACAAAGATCTCGGCCGATGCACTAGCAGGAAAAGCCACATGAAGATTTGTCGCTTGAGATATCGGGTTGTGCTTGAGCCTTTGTTGGCCTTGACTCCAACGCTATAGGTCGATTTAAACGTTGAAGCAAGCATTTCCTTTCTTGGGTCTAGCGATGGATCCCAATGGCTTGGCTTGTTGGCGGCTCATCGACCCTAGATCCCGGCCGCTGCGGTAATATCAGCTTCAGGCATGCCATCAAATGCAATGCAAGTTGTCGCTTTGAGTATGAAATTTGCTTGCCTGGCTCTTCAATGGAAAATGGCAGCTGTCATGTGAGACCTTCCCATGTCAGGCAGGTATTGTTAGATAGGTACCTACTTAGGTAGGTAGGTAGGTAGGTACCCAGCAGTCCTTGCTTCCTTACGGATCCTGTGGGCATGGTTGGTGCCTTCCTTGCAATTAAAGATTTGTTGCTGTGTTTTTCTGGAAGGAAGCATGGGGTTTGACAGGTGATTGCTTTTTATGGTGAGCTTTCCCGTTTACTTATAACAGTCCCCAGTCTGTTAAGGCTCAAACTTCATTTTAACATTTCTACAACTGACCTGTCGCATCTTATCCCTGGATTTGTTTGTTAATCTCCTGAGGCCTGCTCTGTGATTGTTCTTCATCCACCGGGAGTTGTCAATCTCGAATCCATTTTCGGTGCATCCACTTTCCGAGTATCCTTGCACGACTCATCAGCTTCCAGCTGCGACTTCAATATTACATCGCAGCAACGTTATGCTCCTACATCTCGTGTGTCCTCAGAAGGCGGGGCAGACCAGTTCCAAACTAGATGGTGAAGCGGTGGAACAATGACGTCAAGGATTTTGTTCATGCTTCCTCGATAGCCATGTACAGCGTCATCTGTATCTTCGGAATCAAGTCAACGGAACCTGCTTCCTGCAGTGCAACCCAACGACTTCTCATCCATTCCCCTCCTGTTCATGTCAAGGATAGCCGACATGATCTGATGACAAGTAACGGTCTTGACCTTATAGACATTCAAGCAGTGATGATAGTGACGGTCAATGCATATTGTCCCATCGTAAATATGCCAACTGCCTATCGCAGATAACTGGTAGCAATTGAGCATGGGCTTTCAGGTGGGGTGATTGTGGTCAGGTCGTCGTAAAATGCGACTGGCTCGGTAAACGCTGTTCATGGTTACATCGACTGATTAGTCGCAGTGCCCGGAACGGCAATCACATAATCCTTCCAAGTTCCCAGTCAGTGATCCTGGGGGGTTTACGTCTAGGTACCGCGTACTGAGATTCAATGCTTCAAGATGCGCGCTCTCAACGGTTTCACCATTTTACGTTGCATCGCGCCGTTTCAATGTGTTTCCACACAGGGCTACGACCAGTGTGGATGAACGACCGTTGTCTGTTGTCATTCATGTCTCGGTTTATGTTTGTGTTGCTGTTCATCAACGACAAGCAAGAGATACCTTGGCCACGCCGTCGAGTCCGAGACTCGAGACTATAAACCTGAGATTTGCATCTGCAGTGAACCCTAAAAGGCATGCATGGGTCTAGATCTGTCTGTCCGACGTCAATTCTGGATGTCAGCAGGTTCCAAGGCTCCGACCTGGTGGATCATAAGCCACGCAGCATTCTTGAAAGTAACCACACTTATAAACAACTCCGAACTGGCTGAGGGGAACGTGGCACGATTGGAAACCTCTTGAATTCGTGGGTTGAACTTTGGATATCGCGACATTTTCGATCTCGGAGATGCTTCGGGCTGAGACATGTCCTGTCTCCTTTTTGTCCTAATGCGACAGCTCTGAAATACATATCATATCGGAACCTCATGAGGGAAGGTGATAAATTCTATCTCAACTTCAAACACTGACCGAGACATAGGATCAAGAACAAGTCGTCCCAAGGGCTGAGAACGGGTATTGATGCCCTTGCCTTGACGCAATTAACGATACGATAGGTACAACAAGTAAAGAACGCTATGGGAATCTGCCCTTTCGCCGCGCCAACCTATTTCATGCATGGACGATAACACAAGAATGTCGATCCAGAAACACAATTCCACCTTTCCAAAAGAGTCCATCCCTCACAAATTTGGGGTCACTCGACCCAGGCCGTTGACATCTCAAGTTGAAGCAACGCAACACATTCTTGTAATTCCGGTAAACTGAGGCGCTTGGATTATGGACAGCAGCCACCGTGTGCGTGTATCCATTCCTAACATCGCCTCTAGTACCGGTATATAGGCTCCTTGCTCTTGGGTGGTGGTCCACTTGGCGCATCGTAGATGTCATCGTCGGAGACTTCGTCGAGTCGTTGTTGTGCGGGCGGCTGGGCTGATGGTGTCGAAGCTCCAGCGCCGTGCATGTGAACCTTACCTATGGCACTGTCTTGTCGGCCCAGATAGCTTTCCGTGGGTTTGAAGCCAGGATGGAAGGGCTCGTATGCAAGGCGTTCGTGTTCGGAGTACTGAGTCGCTGTGTTGGATGGTGGTTGGACCGACGAAGAATTACCTGGCTGAGGGTCTGCAAAGGGATCCTCGGCGGGCTCTTCATAGGGTCGGTTCGAATTTCCCTCGCCATTCTGGGGTGGAGGGCCTGGAGGTGGTGGGTAAGAATGCGTCTCTTTACCCTTGCCGGAACCTGACCCAGATCCGTTGCTGAAGTAGTGATCGTTGCCGTTGGTCTCAGGTTGAGACTCTGGCTGCTGTTGGGGCTGAATCTGAGGGGTCAGGCTGGGCGACTGTGAGTCGGATCGTTCGTTCAGACCCAGTTGTTTCCGGGCGCTCAGGACAGCTCGCTTGTGCTGATTGAGCGCAGTTTGCAGCTGCTCGTTGGTGTCGATGAGATTCTCCATCGTGTCGTTATCAGGAGTGGGATTCTCAGACGTCATGTAGCCTTGGATACTGCGAGATGCGCTTGAGCATCGATCAGCAAATTCCTTGATAAGCTCGTTGTCGAGAATCTCGCCGGGAGGCGTATTCATGACAACTTGCTCCAGGAGCTTAGCTGATGTTCGGGCTTCTTCAAGTCGGCTGGCCAGCTCAATAGGGTCAGGCAAGCGCTTATTCGTGTGATGTCTCGCGAAGTAATTCTGCGAGTGTGGGTTTGGAGGAGGCGTGTTGAAACCGCCTGGCGACATCATGGGCTGCTGCGGTCCCTGTACCGGCTCGTTAGTATGTAAGGTCCCATAACCCGAATCATGTTACATACCCCGAAGTTCTTATAAGCTTGTTCCTTCTCCTTTTGCCACATTGAAATGAGCAAAGTCAAGTTTTCGTCGTACGCCTTGGTGTGCTGGAAATCATCGAGTGTTTCCATGAGAATCTGCCGCACGCTGGGGTCTCGTACAGCCTTGAGAAGTCCACGCGCAGTATCGACAAACTTTTGGTCAAGGTTCCGCGTGAAAGTCGCACCAGGGTTGTCGGTCAAGATGCGCAAGAGCATGATTGCGTTGTACTGCCATGATGGCTTTGAAAAGTATTCTTTGGACAGGTACTTGCGGATCAGGCGCGCGCATTCGGCGGCAGCGGCTGGGGAGGATTCGGCGGCATCGACGATAGGAGGGAGAAAGAGAACCTCATCTTGCTGTTTCGCATGAGATTAGCTGAGCCGTGACGTCTGAGGGGGCGACTGTAAAACATACCTTGGACTTTCCTCCAGACTCGCAAAATGCTTTCTAGGCTCTGGTCAGCGATGGCCAGACGGACGACACGGACGGCTTCGCAGGATGCGCGATAATATAGGGACATACCACGCTGTTGTGAGCTGTAGCCTCGGGTGTTCCGGCTGGTGTCGTGCCTGAAGGTGAAGCTCCGGAGGGTCCGTCAGATGCTCCTAAGACTTGTCAGCTCTGAACGTGTGCAGTGTTTATTTTGGGCTGCCTGAAACCAAAGAGGTCGATCGCAACGCAGCGCGCATGAGAATACGTACGATTGGAGACATTGCTGGCTTTTCTTCTGATGCTACCGAGCACCTTGCTCATACCAAGACCCTTCATGGACTTCATGGCTGTGTTGGAAGCTCGCGCCACAGCGGGCGACTCTAGGGGTGGAGGAATCGGGGGGTTTCTTGGAACAGGAGGCGAGATGATGCTGGAGTTTATAGCGGTGTTTGGTAGATGAGGAATAACAAAGTTGCTGAGGTCAAGTTGTGACTCGAAAAGTTGAAGATGTAGGGAAATTAAGGCTCAAATGGGAAGGCGCCGGGATGCAATGCAATTACTATCACGGTTTCAGAAGCGAACGGTGATGTTGGTTGGTCTTGGTACGTTTCTGCCTCTCGGAGCTGACGATGTTGGAGCGAGCGTCAAATGATTGGCGCCGTTGTCTGGGAGTAGCAAGGGTACTGATCCTTTTGGACTGGTTTGAAGAGGTTGAGGACAAAGTTGCTTTTAACTCGAGTGATGTGGTATAGTAGATGATGACAAAGCAACAAGGAAACACTGATTGTCCGGTGATGAGATTGTTGTTTACCCGTAACTCTTCTGTAACTGTAGCTGTACTCGTTCGTTTCTTCTTGTTGAGTCTCGTCGATATTCAAAGTTCGGAGTTGTTAAGGGTCCGTGATGCGCCTCCCGCTAATACAGCCCCGTGCGTCACCCACTCTTTGGGCTGGGATTTGCAGGGTTCTACAAGGTCGAAATAGAGCAATCTTGCGATAGGTAAAAAGAGTTGAAACGCGAGGAAAGAGAAGACATCAATTTACGCATCAAATAAACATAAGGCTCTAGACGATGGTCTAATTATCAACAAATATAACTACTCTAACCCAACTGTAAAGCGGCCGCCGTTGCACAGCCTCATCACCCTACGCAATCAACCCCTCTCTATCGCCGCCGTAACACATGACATTAGCATTCCCTCCCCTCAGCATTAGTATTGGCATCGTGTCTTGGCTTCACTCTGGGCTTTGTCATGAGATGTGCCGGGCCTCTTTCTCACTATCGTTCATCAGAGAGACGGACAAACAAGAACGCGTGGCATTTCAATGTGCGGAGTGTTCATCTAAAAGGTGAAGATCCGCGTTATCTCCACAGTGGGAGCCGTTCTTCTGGATCTCTAACACGCGGCCCGAAGTTTGAAAGCTGGAGAGACTGTTATAGTGCACCCTTAAACATACAGTAGACGCCGTTGAATAGTGAGTGGCAGAATGTGTCAAGTTGTAAGCTTGAACTGCGTAAGCCTCATTTACTAAGATCATGCTTGTCTCAAGAATCTGACAACCAGAGATCACACAAGTCGTGGAGTTGGCAGGGGTCTCGCTGTGTTCGTTAAATTGCTGCGGACTTCAGGTTGTATAGACCTAAGTCCGACAGACACTCAAACCTCTCGGCAGTTTTCTTTGCGCCGGTGTAGCCCACAAGCGAGCATCTGATAAGCGACGCCGTTTCCTGTCGCCCAGGCCTCCAACACATGCTCCCACGACACCCTCTTGTAGTCAAAGTCGTGTCTATTCTTCATTATATGAAAAGCTCTTGACCGCCATGAAAAGTCTCCATAACAGACGACCGCTGGTCATGGCCTCTTGGCGCTAGCTACTGACTGACCACCCTCCGCCTCCTAGTCTTCGTCATCACCCTCGTCGTCCGACTCATCTTCCGAATCCGGTGATATGTCCTCCACAATCAAATTTCCTGACCGTCCAATCTTCTCCCCCATCGTCACTGTTGTGCTAGGTTCGTACACCGTTCTGGGGAGAATTGAGGCGATTCGGAACTTGTACTCGTGCTCGTACTCCCTCGGCTTATCACCACCCGCTGCACCCTCCTCTTTGAGAACACTGTAGCACTCCACAAAGGCATACAGGTCCTCCAGGGAGGCATCTTGGGGGAACCGCCGCACAATTCGGCCGATACCCGATTCCTCGGGCATCTTGAGTGCGACTCGTACCACGCTCTTATCGCTGGTTGGTGGCTCGGGCACAATAGTTGTTGCTCTCCATGCAATCCATTGCTCGCGCTTCTCCTCGAGTCTCTTTGCTGCCTCTGCTTCTTCCTGCGCGCGCTTCTCTGCTGCTGCGGCGGCGGCCGCTGCTTCTCTCTTCTGGCGTGCGCGTTCTCGGTCAATTGCTAGTGACCGTTCGTAGGCCGAGTCTTGCTCAGTTCGTAGATTTCTTGTTACTTCCTGGGCTGTTCGCTCTGCGCGTACTCCATCCAGATCTGCACCGTACTTTTCAATTGCTGCTCGAAGCTCTGATAGGTAGGTGGAGGGGGGCATGGGTCCAACGAGTCGCTTGACGATCCCCATTCGTGTACTGCCCTCCTTTGGTGTAAGGCAAACCAATGCCGAGAAGGGAAATTTGGTGCAGATATACTCCTGAGCCACCTGGTATGCCTCGGAATCCAGGACGTTTCCGCCCCACAGAATTATGTTGTTGGAAGGATCTTTGATGAAGCTTACAACTTCTGGTGCCAGTAAAGTCTCCTTTACGAAAGACTCGGTATCGTCGTGCTCAGGCGACATCAATACCACAAGCATAAACTTGAGGTCCTTCTTGGCTTGATCATGCGCCTGAGCGACCCCGCCCTCGAAGAAGGGTAACTCGTTCTCTCCATACTCCTCTTCGAACTCTCGCTTGAATCTCGAGGCAGTGTCTCGAGGCATGAGAGGTCGTCGACCATTGGTGCCTCTGAAGCCTGTCGAGATTCTGCTCGTAACAGCCCGCGGTCGAATCGAGGCGGGCAAGAAGGACAGCGCATAGATCAAAGTCCGAAATAGAGTCGAGGCAGCTCTCCAGCCTAAGCTAAAGGGTGTGAGGAGCAGGCCCAGCAACCATGGTGTTCGGTTTGTGACAGGGTTCTGAGGCACGATTCTCGGAGCTAGATCAGTGCGCTGTCGTGGTGAAGCTCGAGGGGCACGAATTGCCTCATCAAAAAGGCTCTCTTGTAGGTTCTCGTGCCGCGCTGTCGCTCGGGGTATTTCTTGTTGTGCTGCAGCTACTGGGTCTGCAACTTCGCCGTCGAAGAACTTGGCGATTGCGATCTATGATGTATCGTCAGAAGGATGAAAAGGAGCAAAGAAGCGAGTTTGATACCTGAACATTCCATTCGGAGCGTCGGAGAAGCGGAATGGCTTCGCCGATCTCTTGGTTGGTCACTTGTGTATATTGATCAAGAGCCTCCTGCTGAGTAGTGGACAGTTGTCCCAAGTCCATGTCGCCTTCAGCCATCTTGTCAATCTATATCATCCAGACTGCTCTTGTTACAGGGTTCGAATAATGTCTCTCAGGTGAACAGCAAGAAGAGGGGAAAGGAACCGAGTTCAAATGTGCGGGAACGAAGATTGAATGCGGTCTACGTCTCGCTTGTGGTGTAACCCCACGGTTTTATAAGATCCAATACATTGGGCATTCGTAAATAAGTGGTTGGAAGATTCCGGCTTCGCTGCATATAAAGTAGAAGAAGGAGTGTGAAGAAAGATTAAAAATTTCAAACTGTCCGAGGTAAAAAAGAGGTTTAAAATGGACTCGATTGAAGTTTCTCATGTACGTGATATCGAAAGACGAGAGCTAGAGATGAGGTTGACGAATGATGGCATCAAGCGCGCCAAAGCTAAAGTGGGCGGGCTTGCTTATCAAAAGTCAGATTAAACCCGTTTTGGGGTGGGCTATTCTTCGGGACAATGATATTATTGGTGTCTTCCATAGGAACAACGAACTGGCTTGAGGTTTGGCGTCATGACGTGGAGACACATGTCTAAGTATACTTCCATACAAAAATAATAGAAAAGATACTAGGATTAAGCGCATTGCTTTGCTGGGCTCGCGACACTGCCTGCAGGCTTGTTTACCCAACCCAACTGAAGTGTCTAGTTCCTCCACCAAAACTGCCCCCCCACCGCCCACATCCACATCCGCACCTAATCCAACCACTCGTTCAACTCCTCATACCTACCTTACCTCAACCTCACCTCTCCTCCTCCCGACCTCGCAAGACTTTGCTTGCTCCCGCTACGAGAGGCGACGGTCCGCGCCTTGTCCCCCCTCGAACACGGTCGTTGGCTTCCCGCGCTTTAATCACTGTTCAAGCTGGTCTGCAACGGCCAGCCTCTGGACCCCGCCGTTCGTCTCGTTACTCCATGGGCGGCCGCTCGCCTCGATCAATTGAACAATGGGAAATGCTTGCCAGAGTCAAGTAGGTGCTGTTTTTGTCAGTATTCGGCCTAGGTGCTGTGGGCATTGTTATCTGCGCCAGATCGTATCTCAGTCGGCAGCTTGCTAACATCCTCCTCTTTCAGACGTCGTAAACACAGCCAAGCGGGCTGCACTACCTTCAGCACTATATAATTGACCATGGCGACTTCGCGATATCAAACGGCCGATCTGCGACGCCAAGTTGGGTCCCCGAGACCCAAGGGACGCGGTTCGTTTGCCCTTTCATCCATCCCACGATATCGACACACCCCACCAACAAATCAACTCCAACATGAACGCTGACCTGCGCTCTCCAGAGAATAAAGATACACTATGCCGAAACGTACTTATTTATGGCCATTGTCGATATGAGGACCAAGGTTGTGCCTTTAGTCACGACCAGAACAAAAACAACTCCAATTCAGACTTGTAGGTTACTCAAACTTTTGTTTTGTTTGTTTGTTGTTTTCGGGATGGATGGACCCGACCCATGATGCGACAGTTCGCAGTACCCAAATTGGATCCGACTTCGCTTGACTTATAAAGTTACACGCTTCAGCCATGAAAGCCTCGCGCTGTCGGTTCAATGGTGTGTTTGTTAATGAGGCTTGTAAGTGATCATTGTATACAGTGGTTACATACTTTTCTGCGAAGACAGGAGGCTTCAATGCTGCTGCAGGAAGGACCGTATGTCGCATGACCTCTCCGCTCATCGGCCGATACTCCCTCATCACCAATGACTTGCCAACTTTACTTCAACTCTTCCAAAACACAACACTCCCATGTATCAGCAGCCCTGGTACTGTATCACTACTTCAGGCATATAATATCCCACACTCTCTCTTGCTCAAGTTGACTCTTGCGAGCTGCTACTCCACATTCAGCAACTCACACTGCGATTCCGGACCTCCAACATGGCTAATGATGATGAACCCAGATCCAAGAAAGCCCTCAATGTTGAATCGCCATCTTTCACGCCCGCTAGCGTTGGGAGTAAAAAGGCCACCTTCTCTTCACAAGCTGCCAGCGCTCCAGCTTTTACACCACGTGGCTTGGGCTGTATGTCCCCCATAAGTACCCTCGTTCTTGAGTCAGTCAACTGACAAAATGTTTGTGAAGCCGCTACCCCGGTTGGGCCCCAGGACGGCGACAGCAGCGTCTTCAATCCTGCAACTGTTCGCGAATTTACCCCTAACTTTGACGTGAACAGCACGGTATGAACTGTCACTGCCGATATCGAGACTCCGCTAATTAGATAGACTACTTCCGCAAATGGCTCCGGCCAAGATGGCGGGATCTCTTATGACCCCTTCACTGTGCCTACTATGAATCAAGGCATTACTACTCCTCAGTACAACCCCTATGCTGAAGATCCAGGAGCTCTCGGTGGCCATGGGCCAGGGTACTTCCCAGCACAAAATGCATTTGCTGCTCCTGTTCAACCTCTGCAACATCACTTATACTTCCCCGCTGGGCAACGTCGAGATGATTTGATGCCATATCATCGTGTTCCTCACGACTTTTTCATCGCCGAGAAAGATCGAGTTGAGATTGTCAATAAACTTGAAGCGACTGGCCAAGTTCTCCCCAACTCTCAGTTACCGCAACTCGACAACTACCACAACTTGGTACCCTTGGATACAACCCATCGGAAAAATGCCAATATCTTCGGCTATCCGAGCTGGGTATATAAAGCTACACAAACCAAGTCGGGTCACACTTATTGTCTCAGGCGATTAGAAGGCTACAGACTCACCAACGAGAATGCCATCCGGCTTGTCAAAGAGTGGCGGCGCATTAACAATGGCAGCGTGGTTTCTATCATTGATGCGTTTACCACCCGCGCTTTCGGGGACAGCTCACTCATCTTTGTACAAAACTATTTCCCCCTTTCCAAAACACTAGTTGAGGCTCACTTGACCCCAAGCAGTACCCATGGTACACGTTTCCAAGCTAAAACACCCATTGCTGAGAACGTCCTGTGGGGTTACATCTCACAGATCGCCAATGCGCTCCAGGCTATCCATTCGGTCAATTTGGCAGCACGATGCATCGACCCTAGCAAGATTATCCTTACAGACAAAGGCCGCATCCGTCTCAGCGCATGCTCTATCTTGGACGTCGTTCAATATGATGCTCATCGATCCATTCAAGAGCTTCAGCAAGAAGACTTCATTCAATTCGGCCGGCTATTGCTCTGTCTGACGACGAACACTCTGCCAGTCCATCTCACTAATTTCAACATATCTTTGGAACAATTGTCGAGGGTGTATTCAGTCGAACTGCGGGATACTGTGCTGTGGCTCCTCACCCCTCAGCAACCTCCCGCTCAGAAGGGCATCGACGAGTTCGTACGCGGAATTGCTGGTCGTATCACATCCACGTTTGACCAAATTCTACAAGCCAATGACAAGGCCCGCGCCGACGTCATGCGGGAGGTGGAGAACGGTAGGGCAGCCAGACTGATGATGAAACTCGCAACTATCAACGAGCGATACGACTTCAACGGAGATCAGAATTGGTCCGAAAATGGTGAGCGGTATATGCTCAAACTCTTCAGAGATTATGTTTTTCATCAAGTGGATGCCAACGGTAATCCAGTTCTGGATATGGGACACATGCTTCGCTGTATGAGCAAACTAGATATTGGGACGGAGGAGAGGGTTTGTCTCACCAGTCGAGACGAACAAACCAGCTTCCTCGTCAGCTACAAGGAGCTTAAAAAGATGCTGGCGAATTCCTTTGGAGAACTTGTCAAGGCGAGCAAATCAGGGCGAAGCTTCTAGTCCCAACAGGGACAACAACCTGGCTCGTGGCAACTTTCAGAGAATCGCGGTACAAAGCCTCAATACCCACGAGGACATTAGAAAAAGCCAGACCGAGAGTGGGGGGCTAGAGGTGGTGGTAAATTGATGGGTATTGGTCCTAGCCAGTCTCGTGCAATTTCTATTCCCACGAGGCCAAAGTCCTACAGGGCAACAGAATATTTTCCATGGAAACAAACACATCAGGAGGAAACAGGGTCTCAAAGCGAATCAGACCTGTCACTAGAGTTTCCCAGCGAGTTATGCCAAAGCTTCGAGAGGAGGCTAATGTGCTACGCACAGGCAGGCCCAAGCAAGTCTCCGTCATTGCCTGGGGATGGATCAAACGACGACTTACAGGAAGGATTGAGTCCTCAGAACGACAAGGTCGCCCCGGCTGTCAAGAAGAAACGTAGAAAGAAGAACAGGAGGGCCAGAAAAACAAAGAGTACCAATTTTTGAGAACAGATTCTCATACAATCACGACACGTTGGGTACCTATAAAGGCATCACCTTGGATCAGTCAAGCACTCAGGACTGGCACAATCGCCAGAAGGTTTCTGGCCTCTTGTCATATGATGCGATGGAGGTTGGGACATTGGAGGCAATCTACAGATTCATGATGTTCTGCCATGGCTGATGATGTTTAGACTGTGTGTGTATATGGCAGAGGTTAGGGGTGGTTCTGGAGCAGAGAGAGACGAGATAGCGAGACAGAAGTAGCGTATTTGTCTTTTCAATATGATATATTGCCTTCATTCGTTACAATATTCTATGAAGTGGCGGCTAACGTGATGATTTCACGGTTGGTGCCAGGGGTTTTTGTAAGATGCTGCTTTTGATGCCCATGCATAAGGTAATCCAAAATACCCTGGTAGTAGCTGGCGGTCTAATTGTGTCGCTCGGTTTCTTGAGTTTAAACCAGACTTGACACGGCCGTATATATTGTACCAGCTCCAGGTTGGATGGTTCGTTGTTTGCCTTTGTCGTAATATTCGTTTCCAGCTTGATAACAGTTGAGTCCTCAATCATCCTCGGCCTGCACAAAAGGGTTGGCAATCTCTTCGCTGCCGTCGACTGGGCTGACGAGAACAAGGAGAGTACCTCGAACAACTACGAGGCCAAGGGATCGAGTGGAGTCGTTGCCTTCGTCGTCTGCGGTCATTGTGTTAGCTACGAGTACTTATCCAGAAACGGGTAGAATATTGATCAGGACATGGTTTGTAGGAGTCGCGCGTCATACCTCGAACAACCTCGTGTACATCATCTAGTACCAGGTTCATAAGAGCATCATAGCCCTTCAATGTGCCTTTGACTGAATCAGAAGTTAGTGACTGCGATCCCCTGGCGCGCAACTCGAATAAGCATACCCTCACGACCGCCGTTAAACTTGACGGTGATCTGCTTGTCCATATACTTGCCCAAGTCAAGAATGTTCTCCTTCTTGGGTCTCTCGCGCTCCTGCTGGGCGCCTCCCGCGCCGCCTCCTCCACGACCGCCTCCGCGGCCACCTCGGGGATGCGATCCTTGGCCACCGCGGCCACCTCGGTGTGAGGGTCTATCGGACATGGCGTATCTTTTTGGGGGGGGTTAGATTGAGGAGATGGGGTGTGATATTGGTGGTGAGCCTGTGGTTTGGGCTGAGGTTGGAACTTGTGATGGCTCTGGTGGGGTGAGTGGTGCTAATACGATTGTGGAGGTTTAGGGGTGTGGATTTTGGCTGTTTGTGGGCAGTCATGTGTGAAATTGGGTGAGAGTGGATTGTGAGAAGAGAGCTTGACTTGAGCTTGATACATACGATTCGACCAATGAGTGGCAGGAATTAGATACAGCAACACTCACTTCTTCATGTGAATACGATAATCATAACTCACACCGCGTAATCACCTGGTCTAGTCTGCCGACTGCAGGAAAGATATTGATCATCAGAAACAAGTCTAACAAAATGTAGGACAGCTTTGTCGATTAGTGATGGTCACTTACCGACTTTCAGTGCCGCGATACCGAGCGTGATACTATTGGACCTGTAATATAGACGCAACTGGAAGTGCAAGTGCAAGACGAAATATATCGCTCGCGTGCCTCGGAGACCAGCGTCGCAAATTGCAGTAGCAGATCGACGAGCGGGATGATACAGCGCAGCCAGTGCCAGTGATATTGCCTCACTCATCTGACTTGAAACTAGATCCATGCAGCTCGAGTGAGCTTGTCTCTTTTCCTATTTACCGCCTGTAGTAAATCATCCCTCCCTCCCTCCATCCGTGCAAGCTACTCTACCTTGGGGATTTGCAGCAGCACAGCCTCATACAAAGATCCCGCGCTGGGACATGCATTAAGGCGCCTATGTACAGATTGACAGGAGTGATATGCGACTCTCATTACAGGTATATGAGCTGTTTTTTTGCGTGTACTTGACTCCTCAGAGGAGGCCTCTCAACATCCATCATGAACTGTCCGAAAAAGGAAATCAAGCTACAGTAGCACTGTGTCTTGAGCCCGCTGGCCCGCCGTTACCAAGCTGTAGTTAATGGATGTCTGGGCGGCTAGCAGTGGTTGCGGTACCCAGGTATAGGGCATCACCAGGGCATTTGTGTTTGTGTCCCGTCTGTCAGTTTCGAATTGGTTGCTACTACTGCCGCTCTTTGTCCTTAAATCCTCTTGGCCTACGGAGTACCTTGTTGCTTCTTTTCTCTAAACTTTCCAAAAAGAAAGCCTTTCATCCTCAAAGGAATCATCAACTATAGTCGTCCTTTTCAGGCACTACAAGTCGGAGATTTTGGTGTTGACGTGCCCTTCATTCATACCTATCCATTCAAATTACCTTAACCAACTCGACCGTTGTCACTTTCCATCGGCCTCGCACCTCGTTCCGCTACACTCTTCCCCACATGGTCCCGATTCCCCGGCACTTTCTTCTTGCTCCAAGGCTCCCGTCTCTTTTCCGTATTTCCTTGTGCTTCTCCCCCAGCCTGTCCAATATTTGAACCCTTTTCAATCTCCTTTTCTCACTCTTGAAGGCTCCTCTTCACCCACTTGGGCTCCAACGTTACCCGTCATAGCTCACTGCGTTATTTTGCGCGAGGGATTTTCTGTGCTGGAATAAAATTGAGACTGCTCCACGGAGAATCTACAATTGTTCTCCTCTTGGCGCCCATTTACCTGCATATCCAAGGTATCTATCTATCTGGGGGTACGGGCTCTCTAATACTACTACAAAATCGACATATCCTCTCGATTCACCGTCAACTTATTCCGGCTTCATTCCGTCGCCATGAATATCCAATAACCGCTGTCGTTGTCCCATCCTCTCTCTCTCTCTCGTCTCTTCCCTCCTCTTCAGTCCCATCCGTCAATCGATCAATTGGAATCCCCGTCGCAACCCCTTCGCGACCTTGCCACTCACCTGACTCTAATTCGTCCTCTGGTCAAATCTCCCAGAGAAGCTTTGATATCTATCTCCCTATTCTGTCCACTTTTCAGCGCAGTCCAGGCAGATCTGTCTGCTTCACAGGGCATTTCAGGGTTCAATCTCGGCTAGGACATTTGTTGGTCAAGCGTAAGCGCCTCAATCTGTCACACGGCATCCAGGTTTGTCTATCAATCTCGACCCTTTGGTCAACATACCACATTTACACCCATCAATCACCCATCATGGGCCATACTTCCGACTCGGAACCTGCAAAACGAAAGCGTGATATCGATGATGCCGGTGGTCAAGGTCGCGCTCAGCACGCACAGCACGCACCTACATCTCTTCAGCAAGGTATGTCCAGTATGACAACAGCCGCCAAAGGCTGCACCATATTGTGTCGCCTCAAATCCTGAGACGTTTCGTTTGTAGCACCACATACGAGACTGTCTTGTTTGCCTCGACCTCGTCGTCGTTGCACACTTGCATGTGTCTCCGTGTCTCCTACATTCTTCAATGCATGTCGTTGCCTGATGGCACGCGCAAACGAGACGGCACTTGAAAAGCCGATGCTCTTGGTTTGACTCCTCGCCGGAAGTAGCGTTCAGCTCGACTCCTCCAGGGACGCACATGCTTGTTGCTTTTGTATCCGGCTTTTCTGTCTTGGTGCGATGGCACAGCTTGTTCGCTTGGGGGATATGCTAACCCGACCTCAAAGGCGTTCCCGGTTATATCCACTATCTCCCGAGATCAAATGCATCGCATTTGAGCCTCGTACAGGGTGACGCAGACACATTTGCCGACATCATCGGTCTGATTGGCGAATATGAGAGTAAGGATGCCAAGAGAGTCGTTGAAACCATTAATGTGATACCATTTACTGACGTACATCAGACGTGTTGGACAGGCATGAGAGTCTTGCAGCAAGTCTTGGGGCTAAACTCACCGGTCCAAGACTGTTGAGAGGCATTGAGAAGTTTTTTGATGGGCCAATCAAGACGACACCACTTCAGCCCTTCTCCAACCCTATAAGTTGGCTGGATGTTGTCAGTTTTGCGAGATCAAACCCAAAGGATTTCACCCTCGTTCAAAAGGCGGATGGCACCCGATGCTGCCAATTTGTTCTCAAAGGCTCACAGGTGGAGATTATGGAGGACGATTGGCGGTTGGTATGGTCTGGCGCTTTGGATCGGTTCCCCCTGGATCACCCCCTCGAAGAGGATGAGACTGCAGAACTGGCGACATTGGATATTCTTGAACAAAGAACATCAATTCTGTACAAGAAGGCTGACGAAGTGGCGGCAAGAGCTCGTATACTTAACCATCGGCTGGGGCAGAGGAAGCAGGATATTCGTCGACGCAGGAGCACACAGGACACACCGCCGTCACGATATCAGCCCACTAACAGCACCGGTAGTAGCAGTTCACAGCGAACGGCCAACTTCAGCGCCGGCTATGATTTACATGCGGATTTGCTGCAGCAGTTTCTCGCAGCTTCAGCTTCGCCACCACCATCTCGGTCAACTTCAGTTACGGGAATTCCTATAACCACTTTGAGTCAGCCATCTCCTTCGCACAGCGTAGCACACTCTCAAGCACACGGTCCGAGATACAGTGGCCATGCAGCAGAGGCAACAGTGCAGCCTGTGATGGACAGCCGCGAGGCAGCTTTCCGGTCTCTTATTACACAAAGAACTGACCAGCTGGGTAAGGGGGATGTTATCAACCCACCATGCGATCGCTGTCGGCGACTAAGGGTTGAATGCGTCAAACATTTGACAGCATGCTCAGGATGTACCAAAAAGCATGCAAAATGCAGTTGGAAAACAGTCACAGATGACGAGTTCCGACAACTCAAGCGAGACATGGGTCTCAGGGATGAAATGGATGTTGATGGGCAGTCAGATAGTGGACGAGTTCCTGACACATTAGACCCCAAAGACGGGCATTCAAGTCGACTTGGAGAGAGGCAAGAAGCAGGCAGAACGTCCGGGGATAGAACACCTGGAACATACGGTACCGATGAAGGTTCGAGGCCTCCTAGTCGGGACAACGGGCATCTTCCTAGTACAATGGAGCCGTCGACTGCATCGATGCACCGATTCGATCTGAGTGCAGAACGACATCGGCTCCCTTTTGGAATGGGGCAGTCAGCTAGGTCAGATCACAGCAACCATTCGGTCGAAACACTAGCACCTGGATCAAACGCCACGGGATTGGCGAGTTCGCTGGCAACACCTTCGAACAGTACGTATAGGGGTAGTGATGGTTCATTGAATCCTTCAGCCAGCTGATACTGCATCAGTCAGAATAGCCCCGCTGGCGTTTTACGCCTGAAAGTCCCTACTTGTGAGAGTCAACACATGGAGATGGCTTGACAAGGAAGAAGAGTGTGCGAGAAGAAGTCAACGTTTTATGAATTTGATGAATATAAAGACATTTGAAATCTGCTTCAGGCATCTCATCACATTTAAAGAACTGCCGTTATTTATGTTTCGTCATTTTTATCTTGGCTTTAATCGGCTTTACACATGGCAGCCTCTGACCCACATATAAGGTTAGTACTAAGCTAAGGCACTTAAGTTGCGGTCGAAAAGAATACGTACCTACCTTGGAGACCCGCTAGCGCCACTTCCATTGCGGATCCCGTCGAGACGCATCTCATCCAGTGGCAGCCGTAGAAAAAAAGTTTTGGCAGAGGGCGATTAGATAAGGCACTAATGACCTCTTCTACCGCTAATGAGGTGCCACTGCTGCTAATGCTTCGCTGATTCATGAAAAAGATTCTCCATCTTTCCCAATCACCAGAGGCGATTCCTCTTCTTCAACACATACTTGGCGACCGAGCCCTTGTCTTATCGCTCGCTGATGATCGTACTACGCCTGCTTTCTTAATTATACGGCATCGACAGGCTTCACTACAAGTCGCTCTTATCGACCGACGGTCCCGCGCAAAATCGAAATTTAACGGCGAATCGACTGAAGGAACGAGTAAAAGCAACAGAACAACCAGCGTTGACGGAATCCAAGGCTCTCCTCTTACTTCACAACCGAAAACTGCACCTCACCATGTCACACCATCAGCCTACGTCGCACGCCATGTCCAGCCGCGACGAGAAACCATTCCATCATTCCCATTCACCAATCGATCACTCGGCACTCATCCAGTCGCGGGAGACTGGCGATGTAATTCCTGATGACACACCTATCCAGGGAAATGTTAAGGCATTGCCCTTTGCTAAATCATGGGTTCACATGTTTGCTGGCGGGTATGTAAGCCTCCGTATGCTCCCCAAGTAGCTTGCGACAACTTGCCAAAAGACTAATTTGCGGGGAACGACGAGACTGACTTGATTGTGTTCATAGTGTTGGAGGTATGACTGCCGCTGCAGTTACAGCCCCCCTCGATGTGCTAAAGACCCGATTGCAATCCGATTTCTACCAAGCCCAGATCCGAGCTCAACGCGAAGCTCAAGCTCAAGTCATTGGCCGACTAAACCCTGCCCGGGCCGCTCTATATCACCTGAACGATACACTCCAGATTCTCGGCTCAGTATACCGGAATGAGGGTTGGCGAGCACTCTTCAAGGGTCTTGGCCCTACCTCAGTTGGGGTTGTACCCGCTCGATCCATCAACTTCTATGTCTACGGCAATGGAAAACGCTTAATATCTGAGCATTTCAACAATGGTGTAGAAGCGCCTTGGGTTCACCTATCGGCTGGTGTAGCAGCCGGCGTCATTACCTCGACGGCTACAAACCCTATCTGGATGATCAAGACTCGGCTACAGCTGGACAAGAATGTTGCAGCTGGCGGTGCACAAATGCGCAAATATCGCAATAGCTACGACTGCATACGTCAAATCATCCGGGACGAAGGTATTCGAAGTCTCTACCGTGGCATGAGTGCTAGTTACCTCGGCGTGGTAGAGTCAACGATGCAATGGATGCTCTATGAGCAAATGAAGGCGTCTTTAGCTCGCAGACACAACACGATCGTTCGCAGTGGTCGTGAACTGACTTGGTGGGATAAGACTGTCGACTGGACTGGAAAGGGTTTCGCTGCTGGAAGCGCTAAGTTGGTCGCCGCTGTTATCGCCTATCCCCACGAGGTACGTCATCGGTTTGAGACATTGGAATCTTTACGGGATACTGACGAGGATGAAATAGGTTGCGCGAACACGACTTCGACAAGCGCCTATGGAGAATGGACTGCCTAAGTATACCGGCCTTGTTCAATGCTTCAAGCTCGTCTGGCTTGAAGAGGGTGTCATGGGTCTATACGGGGGTCTGACACCTCACTTGATGCGAACAGTACCTAGCGCCGCCATCATGTTTGCCATGTATGAAGGCATCCTTCGACTGTTCCACACACCTGCGTAAACCGTTCTATGAATGAGAAACGCGCTGATTTTGCACAAAGCGATCAAAAACTAGGGCACTACCTAGAACTGATCCGCTCATCGATATCCTGTAACACTATCCGACACGAGTCGCTATGAAGCTTTGAGAGCTTCGCAAACACTACTCGCTCTTGTATCAATGTACAACACCCAAGGTCTTCAAACGAAGCCGGGACATGAAGAATCACGAGAAACTAACAAAAGGGGAGATGGCGTGGCTAAGGCATATTGATTTTTCGGCGTTTGGCGAGTGGATGGACCAGTAGAGAGGAAAATGTAAACACCTACACTCATGCTTCGGCTCATGCTCATGCTCACACAGAGGCCATGTACGAAATTATGTATAATAGGAGAGGCGCCTCTATTTTTTTTGGATATCATCACAAATCGGCGATATGGTCATAAATATATCCCCATTCTGGAGAAGGGAAGTCTATCTCCGTGGGATGATGATTGGAAGTCAATATGAATGAACATGAAAACACTTTGCTGATTCTGATGTTGTGTTCTAAGCAATGCGCTTTGGCTTCATGGTCTGGGTCTCATGAGTCGGATCACTCCTGTAATTCAGAGTAGATGATATGGATACAAGACAACCCATCAGCACATCAACGCCCCAAGCTAAAGAAGGTAGTCCCAGAGCTTTGGATGTAGGATGGAATGCAAGTTGAAAGAATAGTTTTGGACTGAAAACATAATGACTGGACCAGAGTTTGCTTTTCCCACACGAAACAAAAAGAGGATAGTATGTACGTGAAGAGGAACGCCCATTCCACCATCTCCTGTCGTTTCGTTTACTTTCGTTTCCTTGACTTTTCTCATGTAGTCACGGGGAGGGCATGTTGTCGAGAAGGGCTTCTCGCTGGTTGAGAGCCGGATTCCGCTTACGGAGCTTTCGAGGTTGGCGCGGAGCTGAAGTTGGAGATGGAGAGCGAGAGCGAGAAGAAGACATGGCTTTAAAAGGCCAGATCAGACGGAGGCGTCACCAGGCGTTGCGATCCCAGTTAGGGTCTGCGGTTCTGTGTCAACCTAGACATCATGATGGCAAAGATGGACATGGCGGCAAACTCACCCTGGACAAAGGCAGCCAGGACCTTGCTCCCTGTCTGCAACAGGGGGTGACCGACGACGATCTTGAGGAACTTCTCGAGGCCTGCGCGACGACCTTCGATAACATCGTCGCTGAAGCGGTTGGTGAAGACCTTTCCGGGAAGAGGAGGGATAGTGACACGGGCGCTCTCGCGCTCGAGAATGTCGCGGAAGTACTCGAAGTCGGAGTATCGACGACGGACGCTGCTCTGACGGAGCTTGAAGGCGGGAATGTTTGTGCGGCAGAGGATCTCGTAGTCTGTGTACATGTGACGGCCCATGCCATGTGTTCTTGGGTTGCGGACCTATAATGGCGCTTTTTAGCATATCCTGCGTGTATTGCTTGTCCGTCTGACGATTCATGGTCGCGGATATGGCGCATGAGGGACAAGGGAGCGCACCTCAATCTCTAAAAAGTTCTCGGGAGGACCGTAGATCTCGTCAAAGCTCTGCTGTCGCGTATCGGGCATGGATTGCAAGATTGGTCGGTGGAATTGTGAGCCGGGCGCATCGAGGCCGGAGTTGTCCTGATCGGACGCCATGGTCGGTGATGTTGTAGGGAGTTTAGTCGTTAAGGTATAGGTATTAAGAACTAGAGATGTACGTCGCAGTCGACTATCGGCGCAAGGAAGAGGCTGAGGCTGGCGGTGACGTCGTGTAGAGTAGAGAGAGTCTGATGTTCACTCAAGTTCAGGCTGTCGCATGAGATGAATGAGTTCGGAGGTAGAAGTGGAAGAGGGTGGAAAGAAAGTGGAGGTGGGGGAACTAGGTAGGATAGGGCGGGGTACTTGAGAAACTGGTGGAGGACCAGGGTAATCATAAGTACCTTTTTGTTGTTTCCTTGGTCAGTGATATGACCGTTTAAGAATATGTACGTTAACGGGCATCAACAAAGCCTGTTTCGGGTCACTCGGGCTCCGTTTTGTTGATTGATGATTTGTTTGTGTAACCATGAGCGCTACGACATTGCATCGTACAAGTCAAGACAGAAACGGAGATATCCAACCAATAGATAAACTTGAGACCTAAATATAGTGGCTAATGTATTTCTGAGACAACATTGGTTCACTTGGCCTGTGATTGCGGAAGAATTGATCATATTGTTTTATATTCAAGTAGTAGGGCTCTGAGTGGCTCGTTAAGGGCGCCAGATAGCACTCGAGCAACAGTCTAGAATGCCTCATTATATAATATCGATCCAAGCTGCGTTGACGCGGGGCATCTTGACTTCTGATACAAGTATTTGCCCCCTCATGAGCATGGTCAACAGTCTATCTGTCTGTCTTGCGACATGACATGACATGGTTGAAGATGTACGTTTCCGATCATCTCCTGGCTGCCCATTCACCCAATTCTCAGCCAATCTACTACCTCGGACATTCTCGATTCGGCATCTCCAAAACTCTCGTGCAAGACTGAGCTGCATCAAACAAGTATAAGCCCATATGATTAACGAAACGCCATACGCCAGATGTGCCTCACCTTGGGGCCTCAACCTACAACGCCTACCGCGACATGTAGTTTTACACATGATCTGTGTACACGAGAACAGCATGCTCCCTTGAGGGGCTGGTCTGTTTCTCTTCTTCTTCGTCGTCATCGTCTCCGAACGGGTACAATCTGCCCATCAACCGAGTTCCTCACTTCTTGTCAGCGAACTTTTGGTGAATAGCGCGGATCTGATCTTCGACGTTAACGTTCTGCATATGACCCAGCTGTGCTTGGCTCTTGGCATCCATGGCACCATCGTAGCTGTGTATGGCAGCCTTCTTTCTGCGCGCTAGCTCATCCTCAGAAATGGCCTGTCCAGTGACAGGATCAAAAACGTCGCTGCGCTGGCTGGCAAGTCGCTTGAGGTTGTTGGCGACATCGACATGTATCGTGTTGGAGGATGCGTAGCGTGTGTCCGCCTTGGCCTTCTGTTCCTTCCAGCGAGGATCGAGAAGTTCAACTGAAAACAGGTTAGCATTCTGACTGAATAAAATGTTAGGATGGTGCACTCACTTCGCATGTGAGCTTCGAGCTCATTCATGGGAATCTGCTGTTTACAGTTAGGGCACAGCGCTGTCTGCGCGCCCTGTCTGTTGGCAGCCTTTTGTGCGGCACGAGGTACGTAGTTCTCCTTGATCTTCATCGGAGGAGCGCTACCACGTGCTTCAGCAGTAGCCTGTTGTTTTCGTGCTTGTTGCTCTGCGCGTTCCTGGATACGGCGCTCCTCTTCTTCTTCTTGGGCTGATCGCTGCGGTTGCTGCGGTTGCGCTTGTGGACCAGGAGAGTATGGCTGAACAGGAGGGGGCATTTGAGCGGGTTGGTAGGCTGGCTGTTGAGGGGCGATGGGATAGGGGGCGGGTTGATTGGGGTATGCGTTGTAGGTCGTGTCTTCGTCAGGCATGGCTTCCTCGATTCTGAGGCTGGCACTGATAGACGCATTGTTGCGGTCCTCGAGCGAAGCGTACTGAAGATCGGACAGGTTGGTGGGAGGTGGGAGGTTGGCGTGCTCATCGGCCTCATTGAAAGTGATTGTCTCGACAACAACGAAATCGCCCCAATCGATCATCGCAAACTCTTCCTTAGCCTTGACCTCTTCCTCCTCCTTCTTCTGTTTTTCGGATTCGACGTATTTGGCATATTCGGCTCGTTGCTTGGCGCGGTTCAACACAAGGAACTTATCGTTTATGTTGGCTTCGAGCTCCTTTATGCGCTCTTCTTGAAGCTTTCCGCCTTCTCCACCGAGACCGCTTGCACGTAATAACGTTGTGTATTGGTCGATAATATGCTGGAAAAAGTTGTGGAGAGTGTGGTTAGGGATGAGGAAGCCAAATTGTGGGTTACCAGCTTCGCGCTGAGCCAACTGTGTCATAAACTGTCGTCCATTCTTGGCTACAAATAGAGCCGACAGTTGAATCACGTCCAGATCCTTTCGGTTGATGCGAGGCGTTCGCGCAGAGAATAGGTAATCGGCAGGCTTCGGGGGTCCCTGAGGCTTGGGAGCCTCGGCCGCAGGCTCACCCACGCGACCAGCAGCAATCGCTGTACCACGTCCGCTCTTAACCTCATCTAGTCGCCATTGGTAGAAGGGATGGTAGGCATCGGAAGGGTTGAGAAAGCTGAATTTCGGGTTTGATCGTTCCTTTTCGCGAATGCGATCTTCGAAGACGGCGCCGTTTCGCGCCACATAACCCGCTGTCTTTTCAAGGACATTTCGAATCTCGCGAGGAGGGAGGACTACTCCAGCAGGAGGTTTGATATCGTCGAGAGCATTTGCGGCGGCATCGCCGTTGGTTGTTACGGCTGCCATTGTGAGGAGGACGCGCTGAGAAAGAGGAAAAAGGCTGATGGAGCTGCTAGTGGAAGGCAGGCGACTTTGGAAATTTCGAGGTGTTCTGGCGACGCGAAGCTTTGGTCGGCGAATTGTTGTTCCGGGTAGTTCCAGGTATCTACCTACAATCACCTCGACTTCATTAACGACAACTTTATTTTGGCCTGCATGTAAGTCTTGTTCATGAGAATTAACGAAGTACTTTGGTTATTCGAGTAGCTCGAGTCTGTAAAAATTCACTGTTTGTTGTTAAATTGCAATGGTACTTCCAGGGCATTGTACAAAACAGTCTCTGCCAATCCATTGCAGCAAGTTCTTCCTTTGAGCAGACATATGCTTCTCTCAGCGTTAAGCCTGATCAACAAATGCTCTATCCGGTATAAGCTGTTTGGTACTATACTTGAACAGTCAGTTAAGGTACATGGGCTTCTGTGGCTTAGTTGATGGTCGAGATGCCGATACCATTGGCCAATCTCTATCATGTTAATTGGTTATGTCCTGAGTTACTTTGTACACCTTGATATAGGGTGTCAAAATAAACACACTAAAAGGCATCTAAACTTATCCTAAGCTTATACCAGGTTATCAAGTCTTTTTATCACTTAGAGTTAAGGTGCTGAGTTTTCTTCCATCCCCTAGGCACGATTCCAGAGTGTGGTAGACACTTGTTTCTGCAAGAAGGGTCTGAGGTTATCCTGCTTCTATTCGTGACAGGTTTCTCCCGTGATTAGATCCTCCAACGGCTAGCTACCTCGGTGGTTGTCTCAACCCTTGGAGGGCTACCGCTTTAGGCCATGGTTGAGATTGGATATGTGCCATCAACTTGAAATGCCCAATCTCTGGCTTATCGTGTTCCTTCGGATTACTTCCACAACTCCACGCACAATATCTGAATCTGGATATGTACCCCGCAATACCCTAAATGACGTTTATCGTCTGCCACGGAGCTTTCGCCGTTTTCCCCGACCTACAACCCCAGGCTGGCATAGTATCTTTCAACACACCACCGGTATTCGGCATTCAAAACCGCGATCCAGAGTCCAGACCTGTCAAGTCTATCAGGGGGTCTTATCAATAGCCTCATTGGAGACAGAGTCTGGTTAAATACCAGGGAGTTTCTTCCAGTGGGAAAAAGTAAAAACACCTGCAAAACTGGAGTGGGCTCTCGGTATAGCGCTTCTCCGTCGTCGACACAGCTGTCGAATAAACCCCTCCTCTCCTTCATGAGATGAGATGCCGAGCCAATTCCTCAGCGCAGCTTTGAATCTCATATAAGTCATTTTCGATGGAGTTGACAGAATGGAGAAACTCTGCCCTCGAGGCGGCTTCTCAGTCTCTGTTTGACGAGAGGTCCACCCGGTCCGAAGATGCCAGTGTCCTATTAGTCCTACTCTCATTCTTTTCACCATGCGAGAAAATTCCCCTGGAACTATTTACACGGGGGTCAACACCTCGAAAACGATGGACAATCGAGGGAGAAGTTGAGCTTGTTGATGCGACCAAAGTTGGCCTGGCCTCGTGGTTGATCGACATACTAGCAGATGATCAACGACTTACACGAGCCTTTTGTGAACTATGTCAACTGGCAGCTGTTCTCAAGTATCCAGATGAGACATATCACTTGAATGAAGATATGTCAGCGAGAGTCCACCGAAGCCTTGCCCCAGATGCGCTCCCATTCTGGCGACAACAGGCTTTGATTGTGGCATACAGAGCCATACCCTGGAAGTACATCGAGTTCCCGTGAGTCTGAAATCGATATCCAGCGAGCTTGAACCGCTGACACTACACAAGAGAACCCGTGGTTAAATCATTCTTACCGCATCTGCATCATGTTGCTGAGGCGTTCCACGACTGTTTCGATGAGCTGCCTACAGCCACCAGAACCGACTTCATGCTCACACTCATTGAAGCCTTCCGGTTTCCAGACATGGCATGGAAGTATTTCGCAATTGGTCAGGCAGAGTTGGCTGCTGGGCGCTTGAAAGATACACACCTCCGGCTCTGCATTGGCCAGACGAAAGCAGTCCTGGGACGTCTCAGTGGAAACATGGATGAGGCCACAGAAAGTCTTCAGGACTTCGGAATCAACGACCCGGCGGCCGCTGTGAACAAGCGCATAAGCTGTGAGGTAGGAGTCGCTATTATCCAACGTTCCCTAAACTCGATCCAAGTGGCGGATCTGTCGACTGCGCAGAAGCTATTGGAGGATTGGAACCCGCTCGGCGATGAACCTTCGCCTCTGGAAGAGATCCTCAGTTTCCGCAAACACTCACTGCTGGGAAGAGTCAAGCGACTACAGGGCAATTTCGATGAATCTCTAAAGTTGCTGGAGATAGCATACCAAGTGTCGCAGAAACCGAGTCAGCTCGTCTTTGATGAGGATCTTCGGGATCTGACATGCGATTTAGCCGATGCTTTGAGAGAGCTTGACGAGCCTATGATAGGTGAAGGATATCTTCGCACTGAGATCATACGGCGTACCGAAAGGCCCGACCCTTTGACTGGCAAATCACTTCTTGAATTGGCTTTGTCAGAGGCTCTTTTTGCCCAGGAACGTTATGAAGAGGCAGAAAAGATATGCGTCGACATCGAGTCTCGTGCTAGTCTTCTGAAGTATGAAAGACTGCGAGTATACGTCATCTTGGCAAAGCTATCGCACATTAGATCGGATTTTGAGGTTGCATTATCTCGATGGAGTGAGGCGATGCAGGCACTTCAAGAGTTTTCCTTGGTGGATGGACAGGTACAAACTATTATATCGGCGTCAATGGCTGATGTGTTGGATGCCCAAGGTCACAACTGGTTGACTCGAGAATCTCCGCGCAGGGCGTCACTGGATGAGTTGGCAAAACCCGAAGGCGTTCCGCATTGGATTGCTGGTTTTCGACAATGGGCAGATTATTTGCAATCTCGGGGTCGACAGGACTTGTAGTCTTATATGGGGCTGCAACACCAAAAGTCAATGATGTTATCATGAGCTAGTACCTACCTTGAGGTATATATATATTCGGAATTGAGATACCCTATATCAAGGTCGTTGGATGGGCTGGCTAAGGTACCCCCGCGGTAATAAACACGACACGATCAAGTAGAAGGAAAAGTTTCATGGTCTAGAACGCGTGTTTCAAGTAGTGCGTAGCAATTTGGAGATCAAGGGCAGAAAAGGGGTTAAGTTGTCTGTGTACCTGAATGTTTAGTGTCGTTTTGTTTGGAGCTGGAGCCACATTCGAGGGAGCTGGCCCCTGTGTGGCTGCAGTGGCCACATCTATCGAGACTCTCGAGGCACTGTATTGTTCCTGATACAGAGATAAGGTAAAGAGGCATGAGGTCGGAAACAATGCACTTATGATTCACTTACAGAAGCCTCATAACAAGCCATTGTAGATCTCGAATGCCAAACACGTTTGCGGGAGCTGAAACCAGTCGAACTGCCCTCAGAGAGCTATCGCCAATGGTCGATGTCTACAGGTCTAATGGCGCCTGCTGAAGCTCTGTTCTGAGCCTAGCGCTGCGGGGACGCCAGGGGATCTTCACGGCCGGGGCCGGGTTTGATTCGCTGCAGGGGTAAAGGGATGTTAGGGAGAGCATCCACTGGGCTGACGGCTGACATGTCCTGCTAGACGGGAGGTCAGAGACAGACAGGAACGAACCGAAGAGGCCACTGTAGCTACAACTTTTTTCTCCAAGAGCCCCGAGTGGAAAGAAACGGGTACGACGCTGGACGCGACTGCTCGTATCGTACTGCAACCATCAATTTACCTATCACCATTTATAGGTGCAGTCTCAGCCCGCATAAGGTCATTGCTAGCTGAGGTGGTGCTAAAATATCCCCTGAAGCTTCATCATCCCTCTTTTGCCCACTTCCCTTTTTATTTTCTTACTCCTTGCAAACTATCGCCCAACATCCATTCTTCTTCCCCCAAGGCTTCTTTACATCGCCTATCGTCCGCTGATATCCGTATCATAACGGCGGTCTGCGATTGGGTTTTGGGTCCCTTTTTCCTTTCCATTTCTATTCTTGTTCACTTTCTGTTTAGCCAAGAACCGGCTATCGATGAGGTATCTCTAGATCCTCCCGGTCTTTGTTATAGCTCTTCTTCGTCAACTCTCGTTACATCGAACGAACGATTTGGACATAGCGCCCTCTAGCGATCGAATCGACTCGAATTCTATATTGATTGATACCTGACTACCATGGCTCGTACGAGGGGCAAGAGTCCCCAACCGCCAGTCAAGGCCCCGACGCCTGTGACGGAGAAGCAGCAACCTTTTGCAGCTCCTCCTCCTCCTCAGCCGCAGACCACTGCTGTCACCACAAAGTCCAAGAACAAATCCAAGTCCAAGGACACCAAGAACACCTCGTACCAGTCAGATGGTGTTGAGGACAACGATGTCTTCCTCCTCCCCCTCTCCGACTATTGGGTAGCCTTGGCCCTCATCCTCGTTGCGACCCTCGTTCGCGTGTACAAGATCTATCAGCCCACAAGCGTTGTGTTTGACGAGGTCCAGTGCGTCCCCCCAGCCAGCTGAAGCTCTGTTGCAGCTCCCACCCCGTCTATTCCATCAATGCGCTAACTCATATATCAAGCTTCGGTGGCTTTGCTACAAAGTATATCAAGGGCAAGTTCTTCATGGACGTTCACCCTCCCCTGGCCAAGATGCTCATTGCCCTGACTGGGTGGCTTGCTGGATTTGATGGAAGCTTCGACTTCAAGGAGATTGGCAAGGACTACATTGAGCCTGGTGTTCCCTATGTCGCAATGCGAATGTTCCCTGCCATCTGCGGAATTCTCTTGGTTCCCTGCATGTTCTTTACTCTCAAGGCTGTTGGTTGCCGCACAATGACTGCTACCATGGGAGCTGGCCTGATCATCTTCGGTTCGTATCTCTCCTGGTCCTTCAACTGGCTCGGAGAGTCTGATGCTAATTTTCTACAGAGAACGGTCTTCTTACCCAGGCTCGTCTCATCCTTCTCGATTCGCCTCTTGTCGCCGCGACCGCTTTCACCGTGCTCTCCTTTTCTTGCTTCACCAACCAGCACGAGCTTGGCCCTTCCAAGGCTTTCCAGTTGAGCTGGTGGTTCTGGCTTATTCTTACTGGTCTTGGCCTGGGTATCACCGTCAGCATCAAGTGGGTTGGACTCTTCACCATTGCTTGGGTTGGATCCCTCACTCTTCTTCAACTCTGGGTCCTTCTCGGTGACAACAAGAACGTGTCCATGGTAAGAAATTGATTAATATACGCATACGAACATGGTTACTAACAAACGAACAGCGTCTTTTCACTAAGCACTTTATGGCTCGTGTCTTCTGTCTAATCATCATTCCTCTCACCTTCTACATGGCCATGTTCGCCATCCACTTCGTCTGCCTCAAGAACCCTGGCGACGGTGATGGCTTCATGAGCTCCGAGTTCCAGGCCACTCTCAACAACAAGCGTATGAAGGATGTTCCCGCCGATGTCATCATGGGCAGCCGTGTCACCATCCGCCATGTCAACACTCAGGGTGGTTACCTCCACTCTCATCCTCTCATGTACCCTACCGGTAGCAAGCAGCAGCAGATCACCCTGTACCCTCACAAGGACGACAACAACGTGTGGCTCCTTGAGAACCAGACTCAGCCTCTTGGAATTGATGGCCAGCCCATCAATGGCACCAAGGCCTGGGACGCCCTTCCTGAGCCTCAGTACATCACCGACGGTACCGTTCTTCGTCTTTACCATGGTCCCACTCATCGCCGCCTTCACTCTCATGATGTTCGCCCACCTATCACTGAAGCCGACTGGCAAAATGAGGTTTCTGCCTACGGTTACGAAGGATTTGAGGGAGACGCCAACGATTTCTTCCGTGTTGAGATTGTGAAGAAGAAGACGTATGGATCTGTTGCAAAGGAGCGCCTTCGTACTATCGAATCCAAGTTCCGTCTCGTTCACGTCATGACTGGCTGTGTTCTGTTCTCCCACAAGGTCAAGCTCCCTGACTGGGCCTCTGAGCAACAGGAAGTTACTTGCGCCCGAGGCGGAACTCTTCCTAACAGTCTGTGGTATATCGAGGGCAACTCTCATCCTCAATTGCAGGGCGATGTTGAGAAGGTCAACTACCGCAATCCCGGTTTCTTTGGCAAGTTCTGGGAGCTTCAGAAGGTCATGTGGCGAACAAACGCCGGTCTCACAGACTCTCACGCCTGGGATTCTCGCCCTGAGTCTTGGCCCATTCTCCGCCGTGGTATCAACTTCTGGGGTCGTCAGCATAAGCAGGTTTATCTCCTCGGAAACCCCATCATTTGGTGGTCTTCCAGCGTTGCCGTTGCCATCTGGGTCGTCTTCAAAGCTATTGCTGTTCTCCGCTGGCAGCGCAGCTGCAATGACTACTCCAACACCACCTTCAAGCGGTTCGACTACGAGATTGGTACTTCAGTTCTTGGCTGGGCACTGCACTACTTCCCCTTCTACCTGATGCAGCGTCAACTTTTCCTTCATCACTATTTCCCTGCTCTCTACTTTGCGATCATTGCTTTGTGCCAGCTCTTTGACTACGCCACTGCCCGCATCCCCGGAGCTGGTGCTCGTGATACCGCTTTGATCAACCGTATTGCTACTGTCTCATTCCTTGTCCTGTCCGCTGCCGTCTTCATGCTCTACTCTCCCCTTGCCTACGGAAGCCCCTGGACCAAGGCCGACTGCAGGCGCATGAAACTTTTCAACACCTGGGACTTTGACTGCAACACCTTTTATGATAGCGTGAGTTTCACCGCGAACCTTGGCAAGATATGAGCCTTGACTGACATCATTCACAGTATGACAAGTACAGCGAGGTCCCCTCCATCAGCTCCTCTGTAGTCCCCACCACCTCAGCAGCCAAGAACGTTGAGCCTAAGCAGGAGGAGGCCCCTGTCTCCCAGAAACAGGAAGAGGCTGTCATCTCTGGAGCTCCCCCAGCTCCTGACCAGGCCCAGGTTGAGCACCGAGTCGTTGCTAAGGAGGAGAAGGTTGAGTACCGTGACCAGGATGGCAACCTCCTTGACCCTGAGGAGGTCAAAGCTCTTGAGGGCAAGGTTGAGTTCAAGACCAAGTACGAAACCAAGACACGCGTTGTTGATGAACAGGGCAATGAAGTCCAAGAGCCTGCTGAGGGCTGGGACCAGAACTTGGCTGGTGTGGCTCCTCCTCACCCCGACGTTGAGGGTGTGAACAGCGAGACCGTTAAGGGCAAGGATGAAGGTGCCGCCGCTCCTCAAGATGTAGCTGCCAGCAAGGATGGTGAGAAGGAGGCTGAAGAGGCCAAGGCTAAGCCTGCGAGTGAGAACCAGCAGGATGCCACCGTCAAGGAAGAGCTGTAGAGTGCCACAGGCCTCTGTCTCGCCCAGCAACATTTCCAGGTCACTAATAACCCTTCCTTTGCTCTACGACTGACCTCATTTAAATCTCGCCACAATTCATGTAACATCATGTATTCTATCACTTACGACTTATGGAGGGAGGGTGGGAAGATCCCTAGTGGTCTGATATTAGAAGGCTGGAAAGGAGAAAGCAATGTCTTGTTCTGAAAGTGAGATATTATAGAAAACATCTAAAAAGAAGGAGGAGACGAGGTTGCGTGGAACCAGAACCAGAACCAGAACGTCTAGCAATGACGTGCTCTCATTTGTTGGCTTATGTCGAGGGTAATACTGTGGCATCGGTACGATTGGCAGCGATGTACACATTTATCACATAATACATTTTCATGTTAAAGTTTGAGTCTTGTATAATTTGTAGTGATGAATGAATAATCGTAGTGTTCCTGGTACAGCTTGATTACTGCAAGCCTCAAGAACCTAGTCCATCAGGCCGAGGGTTATTTAGTTACCAGAGTGTTACAAAGGACAAGTCTGTTGTAGTTGGTATCATATCTATTACTACTACAACTAAAGGGCATCGTCAGAGGGCATGCTTGACGGCCTTAAGTAATCTATTGTGTAAGAATGCCAAGGCATGCCTGCGTATTGTGCGCTCTTGTTGCGCAATATCAGCAACCCAATCATGAACGCTCTGGATAACAAGAAACAGCAAAGGACAAGTACGTTATTCCAAAAAGAAAGGCCCATTTCCCATGTCGTTGCGCCGCCCCGAATGAATGATGCGCATATTTCCATCAAACGCCAGCAATGAAATTAATGAAATTCCCATCTGAGAAGAACGCACGCAGTCCATAAACGACCAAATGATTGCTTGCTTCCAATCCTTCCATCCATCCAATTTCCGTGCCATATTCGTTCAAAAAGGAAATATTAGGGGCCGATCCACCATCCCCTGAGCTCATAATATTTGATCCCACCAGCCCATAGTAGTTAGCAACGAAAAGATACAATCCAAAAACAATGCATGCGATCCTGTAGCCCAAAAGAGTATACATAGTCATACACAAAGTCCACAGTGGCGTCGATATCATCGACTCCAAGGCACTTTGAAGGATGTGGGGTTCTTAATCCGTAGTCGGAATCGTGATAGATAGACGCTTCGTTTCTTCCGAACCAGAGTTGCTCTTCACATCGAGACTCTGGACGGAGCTGCGCACGCTCCTAGCTCCATCAGTTTGCATAGGAGGTGTGTGTGGCTCCTCGATCGGGCCACTCTTGGTTGTATCGCTTCGTGTCCGTTCTATTGTCATCTGTGGTGTTTGAAAGCCAGGAACTTCGAGATGGTCAGACCTCACACTGCCGTCATGGCTGTTACGCGGGCTCTTTTCTATGTCGACAGAGAGAGGCGCCGGGATGCATGGAATAACACCACCTCCAATCCGAGACCAGAACATCTGCTCCCTCAGTCGTACACTCTCCTCCCAGGCAGCCTTCTCGTGATCCTCATTGTCCGCTCGCCAATGACCATCCTTAACCATACGCAAGAAGCCCAAGAAGTCACAAGTCGACCGCACACGAGTCAGGCAGTACTTGCACAACGGATGCCTTTGAGCGGAATCAGTCTCACTCGTTCTGAATCGATGGTTTCGTAAATACTGAGGGTCCTTGCGTGAATCACCGCAGAGTGCACATGGGTAAAATTGCGGCTTTGTCAGTGCCACAAGACTGCCAGTGGTTGGTACAGGCTCAACCACCAGAGATCCGTCAGCGATGGCGGCGATGACGGATCGACGAGCCAGCCATGACAAGCCTGGAGCCATATCTAGACGAAGTGTAGGTTCGATATCTTCAGCTAAAACTCGCTTGTAAAACTTTGTTTCCTTCAAGCTTGGCAGAGGGGTGGCTGATGCATTTGAAGCAGCGCTGACGGTTGAGGCCGGTGTGTTGGGAGACTGGGGTGCACTTCCGGCCCCCGCGATAGGTGTGCCAAGTGAGGTAGTTGAGGCGTTGGAGGGATGGGCGCTCGATATCGAACCACCAAGTCCAAAGCCAGTTAGAGCATTCAGAGCACCGACAGAACCTGAAGAAACGCGGCTGCCAGGGCGATTTCGAGAAGTCCGTGCGAGTATAAGAAAATCGTCATAAGACGACAAATCGGTTCGCAGAACGGGTTGGAGAAGATGCGAGAAGCTGGTCGGATGAGCAGGCTCGACGGGAGCGGTCCAGAGTGAAGCAGCAGGCTCCTCAGTTGAAGATCGAAGATCGTCACGAGTATCAGGTTTCGTCAAGCCGGGAGAAGAGGGAGCAGTGGGATTATTATGATCTCCTCGTTCCGAAGCCATGTGTTCCATAACGTGCTTGAGCTCGACGAGTTGCTCCTGTTGAGACTTTAGAATGCTCTCAGTATCGGCAAGTTGAGACTTGAGCTGGTCATTCTTGCGTTGAAGAGCCTCATGATCAGCCTTGGCCTCTTCCTTGGCAGCAATCACCATCTTGTTTGCTTCCTCGAACAATGCGGCTGTAAGATTCTCGAGCTCCTGCTCAATCTTCTTCTTTTCCATTTCTGTGTCAATTCGCTTTTGACGTTCCGCGGCAACCTTGGCCTGCCAAACCTTCTTTTCGTCCTCAACGGTGTGCTTGCGAACCCATACATCACCAGCCAACATTTCGCGTTGTGAGGCATTTTGAGTCTCGAGCATGCGAATTCGTTCCCGAGCGGCATCAAGTTCGTGGCGAGCGGCGGATAAAGAGTCGTCCAGGATGGTTTGGTGATTAATGGCGTTGATGAGCTTATTACTGAGGGTGGCGACTTCGTCATTCAGATCGGGGTGATGACTGGGAGTCGCGACACCGCTGTCATCGGCAGGGCTCATTGCACGACTTCGAGGATCAGGTATTGTGCTCATCTCATCTCCAAAATCTGTAGGCGGGTTCGGTGAGACAATCGGTAGATGTGTCGAGGACGAAGATTTGATCGGGGTGTGGTCGGGAGTGAGCGAAGGTGTTCGAGGGTGGTAGCTAGGGGTCGCTGCGATGGAGGAGAGAGATCGAAAATGACCTAATGACCGCCGAGAAGCTGGCGATTTTGTCGCGAGTGGTTGGCCCCAGCCGGGGGCGGCGGCGGACATTGGAATAAATCTACAGCGCGTAAGCTCGAAGCCAACAAGATGTGGTGGCCAAGTTTGGTGATAGAGTTCGGGCTGGAGAGTATGCGTGACGGAATGAGAGAAGCAGGTGCAAGCGGGTGCGGAGAACGGAGGTATCCTGAGTCAAGAATTCAAGATGGCAATGATGGCAACGTACGAGTCCATTGTGATCGGGCGTATGTGTGTCAGTTGAATACGTCCTGTGCTCTCGGCCCGGGCAGAGAAAGACGTGACCTGACCTGGCGTGACAGGTCAAGATGAGACGACAAGTCCGTTGCGAGACCGACCAGACGTGAAAAAGTCAATCCCTCAGAGAGATTGGAGAGGGAATGGAGAGAGAGATGGGAGGACCCTCCGGAGCCGACGAGTGACAAGCCAGTCGAATCCAGTGAGGGAAACGGCTGTGAGTGTCAAACGGGGGGACGACGGACGGGAGCTGCAACTGCAGCTGGAGCTGGAGGGCGGCGAGATAAGTGAGAGATCCGAGCGAGCGAGTGACTGTGAGACTTCGGGGCCTGAGACAAGATGAGCCACGTTCCACAGGCTCTGAGGAGCCGACGGGTTGATAGGGTCGAGAAATGCTGTGGCTTGTTTAATTCGAATACTGTTGCCAGGCTCTGGCAGCAGGCACGAAGAGCGTAAAATGAGCAAAGAGAAAGACGAGAGGGAAAATGAGAGAGAGATCCTGGTAGTATGTACGAATACGTGGGTATTGTGTGTATGGTAATAAGGTACCGTCTGTAGTCCGTACTGAACCGAAGCGTACGGTAGCAGTGTAGCACGGGCGGCCGCGGTCCCTGGTTCTCCGCAAGCTTGTGAGATGGAGATGGATCCTAATCCGACAAAGTCCCAGAAGTTGTGTCGTATCGTATCGGTCGCGGATCGTAATTGGGAGGTGGAGTCGTTTGGGAAAGTCGTTTGACGATGTAATGATGCAGACGAAGCAAAAAATAGAACAGACAACCCGAGATACCTGAGGTACTTTTATTCAGAAATAAGATACCTTATGTACCTTATCCAGGGAAAGGCAAGAAGGGTTCAGTTCAGATTGGCAGATGCGCATCATGAATCGCGCCTTCTTGCATGTTCCCCTTGCTTTTCGCCTCACTCCGTCTTTCCAATCTCGACTCGCTGATGGAAGGAGCATCAGTCAGTGCAGATACGCCCAAGGCATGTACCTCTTTGACGCTGACCAGTCATGCAGCAGAAATCTAGCAGGGAAGAAGAGACGCGATGGGGTCGGGGCCTTGGCTCCTCCAACCAAACTCTTAGGGGAACCGCCTGCGCCACGAACCGTCTGCTGACGCCACGCTATCACATCGCAGGCGCTTGCCGATGAGTTAATCCTTGTTGGGAATAGCCAATGCTCACGGTTGCTGCGGTGGTCGATTTATCGATACTTGGGAGCGAAGTAGACCTTTTCGAGAAAACGAGCTAACGGGATGCGCGTTCAGTGCGAGCCCGTGCGCTAGCGATTTAAAGGCAGGGGCCGTTCCAGCGCCCTATCCGGGGGGGGCTCGCCCTCTTTGGCAGCTGAGGCTATGTACAGTAGCAGACCTACAGAAGCTAGGCCGAGATTTTAGTGGAAAGGCTTCAGTGGGTTATCGCCAAGTTTTACGGTTCCAGCTCCAGTTCCAGTTCCAGTCCAGCCCAACCCAGAGCCAGGCCTGGGCCTCGTGTTTGACCAGGCTCTTGGGTCTCGTCTCGTTTGGAGTCTATTGCCATGGCTCAAAGTTACGAACTGAAAAGGGGAAAGGAGTAGAAGGAGGAAGAGAATTCTTCCTAAGCCGTGCGTGATTGATTGATTGAGGGAGGAAATATGAGACGAGACGAGTCTTTCTATACAGGGTCATTGGTGAGGTATCGTTTGATGAGACACGGTCAATTGCTGCTGCAGGTAGAGTGTTTCCCTTTGCTTAGCTCCAAGTGGAGGAGAATTGATTTGGCAAAAGTGGGCAGTGATGACGGGTCCATTCGAGTGATTCAATCAAGTTTGGGCAAGGATGACGATGAATTGGACAGGCTTGGACTGAACAGGGGACAGGGGACAGGGTCCTTGGAGAGGGAGGAACCACCTTTCAAAGCCACGTCGAGGGAGGGAGCTAAACGGAATTGGAAGGGAGAGTGAAGCGAGACAACAAGCGCAAGCCATGACGAATACCAGATTTGATCCAGGGTAGGCTGTATGTAGTTCTGTATCGACCTGGACAACAACAGGCATGAAGCCTGTTTATTGCAGATCAACTGGAATGCGGTTCTCGAGATCAGAGAAACATTCAACCAAGACGATCAGTTTACCCCTGACTAACTTGGTTGTAGCCCCTGCAGGTCCAACGTCTTGTGCATATGTTGGCGTGTTGGCCAAGTAACATTACACGTAGTGAGTGAGTGAGTGAGTGAGTGAGTGAGAGAGAGAGAAAGTTATAGGCTGTGATAGTGTGATTGCACTGCAGTGTAACTTGAGGCTGAATTGAGGGTGAGTTGGCACTTCCGTTAACCGCCTCAACCTAGATCCCAAGTTTCAACTAAATCATTGATTGACCGTCATGTTCCGTTGTTTGTCTGTGCCCAGGTCCAAGTGCCTCCATCCATGTTAGTTGTTGGTTATCTCTCCAAGATAAGGGTCAGGGTCCAATGTGACCTATGACATCAGAGCCAGCATCTCCCTTGAACCTCAAGTTTATTGGAACAACGACCTTGCATCGTCATTATTTTCGCCCTGGAAAATAGCAAGGACAATTAAATTAGTTCGTCGTTGGTTTCTCTACAATCAACAAGTCGCACAGACTCTGACGTACATTCCATCACTTGCCCCTACCTACGGCTCATGAAATGATCATTAGTTAGCCCGTTTTTAATCACGACGACCAAATGACATATCCTCAACCAACAGCCGAGAAATGTCTTGATACAGCCGCGCAAAACCGGGACTTTCCCCTACAGTGCTGTCCTTTGACTAAGGAAGCTGGAGTCTGAGTTATTACACAGCCACATGGAATTTCAATGGAGCCTTACTATGACAACGTATCAAGCAGTCAAATTAGACACTAGGCGTGCAAAGAACAATATACTCATCGTCTTGAACTATGAATTGCAACTTCCCAGCTGTTCAATGAGCTCTTCTGTCGGGATGGCTTTATTTTAAAATCAGTACAGAAGCAAATGATAATGGAAACTGAAGGAATTGATATATGTCTGTCCGCCTATCTATCAGCGTCCTCTGTGCTCTATGAGATCTAGCCTTCACAAATGTCTTTAACTAGTTGATATAAAGCCACTTTGCCTTTGTGTTAGATATCTTGATCTTGCAGGTTCACCAACTATGAATCAAAATTCAAACAGTGAGCTCGTCACACACAAAGCGTGGCTTTAATTCTCAGACTCAGACTGTGAGATATAAGCCTCTAAACTTTATAAGTAATACTCATCAGTAACTGCTTTCCTCGTATCTTTACGTAGTGACTATCACTATTCATGAAAATGAGGTATGAAGGGAACACTGTATGATCTCGTAGTATTCATTACAGGTTTGGTGATTGGCCAACTTAAGGATCAAGCAAATGACCCGAATAAGATGAAAAGCGTTTCTCGCCAATATAATGATCTAAATGCAATAAGGAATGCACCCTCTGTATGCTGGTGTGAGGCTTACGGCAAGCTAACGCTTACCACGATGAACATCATCAGATCTCACGGTAGCTGCCTCTGCACCCCGTTTCACATAAACATGTACTCATGAAATAGATGAGAATCAAGTGCCTTTGCGTTGCTCTACTCTGAAATCTGTTCTCAAGCTTCAACATGTAAGCCTCAGTTCTTGAATATCTAGCAGTAGATAGATAGCAAGCACTTTACAAAGACAGGAGATGAAACCTCCAGATAGATTATGTTAGCTACAGCCAGTGCTCTCATCCAGGAGCTAGACTAACCAGGAGAGAACCTTGTGAGAACTGGCTACGGCGAAACCAGCTCGGACTGCTGCTTCTTAGACACTCTTTAAACTGGGAACACTTGAAGCTTGGAGAAGAGCCACAAAGCAGTTAGCAGTCGAGATGTCTGGCACCAAATCCGATCTTGTATTGGTTTGTATGTATTCTTTAGTCCCCAGTAGTTGGGGGTTGTTCTGGTTGATTGTAGCATGGTCACTCGAGCTCTGAAGCATTTGGGAGCCCATGGCATTATCAAAGAAGTCGGTCAAGAGTAATATGTTGATACACCATCCTCCATGTGAACTAGGGATCCAACAATGAAAGGCGGCCTTACATGCAGCTTCGAAGGCATGATTCCAAAGTTCCAGGGTCTTTCTGGGTTCTTGTCCCAGACAAACTATCAAGTTCCCCTCGACGCCAACCATTCTCCTGTTCAATATTCCTTGAGGGCCGATAAGTCCCCCTTCAGTATTCTCCGAGATAATGTCAGCCTGGGAAAAGGTTTCAACAGTTTCATGGCTGGTCAGGCTAAGGCGAGACCAATGGACTGAAGTTAGCCCATCCATATAAAGAACAACTGGGCGAGGATACTGACGATATTGCTCCTTGGCTGGTTGACTTTGGTGATGGCCTTGGTCATGAGTATTAGGTTTAGTTTCAGAAAAGGTCTCCAGAAGATTGGTATGGCAAGACCTTCTGGGAGTCATGGAAGAAGCTAAGTCATCTGGTGAACTTCCCAAGATCATCGAAGCTACTCCCCACGACTTCTTCACTTCTTAGCTCGTCGAGTGCAAAGGAGAAAAGGCGTATTTCATGCGCCTGATTCTTCACAGCAGGCCTGATGCAAAGTGTGTTCCCATCCTGGCCCACCTCCTAGAAGCCGTGAGTAAGGGATACTCCCAACTAGTTATCAATGAAACTACTCCGCGAGAGGTTGGTGCTCCTTGGCTATAGACGAGCACTGACTGGACAATGATGGGCATGTTGGTGAATCGCGAGCGGACTGAAAGTCAGTGGCATCAGCTTCTCAATGATGCGGGATTGAAAATCCTTGGCATCGGTCACAAAGGCACCAAAAGTGTGATGAAGCGATGTCGGCTTGAATAAATATTTGAGATCGTGTTCTTTTACGCCTCAGGGTGTTGCTCAGCTGAGATATGTGGCTGAAAAGAGCCACGGAAGATGCATTACTTTTGTCTATGTAGTTCAGGTTTAAAGACCTTACGAAAACATTCTATGTTCTGTCATCCTCTCTCTCCTTCACGTCGTTTACACAATTCTGCCAGCTAATCCACTTCATATACACACATTCAATAATCGCAATAATGACCATACCACTTCCAAGACCGATCCAAAGACCGTCGAGCTTGAGGTCAGGGCTTCCCAGCTCGAGCCATATGGCAAATGGCACGGCAGCAAGGTAGTTGACTGCTAGCACAACCCACGCAGCGATGGATTGCTTTGCCAGACCTCTTAGTACACCATTGGTGCCACAGATGATTGAGTCGATGACCTGGAAGCATGCTACAGCAACCATGGACCCCGTGGCCAACTCTCTGACAGTACTGTCGTCGGAGAACATATCTGCGAGTGGGTTTCGCAACACATACAAGAATGCGCCATCGAGGATACCAACCACGGTGAAGACGCCGGTGTATAGAATTGCAGCACGTCGTGCTTCCTTGAGTGCGCCAGCACCAACCAGGTGACCGAAGCGAGTGGTGACTGCGACGCTGATCGAGAACGGTATGTGCCATGTAACAATGGACAGCGTGTTGAGTACTGTTTGCGCAGCCAAGTGGCGGGTACCGAGATAAGAGGTGCTGACCATGAGGATCTCAAAGGCGAGCCACTCGGCAAGATTCACAGCGGTGCTGGCAACAGAGAGCCGGACCATAGGGCCCCATTCGCGGAACGCAAATGCAGCGCGGCTATCCCAGCCGCCCCAGCATCGGTGAGACTTCTTTCCAATGAACACGACATACAACAGAAGAAGCGCAGGCCGAAGGTTATTAGCAAGAGCTTGACCGAACGCAGCACCATCAAGGCCCATGTCGAGCTTGACGGCGAAGTACCAACTCAGAAAGGCATTGACGGGAGCGCAAATGATGAGAATGACCATCCCGGGAGCAAATTCACCCTGCGCCTGAAGAAACCTCTTACCGGCTTCAAAGAATGCATAACCGGGAAGTCCGACGAGACTGACACGCAAGAAAGAGGCAGCTTTCAAGGCGAGGCTTCGTTGAGGGACGAGCAATGGCAGAATCCAGTGCGAGCATAGCCAGATTGCCCCGACAGGAACCATGACGATTGACATAAACACGATCATCCGTTGGATGTGCATTCCAACACCGGTATAGCGACCTGACCCATAGGCCTGCGCACACAATGTGTCGAGAGCCGTGGCCATGCCCTCAAAGATGGTGAATCCAATGATGTTGATCGTTGTCAAGCCCAGACTTGAAGCTGCCAATTCCTCGGCACCTAACCGGCCAGCGACAATGGTTGTAATGACAGTAAAAGAATACTGAAGCAGATACGTCGCGATCAAAGGGAGAGAGTATTGGCATAGTAGTTTCGCCTCAGCCAAGAGGCTGTGGACGTCAGCCAACGACTTTGCCGTGCCATTTTCGCTGACTTCTGATATCCTTGGAAGCAAAGGCGAAGTCTCATCGTGTAACACGCCATCGTGAATGTGAGAGCGAGAGTCTTGGTGACCCTCAAGGCGCCGACGTTCGCTCGAAGGCATTGACGCTCGTGTTGGGTGTGTTTGCTGTTAGTCTCGGCTCAATTGATGAAAGCTCGAGCTTCAATAGCGCCTCTGAGCCCTGTGAGATCCACCAACGGAGGGCGAATTGGGTAGAGGATGTTTATAAGAAGAATTCTTCAGTGCCAAAGGCGAAAAGAAAGACGTGATCCACCGATTTCGGACCCAGCAACGGAGAGAGGAGGCTAAGCCAAAGGCAGAATGACAGGCCCACTTAGACGAACTCAATTGCTAAGAATTGCCTGATGCTTTTGGACGACTCATGAACTTACACCAACCTTGTTGATGGAGAATACCGTGACTCGTAAATGACATTTTGGTTTATGACGTTTGGAGATCAACCGAGGCCAGCCATATCACGTGGTGTCCATGTCAGGCCAGTAGACTCATTCGCCATTGTGATGTTGGACAGCATATCGAGCCCCATCTCATGAATTCTCAACCGACTCGAGAGTCGGTTGAAATACCAAGGAGCATTAGACTTCAAGACGTGATTTCCATTTCAGAGCTGGCATCAATGTGACGCAAAATCCCACCTTGTTCGAGAAGAGAAATGTACTCAGCTTGGAAACCGTCAGTCCGCTCTATGGAACAAAGTCTGAAGTACTTACTCGCAATTGGCCAACGTTCGGATAGTCTTTTAAGACCATCGACGATAGTCACCAAAGCATCTTTCATCTGAGGCTCATTGTCTTCCCGAATAAACCATGAGCATGCACTACAAGCGGTATAAAAACATCTTGCTTGGAGAGGACAATCTGACTGAATCTGAGCCAGCTTAGGGGTCAAACTACTACCTAGTGCTCTCAGGCCTTGAACGCTAATACTTTGCAATTCTGTTTCGTGTGTCAAGCGTTCTCGACTTGTTATTCCAGGCGCGTCAGGACAACCATAAGCTCCGTATAGGAGCGCTTGAGCACTAATGCAAATGGCGGAAGCACATGCCAGAGAGGATGCTGAAGAAGAAGAAACGTTGCTCAAGGATTGTTCTTCAATAGAAATTTGTAGTGAGTGTAGTGCTCTATTAAGGCTCTGGGCTTCCTGGACAACATGTAGGATATCGTGCGAAGATCTGGTTTTCAAATGTTTGTGTGTAATGACCTTGCCGAGCATATGAGCTGCTTGGCATGTCCTAGCAAAGGAGCCCAGGGTTGTGATAGAGCTGAAGCATGCTGTATACAGTGGCTCGCTTGGTACTGTCTTACCCAAAACCCAGTCTTCGTCGTTGACTGGCAGAAGCTCGTCAGGGCAAGGTTCCGGAGCTGAAAATGGTAGCCCACTTGTGTCCATGCTGATGAATCTGAACATAGTTTCATTAGATGGGAGGCTCAAGGATGCGGATTTATGACTTACCTGTCAAGTACAAAGATAGTCCACCATGTCCGGCGCTGTTCTTCTCGTTTAGACCAGGAATCAGCAAACTTGAAGAGCTGCTGTGCATCTCTATCATGCCAACTCATTAGTATGCCCAGTCTCGCCGCTCGACTGATTGTGAGGTAGCAGGCAGGATATATAGCCTGGCACGCTTCATAAAGAGCCAATAGCACCAAGGACTGAGTTAGGCGAAGTGAAACTAGGCCTGCACTTTCAGCGGCGGCACATAGAGCTTTTGCCAACATGTACAACGGGTGCTGAGATGGAGGGTGGCCATTGGGTCTGAGCGTGCATATTTTCATGCATAAAAGTAGTAGATCATGGCAAGCATCTTGACTGAAAGGATCGGGATGTGTGATCCGCTTTCTGCTAATCATGGGAAGCCACTCATGCACTGAAGCAAAGTAATTGTGATAGAGGACTGGCAAGTCATCTGGTTCCAAGTGCTTGGCTATAATCTGCTGCAGATCGACTCTTGGCCCAGGTGCTAATGCATTGCTGGTGGTTAGTGGTGTGAAGAGATCCGGATCCAAGAAGAAGGCCAAGGGAAACGGCTGATTGGGCTCCGATAGAGACGGCTGGCTTGTTCCATCTGGCGGAGGAGCAGTTGGAGGTGGAGGAAGTTCTATATATTCACATTTCTTGCCAAGGCGCCGACACTGTAAGCCGTCAGTTTTAGGCTATATCTGCCCCGGTTCTGAGCCGTACTAAGGAGCAAGATGGCAGCTCTCTCATGCATTTTCTCTTGAGGCGGCTGAACAAGTCAGAGCAGCTTCAATTGATGTGAGGGCTTAAACTTGCCGACATGTTGCACATGAATGACGAGCCACCGGCATCTCGATCTGCGTAACGTTGACAACCTCGTCGACCTGCAGTGATTGTAAAGCAGCTTATAAATCAATCGGGGCCTCTTGGGTTGCAGTGTGAGTGTGAGCGTGGGGGCGAGATACTGTGAGAACAGGCTGAAGAGATCGATTGAATGCAGGAAGAGAAGAGAGAAGCTGAAAAGCTGAGAGCTGAGAACGGACGTGAGCGGGTAATAGGGAGGCAGGAGTGAGACAGAGGCGGATCAGGAGCGGACTTTAGTGGAACCGTTCCTGTATAAGACACCAACCAACCAATACCAAGCCAACAGCGAGACAGGCCTGAAAAGGAGGATAACGTGATGAGACTTACTGAGAATGGGACGATTAATAATGAGTGAACGCCTATATCCTCTCGGGAATATATAATGGGTAGAGATGTAATGGACTATTGCCATCTCAAGCAACACACACACTCTCTCTCTACCTACGCTCAATATGACCATCAAAAAGCTCATAGTCATCATCGGTGCAACAGGCGGCCAAGGAGGCTCAGTCGTCAACTCTTTTCTCAACGATCCAGAATGGCGTGTTCGTGGTATCACCCGAAACCCTTCAAGCCAAAAATCAAAGAACCTCGAGGCCCGCGGTGCCCAAGTAGTCCAAGCCAATTTGGACGACAGGGCCTCACTAGCCAAAGCCTTCCAAGACGCAAATGTCATCTTTGCAGTCAGCGACTTTTGGGGCATCTACAACGATCCAAAGAATCGAAATAAACCAAGGCAGGGACAAGCTCTCAACGAGTGGACAAAGGGACAAGAAACCCAACAACTCAAGAACATCATCGATGAAGCTGCCAGAGTATCAAGTCTAGAACGTTTCATCATGTCTTCACTTCCGGGCCCGACGAAATTATCGAGAGGAAAGTACACAAATGTCTGTCATCACGACTCCAAGGCAGATGCAGAAGAGTATGGTGAACAAAACCAGCCAGAGCTCTGGGCTAAGACGAGTGTATATCTCCCTGGATACTTTCTCAGCAACTTCTTGACTCATCCAATGGCTCAGCCAACCAAGGTTTGATTTCAACAGCTGCCCAAATCCAATGATATTCAAACTGACGTTGTAGCAGAAACAGAACGGAAACATACAATTCGCAAACAACATAAATCTAGATACCAAAGTTCCTCTGATATCACACGACCAAGATTCTGGTCCGTTCGTCAGAGCCCTAATTCAAAACCTTCCAGGGAAAAGCGTGGTCGGATATCGTGCTTGGATCACACTACGGGAATTCGTACAAATTTTTAGTAAAGTCACGGGGTACAAAACTGAATTATTACACATACCACCCGGAGAATTCAGCTTCAAATGTAAACAAGAGTTGAGGGCTGAATTGCAAGACAACTTTGCATTCGCTAACGAAATCGGGCTTCATGGCGGCGATGATTCTCCTGCTGTTCATCCCAACGAAGTAAGCTTCCCTTAATATTTGTAACAAGATAATGATGGAAGCTGATCTGTATACAGCTAAACCCGCCTCCTCAACTTGGAAACGTTGAAGATTGGATCAGAGAACAAGACTGGTCTAAGGTTTGGGGATCTTGAGATATGGCCTGGGAGGAGTGAGAATCTGGCTAGATGTACCATAGCTGAGGCTACCTACTTACTCATGCCAGTGGTCAAGGGTGAATTGATAGGGGTTAGATAGGTACTATAACAAACTATTTTTAGTGGCAAATCTTGACAAGTAGTTCAAACTAGTTATCGGAAGCTACCTAGTAGGTACCTAAATAGCTTAAATGGTTATCGTGACTCTGCTCTGAATAGAATTGATAGCAGCTGTTGAATCTACCAATAGCGGCTACAGGTGGGGAACACAGCCCAAGCCAACCACTGCAAAACCCCTCAGCTCAGCTCAGCTCAGTCAATTCAACAAATCACATACTGACCGTGTCCAGGGTTAGCGTTACGTTAGTTACCCATTGATAACATCCTTTGACCGCCAAGGCATGAGCACATCTCGAAACAATCGAACCATAATCAACGTCCTCGCCAAGAAATTCGCTCTACAAAGACCAAGAATGGAGCCCCCTCAGAAGCAAAAGCTTGTGGTCGTTGCCTCAAACAACATCCCCAAAATCAAAGCAACCCGCGATGGCTTCACACGAATGCTTCCAGACGCTTATGACTTTCAAGGCATAAGCGTAGACTCCAGCGTCCCAGATCAGCCCTTCTCAGATGAGGAGACTCTGCGAGGTGCGACAAATCGAGCTCAGAACGCTCAAGCAGCCAGATCAGAAGCTGATTTCTGGGTTGGCATCGAAGGCGGTGTTGAAACTCAAAACGGCTCCATCTGCTCTTTTGCTTGGATTGTGGTCATTGGAAAAGATGGCAAGGTCGGCAAGGCACGGACTTCGGCGTATTTTCTACCAGAGAAGACCTGTCAATTGCTGAAGGAGGGTGTTGAGTTGGGACACGCGGATGACATGGTATTTGGACAGACGGATTCAAAGAACAAGCAGGGCTCGGTTGGGCTATTGACAGGCGGTGTTGTTGATCGCGCTGCGTATTATACACAGGCCGTCATTTTGGCCCTGATACCGTTCAGGAATGCTTCTTTGGACTTTTGATAGCTTCAATTTCATATTGAGCAATTTTACAATTTTATAATGTCGTATACGGCAGACGCTACATTTCACTTCTGGAGTTCAGTCAAGAAGGGATTCACATTCTGGCAGAGGAAAACATTTTATTAGCCTGCCCATAAGGAGTGTAAATGTATATATAAATGATTAAAGGATTAGATGTGCGTAATGCGTGTACTTTTCCACCCCTTCCATGCTATCTCTCCATTCTGTTATTACCCTTCGTTCCATCTCTTGACAAATTCTGTAAATGCACAGACAGTAATATATGTACAGCCATGACGCCACGCTGTATTGGGACAAATAACAAAACCCCAATCACTGATATATCCAGGAGTGGCTAATATGAACTAAAATATATACCCAAGAATTGGGGTAAGGGCGGCCGTTACAGGTCGACTTATATCGCTGGGTTGGCTGGTAGTCTAAGAAACAATCTCGAGCAGAGGTAGAAGCATGACATATGCTGGGCGTATATGAGTAGGTAGTGCGTCTAAAGGTAGGTGAATAGGCAGTGAGGAATGGCTTAGCGGTCCGTCGCCTCGTTCCAGTCACCCATCTCGGGCATGCCATAGGGATTCCACTCTTGGCCAGGATAACTAGTCGCACTCATCTGAGGAGGAACCTCTCCATCTGAGTCAGCATTGGGGTCGTAGTGAATCTTCTCTTCTTGCGAATCAATTCGCAATGTGCGCTTCCGGGCATCCTCAGTATCCTCAAGCTCAGCGTGGAACGATGGGCCTCCCCTGCTCTTTGGCTCAGGAGGGCCGAGATCACTACCGCCCGATGGAGATTGCCTCGTAGAGTTGGGGCTGACACTGCCCGGCGCACCAGATGGGGGACTGAGCGACACGCCCTGGGACTCCTCTGCTTCGGGTGAGAATTGTGAACTGGTACCTGGCGCAGCATGGCCTCCCATGAAATCGCCACCAGCAAGCACAGGCATGGGAAGACTAGGAGCTCGGGACTTTGAGCTACCGTTCTGCTCTGTGCCTACTCTTGGAGAAACGTGTTGCGTTGATGGAGGGTTTCCACCGACTCTAGGGCTTCCGCTGGTTCTGCTACTATGAGGACTGTCGCTGTTAAACCTCTGCATATTGGAGGTTCCCTGACGAGTTGCATTAGGATCATTTCGAGGAGCAGCATCTGAGTGCTCACGCTCTCCTTCCTGAGCGTGGTCGTGTTCAGGGTTGGCAGCAACCATAGCTTGCAGATTCAACAGTGAAGGACGAGGCGACGGGGCGTGAACTGGTGTAGGAGAGTGAACCTGAGTAGGCGTTGAAACATGGACAGGGGGCGATTCCTCCCCATGAACATTTTGTCCTGTCGCGAACCCATACTGCGGGCTTTGGGGTTGCGATGAGAACTGAGACTGCTGAGGACTTCTATATGACGAGGGCGTATTTGGGCTTTGACCAACAGTCCCGCCGTGCCATTGGCCAGGATAAGAAGCCTGTCTTTGTTGAGATGGTGGGAATTGTCCAGCGGGGGACGGCATCTGAGGCTGCCATTGACCCGGGGGCTGTGGGGGGGATGGGAATTGTCCCTGTTGCTGCGCGGGAGACTGGAACCGACCTTGCTGCTGTATGGGGGACGTGAATTGGCCTTGTTGCATGGGTGGAGGCACGAACTGGCCTTGCGGTTGAGGAGGTGATTGGAAGTGATCCTGCTGTTGGACAGGAGACTGGAATTGACCGTGGGGCTGCGGCGGGGAATGGTATTGAGCCTGTGGCGACTGTGTCGGCGGGAATTGGCCCTGCATCTGAGGAGACTGATACGGGTGACCAGGCTGTGGCTGGCTCATTCCTTGGGGACCTGAAGCGAACGCCCCCGAAGGGCTTCGGAACTCTTGCTGTGGCATAATTGGGCTGGTAAACATTGATGAGTAACGCTTGGTCTGCGCTTGTCCCATGCTCTGGTTGCTGAACTGAGATGACGGGCGAGCAGTTGGCACTTGTCCGAAAGGTTGGCCGCTGACCTGCGAGGATGGTCGAGGAGACTGGGTCTGTCCATGCGGAACTTGACCAGCAAATTGCTGCTGGGGCTGCTGGGGACGCGGAGCTTGCTGAGCTTGCTGAGGCTGCTGTTGTCGCTGCACAGGCCGCATCTCATGGTTCTGATAAGCCTGCAGATCGGGAATGACCATTGACTGCCGATTCTCCTTGGAACCTCGTTTAAATGCCCCAAGGATCTTGCTTGCAGTCAGCTTGTCGTTCTCGCCCTTTCCTTGACTCGCTGCTGGCTTGTTTGAGACCTGTGCCGACATGCGATTCCTCAAACCCTTCCACTTCGAAGCTCCCGGACTTGCTTGGCGAGCTGGTTGATTGGCAATCTGGGGTTGCTGGAAAGCACCCGAGCCGTCCTTTGGGGGGACTGGAGGGCCTGAACCAGAGTGCTGCATCTGCATAGGTGGACGGCCAGGAGAAGTGGCTTGTGGGTGTGAGCCTGGCAAAGGCTGACCGGCAGATGGCTGGCGGAGATTGGGCTCGTACTGTTGACCTGGAGCAATCTGGTAGCCACCATGCTGAGGGTTCACCTGAGGGTGTGCCTGTTGCTGAGCATTCACAGGCTGTTGCTGGAATCCAGAAGGAAACTGCTGTTGTTGCTGTGGCGGTGAGACTCCCATCCTGTTGGCAAAGGTCTGATGTTGTGGAGAAGTAGACACTGCAGATACAAGAGGCGTGTTAGGCTGTGAAAGCTGGGAGGACTGTCGTCTCCCAGCAGCCAAAGTAGTGGTATTCAGACGAGGACTCTGAGTAGCCATCGAAGACACAGACGGCGGGCCAGTCTTGGACATTTGCGACACTGGAGATAAGGGCATGTCATTATCTGATGCACCATGGCTAGCCCTATTCTCATGTCTGAAGGACATGTTTGGAGAGTCTGTGACTGGTCGTTGGATCCGAGTTCCCTCCTGCTTTGCATGCGCGAGCTTGTCAAGCGATTGCGAAGATTGTGACGCATGGTGGAATGACGGCTGAGTGGTTGGAGCCGTGCTTGGAACGTTGAAGGAGGTCTGGGTTGTTGGGGCACTCCGGATTGCGGACGCAGCTGGTGAGATCGATCGCATTCTTCCAGCTCGCGCGTCCGGGAAGCCCTGTCCCACGCTGAAAGGTGTCTGTGGAGTCCCATGGCGGCTGGAATCAGTCACAGATCCGATAGGAGGGGTTCCTGCCGGTGTGGTAGAGCCAAAGCCCAGAGGTGATGGACGTGAGTTGCGGTAAGCAGCTTGAGCGTGCTGGTTATCTCTTATCCCACTAGATAGAGGTCGGGCAGATGACATCGGGGATTGCTCCCTAGATATCGACTGCCGGTCACCAAATTGATGAGGTCTCTGAGGTTGGGGACTAGCCAATGGCGGTGCAGTGCCTTGGGGGCTCCCAAGCTGCCCCCCTGGAAGTACAGGGCTGGTCAGTTGGGGCCCCGAAGGTCTTCGCCCTTGTGTCTGCAGGGACGGCGGGTGAGGGGTACCAAGCTGGGAACCAGAAGCGCGGCGATCATAAGGCTGTTGTATCTGGGATGACATAGCCTGCTGGGACTCTTTGCTCTTGTGGACGTGTCCCAAAAGGCCGGAGATCAGTCCAGCAGCCGAGCCTCGTCTCTTGCGGCGCTCATTAGCATCAACAGGCGGCGTACCTGTTGGAGTCGGAAGGATCTGGTTGAAGGTAGGGCCAGCAGTGCTACTTCGCTCAAAGTCTGGATGAGCAGGGCGCTCCAGGGAAACTGGTTGCTGAGCTCCTAGGTGACTTGAGATCGGCCTTGAGGAGGTGGGTGTACCAGGCTTCGATGATGTACCACTGCTTGGCCGATTGAAGACATTCGTCATAGCAGCCTTGGTATTGAATGCCGAGAATCGCTTCCTTGCCGGAGGAGTAGCAGATTGGCTCATCTCGTTGGCCAAGTTCGAAGTAGCTGCGCGTGGAGGACCTGCAGGGCGATACTGACCTGAAGCAGGATCGAAGTCAGGGTTGAGCCGAGATCCCCTTCTCTCTTCCGTCGATGTGGCGGGCCTGTTGTCATCCGGGCGTGGAGGGGTAGGCATTGAAAGCCGTTCTCGGCTCTGCTTACTCCTCAGGCCTAACATGAAACTGGCTCTCGACTTCTTCTTGTCATGTGTTCCGTCTGTCGTCACACTTGAGACGGAAGCCGCATCATGATGGACGTCAGCGTGCGGTAGGTGGAGTTGCTGCTGTTGTTGCGGAGGATGGAACTGCTGACCGTGGTGATCCACAGGCGTGCTTCGTCGCTCAGTCGAGCTCTTCCTGAACCGATGTCCAATGTCCTTCAACAATGCTGAGGCCATTTTAGAACGTCCCCTGTCTTCGTTAGTAGTGTCGCTCGTCCCAGTCCTGGTGATGCCCTCCTGGGAAAAGCGTCTGATGAACTGAGATCCAGGGCCAGGGTGAACATCTTTAGAACCGCTCGACTGTCGTTGATGACCAGGGAAGAGGCCAGGGTAACGATTGGCCGATGAAGGTGGCACTTCAGAAGGCTTTTGCCGTTGATGATGCCTATTAGCCGTAGAGCTCGAAGATGGAGAAGGGGGAACATCTCCAGTTTCTTTGTTATAGCCGTAGAAAGGGTCATGTTGGGACTGCTGTGAACGCTGTGAACGCTGCGAGACCTGTGAAACCTGTGAGGCATTCGTACCCGCTCGGTTTCTGTTAACCATATGAAGGGGTTCAGCCAAGTGACTTTCTTCCAACTTCCATTGGCCCGATGGTGGGACTGCCTGAGGCTTAGGAGTAACGCGGTGAAGAGGTTCAGACAAGTGGCTTTCCTCCAATTTCCAGGGACCAGACGGAGGAAGCCTTTGAACGGGGTTACCTCCCATGAGCTGAGGTGGAAGCAAGGGTAGCATCGGAGGCTGATATCCTTGAGTTTGCGTTGGCATAGGCCCGGGTTGGACTGGGTGCATCTGGAATGGATGCTGTGGTCCCCTGGGAGGCGATTGCTGCAGCGAGTGGCGTGGGGATTGTTGCGGAGGGGGTGATTGAGGTTCTGATCCATCCGCATCTTTCTTGAACTTCTCTTCCATGATAGAATCTGTCCCAACTAATGTAGACCCGACCGTAACCTCGGATGTCAGTGTTCCCTGCTGACGAGCAATCTCATCGAAGTCTTCCGGCTCAGCAGAAACATGCTCAGCGATAGGCTGTGTGGTCCTTTGTTCAGTTGCCGTCGATCTCGAGTTTACGTCAAAAGTCGACCCTCTTCTGATGGGAGGTAGTCCAACGAAAGAGGAATGACGCTGAACCATAGCCGAGGGATCGTGTGGCTGAGTCGGAGTTTGAGACTGAGGTACATTTGTTATGGGGGCCTGGATAACAGATGAATAAACAGACGTCGATTGAGGTGATGGGCCAGCAGGGTCCCCTGGAGGCACCATACGAATACCGCCGCTGGCAGGCGTAGGAGTAGCCCCGCCAGACATTGGGTTACTAGATGGCATTTGGGTGCTGGAAACATCCTGAGGATGACCTGGGTTTGCAGCCATAGCTCCTGATTGCCCAGAAGCTTTACCCTTGGCAAGGTCTGTTCCCTTGAAAGGATCCCAAGTAGACTCATCGATGGGAGTTGGAATGTACCATTGCGATCTATCATCATTTTCTTTACTGGCGGGAGCGGAAATAGAAGCAGAGGTAGAAGCAGGAGCAGATGGATCTTGTGAGAGCTGAGGCCCGTAGCTCTCGCGTGAAGCAAGTCTCTTACCTGATTCGCCAGTCGATGGCACAGAGCCAAACTGTAGCATGCTAGAAGATTGGGAGGACTGGGGAGCATGATACGACTGGGTCGAAGGCCTCGAGATCACGACGTCTTTCTCGGAGGAGTCATCAGCGCGGGATCTTGTGAGACGATCTAAACCCCACGATGCGCGTCTTTCAGCTTTGAACTTTGTTTGCACCGGAGATGTTGGTTCGCCCTGTCAACCAAAGAAACATTAATAAACACTCTTGTCACATAGCCTGATGGATGGGCAACATCATGATGGATGACAATGCGGGAGGAGAAAAGGGAACAAGCGTCGTAGAATTCCTATCTCATACACCCGTCTCATCATAAGGTAAGGTCAAGAGTGATCATCAGCCCCGAAGTGCATGACGAAAGGAGATTTAATCCAACAATAACCCTGCTCCGAGGGAGAAAAAAAGAGGAAGAAGCCCATCACAACAGGTTCTAAAAAGAGAAGCGTCAGTGAAATACCTTGTCCCCAGTTCCACGCAATTTGCTCTTTCCCTTGCTAAACAATCCCTTGCCCATCTTTCCAGCAGACTGCATGAGTTCCTTGCCCTTGGTTCCAATCTGGTTGCTCGAGTTGCCGAAGCCGCTGGTGCCGGATGGCACGGATCCGCCGAGTCGAGATCGCCCTGGTGGTGGCCCTGTCGTAGGCGAGCTTGCATTAAGATACTGCTGGTAATACGGCTGTTGATTGTGAGAAAGGCTGGGACCTGATGCGTGTCCCTTTTGACTTGTGGGCACCCCGGCTCCGGAGAAGGAGGAAGTTGCGTTCGCGTATTCGGGATGCTCGGTCATCAGATTAGACAGCCAGTTCTCCAGACCTGACTCCCACGCTTGGTGTGTAGCTAAACCCGCTTCAAACTTGAGAGTTCTTTGAACGGGTGTTGCTAGGCTCATAATATCGCGCCATGGAGTAGTCTGAGGGAACTGACTGGGAGGAAGAGCTTTGGTTGACTTATCTGGGGGTGGCGATGCTGACGTAAGATTTGAAGGTACCTGAGTCAATGATTTATTCTCTGCAACAGATGGACGACGATTGTCAACGGCTCGAGGAGTAGCATCATCATTCTCGATAGAGACGGGAGAAGGAGGCTCCAAAGTAGCTGGCTGCTGGCTTGGCGGTAGCGTGCTGGCTTTGGAAACTTGATGAGAAATGCCACCAGAAGGTGGGATGATGATTCTGGGAGTCTCGACATTTTGAGGTGACTCTTTAGTTTGGCTGGCAACATCTAAAGCCTCGTCCTTCGGAGGTGGAACTCCCACTGGTGCTAGAGGTGAAGGAGAAGCTGGGCGAGGAGCTTCGTTGTTGAAAGTAACAGAGGGCGGCTCGACAGGGAGAATCTTTGGCGGGGAATCGAAACCAGCCTCCCAAGAGAATCTACGCCGTGAATCAGACTTTGGTGACTCTGGTTGAGCGGTAGGTTGGGATTCAGCAGACACCACGACGCTAGAAAGTGGTTGGACGATTGGTTGCTGTTGCTGTTGCTGTTGCTGCTCATGAACTGGAGAGGTCTCAGTCTTGGGCTTCTCTTGGACCTCTGCTCCAATCTTTGAATCTTGCCCGGGTTTCTCGTTTGAATCGGCCCAATAGCTATCATAATCGCTAAGGGTATAACTGCTATTACGAGTGACACCTCGGTCGCCTGGTGCCAAAGACTGAGAATTATTAGGCAAAGGTCGAGACACTGTAGAGCTTGGTGTTGGAGCAATGGGGCTAAGGGACCTCATGATTTCCTCACTCAAGACGTCGCTTTCCTTAACAGGCGACGAATTGAATGTGTTCAAGGATCCTTGTGTCAAAGCAGAATTTGGCTCGTAGTTCGATGGAGAGTAATCCAGTTGTTGAGGGTGCAGAGGCTCTGTGGGCGTAATCTTGGAGTCGGTGGCTGATGCAGGCTCTCTAGGTGATGGGAAGAGTCCCTTTGAGTTTGGGCTCGGTGTACGCAGAGGTGGAACAGCTCGAGGGTCATTCGCAGGGGCAAGAGAGGTACTGCTGTTAGGTCCAGGAGTGCTAGTATTGTCTTCACTCTCTCTGGGCTTCTCTTCCAAAGTTGCGAGATTTCCGGGGCTATCAGTAGCTTGACTGGGAACTGAAGGTTGGTCTTGCTTGGTCGGGTCTTGGGCAGAGGCAGCAGCGCTCGACTTGCTTCCCGAGGAGAAGAAATCAGCGCCAAATACTGACATACGCGCAACATCGGGAAGCTGCGGGCTGACAGATAATCGCTTCCTGTCTATGTCTACAGGTGAATGAATCACAGTTTCTTCCTTGTGACTAGCAGGCTCTGGAGAAGCAATGCTATCCAAAGTGGGAGGATCGTGCAACCCCTGAGATCCTAAACCAAGCTCCTCACGCTTCGCAAGAATGGCATCAAACGTTGACTGCTTCTGGACCTTATCAATCGCTGGGCCATCTTCTCGACCGTATCCTGGCTGGTTCGGTTCATTGACTGGGGGTGTAGAGCGATCATCGGGTCTCGGTGCGATATTCTCTGCGATGGACAACGGCGATCCGCCCAATTTACGTTCATCATCTATATGGCGAAAATCGGGTCGGATTGAAGGCGAACCACGAGCAGCGGAACTTGCGGTGCTCTGCGGGGTAGAGGATCGTACGTCGGGCTGTTGATGATAACTGGGCGCCTTCGAAGATCCAGGGCCTGAAGACAAAGGAGCAGGTGATCCGGTTCGCCCTGAAACCGGCGACGAAACATTATGGAATTGTTCTGGGTGGCCTGGGTTGGGCACATCCGGATGGTTCGTCTGAAGCTGTAGCGAAGGCGCGTTGCTTGAGCTACGAGAACTGGAAGCGACAGCGGCAGCCAATCTTGGGGAGGGTCCAAAGGATTCGGTTCGTTGTCCGACCGGTCGGAGACCTGTTGTTACTCGAGGAACCGGGGGAGGCGGCGGTGGCTCGTCATCCTCGAACTCGTCGGCGCCCCAGTCGTCACCATCGTAATTCTGAGTCGGCGCTTGGACCCATTTTCTCGTCTTGGTACGGTTGACGTTGACCTGATATCCTCCAGGCGTTTGGGGAGATCTAGAAGCGATTGCGGATTAACGTTGAGAATTTTTAGATATCTGCGAAGGATAATTACAATGGAGATTGCGACTGCCCTTGCGCATAAGGGTTATTATATGTCCCATCCATGTCGTGTTTGGGGTTTTCAGCCAAACTCGACTATCGAAGCATTCTTGGACGACCTCGTGATGCTTGATGGAGATCCAGCGGTCGGCGGCGTTGGCAACAGTAGAACTGGGAGGACGTGGCAATAGGATTAGGTGTACCGGGCTATTTATCGGGTTCGGCGATGAAGATCGGCGGCGGAGAAAGTAATGCGTCGGTAGGTGACGGACGGTTGGTCAAGATTGACAAAGAGCTTAAAATACAAGGTCTGCAAGCCAAGAAACACAAACAGCAAAAAGAGCCAATACAATAAGAAGAAGAAGGAAGAATGAGATCAAGGTAGCAGAATAAAGAAGGGTATGGCAAAACAGTAGATGCCAACGACAGCTTGTGAATGATGGCGACAAGATGGCGAGTGATAGAAACAAGGAGGCGGAGTTACGTTTCTGGTGGTGGTCGGGAGCGAGCGCGACTGCGAATAGATGGATGGTTTGGTTGATTGAATGTACCTATGAATGAATGGTGCGGTCAGGCACTTTTGGCCTAGTGCTATGCTGCCCGCCGCTGTGGTAGCCCGTTGGAGATTGGATGACGGAGGTGGATGGGGCACTGTAGGCGTTTGCCGTTCTAAGGACTGGGGGGCTGCGGACAGCTTGAACCACTAATAAGGGGAGACAAGGAGCCGAATACAGAGGAGCATCAAGATACCCCAGTTCGCCCAGCCTCGTTGAAACCCAAGAAATGGAAGATCACTGCGAGGATTACATATTGCGACGGTTAATTTTTTTTTATGGCAGCCGTTATCATACAGGGGACGACTAGTCCACCTAGAGTCCCAGAAGCGACAGAAAAAGAAACCGAAATGGGTCGATCGATGGAATGAAATTATCAGCGGAGTCAACCCAACATTAGAATGATTAGATCTTTATTATTAGGCCCTCACTGGCACGAATTTACGAGATCGTCTGCTAGCTTGGGTGGACTCCTGTCTTCGCGTTAGTGCACGGAATGGACGTTTATAGAGCAAGTAATTAAAATCCACGTCGATAATTATCCCAATTAGCCTTCGAGACATGGATCAAGAACTGACCATTGCTATTTTTGACATATCCTTGCTTTTCATCCGGGGGAAACTGTCTATTGTCTACGCCTCGGGATAGGACAAAGCAGAAAAGAGCTTCAAGTCTACCGAGTCAAGATACCCGTGAGCTCGCGTGTGCTTCTGTGTTAGGCCCCCTCCGATGTTGCACAGAAGGTACTGTAATTATTCTTGGAGCCTTGGAGATTGATCACCTGAATTACGGCCGTCGAAGAGTTTACTGTTTGGTCAAGGGGGGCTTAGTGCCTCGGTCCTCGTCACCTATCCACTAGGATGAACCCTTTTGACACCTCGTGATAACTTTGCCTTTGCGGCACTGGCCTCAACATCACGAACTGCGAACCCATTGCATAACAGGTGGCTTTCTTGGGCCCCTTATATCTCCTCATTGCTGTATCATGTATGCGAGCTTTACACGGCATTCAACGCAAATGTCACACGTAAACACGGATTCCAAGTTGCACATGCACACGTGCGACCATGGATGTGAATAAAAGGACAGCACCGCCTTTAGTAACTTGTTTTTGATAGGACAGGTGACGTCGACTATGACACGTCTTGTAGGATACCAGGATTTCGAGTGCCGACCATAAAAAGGCTGTGAATTGCTGACCTAACTACCAATTCTTCCAGTGGCCGTCTTGAGTCCGTGCAGTGTTCCAAGTCTCTCTCTAGTCGATGGTATGGAAGCTCTCAGTGATTGCGTAGGTACGGAGTAGGTAGCAAAGAATAGCAGAAGGGTACAGTAACAGGTCAGGGGCTCAATGCCGTCATTCCCGCTCACCCTAGGCTCCACTCGATTGCAGAATAAGATGATTGGATTTGATATACGAAGCAAAGTCCAGACTGGAGCTAAAGAAGCTACGGAGATGGAATTTTGATACGAAGAAATGGTAGTAATTGGAGGTAGACTTAGTGGTGGTCTTTACAAGCTGGTAGCAGAGGCTGCTAATGAGAGCATGTAGTCATCGTGTAGATTACCAAATTAAACGATCAAGAACCTTACTATGGGTTTAACGTGTTACTCCATGTACCAAGCATCTCGAACTAAACAAGTACCATTTAGACTGATATAAAATATATCTCTTGCTCGAAAAACTCGTGATCAACTCGCGATACAGAATCTTCAGCCCTCCACGTAGACATGCAGGCCATGATTGTGATAGAAGCTGTCGATTCCTGTAGAAGAAACACTTAACGCATATCCATACTTACCTATAGAAAAAAAGCTTCATTATCTCTCGTGTCAATATACTCTTTGCTGATGCTGCAGCTACAAGATCTTCTCACAGCCCAACTCCAAACTCAGCCACATATAAAGCCACACATCTAATAACAGTCTGGTCAGCATCCATTGATAAAAGAGCCAACGTGGCGGATCACACTCACTGAACTGAACTGACTGTACCGAACTGAACTGAACCGAACCTACCCCTGCCCCTCGACCAGACTGGACCAGTCTGGAACAAGCCAACGACACGACACGTTCCCCAATCATTCAACCAGTCCAATCTCCTTTCAGACGCAGCGACAACCAATTCAAATCAAACCTCATTTGTCTCTGGCATTCTTTGTTGCGCATCTACCGTTTAACTTAGCTCTCTCTAGCCTTTTTCTCCATTTCGTACCACTCCCGAGGCTTCGCGACACTTTAATTGTCTCTTACACATCGCACTCTCAACCAACTCCTTCGATTCGAATCGCCAAAAAAGTACTCCTTTCTAATTATCCTGCTGTTTGTTCGTCCGCGTCACCCCTCGACGTTCCGTTCCGCCTGCGCTGCCAACCGAGACCTGATCCGGACCCTTCCACATCGACGTTCGACATTCGCAACTCGACACATCTCCAGTGAAACAAAAGTCGCATAGGTGGCATATTGATCGCTGCTATCTATCACATCGATTCCCCTGACTCTTTTCGAGACACGAAGCCGCGCTGGCCGCAGTCTGACATCTCGGCTTTTATCCTTAACCCCTCTTAATTTGGCCACCATGGCTGTCGCATCTATCCAAGACCGAACCTCCGAGTTCAAGTCGGTACTCGCCCAGGCACAGCGAAAACAATCCTCCTCAAAAGTCAGCTCTCAGCGCCGGTCTCTATTGACTGATGCGCAAAAAGATGCCGCCAACGGTCATGCTGGAGGTCCCCCAAGACGATCCGAGTTCGCCCGGAAGGCTGCTGAAATTGGACGTGGCATCTCTGCGACTATGGGCAAGTTGGAAAAGCTAGCTCAATGTGAGTACTATCTGTCAATCTCGGCGACGCGAATGCCCGGTGTAGTTCATAGTTCTAACCTAAGAAACAGTGGCGAAGCGACGAACACTTTTCGACGACCGTCCCGTGGAAATCAACGAGCTTACTTTCGTTATCAAGCAAGATCTCTCGTCTCTAAACCAGCAAATTGGAGCTCTTCAAACACTCACCAAGCAACAACACCCCAAGGCCGATCAGGAGGGCGAGCACAACAAGAATGTTGTCTACCTGCTACAAGGCAAGCTCACCGACGTCTCGGTCAACTTCAAGGACGTTCTTGAGGCCAGAACCAAGAACATCCAGGCGTCGCGATCGAGAACAGAGAACTTTATCTCCTCTGTGTCGCAACATACTCAGCCATCGATTCAACAGTCGGCTTCTCCTCTCTACGGAACACCAGCTCGCAACTCGCCCGCGCCAGGAGCTCAAGATACCCTGTCTCTCAACCCCGTTGGCGATCAACAGCTGCTGATGATGGAAGAGGCACAACCCTCCAACACATATATCCAACAACGTGGTGAAGCGATTGAGGCTATCGAGAAGACCATTGGTGAGCTTGGCAGCATTTTTGGACAACTAGCCACCATGGTTTCGGAACAGAGCGAGATGATTCAGCGCATTGACGCCAACACAGAAGATGTGGTCGATAATGTTGAAGGAGCACAGCGAGAACTCCTCAAGTACTGGAACCGAGTATCAAGCAACAGAATGTTGATTGCCAAAATGTTTGGAACGCTAATGATCTTCTTCCTGTAAGTTCAACTTTCGTCTCCAGGACACTACCAAGACTACGGCCAAGGGTGATTAGCAGTTACTAACAAACTGTAGGATCTGGGTTCTTGTTTCGGGCTAAACCTTGACGACGAGACGCAACGCAACACAAGACACGAGAAAAAGAGGCGGGCGCGGAAAACTTGGACCAAGGAAGGGAGTTTACGGCACATGTTTTGTTGTAATGGGGTACTATTCGATAGGTGCACTTCTTTTCCATATGTACGTATGTTTGTACCTTATACTTTGTAGTCGTTTTTTTCTTAGAAGAGATGGGTTGGAACGACGTAGCATAGAGAGAAAGAGTCTTGCAGGAAGACTCTCGTCCATGGCTCATGTTGGGGGTTTCAGGATTAATAATGAATCAGTAGATCCTCAATTGCATAGACTTACATACTGAGTGACAAAGTATCAGGCATTTCCGGGAACATATTGAAACTGTTCGTGATTGGCCTCATGGCTTCTGGCACTTGACTTCAGAAGCAACCCCCACGTTGATGGGAGTGGTATATCACGGCCGGGATATGTGATATAGCCGGTATAGCATCATCAGTACAGGATATATAAAGAGGCAGAGTCGGCCATCGGCCCTTCAACTTTTCCTACTCACTTCTCTAGTATATAATCGAGTGTAGACATTCCTGCCGTTCTCAGAACGGGTAACATCGTCTTTCAACCTTTGGGGGCATCGTCGGGCGGAGTTCTCACCGACCTCTCTACCACTCCAAGTTAGCCTCAACTCACCATCTCGAGCCCTCGGAGCAACCCCACCCCGAGAAATCTCCATCGATCAGCGCTTTTCCGTGTAAACTACACCCCAAACTTGCTCTAAGAGGCAAAAATGCCCCTCGAGCTCGGTGACATGCCTAGCGCTTTGGCGGGGTTCACCCCGCAAAGATGAGCGTGTACATTGGGGGGGCTTGTTTTGTCCAAGAATAAGGTGCTGTAATAGAGTAGCTCGGTAGATCAAGCTACGTAGGCATGAGGGGCATTGGGCCATGTTCATGATGTGGCAGCGGTTTATAACCTGCACGCTTCCCGCTTCTGTACGAGCTTCTTCTCTTGTGTTTTGTTCTAGATCTCTCTCATCTTCTTCACGATACCCTCTCTCGTACAAGATTCACACAATGGCTCCCTCTTCCTTCAAGCTCAACACTGGCCAGGAGATTCCTGCCCTTGGTCTCGGTGCGTTGTTTTCACATGTTTTAGTCCTCAAGAGCTCAATTGACTGATTCTTGTTGCTTGTAGGCACCTGGCAGTCTCCCGCTGGCGAGGTTGAGAAGGCCGTCACATATGCTCTCAAGGATGGTTACAAGCTGATCGACTGCGCCTACTGCTACGGAAACGAAGAGGAGGTTGGTGCTGGCCTCAAGGCTGCTTTCGAGGCTGGTGTCAAGCGTGAGGATATCTTTGTTGTCACCAAGGTCTGGGCTACTTACAACACCCGCCCTGAGCTTGGTCTCGACAAGAGCTTGAAGGCTCTTGGTCTTGACTATGTTGACCTCTTCCTTGTGGTAAGTTACTACTCGAAGTATCTCTTGAATTTGTATGCTAAGCCGTTATAGCACTGGCCTCTTCTCCTCAACCCCGAGGGTAACGACGACAAGTTCCCCAAGAAGGCTGATGGTTCCCGAGATGTCATCCGAGACTACAACCACGTCGATGGCTGGAAGCTCATGGAGAAGCTCCCCGCTACTGGCAAGACCCGTGGCGTCGGTGTCTGCAACGTATGTTCATCACCTTAAGTCCACCAATCTCAGCTAACACCCGGTATAGTACAGCAAGAAGTACCTTGAGGAGCTTCTGCCTCATGCCACTATCATCCCAGCCGTCAACCAGATCGAGAACCACCCCAGCCTCCCTCAGCAGGAGATTGTCGACTTCTGCAAGGAGAAGGGCATTCACATTGAGGCCTACAGTCCCTTTGGCAGCACCGGTGGCCCCGTCATGACTGCCGAGCCTGTTGTCAAGATTGCGGAGAAGAAGGGTGTTTCTGCCTCCACTGTCCTGCTCAGCTACCACGGCAAGTCTCGTGAACCTGGTGGTGAAAAGTATGTTGCTAACAGTCTTCTAGTTGCCCGTGGAAGCACCGTCCTCGCCAAGTCAGTCACCCCCGAACGCATCACCGCCAACAAGACCATTGTCGACCTCGACGATGAGGATATGAAGGCTCTGAACGACTACTCCGAGGACCTTGTCAAGAAGGGTGAAGTCAAGCGATATGTCTACCCTCCCTTCGGCATCGACTTCGGTTTCCCCGACAAGTCATGAATCAAAGGTCGGCTATAGTTACATGATATTGGGAATAAAGATGAGATATGATGAAAAGCGGCATTGAATGATATTGCATCTATAATAGATCAGAAGCTCAACTTAGCTTCATGAATAGAAAAAGTTAAACTCATGAATATTCGACGTTGCTCAATGTGCTAGTGATTGCATCGAAGTATCGTAGCCATGATGCTTCAAGGACCAGGTCATACGAACACATGTGAGATGCTCCTAGCATAGACTACGATGGTATCTGCGATGCCACATCTGCGAGTCTTGACTGAAAATTCTGGTATGTCAAGTGATGCATGTCTAAAAACCGATTAATTCGTTTGCATCTTGGTGCAAGACTTTGTGGTTGTTGTGTATACAGCTCTCCCAACACCGTCGTCCATGGGTACGTTAACTCATCAGTCAGACATGTCACGTACAGTAGCGAGAAGGATCAAGATGCAGTATTAACTTATTCCAAGATCTCATGATTTTGCCAGAAACTAGGTATCTATAATCCTCAAGACCCCATACAACACGCCTTTTACCCCATTCGTAAACCCTCACTGCCAACTCCCTCAATTGCTATTAATTTACAACCGACCTTTTAGTCATTTTTCGTTAAAGTCCACTACGACCTTGATAACAAGGTTGCCTTGCTCATCCCTCACCTTACCAGCCATCTTGAAAGCCTCCTCAATGTTCTCCATGCCGTTGTATCTTTGAGTGACCAGACGGCTCACGTCAGGCATGTTGGCAGGAGGGTTGGCCAATAGCTCAATAATTTCCTTGTATGTGTTGGCGTAACGGAAGACACCCACGATGTCGACTTCGCGAAGAGCAGCAGCCGACATGGGGATGGTGAGGACGGGAGTTCCCATGCCAATGATCATAACCTTGCCTCCAGGCTTGGTAGCGTAGATAGCTGTTTGCACACATGTCTCGACACCAGTGCACTCGTACACAGCTGTAACCTCACCGACAGCCTCTCCGTTGACCTGAGTCTCCTTCACCATAGCAGCGACCTTCTGGGCAAAGGCGAGCTTGTCCTCGATAGTTTGTGGGCGCTCCATGGGGACAACTACTGAAGCATCGGCGAAGCCGTTGTTGATGGCAAAGTCAAGACGGTCCTTGAGGATATCGGCAATGATGACGGTCTTTGCTTGGTCGGCCTTTGCGACAGCGGCTGCGAGAAGACCGACGGCACCGGCGCCGAGAACGAGGACCGTTGAGCCCTTGGGGAGAGCGGCGCGATCACGGGCGTGCATTGCGACTGAGAGAGGCTCAACGAGAGCACCGAGATCGAGAGTGACATGTTCAGGCATTCTGAGCAAAAGTCAGTACATTTCTCACTTCACAAAGTTTGGATTGTCTTACTTGTGGCACCACTTAGCAGGGTGGTTAATTCTCTCCTGCAGAGTTCCCTGCGCATGAGGATTGGCCTTTGCTGAGCTGCGGAACTTCATTCCACGGCAAATGTTGTAACGGCCCTCACCGCAGAGCTCACAGGCCTCACAAGGAAGACCAACCTCGAGAGCGACATGGTCGCCAGGCTTGAGATGTGTAACTTCTGAGCCGACGGCTACGACTGTGCCCGCGGACTCATGGCCGAGGGTAAGAGGTTCGCGAACGATGATGTCGCCGTTGCGGAAGTGGTTGTAGTAGTGAAGATCGGAGCCGCAGAGGCCGGTTGACTTGACGGCGACTTGGACTTCGTTGCTTGAGGGTGCGGGGAGTTCACGTTCCTCCTGTCAATTAAGTCAGTCTATGATCTTGAATGCAATTGAGTAATGGTGCTTACCAGACGGAGATCCTTCTCGCCATGGAGGACGGAGGCCTTGACACGCTCAGTTGCCATGATGAAGGTATGAGAGAGACAAAAGTGGTGATATGAAGAAGAGAATGACTAAAGAAGAGCAATTGAGTAGTTGATGAACTATTGCGACAGAAATATGCAGGAAATGGCCAATGTTACAGATGCAAAAGTTATTGGAAGATCATGGATCACGACGAGAGCGAGAGGTGGGTTAGTAAAGGGCGAAACCAAACAAGGACATCCAAGCCAGGGCCGATGTCGACCAAATATCGGATTGGACAGAAGCTACAGACTACAATTCCTAATTGATTCTCAAACGAGCATCGCGGAGAGAGGGCCGAGATGGCCTTGACCTCGGAAAAGGCGCCCCACGATAGTATTGAAATGCCCCGCGGCGAGACGTCCCATGACGTGCAATGCCCCCATGACAGCAAAAAAAAAGAAGAGAGAATCTTTATCCGCAGTGGCAGAGCCAGTGCTAGCGTGCCCCCACTGCCCTGTATCCCGCGGGGTGAAGCGCTAAAGATTGAGCCCTTGGGTTTAGGACGATCCACTCCATGTTTTGGAGATGTTGGAGAAGTCCAGGGAGGAAATGTTGGCCGACTCATGAGCTGGATGAGAGGAGGAGATCAGCTTTGTCTCTCATATGAGATGTTTTGTCTTTGAACAATCGGCAAACATCTGTAATGCGTATATGCTAGGCCTGTACTGTAGAGAGCTACATGCTAGCTACCAGTCTGTACATATCTCATCATACAGAATAGCATCACCCCTCTCTGCGGGGATCCAAAGCTCGTCTTCGGCCTTCTCTCCGACCTTCACAACCCGGTTGAATGTAAACCTACAGAGTAAACCTGCATTACGAACAATTAATCAATTGGCCAGTTCTAGTCCGGTCCAATTCACCTAATTAGAACCAATCCGGCTCCTCCTAAGTCGGAGCTCAGAAGCTTACCCCTCGGTCATTAATAGCGTAGTACCCATCATCTCATGGTGGAACTGAACTGCCCCTCGTCAAATAAAACAAAAAACATCACCAATTACTCACGACGTCAACAACTAATATCTCAAAATGTCTGCTTCTTTCTTCTCCCTTGAGGGCCAGACCGCTCTCGTAACAGGTGGTACGCGCGGTATCGGCCAGGCCGTAGCAATTGGTCTCGCTGAAGCTGGTGCCGATATTATTCTTGTTCAGGTACGGAACGTCTCATGATGAGGCCAGAACTCGAGACTAACTGGACGTACAGCGAGATACTACATCGCAATCGACAAAGGAGTCCATCGAGAAGCTTGGCCGAAAGGCTTTCATCTACACTGCCGATCTATCGTCGCAAGAATCTGTCGCTGGACTTGTGCCTAAGGTGCTAGCCGATGGACATCAGATTCGCATTTTGGTGAATTGCGCTGGTATCCAGCGACGACATCCTTGTGAAGTCTTCCCTGACAGCGACTTCAACGAGGTATGAAAGACCAATTGATTCCTGTCTCACAACACACCTAACGAGCTACAGGTCATCCAAGTAAACCTCAACTCCGTCTTCACCCTCTGCCGCGACGTTGGCGCCCACATGCTCAACCTCGAACCCTCTCCCATCACCGGTCGTCGCGGCAGCATCATCAACTTCGCCTCCCTCCTCACCTTCCAGGGAGGTTTCACTGTCCCCGCCTACGCCGCCTCCAAGGGTGCAGTAGGCCAAGTCACCAAGAGTTTCGCCAACGAATGGACCTCAAGGGGCATCACTGTGAACGCCATTGCTCCCGGTTACATCGCTACCGACATGAACGAGGCACTTCTCGCCAACCCAGAGCGTCTTGCTTCTATTACTTCCAGAATTCCCGCTGGTAACTGGGGTTCACCGGATGATTTCAAGGGTACAGCTGTGTACCTGGCGAGTAAGGCCAGTGGATATGTAAGTGGGCATGTGTTGGTTGTTGATGGTGGTTGGATGGGCCGATAAAGGATTCGCTCGAAGGCGGTCTCTAGAGCAAGCTTGAAAAATAGATCATAATATAATATCTTTGGCGTTTTGCAAAGTCGGAGTGGCGAGTGATTAGCGACGGGCGCGAACAAGTCTTCGTCTGGCCAAACGAAGGGAACCGCGTGGGTCGATGAAAGTTGTGACTCGTTTTGTGAGGTGTCTAGCGATATGGAAAGCATCAGGATGCTTGGATCGAACACTATAGTAACCAACTTAACAAGGATTCTACAGTGGCAGTTATCACTTACAGCAATTGCAAGGCCGCAATTCGGACTTTGATGAAGGAGTGGTTCAGCTCGTCCGACATCTTGATATGGCTTGAGGATTTCGACGAAAAGACTTTAGAGAACTGGGCGAGACTGAAGATGTTGGGCTGGGTGATTGTAGCTAACAATGTGACATGCAAGCAGGTTTTATGCGCAAACCTTTCGGTCATTTGCATGTGCTTCGAATCGGAAGCCGAATATGGAACCTCACTCAGCTGATGATTCTTGTCATACAGCAGCTTACATGGATTTCCTCCGAATGTCTCGGGGTACCCGCAAGATCTCACTCGTTCCGTCGCTCGGCAAATGTACAAGCAGTGCAAGAAATGTCGTCTATATTCTCCCGTCCATATCTACCTCTAAGCCCGCCCAATATCGTATCCTCTTTAGATTTTGCTTCCTGCGCCATGCGAAACCGCATCAGCCTCTGTGCAACGCACACAAACGATAACAAAGGGAAACATGCGGATGCGGATGCGCCACGCATACACATACGCATTTCATAATATCGTAGAATTGCTTAATGAAATCACTGGGATTTACCCTTTGAGCCCTCATAGTAATGGGCCATCTGGAGGCCTGCTCTTCGGAAGCCACACTTGACGTAGAAACCCTCGTTGGCTTCGCTGCAGTCGAGGATGCTCTTGTAGCAGCCGACTTGCTCGGCGATGTGGTCGAGGGCTTGGATGATTCGGAGACCGAGCTTCTTGCCTTGCTGGTCCTTTGCGACGGCGATATCTTCGATGTGGCCTACGGCGCCCAGGCTGTGAATGCTACGGATTGTTAGTAGTTGTCTAGCAGACGGCTAGGACCATTGACTTACAACTTGCGCTCAGTGATCAAGGCCCCAGTTCCGACAACAGGCTTGTCGCCTCGCGAAGTGTCCTCAATGATGATAATGTAGTAACTGCCAGCAGCGAGCATGTCATCGTACTGCTTGGCGAAGTCGGCTTCGGTGATGTCGCCAACGGTGGTCAAGACACGCAGACAGTCGAGGAAACCGCTGTTGAAGTCTGACTTGCGCAGAGCGCGCAGAGTATAACCCTCGGGGAGAGCGGCGCTGACCTCTGAGGAGAGGAGATTGGCGCTGAACATGCCGTCTTGAGCCATGGCGGTGTCGGTGTCGATTTGGCGGGGGATTGTTGTGTTTGGCGGGGTGTTTATCGAGGGGCACGGGGAGATGTCTCAACAAAAAGACTTTGAGAGATGTTCAAACAGAGCAATTGAAGACAGAGATACTCAGAAGAATACGTAAGATGTTGAGATATTATCGATGTAAGATCTGGGAGTAGATTCGTCGTTTTTCCGTTTCAGAGCAGAATGGGCGGAGTCTTAAGCTGAGCTTGGCTTGTCCTTACCGTACCTTTTTGTGTTTAGTGCCCCCCACTGGTTCTATATCGGGGACGATTTACCATCATCGCTCAGGGGTCGGCGAGTCACAGCCTCAAGGCGATCCCGACACTTAAAAAGGAGAGCAAGGCCCAAGTCCAAGGAACAAAAAGAGTGGTTCCGCCCGGGATCGAACCGGGGACCTTCTCGGTGTTAACGAGATGCCATAACCAACTAGACCACGGAACCGAGGTATTTGATTGGATGAGAGTGAGGGAGTCAGTTGGGGACCAAGATTGTGATGTTGTGCGATGAAGCTGTTGCGAAGTCATTCCGTGGTTCACTTACACGGATGAATGGAAAGTTTCTGTCTTACCTATCAGCCGGGTAGAAACGTTGAGCAAACTCTCGTGGTGAGTTTATTGCATAAATTCAAGTAAAGCCATCCAAATTGCTATTATAGGCATGCTGTGGTTTGTTATGCGATACAGGATACAGGCGACAATAAGATTAGGAACACCAACGGTCGAGTCGCGACAGATGGTCCCTTCTATTTACCTGCGTCAAATCACATGCTTGGAACATGACATGAATAGATTGGGGGACTCTGCTCTAGTAGTCATTAAAAGATAAGTTACACGTTGGATCCGTGTCTCAAAAGTTCCGTTGTTTTGTTTCTTACCGCCAAGTATTCGCGTCTCAAGTCCCAATCGGTTGTTTACTAGAGACATTCGGTAATCTTGCTATCCTTTGAGGCATGAAGGGTCGTGTCAAGAGATTGAATGTTTAAGACAATCAAGATTGGATGGCTTCTAGACCCTGATAATCGGTATCGGAAGCCTCCCAACTTCGGAATATTTCTCGACACTATTATGATAGCGCTGTAACATCGAGGTCTGATCAGGTACAAAACTCAATTTATAAAGCGAATTACAACAGCGCGATTAGACACTAACAACTCACTATGCACATGCTCACTAAAAGAACAGGGATTTAAATTGATGAGTTGTCAAGCATCAAGTCGGGTCTTGGTCTTGGCAGGTACAGGCTCCGTTATCATGCAATCACATGCAAATCTGTTTCACATCTCGTCATCTCTTGATGTGTCTCTTGTGTCTCTGTCTTATTCCCTGTCGTCCAACCACATTCACAAGCGACATGCCATTCGTTCTTTGTCACGTTCTTATTTACATTCCGACCATGTAATTGGTGTTATTCGTTTGTAGCCACCCTTCAGTGTTCAACGTGTTGGGGTTCACGACGCTAAAGTTGAACTACTCAAACTTGGCTCAAACCTCGTCTCGAAATACGCCAGAAACACTCAGACCTCTCTTCGTTTCTATTCCAAGAACGAGCATTCAAAGTATATGCTAGTCTCGTTGAACTACAACTATCCCGTTATATCCAGCCTTCTTTCGCCCCTCGGCCCCATCACGATCGGGCTTCAATGACAACCACTTCGCCATGGATAACTCAAGCATCATCTCGGCCGAGGACCTCCCTCCGCAACCAGGCCGAACACTACTACCCTCTCCAGTCGCCCAAGCCGTTAGTCTTGCAACACGCTCAACATGCCTCGCTATTCGCCTCAGTTCCAGGGCCGGATCTTACGGTCTAAGTGCTGCAAAGGTAACCACTTTGTCCTCCTTGGAACTTGCTCGCAGCATGGTCGAAACTGTTCTATCACAAGCAGGAAGAGAGACACTCTCACGGTCACAAAGCGATATATCTACCGCTGAAGCCGAATCCATCATTGAACGAAGTTTCGAGCATCTTCACCATGCCATGTCCCAGGCCGTTTTTTGGACAAGTGCAGGTTTCCACTTCACGAGTACAACTTTCTCTATGGCTTCAGGGATATCACAACTACTTCTGTCTTCACTCGACCAGATCTTCGGCTCAACTGATTCCTCTCGAGCTATTGCGAGCATAATCACACTGATCAGGCGGGAGTTCCACGATCCCGCCACCGGCATTCATGGGGATACTGTTGGTATGATGGATCTTGTGCTCGGTCTATGTGCTTTAGCATACCTACAGAGGTGGTCCTGGAAGATGGTAGAAGAAGAAAAACGACGGCAGGACTCCGAAGAAATCATCTGGGATGTTGTTGTTCTAAATGACGGCGAACGTGTTGACATTCAAGATCGCATCACTCGAACACCAGTCTTCACGAGGCCAGCCAGTTCAACATCTCGAGACACAAGTCCTACCAAACTCCAAGAAGCCGTCATTGGTTCTCAATCCGCTTCTTTTAAAGAAGAGGAAGCTGTCATCGACCAGCTCAAAGATGAAATGGTCAAGAAACTCCCTCCCGACACTTCCGTTTCCATTTCCAACACGGTATCATCGACACAAACAGTCACCATTGACGTCGATGGACCTCGTCCATTCCCTTTACCTTTGCTACCGGGTGCTGAGATCGTTGAGACCAAGGGATTGAGTAGTCAGGCAGGCCGTCGTACCAGTCAGATACTAAGCGACCCTCCCGAAGCCTCTAGCTACCGTGTTGTCTATAGGCTTGAGAGATCCAGGACTGGTGACATTTCCTTTCAGGGATCTCAGGACATACCTGTCTCTGTGGTTGATGTGTCAAAGGAGGAGCCAGCCCCTGAGGTCCCAGCCAAAGAACCTCTCCAAGTGCCGAAGAAGACGAGGACGACGGGAGTCAAGTCGCCACCACCGCAACGTTCAAGACCCCTCAAAAGTGCCAACGATCAAACATCTCGAACTTCTCCTCAGACCATACTAAAACCTCGAGCTAGTGCACTACGAGACGAAAAATGGAAGTTGACACGACCAACTTCCGCGTCACCACCGTCCTCGCCAGTAGAGATCAAAACTCCACAACGCGAAGCAAATCAGAAGAGACCACGAGCACCTGTCAGCTCCTCGCAGGCCACCAATAAGTCTAACGCTTCACGTGAAAGTACTACGACACCGAAAAGGGTCCTACCAAAGAGGAAGTCAGACTCTTCGACTACCAGTCAGACAAGCGAGAAAAAAACTGGTCTCAGACAGGCTCTTCGAGAAGGAAGTCAGTCAATCTCGAATATTTGGAACAAGGATTCACCGCCACCGGAGAGCAGACCTCGTCCACAGTCAAGGACATCAACTATCAACAAAGCTGGCAACAAATCCACGCATAGTCCGCGCTCTTCCTTGGATCAAAAGCGTATTGAGAAAGCGGAACTTATACCACGCAATCCTTCTCGTGCAAGTTATGTCTCCGTCCACGAACGTCGTCGGGATTCTATGATATCTCAAACAGATACGTACTCCATCCATTCGGGATATGGCACTCCAACACACTCTCCGAGTGTTTCGCTAAGTGGTGCCGCATTTGATTCGTCTTGGGTTCAGCAAGCCCAAAATGATGGTCTGCTTGCACCTCCTCCAATTTCTGCCGGTCACCGCAGGGTCCTTCGTAGGAGCCCAAGTCTTTGGAGCATGGCATCCAATGATTCACAATCATCACTGGTCCTTTCATACTACCATCAAAAGAGCGCCTACACGGCGTCGGATGCAATTGGGGAACTTCGACGTGATGGTACGGTGAATGGAATATTTCCTCAAGCACATGTACTTCGAAACATCACGAGGTATATGAGGTTCTCGTCTGCATCGTACGGCTCCGCATTTCTCAAGTTCATGGGCATCTCGAAAGACATGCCCCTGTTGAGGGCTTGGGATAGCACCCATACAGATGTCAGACACTTTGTCCATCATACTGAATCGGACACCCACAGTGTTCTTCTTGCCTCTATTGTTGATCCACAAGGAGGGACGGACTCCAGTGGCTCGACCGGTACTGGCGTTCCTTTGGTGCACTACATCTCCCTAGACCATGATGCTAAAGCAGTCGTGCTTGCTTGTCGAGGTACATTAGGCTTTGAGGATGTTTTGGCAGATATGACATGTGATTATGATGTTTTGACTTGGCGTGGTCGAGGCCACAAGGTGCATAAAGGTGTTCATGCCTCAGCTCGTCATCTTTTATATGGTGGTGACCGCCGCGTGCTGTTCACTCTCCGGGAAGCGTTGCTTGAATTCCCAGATTATGGTCTTGTTCTATGTGGCCATTCCCTCGGGGGCGCAGTGACGGCATTGCTTGGAGTGATGCTTTCCGAACCAAACCCAACAGGCACTGGCTTTGTAACTGCGATCGAGGGACCAGAAAGGACTGTCGGTGATGAACTATCCGATGGGCTCCTACCTGTTCACTCTACGTTACCACCACGACGTCCTATACACGTGTATGCCTATGGGCCTCCCAGCACTATGTCAGCATCTCTGCGCAAGAGAACGCGTGGTCTCATTACGACCGTTGTTCATGGAAACGACATCGTTCCATATTTGTCACTGGGAGTTTTGCACGACTTCCAGGCAGTTGCACTCGCATTCAAGAATGACCAACAACAAGCCAAGGCGGAGATACGTCAACGCATATGGCAGGCCTTCCAGACTGGTGTAGCAGACAAGTGGTACGGAGGTTTGCCCTCTGTCCCATCTGGAGACTCCTCCAAATGGGGTCATTCAGTGTTGCAGGGCCTCAGGGCTGGTATGACGAACCGTAAGCTTGTGCCACCTGGAGAGGTTTTTACCATCGAGACACAACGGGTTTTGAGGCGAGATGCATTCTTGCTACCCGAAGAAGATCACATTGGAAAGCCCGCCCAGAGAATTGTGATGAAATATGTCAAGGATGTTGAGGAGCGCTTTAAAGAGTTGAGATTTGGAACGAGTATGCTGATTGATCATAACCCAGCTAGATATGAAGAAGCCTTGAACAAGCTTCGTGTTGGAGTCGTGTAAGTGCAAGTGGGACTTTATGCTGATGAGTTACGATACGGAATGATTCGGAGGTTTTGTGATGTAGGTGTACAACAATATGGAGTGTTTCATGACGGAATGACTTGGATATATGTGGTCTATTTACATCAATGGTTTCTTTTTATCTCATATGTGCAACGCCGTGAATAACTAATCAGCTGTAGTGGTAATGATCTTGCCATCATCGTCATAGAAGATCTCCTTGGCCTTGACAGATCTCAAGTGATCCACACCCTTGCTTAGCTCGCAGTCGTGGTAGAAGAGATATGTCTTGCCCTTGAACTCAACAATAGAGTGATGTGTTGTCCATCCCAGCACAGGCTCCAGGATACGTCCACCGTACGTGAAAGGTCCGTATGGGCTGTCACCGGTAGCGAAGCACAGGAAGTGTGTGTCGCCTGTTGAGTACGAGAAGTAGTACTTTCCATTCCTCTTATGCATCCACGCAGCCTCAAAGAAACGGCGGTCATGGTCATCTCCCAGAATAGGCTTGCCAGTCTCAGGGTCAAGGATCTGGATCTCCTTGACTTCATCTGCGAACTGGTGCATGTCCTCAGTGAGCTTGGCCACTCTTGGTCCTTGGGCGGGAACACCCTCGCCGCTGACCTCCTTAGGGCCTTGCCACTCGGGGTCAAAGATATCATTACCCTTCTGGTAGCATTGCAACTGCCCACCCCAAAGACCTCCGAAGTACAGGTACGCTTGGCCATCCTCATCCACGAAGCTTGCCGGGTCAATACTGTAGCTTCCCTTAATGGGCTCTGGGTCGGGAGTGAAAGGTCCCTCAGGCTTGTCACCGACGGCAACACCGATGCGGAAGATTCCCTGCTTATCTCTGGCGGGGAAATAGAGGTAGAATTTGCCGTTCTTCTCTGCGGCATCGGGAGCCCAGAGTTGCTTGGAAACCCAGGGGATGTCTTCTGTCTTTAGAACAACACCGTGGTCAACGACCTCAGCTGGTGGGTCGAGGCTCTCAGTGCTGAAGACATGGTAATCGGCCATGTCATACTGATCGCCATTGTCGTTGAACTTGATATCAGTCTCACGGTCATGAGAAGGATAGACATAGATTTTGCCATTGAAGACATGCGCCGAAGGGTCGGCACTGTAGACGTTGGTGATGAGAGGCGCCATGATGTATGACTTTTATGAGGTGTACTGTTGTTGTTTGGTTGGAGGTGATGACTTGCAGTGGCTGAGAGAGGACTGCCTTTTAATATTTGAATGAGAATTGTAAGATGATATGGATAATTGACCCCGCGTTGACTTGTAAATGCGACTTGAGGCTCATCTCAGTTGATTCATTTATCCAGTCAGGCCACGCAATTACCCGGGTTGAGTTCCACACCAGATGATCAAGTTAGAGAGCCAAGCCAAGCACCTCGGCATGGTGCGAATGCTCTCAGTTGGAGAAGGATAAGTCGATGAAACGGTGCGACGGCTTGAATTAGCCGCCGGTAATAGATTCTGTCCATTCATTTGTGGCGTATTTGTTCCTGGGCTATTTTTTACCCAAAAACATCGTGAGAGTTTTTGTGGTTGTTTCATCATATGTTGTTGTCTGATATACCATATTTGCCTGTTGGACACTGACAGCGGAATTTAGGCAAAATAGCTACAAAATGCCGGCATGTTTTCAATATGCATAATTCAGTTAGCTTCAGCCTTCAGGGTAAGTGACAATGTGGTGCGGTAATTCATGGGATCGTCATTATCGACGTGTAATTCGTTGGCTAAAATAGAGAGGGTTTTTGTGGTCTGTGGTCCTGGGTCGGGTCTTTTGAGATCATCAGGTTTGAGAGTGGGAGATGGGGTCGGATGAGAGAGATATTGCGGGCCTAGAAGTCTTGGACTCCAGTCTCGCCATGTCTTGTTGGCAGCTGTGCTGAGGATTCATCCTCATCTATCCAACTTGGTTCTTCATCATCGAACCAGGCATCTTGAGCGTCTCGTCTGATCATGGTATCGAGATCTTCATCTGCGTCGACGGGCTTGTAGTCAAAGTCATCGTCTAGACCGTGGACGAAGCGCTCTTCTAGGAATGCATGCCACAGGAGAAGCCCATGGGCTTTGTCTGCTGCTGGTTTCTCCCATGGATGCTCAAGATCACCACCCGAGTTCTCAATGTCACCATCTTTCAGGCGCGAGAGCTTGAGCTCTCCACGTTGCAAGTCAGCCTCGAGGGTCCTGCCATAGCCTTTGGCTTTGCCCTCAGCTTCACGCTCCGAGGCAGACTGGAACCTCTTTACTAGCCGCTCGTAAAGCACGGGATCTAGGGGCAAAGTCAGGTTGGGAGCTGGGGATGATCGAGTAGTACGGCTTTACCAGCGAGCTCGTGCTCCAGGTTATCAAAGTATGACGGATGTCGACTGAGGTACTCTCGCCTTCGGTTCTGCGCCTGAATCTGTGCAGTGCGAGAAGGAGATTTTGGTACGCGCGGGACGGGCTTGTCTGGTTGCTCGCCCAACGTTAGAGGTTTTATAGGAGCCATGGCGATTTATCTGTGATATACTGTATTAAATACTGTTGCAGTGATAGATAAATATTGCAAGTTCTTCGATGGGAGATCGACAGAAAGGTTGATGTATGATGGAGGCGAACTGATGCGCGCCCAATTATGTCAGCTTCTTGAGCTGTTGAGGTCCCCCCCCCCCACTTCTCATCATCCACCATTAGATGTCAAAATATGACATTGGTGTGTAACAAACAGCAAGACCTTAAGTATTTGGTTGCCAAAAGCACACATCTTCTACTCACTCTTCTATCGTTCCGTTTCCTTGAGTCTAACGCGTTGAAGAAAATCACTGATGAAATGGCTGCAATCATCTCTAAATTGGGTATCATTCTTCAACAAAAGAAGATACTCCAACTGGGGCAATATGCTGCCAAGCTTGACCTTTCTGGCGTTGTCACGGTCATAGAAAAGGGCCGCGTAAAGTTTGTTATGCCCCGGCTCCCAATGGCTTCGTTGAAGGAGAAGCTGTGTCTGGGGTATCAAGCCACGGGGCACAAACGGTGCAATGCATGAGCAGCACTGCAGCATGTGAACTCATTGTTACATGTGAGATGTGACACAACCTCAAGAAATGGAATGATCTCAAAACGCCAGCTTTTGACTCCGAGAATCTCTTGACAAGAGATCTAGACTGACAACAAAGTCCAGAAATCAAGCCCCAACGTCGAATGGACCAGGGACCCATCTTTAAAGAAGACTTTCCGAAGCCTGTTGTCAATATTTGACAGGTGAAGCGATGGTCTGAACGGAAAATAAGTCCAATGGACCTGGATAGCCCCTGTCGATGGAGACGCTCGGGTGGCTTTTGAATGGGTGTAACCGTCTCGAATGGGTGCAATGAGCTGTGCATTGGACAGCTCGAGCCAATGCAGGCTCGGCTTAAGATTACCCTGGCCAAAAAAACGAGCGCGCAATCACGATCATAACGAGGCCCGAAAGCACGCCTAAAAAAGCCAACCAAGCTTGCTTGCTTGCCTGCTTGTGCTTGATATCCTGGGGGAAGCTTTGGCTCTGGATCCCATCGACACTGCAACGGCGGATCTACCCCTTGGAGATTATTTTTTTTCTTTACTCCCGTGATATCCTTGACAGGTCTTTTCTCTTCTTTTACTTGACTCTGGTCTTCGTTCTTGGGATCGTCAGGTTCTTTTATTCCCCTTTTAATCCTTATCGGCCTCGCTTGTTGATACCCTGTTCCGAGAGCTTCGAAGGCTTGCCTCCACTGTCGATAATATTGCGAAGCTCGGTGCAGACCATTCACTTGCAATTTTTTGCTGCCTTCACTCATTCACTCATTCACTATTCGTCTCCTTTGTCTAGATTAATTCTTTGACCGAATTTCGCCAACTGTTGGGTCGTTGTCTTAGTCTCCCTGTTATATCGCCTCACCTTCAAAACTCCGACTCCACGTCCCGGTCGCGTCCTGGTACCAGAGGATGCCAATGTCGACCTAATGGGAGCCACTGATATCGCCTCGCGCCTTCGAGCCAAGTTCACCAAAAGGCGACACTCGACGGCGGGTTCGCAGGCATCTTCCAGTCGGAGCATTACCGACACCACCTCGTCGTCGTTCGGGAGTCGTCACTTATGGGATCGCGATCGTTCTCGAGCTCGTGACGGAGATGGGGACCATTCATCTCAGCGGGCCGTGAGCAATTCGAGGGGCACCGTGAGTAGCCGGCGTGGCATGACGGCGACGCCTGATGGTTCGCATCGACAGCGAGAAGATGGCGATGATGTTGCAAAGCTCGAGGGTTCTCGGGAGGTTTCAGAAGCAGCAAAGTCGAGCTCAAACTCAAACTCAAATACAAATTCAGAGTCGGCAGCCAAGAGTTCCTCGGAAATAGGTGCTGAAGCAGCGGTCCCACCCGCTAACGACAATTCCACAGCACCCGACACCACGAGCGAGCCACTGAAACAGCCGCCGTCTCCGCCTATAGATCAGCAGAGCCTCGATGACCTGGATGAAGAGCCTGATACAACCGCCACTAGCTCTAGCGACCAGCTCCCGCCCCATAGCGATCTGCACCCGCCACAACCTCATCCAAGACTTCACTTCAATCAACCACCGCTGCTCTCTCCCTCACTTCATCCTTCGGAACAGCCTTCACCATCGCGTCTGCGCCAGGCAAGCTCCAATCTCGACCGTATCCACGAAGACTCCCAGGACTCGGAACCCCCATCACCTACTGCGCGCCCAAGAAAGGTCGCAAGTCTTGAGTTGGACGCTGGTTCTGAGCTTGCTGGTCACAATGACGACGACGTGTTGAGTCTCGACCAAGCTCCCAACTCTCCCAAGTCTGCCGTCTTTGTGCCTCTGGCGGCAGCAACCTCGACGACATTTGTCGCGCCGTCTCCTGGCCTTCCACAAGCTGGTACCCCTGGCTCTCCGTCACGACCAGCCCCGCCGCCCAGACGACAAAGCTTGCTATCGAATCGCCAGACGACATTGATCAATACGCTCCTTTCACCATCCTTGAACGAACCCGGATACAGCCATAACACCACATACGCGCCTATTAACGGAAATATGGTGACCAGAAAGATATGGGTCAAGCGACCTCATGCCTCGCCGACCCTCGTTACCGTCAACGAAGACGACCTGGTCGATGATGTCCGCGATATGATTCTACGTAAATACTCAAACTCACTCGGCCGAAGCTTCGACTCTCCAGACATTAACATACGCATTATTCCTCGCGATCAACATTCAGAACGTATCCTCAATCCTGAGGAGCCAATGGGCCGGACTCTCGATGCTTATTATCCAGGTGGACAAACCGTCGAAGAAGCTCTAGTAATTGACATTCCAAGGCGTCCGCCTAAAGCTTCCCCGCGCCCTGTCGTTCCCGCATATGTTGGAAACGTCTACTACAGCGAGGATGGCCGGCCTACGGAAACAAGTGATGGCTACTTTCCTTCGGTCGCCGCCCATCCTGGCGCTGTCGGCTCACCACATCTTCCAGTCGCAGTTCCGGCGCATGTTAATCCTCAGGCCCCGCACTCAATCGCAGTATTAGGCACTGGCCATATCCCACCTATTCCGTCGCCTGGTAGATCGCGCGCTTATCGCGAACGTCCGGATCGTCCCAGATTAGGCCGCACTCATACGTCGTCGCCAACACTGATTGCTAATGGCTCTGCCGTGTCACTGGCCGCCGCCGCCGCCGCGAATCATGCGAACCACGGTACGCAGCACTTCAACCCGAGGCTACCGCATTCACGAACTCATTCAAACTCTTCAGATCAACCTGGTATGCCACCTGCTGCCCCTCCTCTACCGACGCCTCCCGCTCCCGAAACTTCGGCAGTACGTGTATCGACACCTCCAGTCAGGCCAATTTCACCTCGACCTACGGCGAAAACCAAGAAGAGCAAGAAGGCCGAACATCCTAGTTTACCGCCGGGCATGCTCAATGGCGGCGTGCCTCCTATCAATGTCCTGATAGTGGAAGATAACCCTATCAACTTGAAACTCTTGGAAGCTTTCGTGAAGCGCCTCAAGGTGCGATGGTCAACCGCCATGAATGGACGGGATGCTGTAAAGAAGTGGAGGAGTGGCGGATTTCATTTGGTTCTGATGGATATCCAACTTCCAGTCATGAACGGTCTTGAAGCGACTCGCGAAATCCGAAGATTAGAAAGAGTCAACTCGATTGGTGTCTTTTCATCGTCCCCCGAAGGTGTGGTTACGACGGAAAACCCCGACGAGCTCGACGACAAAGACCGCCTGCAGAATCCTTCCTTGTTCAAGAGTCCTGTGATTATCGTCGCTTTGACTGCTAGCTCCTTACAGAGTGACCGACACGAAGCTCTAGCCGCTGGCTGTAACGACTTTTTGACCAAGGTACGCAAATCTCACTGACAAACAGAGATAAATAGCTAACTCATGATATAGCCTGTCAATTTTGTCTGGCTAGAGCGCAAGGTAATGGAATGGGGTTGCATGCAGGCCCTCATCGACTTTGACGGCTGGCGCAAGTGGAAGGAGATTTCTCAAGAAGCTGAGGAGACCGCCGCTGCTAAGAAGGCAGCAGTCGCAGCAGCCAAAGCTAAATCAAAGAAGAACCGCCTCTCGATGACCAAGCCCGGTTGATAGCTTCGGTTGGATATACGAAGATAAAGGCTTCAGCACAACTGGGCTGGTCTTGACAGTAGAATATACGCCAGGAAACAACCAATATTCTGGCAAAATGCGAGCCAAGCCAAAAACGAGACATTGGTATTATTCACCCACCGAGGCAACAGCAAACATGAGTTGCCTCAGAGATCTATCTGCTACCTATAGGTTTTGCCATAGGATTAATGTTTGGCAATTGATGTTTGTTGGGAGATGGTAAGAAGGGAGTTGTATAATGGACGCAAAGCATGATGGCGCAGGTAACAGATACATACGAATACCAATGTTTATAATGCCATGAGACTTGAATAATACATGTCGAGAAGACGTAAGCTATAGTTCGGGGCTGCAGAGTTGAAGATGTTTTTGACGAGGTGAATCTGGAGCTCGAGTATGCTTCAATGAATGAGATAGGTCCAGTCCATGTGCTTCGCCGAGCTTTGAGAATTCATCACCTCAGTTAATTAATTACTTCTTATCTCATCTCTTCCATGGCTTGGACGAGAGCTTCTGTCATTGTCCCACTGGCTTCCGCCCCATCTGATGTGGACCTCGAGGTGGTGATGTCGGGCCGGAATAATTCGACCCCGGGATGAAAATTACTGCACACCTGCAACAGCATTAAACACCTCCAAACAAGTGCAGCCTTTTCCGACCTGACATCCAACCAATTCTAATCAATTGGACCTGGGTCGCATGTAATGCAGCAGAGAGTCAGAGAGATTCTGAATCCGCTGTAACCATGCCTCCTCGAGTGCGCGGTGCATCGACGCCGCTGGCTGGCCTCGATGCCACCATTTCCCTCTCCACGAGGACCTCCGCTGCGTCGCCGTTCCTCCGAACCTTCTCGACAACGCCATGCCGCGAGAAGATGAGCAAGGGTCGTGCGCAGATGTTTGAGTGGTTGAACTCAGGCAATGGCAGGAATCTTGCCGAGCCTGGCAACGGTCCCAATTACCTCGGTCCTCACAATGACCAGCCTTTTCCTCTCAACCCGCTCTTTCGAAGTCAGCCTGTGCTCTCTGATGCGACGAGGGAGATCATCTATGAGAACGTGACAGCGAAGGGCATGTCTCTGAAGGCGGTGTCTGCTGAAATGCACATCGACGTGAGGAGAGTTGCCGCTGTTGTGCGACTGAAGGAGGTTGAGAAGCAATGGCTCTCCGAAGTAAGTATCATCCCTGTGAAGCTCTATCTGCCCTGCTATATGATGAGACCAAACAAAATTTTCGATTAGTCTTGAAGACACATACATGGTTATACCTTTATATGCTCTGATAGCATCATCTGATTTTGGGCTTGCTTTTTTACCCTTCCGAAAGCAATGCTGACCAACCTCAAGGGCAAGCAATTAGCAACACCATATGCCAAGGCAGTTATGAAGATGCTACCCAAAACACATTACAATGAAGGCGAGGAGAACATTCCTCACGAGCCTATCAACGAGATTCACGTACACAACCTTACCCTACAACAACTATTTACACCAGTGTCTGAATCCCGACACTTCACAAGAGAAGATGCCGCCAAGGCCTTCCACGACAAGATGCTCTCCGCCGACCAGCGATCACCTCAACCCGAGCTCATCAAGATGGAGCAAGACATCATCAAGGGCACTGCACGGCCAGAGGCAGTAGCCAAGTTCCAAGCAATCACACAAGCACACGAGGACAAAGTAGCCAGGAAGATCCTGGACGAGCGTAAGCGTGAGGAAGCGCGAACGAAGCGCGTCAAGACAGATCGCTACGAGTTCAGATTTAAGGAGATTAACGTTGATGATGTTGGTCGTGATGGTCGATCAAGGAAAGGTACTGGCTGGCGGTATGGTGCGCCGTTCGAGGACCGCAAGCGTGGGTTGGTCAAGATTCCTACGTCGGTGCCTTGAAGTGTATAAATATATATGGGACATGGAGTGGCGAAACTGTACTATACGAATACCAACGCCATGTATTAATTAGACATGGACTGTATGCTCGTCCAGAGATGATGAATAGCGCTTGCATTTCTGTATGTGGTTCCTCTATAAAGGTGCTAAAATTGTGTCATTGACATTGATGTTCATAACTTTCTGGTCTTCGTTCATAATTCATCGACTCTACTGCCTGCTCTCCTCGGGCACGATCAAGTTCTTCCGAATCTGCTCAAGGTCCTCCTCTGTGAGACCACAGTTCTTGACCACATAGTCCTCGACAGAGCCATGTTGTTTACGAAGTGCTTCCAAAGCAGCAAGCATGTTCTCGGGCTTGGCTCCTAGTAATCGTTGAGCGCCTTCAGGGTTGGCTCTCAATTCAGGACTCTTCATCACAGCCGCAAGCAGCTCCTCTCGAAAGTCACCAAGGCCAACCTCAGTCAGACCATACTCATGAGCAATAGTCCCTTCATCCACGCCACATATAGACAGGATGAAGGCACAGACTACACCAGTTCTATCCTTGCCCGCAGTGCAGTGGATGAGTAGGGGTGAAGGGTCCGGTTTGGCAAGATGTGAGAGAATAGTGTTGATAGAATCCGTTCCCGTCTCCCAGATTCCTCGATACGCCTCAACAAATCCCTGACTTCCTTCGGCGGTATAATTTCGGAAGCGCAAAGCAATAGCTTCCGGGCCGTAGTCCTCGTCTAGAAAGACCGGAGTAAAGACCCGTTGGGCGCCGGGCCACTCTCGGGTTCCTGTAGCGTAGCGCTCGATCTCAGTTCGCGAGCGCAGGTCGTAGACGTGAGAGATCTTGAGGTCCTGTAGCGCCGAGACGCCGTCTTCGGTGAGACGGGATGGTTCTGCGGAGCGGAAGATGAGGCCCGGTCTGATTGTGTACCCGGGGCGGGACTTAATAGGCAGCGGATGACCGCCGAGATCCCGGAAGTTTGCAATGCCAGCGATGGGATGGAAAGGAGGGCCGAGATCTGCCATGGCTGAATGTGGTAAAGTAGTGATATCTTCTGCTGAAATATATTACAGGTAGAGTTATTATTGCAGTGATGACCCAAGGCTGGCCTTGTAAATATGAGAGTCAGTTCACATATGGCGGTTAATGTTGGTGGAGGTGGGGCGTCATCAATCATGCCTCGGTCCAGAGACGGGTATAAGTCACTGCCAAATCTAGAACCTCCTGCAACTAAAATCATGTTTTGGTTCAAAGATTGTCCATTTGTTGTTTAGACATGTAAGTTTGGGCTAAAGTTTGTCTCAAATTGAAAGTTACAAGTTTGTCGATGCCGACAATCACATAGACTTAGAACTGGTAGGCCCGCAATGAAGAGTCACTTTGGAGGCCATGTTGTAAAAGAGCGTAAGTAGTTGGATTTTCTATGCTAAACAAAGGAATCAAATCAAATCAAGCGTGAGCCCCCCTTCTAAGATTCTAAGCGTTTGAAAGACCAGGTATTTTGTGCAAAAAGCCCAAGACAAACGTCCTCCAACTCCAAACATCTAGGCCATCCACATCTCCTAGTAATACAAGCTGAACCAGTCTGCAAGAAGCGAAAGATAAGACACCAGGGTCAAAATTGTCCTGGGTCTGATGTCTTGGATCTTAACAGTAGGTGCAGGCGTCGCAACGACGGAATCCGCAATCGGGGCACAAAGGGTTGTTCACGATACTCTGCCAGCCGCAGCTGCAGTTGCACTGAAAATGTCAGTACATCTCCGTATAGATCACCAGCTTCAAACTACTTACGCATTGCCATCTGGAGACTGACATATCGTTGGCAAGCTGTCCACGGTTGCCAGCAGAGCAGGCGGAAGAGGCGCTGGAAGTGATTAGGGGCTACTTATGTTGGTAGTGAAAGTGAATGTTATCGACTTACAAGTTCATAGCAGCCATGATTGATGGTATTGTTGGGTTGGTTGAGTAGTAGAGTTGAGTAGTAGAGTTAGAGATATAGTGTTGGTATCCTTAGACACGAGGTGTGCTTTTGTGTTATGAGTATTGGTGAGTGGCCAAGTGTATTGGTATCATGATCAGAGATGTGCAGATGTCTATTATATAGGAAAATACTGACAGTTCTGTCCAAGGCGTACATGATCGAGGGGCCTGTGAGTTACGAACTCCATCTAGTAACAAGTCCATTGTAGTTGGCACAAATCACACGAGATGAAGTCCAAGTCAGTGAATAACAAGGATCAAAGTTCGAGGCGATAGCAGTGCCACCATTTGGGCTATAGCTGCGATGATTATCTGCTTGAAAGCGAGTTTCCATCCTGTCAGTGGGAGTACGGAACAGGTTTGCAATGGTCATTGTTTGGCTAGGAAGCGAAGGAGACGGGATGAAAGGGTGATGCCTCAGGGGGCTACTCTAGGGTGATTGAGCATAGCCCTGTTTCTGGAAGCTTTAGGCTCATTGTTCTTCGCGAATTCGAAACACTCGATTCGTTTGTTAGGTGAAGGCAGCGACTATGAATCAGTCTGGAGTCTTGTTTAAGATGGAGTCTCGTCTCGTATGCGAGGCGATGCTGGAAACTAGACTGTGCCCCAACAGCATGCAGCTACAACTAGGCAATACTATAGGGAGTAATACGGCATTTAATTCATTATATCACCCTAACTCGCCTCGTGTTCACTGGCCTCCCTGCAGAGCCGTTCCCCAATTCAATGTTGAGGCTCTGCGTGCGGCTCAAAATCTTTCATGTGACTCAATGAATTGGCTGGTAGGCTGAGTCAATTGAAACGACACCGCCCCGGCCTGTTCCCTGCCTACCATGTGGCTTTGTGACCAATGACGTCCCATTTTACTCGCCGTTTTAGGTATGAGTATACCAGTATTAGTCCCGTCTCTAAACTCCTCAGAAGCGAGGGTTGGAGTGATAATGGCAATGCCAATATGAGCATTTCAACGTCGTGTCTTCCCTCACACCTCGGGGGTTCTGTTCCTCGTTATTGGTTTTAGTGTTTGCCGGAAACGCGGTACTACTCGAGGCATCTGCAGCCAAGAACGATGATGCTACACATGTTCCTGGATGAATCCGGGGTTTTGGGTGAAGCAAGCCTACCCTATTCTCAAACAGCACTTTCAACTTTCACATTGAACTCATACTGGTAATCGAGACAACAATTTACCAAGACATTTAGCATAGCCTCGTAAACTATCAAGGTGATAAGCTTATTCGATTGACTCAGGCAGCGATGTTTATCCTCGCCAACAGTGGAGACGCTCTTGTCATGAGTGAGATGGTTGGAGCTTATCAAAACCAATCAACCAACCTCACACTCTCGTCTCGTATTTCTCACCGACTTCCCAAAACCGCATCAACAACTGAACTTCTCATGGAGATTAGCCTAGTCAACTCACATGCCATTCTTACCAACATGTGATTTTCAAGTCAAGTTTATTTCCCACTTGTCTCATTATGTGAATCTCAAAAAGTCACGCTTGAAATTGTCATGCGCGCCATTAAATTGGCTGACTAACTTGGTAAGCCTCAATCAAATATCATGACCTCAAAACTTCGAGAACTCTTCTTTTATCAGCACTAGTTTCTCGAGAACACCTGATCTCAAGCATTTGCATTTTCAACGATGCACATTCTTGAACCCCCCAGGCCGAATTCCGTTTTTGTTTACGGGGCGACAATTATAGGGCGGTCGTGATAGTGATGTAAGATGAGAACTGTTGGAAGTGTTGACGTTGACGTTGACGTTGAACTTTGAGCTTTGAAAAAAAGTCCCAAACTCAAGGTTGGAAATCACCCGCTAAACTGATAAACTTTAACAACTCATCCGCTAGCAATTTTCAGCTCTGCATGACTTTCTCTTCCTTGATTGAAGGGATCACAAGGCGGCAGCTAAAAGCGGAAGTTCGATAATCCGGAGCCTCTAGAACAGAGACTCAGGGTCTAGATGTCAGAGTCAGGGGTCATGCAGCGACTAAAACAAGCTTGCTTTGCACTACGTCATAGGGTCATATCAGTGAATCACGACAATTTCCAAGGGTGAAATTAGATTCTGTTGAGTTTTAGGTCGATCTCGCTTCTTAGGTCGCAGGAATGACGGCAGAGGCTTCCCTTCGCTACGCTACCTACCTATTAATTAACTGGCGGTCTACCCTACGAACGAGCGAGTTTTCGCCAAGCTTGACAATTTTGCACGCCCAGTCAAAGTGACGCTTCAGTGGCCAGCTCATTTTCTTGACTCATCCTAATAAACCTGCGATCCTCTTTCCTTTACGTCTGGATCTGCGATCAATCAATCACTGACCCGCTCCGACCGACGATAACCTCATCTCGTCAACCTTTTCTCGTAATATCCACCCCCTTTGCGAATTCCCGTTCGAATTGCCGACATACAGCAAACCAAAGCAAACCAAAGCAAGCAAAGCGACCATGGGTATCAAGGATCTAGCTATCAGCTATGTGGTGTTTTCCACCGTCCACTTCTTCCTATTCGCTCTGGCTCTGACCACTATCGGTTTGTATGGTACCGACCTTCATAATGCGAACAAGCAGGGCAAATACTCTGATTCTAAGTGGGTGAGTGACTTGCTCCCTCCGTTCGTCAACGTGCAAATGCACATTGTTACAATGCAATGCAGTACAATACAGTGCTGACAAAAGTTCAATGCACAGGTCTACGCCGTGGTTGTTGGCAGCATCTCTGCCGTGACGTGTGTACTCTACTTTATCCCGTTTGTACTGCGTGTCGCCGGCTTTGTTGTCGCGATATGGGACTTCATTCTATTCGTCCTCTGGATCGCCCTCTTTGGCGTCTTTGGCAAGGTACGTTCTATCTGTCGTCAAGTGCTTACTGCAAACAATCGGCGGCATTGTTTGGCTGACATTTGTGAAACCTGCAGATGTACATCAATGAGGACGCCGAGGGTGACGGTGGTGTCAAGCGCATGAAGAACGCGGTCTGGGTCGATCTCGCCAGCGCCCTGCTCTGGCTGATTGCTACCTTGGCGGCCCTGGGCTACTGGTGGAAGCACAGGGACAACCGATCCAAATTTACTGGCCGCGCTCATGTCTGATCAGACATAAACGGGCGCATCAACCCCCCTCAGAAAGAGACGGACATGTTGAGGGTGGTTGCATATTGGATACACAAATGCAACTCGCGACGGAGATATTCGGCAATGGTAATGGAACGGTAATGGGAAGGGAGGCCTGCAGGCCGGGCTGTTTGTGTGTATGTGTGTGTGTGTGTGTGTGCGTGCGCGCGTTTGTACGTGTTTTGTGTGTCCGTATGCTGCGATGGGAATGGATGAGACGAGATGAGATGTTGGCACGACTTTTGATACCATGTTTTTTTCTGTGTTTCCTTACTTTTCCTTTTCCGACGAAGACTGCTTGTTCCTGAAACACTAATATCTGCATCGAACTCAAAATTTATCGCTATCAACTGAATCGAGAATATCACACTTATTGGTGCAACCATCTACGGCAGCCTCCCGTACGGCGTGCAACATGGCTTATGAGATGGGTGGCTAGATCTACCAATGGCCGCCGGCAGGAGTGAAACTTGCTTAACCAATGGACAGTCAACGGGCAGTCACTGTAGGATTCATGCTGTGTAATCACCACGGACATTGGCATTGGCAACACAAAGCCAAGAAAGTGCAGCTTGCCGAACCACCGTTTACGCCAAGACAGAGTGATATCCGAGATACCCTTTCGTAGTACCCTGAAGAGCGTCGATATGGCACCACCACGGAGAAGGATGTTGCACCAGTTTGACCAGGACCTAAAGAAGAAAAGAGAGAGAGCAAAGAGGGGCGAGCGTCGATCGACGATCGTGGACAGTTTCGCCTCCAACGCTTCCGAGGGGTGATGTGACGATGACGGACTTTTCCTCAGAGGGAGAAGGGGTCTTTTTGCCCTTTTTTTCAAGGGTCTGGCGTTTGACTGGCTGCGTCTCTCGCTCTGACCTTTGTGTCTTGACCCTGACCCTCAAGGGGATTAGGATTTTCGACTCACGGGCGAAAGCAAGCGGCGCTTGTGAGCGGGCCAAGCCAAGCTACTCTCTTGCCATGACGTCGATCAGATGCCTGATGGAAGCTTCAAGTGGGGGCCGCTTCTGAGAGCCCGTTTGTTTTTGGTGCAAGGATCTGTTGATCTCTTGTCCTCTTTGTTGATACCGGCGGAGATGTTGGGCAGCGTTGGTGGTGATGTGAGTGTTGATCGTAGCCTGTAGAGGCGGTAAGTTAAGCGATAAGAAGTGCACGTGGGAATATTCTACGGCATTAGGCATTGAATACGAGCGGTCAAATGCTCAAATGTCTCATTGATACCATCTTTTTTTTAGGTGATGGTGGTTGTGAGTGAGCAAGTTGGAGTGTACAGTGGTGTAGTGATACGAGGGTCTAAGATTGCGAATACCCATAATGGGAATTGTTAGCAAATGCGATCATAAGTTCCTGAATATAATATTGCCCACGTATTATTGACCTCGCATGTACATAATACTATACGGTACATACTCCGTGCATACATGCAAAATTGTCTCTCCACAAAGAGTGCCTGTGACTGTCTTCCAAGACTTGGAAATCAGAATATTCGCGGAGTCGGATAAATACACCGTTCAAACGGCGTCATTGACCAAAAACAAACCCAAACCAAGGAGGGGTCTCGTTTTCAAAGGGTCCCTACAGCAAATCTCAGGGACTAATTCGTTAGTTTGCTGCCGTCCAGGACGTTGACCGCGAGTTCTAATTCGTCTCTGCAAACCATCAGAGTCTGGCCTGGCCTGGTCTGGCCGTAGGCGGGATGGCACAGCAAGAAATAAAAACCAAACCAAAGCAAACGCTGTGCTTGGTTTCTTTGTTTGCGTTGGTGACCTTTGAGTGGCTCACAGGGTCGTCCCGCATGTATTTCCTTGGCATTCTGTACGGTGACGGCGCATGCAACCAGGTACAAATCAAGGGTCACCCCAGCAGAGTGTGCCTCAAAAGTCCTAGCGGGATACCTGCCAAACTCGTGGTTGCATGTCGCATTTCCAGAACGGGTACCTTGTAGCGGGTTCCAGCATCGGAAACATTGGGAAACCCGCTGCAGAGGGTCACCGTATGTGGTGGAAGCGATCCACTAAACCTCGCCTTGCCCTGGATCTTGGGCTTCTCTGCCTTCTGGCTCACGTCCCGATGTTCCTCGCTCGAAGTACTCGGGAGCTGATTTGTTGGAACTCCCACTTTTCGGGGGTTGGGAGGCGCTGGAAAGAATCAGGATGGAACGGGAGAGGCAAGATCAATTCTGACATTGGGATCCATCCATGAAAGAGTGTGTCTAGTGAGTGAAGTGAGTGTGTCTCGCTTGCGATAACAAAACCGTTTCGGAACCCTTCGATCTTCATTTCTCAGGGAACCCTTCATTTCTCGCCCAAATAGGCATACACTTTACTCATCTCACTTACTGCACTCTCCTGTCCTGTACTGTACTGTACTGCGGTGCGTTGCGTTGCGCTTGCTTACATACACTGCTACACTGCAGTGTCATGTTGTGTTGTGTTGTGTGTTTGCCTTTTATTAACATTACATCTTGACGCCGCCATCACATTCTTGTGTTACAGCTACCTACCTTATTCATCCGCCTCACTTCTTTTTATCCGTCCTCCGTGGCATTCCGTCCAATACATTCACCTTCGAAAAAGTCACTCTATTGTACTCTTATCATCTTCTCTTGGCCGCCCGCCATTTGCAACACCGAAACGACCTGCCCCTCATTGTTAATCATCATACCTCCCCCGACTGCCGCCGCCCTCCCGTGAGCGCGCATTCATTCATTCATTCCAATCCACTCGATCTTCTGGTTCTTCTCAATCCTCCATATATACCTACCTATGCAGCGACGTTGGCGCTTGATTCAAGACTCGGGCTGGGTTCTCAGTCAGGCGAATAGCTGTTCCCCAAGAGACCAAAGACTCAAACCTCAGACGTTGAATCACGACTGCAACAACGATATGGCCAGTTTTGCCAGAACCATCAAATCTCCTTACTTATCACCCCGAATTCGACCTTCCATGCCGGGCCGCTCCATGTCTACAAATTCCGACCAAGCCAACCCTCCTCAAAGCCCACGATCAGGTGAAATAATCGGCGAATTCGATCTGTCTGGGCGAAACACCCCAGCGATTCCACCCCAAAGACCAAATGAACTGCAAGACGGATTCTTTGACCTTGATGACATTGAACCTCGCACTTCCTACTTCTCAGGTATGTTAGCATTGGCATTAACATTGTACGGATTGCTTGGAATGCATATCCAATATCCAGTCGTTTGACCCCTGATTGCCCATCCATCCCCACCTCCCTCTCGATGATCTTCCATCACCTGGCCTCAAGTGAGTGATCTCAACCTTCTTGCGGCCGGACGTCGGGGCTATCCTCCGGCCGACGATCCCGGACGGAGACGGGCGGTGCTCAACCCGGCAGCTGGCATCGCATCGTGCAAAAAGCTCCGAGGCGAGACACGTTCTCCTGCTCAGACTTGGTTCGGCGCCACAAATTCCCCTCTACGAACCCAAGGGACCCTGACACATGGCATAAGCTCTGGTTGTACACCACCAAAAACAAAACAGAAATGTACAACGAATAGATGCGATGCTGTGTAAAGAAAAGGGGTGCCTGTTCTGAAGAGGTCGAATCATGTAAGAGCCGCCTCCACGCCGCTGTCCCTGTCCCACCAGCGCAATGCATCAATAGTTGTGCCTATCAACGCTACTCAAGTTGTCTATTGGAGCATTCTAACCAATGATGCACCCGGCGATTGACTGGCGCAAAGCGCGCGGGGCGGGATTGAGGTCTCGGGAGGCTCCCGCACCCCCCGTTTTCGAGAATGCCATATTGGCTTCTCGAGCTTGTCCATCTTCAACATCCGTCTCTTGAGTCGTTGGCCTTTGATGATCTGCTCGACTTGTCACGCTCCTCGATTTCCACAATTCTCCTCACTTTATTTCGCTCATCTTTTCCTTTTCCCCTCAAATCATCTGCCCCTTCTCCACCTCTTCTCAATCATTTCCGAGTCAAAATGTCTCTTGCACTGGGATGATGGCCATGCTTTATCGCGCTACTCGCTGCTCTCCCCACACTCACTTCCCAGCCATCGCGGGGTAGTCTAGCGGCCCCCATCAACCATCCCGGGGTTGGCCGTTGAGTGACGCCTGGACTGGCCCTGAAGCGCACTACCGGCTTTTGCTTTAAAATGTTCTTATATCCTATGCTATTCCTCAATTATCCTGTTTTCGATCTTGTTGTCATCGACCCTCCCTTCGTCACCACGCATTTGGACATCGCAAACCTTATTCTTCCTACTGGACTTCCTTTTTGTACTTACATGTTCCCTCTTTATTAGACGACAACGAGAGGTCTGCTCCTGGCACTCCATCAGCTCCATCAGCTCCCTCAACCCCGCGCAGCCGCAGCCACGTTCGACCTATAGCTATCGATCTACCTCAAATCAGACGTTTCACTTCCGCTCCCGCACGCACGCCTCCCGAACCCTTATCTGCAAGAGGTGACCTTCCTGGGTAAGACATCCATTTCTCGTGCTCTCTCGATACAATTCCGTTCCATTCATCTTTACCATCCACGTGGGCTAACACCGTTGCAGAGGTTACTTCCCACTTCACGAGGATCCCAACAGTCGTGTCCATCGGCCACACCCTTTCCAGCATCATCCCGACACTCGCATGAGTCGTCTCATCTCTGAATCTGGACCAATCTACGCGGACTCTCCCACTTCTCATCCAGCTCAAAGTGCAGTCATGTCTCACTCAAACACTCCCGTCGCCTCCTACCTTGCTCCAGGCTTCCATGACCACCCTGTCCCCATGGGCAAATACTACCCATCCAACTACGAAAGTAGAAATGGCGCCCAATCAAATCTGCGTCCTCCCTTGTCTGGAAGCGTGTCTTCCAACGTTGGATCCGATTCCAGCGCAATCCCCAATGCAAGTAGCCTGTCGAAACAAGAGACCGAGCTTCGTCGCAAGTTACTACAGTATCAACGCGATATGGTTACGCAAACAAGTATGGCTGCAAATGAACTCATCAGTAGCTCGGCCAAATCTGGCGACAAGCCTGGATTGTCACTCAAGGACCTTCCCTTCCGGGACTCTCGCTTTGCTGCTCCCGGCTGTCAGAAGCCCTTATCACCCAGACTCCTTCCCATAGGGAGTCCTGGCCCTGTCACCCCCATTTCACTTGAAACCGTTGGTAATGGTGACTACGTGAGTCGCTAAAAATATGGTAGCATGTCGCAAATTTCTTTCTCTTTACAGTTACTATGTTGGGATATTGAGATAGAGTGGCATATGCATACAGATTGAGCATGGTTCTTGCATCGAAACTGGCTGGACTTGTTGTTTTCATTTGACAAAGGGCGTTGGTTGGAGATGAGCCCATCAGTGGCCTGATATTCCTCCTATGTTTTTCAGCGTGTTATTTAGCTGCATCTGGTACAATTTGATACCGTACGTGTTGAGGCATGATACCCATAGAATACATTTCATTTGTAAGGACTAAATGGTGACCATCGGGCCACCCATCTCCACAGATAAGTATATGCTGTTCTCTGTGATGCCAAAGTGGTCAGTAGCAGACGAGACGATAGTACTTTTTGTGCAGCAAACGTGTTAGACGGTAGGACTGGGCAAGTATTTAGGCAACACCATTCAAGACCTCATTCCCGTTGAACTATTTCCTTTACATGCCAGTTCCATCATATACATTCATGTTCAGGCCTCTCCTTCATCTTGTGCGAGTCCAGTCTGCAAAAGGTCTGCAAATGCATGCCGCGAAAACAGAATAAAGAAAAAAAACTTTGTTGAATTTGTCCTGACAAAAAGTCCTAACGTCGCAACAATACACAAATGAGGTCAAGCTGAAGCTGCATACAAATGATGTACATGTTTCAGTTTCTTCGGTGCTGCCTAAGACTGCCGAGCAAAGATGTACAGGGTAGGCGGCACTCCAGGCAGCAAGAGCTGTGGTGTGAATCAACACGTGATTTGGCGTCGCGTTTGCCTGCCGTTCGAGCCACTTCAATTTAACTCTACGCGTTCCGTTTGTCCACCTCGTGTTAGTGAAACCCTGTCTTTTCGTGGACTTCGTGTGCTGCAGCACATTTGAACGATCTTTACGACATCGAAATGTTGAAGGAGTTATTGTTTTATGAGCTTGATAGGCCATACCTAGCTTTTCACCAAGCATGACTTCTTCAGTACCTACAACTGCCCTCGTGGTGGATTTCATTTGTCTCTTTACACACGATCTGAAGAGAAAGCAAAAAAGGTGGCAAGATGGAGTGCTAAAATATCACACGTTCAACAAGCGAGTCATGGTGTATGATGATCGCAACCACTTCATAGGCGATGCTCATTGGCAAGAAGGTGGTGACCTTGAGCCAGGTGATGAGTTTGAGCTGGATCGTGGTGCTGCGATTATTCAAGTTTCGGACTGTACTGGCCAACAAGAACAGGATCTCACAGAGCTACTGGATAAGCGCGCAAAGGAAGTCGAGAAGCGCCGGACAAATGCTGGGACAACGCGAACACCAGGATCGACTGCAGCAGTAACTCAGACACCAAGAAACGACCAGGATGCCCCCCATTTTCAACTCAGACATCGCCCGCTTAATGATCTTGTTGGAGGAGCTTCGAGAATTGGGAGGGCCGTCATTTCACCCCACTCGCCGTTTGAGCAGCGCAAGATGGCCGAGAGCCCAGGTCAGCAGCAAGATTCACCATCAGAAGACGCACGGCCGAGCAAAAGGAGAAGACGAGAGGAGTCACCTCCGAGTAAGATGGGGCATGCTCGGGCTCTATTTGGAACGACTTTAACTCTCACTCCGTTCTCGTCTTCCATACCCTCAGCTCGAAGTCAACCATTGCATGATAGGGTTGCCGCAAGGCCAAAAGTCGCACCACCTGGCTCACGAGATGGCACATCAAGGCGTGCTGATAGAAGCTCAAAATCACCACCGCCTTCTTCTAACCCTGAAGAGGCGGAGACCAGCACTCGTCAGGCTGCACCCCGCCGAGTTTTTACACAACGGGCATCGTTGAAGGAGCTGCTGGCAGGCAATGAGCACAACCGAACCAGCGAGCCTCCTCGGGCTCGAGAACCCCTGTCGAAGAATCGCACGAAAGCCTCAAAGCCGGTGAAATCTCGGCAACCGCCTCCCGAAGATGAAGTTGTTTCACTTCTCACCCAAGAGCCCATAGCACCAAAACATCGTAGTGATGCAGCCGCGAATAGCTCACGCAAAGGCCGAGGACATCAGGATACCAATGCAGACGGACCGCCCAAAACCCGAACATCTGTGCCCAAACCGTCAAAAACAATTGACTCTGACAAAGGTGATGTAGAATCACCAGCAGCCGACGACGAAGCATTTCTCATTTGGTTGGCGGAAAGTGAGGATTCTCCAGCCATGGGCCAAGCATTGGTGCCACCTGCGGACAACCGCCCACCACGCCCGAAGAAGGCAAAGAGTAACTCTGTTCCAGCAACCCAAAGGTCTGCAAAGGAGTCTACCCGGAAGGTCGCCCAAGAACCCATCATTGTCGATGAAGATGAGGATGAGGGCGTGGAGGCACTACCACATCCAAAGACTTCCCGAACCCGCCCCGAGAGCGCTGTCTCAAACACGACTAAAAGAAAAGAGACGAGCAAAGCGGAGCATCAGGGAACGAAGCGAACACTGAGTGCCGATACAGCATCCGCAACAGAATCCGATACGGACAAACCTCATCCTGCGAAGGAACCACGGACAGAGCTTAGGATCAGACCAAGGCAGCGGCGCGGGCTGCTCATGATGGCTGAAAGGAAAGAAGGAGGTCGACCAAGCTCAGGGGGAAGATCAGCCCCCCCCTCATCAGGAGCTGGAAGCGACATGCAAAAAACATCGCATACCATCACCCGCGCAGCCTCGATTTCAGAAGAACCCCCAGCTACTGAGAGGATTAAGACAAAGACGACCGTTTCGAAAAAGCCAAAAGACTCAGCTAAGCCAAGTGAGCTTCATCACTCCGTGGAGGAGCCTGATGACCAGTCAATCACGATTCATAACTCGAATACAGAAGAGCAAGCCCGCGAGAAGGACTCAAATATTGAACCCAAAGCCCGGAAAGAGCCAGAGGTTGAACTTTTACCAACCGACGATGCAATTTCAGCCAGTGGGCTTTCTGAAGATAGGAGATCCCCTACACCTCCTCGCCGACGGATAAATCCAAGCCGACGCACACGAAACAGGGCAGCCCCTGTCGTGCTCAGTGACAACGAGGGCGAGACCTCAGCATTCGACTCCCCAGCAATATCTGACGATGAAGAAGGCTTGTCTCTTGCGTCGAAAGCTAGTCGAAAACCTGAGCCTAAGCCCAGTTCTGGCCCACGTATCACCAAGATGTCACGGAAAAGCGTCAAGAGCAGAGAAATTATTGGTTTCGTTATGCCAGATGAAGACTTTTCGATGGGAGGTTTCAACGTCGGTCATGCTGAGCCGGCTGAGGTCAAAAAGCCAAGTAACGACTTGAAAATAGCTGAGAAGCCTCCAGGCCAAGCTCGCGATACAACAGTGGTACCAGCAAACCATAAGTCTGTCAGCGACGGACTTGAAGTGGAACAACTACAAACGAATAAGAAAGAGCCTGAGAAGGAGCAACCTCCAACAAAAGAAAAGATACCCGAACCACCACGGTCTTCAGCGAATGCGAAGGAGCTAGACATAGTACCGCGCTCCACGAATAGCAGAGCATCTAAAGGTGCAGAATCTGCGTTGCAAGCAAAAGAGAGTGAAACCGAAATAGCACGACCCCCGATGAACGCAAAACAGCCCGAAATAGGTCAACGAGCAACAAGGGTGCCAGAGAAGGAAGCCAGCGCATCAAAAACAGGTTCGAGAGACCCTAAGGTACAAGAATCCTCAGCCAAAGAGACGGAATCCAAAGAAGTACAGCCTGCAACAAGCGAGAAAGAACCAGAAATAGTACAACCATTGACGAAGGATCAAAACACTGAAGCAGAAGCCCCCTTAACGAGTGGGAAAAGGCTTGAAGCAGCACAGCCATCAGCCAATGGAAAAGAACAACAAGAAAAGCAACGACCGCGTATTGTGAACCCTGCGACTAGAGGTAGGAAAGCCGCAAGAAAACAAGACGCGGCCGGGTTGCCGCCGCAAACACTGGTTCAATTTGAGCCTGCTACCTCGTCTCGCATTGCTCCGGCGCAGCCACCAAAGAAGATACCCCCCTTGAACCATGTGCCTCAATCAGAATTGCCGGTGTTCTGTAGAGCAAATGGTGGTGCTTGGAGCAGGCATGCCGAGGATCTACTAGGTATGACGAGGCCTACGAGAAGAATGCCTCGACGGTGACACGGCAAGGTACCTGATGTTTTGTTTTCTTGTGTCTGCATAGAAATTCTTTGTAGGAGAAGGATCTTTCCGAGAACTACGTTGTTGCTGGGGGTATCTGGCTTTGTCTGGCACGTCGTTTCTACCGACACTACCTGCGAATACTTTTGGCACTTCTGTCTTTCACACGGACCCCTTCCGTCAGTAATCCGGACTGACATTACCTCCGCGTCCGAGCTGTCAACCACCCGCTTTATCTATATTCTGTTGAGCAAGAACGGATGCACTAGGTACGCATTTCCTACTGAAGGCCTTCATTGCTACCCCTGGCCGCTCCCATCGATGTTCAAGACGATTCGCTAAAACTCACGAAATGAAGAGGTTTGATGATTGAGAGGCTGCTGGCGAGTCCCAAGCCTATCGAAGAACAAGAAACCGCTCTGCACGACTCGATCCTCTGGGTCAATGCTTCCTTTGTTTGAGTAAACAGGGATATTGGTCAGCCACGAATTCGCACGATGACTACTTCTGTTGTCCGACTTGACCTGCGCTTGGCCAGCTCACCCCAAAGGCTCGCCAACAGTATGGCCGTGTACAAAACTCTCGAGCAGCAAGAGCACTGGATGGTACAGCGAGCTCCAAGCCATCTGTCAGATTAGTGCCATTCAGTCTCTGCAGACATGCCCTGCTGTGGAATCGCTGGAAAACCCTTGTGAGCCATTGGGACTGCAGTGCATCAGTTGTGCGTAAAGGAGCAGAGCGAGCAAGAAAGCCAGAGCAGTGGATCTGCACAAAGTATCTACGTGTCGCCGACAGAGTCATCTCGGCGCCTTGTCATTAAGGTTTTGGTGATTTATCAGCATGTTGGGGGATCGGAATGGGCTACAGGCGTTAAGTTGACCCTCTGTCGGCGTCTATCGTGTTAGATTTCCTATTTGGACGTTTGACGAATACAATCAGAATGAGTCGAAGTTTAGGATGGTGTCTACCCCCGCAGCGCCCCTTGTTTTGTTTCTCGGCATGGTTCACGCGGCCAATCTTTGGGTTCTGGTGTCGTGAACTAAAGGATGGACATGGTGTGGATCCTGGGGAGTGCTGCATCTGCTTACTTGATGCCCAGATAACTACGGTCGGGCACAATCTTGTTGGTTCCACTGGAATATATATAAGAGGCCACTGGGCCCGTCTTGCTGTCTCTCATCGACCAACTCACTTGGCGTTCACAACGGAGTCAACAATGTTACCAGGAGTTTTGTTATCAAGACCAGGCAGGCTCTGACCTGCCTCAGGGTTTTACACTTCAAATTTTGATGAGAGTACAAGGTTGGAGTTGTCACTCTAAGTTTTGCCTTTACCTTTGCCTTTTTGCCTTTTTGCCTTTATCTTCTCATAGGAGAATGTCCACCCGGTGTGAGACGAGACCAAGTTACGTGGTATGAAGAACGAAGAGTCATAACTGAAGAGATCTCAATAGTTTACACAATAATGATATGATGATTCGGCGTTTCCCCAGTTGATCGATGATCCTTGAGACTGTTGAGACGAGACATCACTCAACCAACAATGGCTGAGCGAGGGTACGGCCTCCGACTTAACCGTAGTGTAACTAACACATGGGGTCGAACGAGTTTCAAATCTGGGGTCGCGGAAGTTGAGTCATCCTCATATGCGGGCTTGAAAGCATTGACCAACCAAGAATGCTTTTCTCTCGCCGAAGTCTTAGCTCTGATGGTGCAGATGGTGGGTCAGGTTGACCAATAGGCATATTTCTTGGGGCGGATCTTACAAAAGTCCAGGAACATGATTGGTGACTGGGTGTCACTCTGCCTTGTCGCGCTTTTCCTTTTCGAGCACGCCGAAAGACTCAATCTCCTCCACTCTGACTTTCCCTCGAAGTGCTGCGCCATGCTTCCGCCCGGGCACCTGCGGCTTCCATCAAACAGACAGTGAAATACTTCGACGACGCCCTCCCCCGTGGCCTCAGGCGTTTCCTCCTTCACTTCCTCCTTCTCGTCACTACCACGACTAATTCGATTGTTCGATCAAGAGAATATCTTGTATCGCAATAGTCCTTCCCAGTATTGACACAAAACAAAACACAACACACGCTACACTAACACCGAAACTGGCGACAAGTTCGGTACCTCAAGGCTTTGCCTATCTCTCTATCCCCCTTCAGTTCAATCTGATACGCGTCAACGAAACAAGGCTCTACGCATCTCTCTTGGCGCAGTCTTCCTGTTTCTCACTTGCACGTCCCATTTCGAGCGACCTCAAAACACCATAGTCTCTCGTTTGACTCTTTGACAAGTACCCAAACGCTTCACGTGAGAGTAAGCAGGTCGGAGTAAGCAACTATCCGAACCTGTCACACCTTATGCATCGATCGACTAACAGAGTCGCATCTAGCCAACTGACGTGACCTACCAAAGCTCTCCCAGGATATTGGATTAGGAGAGTATTACAGCAATTCCAAGACCCCGTTCCCGTTTTCAAGATTCCGCCTTTTCAAGTAACTTTGAACGGAAATTTCGTGCTTGCAATGGCGTCCAACACCAATACTCTTCCTCAAGGATTCTCGGTCTTCCAGCCTACTCTTGGTGCTCAGCTCCAGTTCTTCCCGGCCATCGGCACCCGTGAGCTCGATGACATGATCAACGCTTACATGCCTGGACCCGCCTCCAACCAGGAGAAGCGGGCCAGCATCGCTCTCGACTACTTTGAGTATGCTCACCTGACTGGGCAGACTTTCAAGTTCTACCCTATCTACTCCGCTGCAGACTCTCCTGCTACTGCCAGCCCTCTTCAGGATTCTGGTTATGGATCTTCTTTCAACACCAGCCCCGCTACCTCTACCTGGGATTGGAGCAATGTGAACACCTCAAGCTCTTCTCGCCGCTCATCTCCCAAGTCGACCTCCAGCCCCCAGGCCACCGATTTCTCCAACCTTCCTGGCATGAAGATCATGACCAAGGATGGACGGGATGTGACCAACTCTGCTTCCCGAGGATCCAAGACAAAGGAGCAGCGGGATCACGCTCATCTCATGCGAATCATCAAGGCTTGCGACAGCTGCAAGAAGAAAAAGATTCGTTGCGATCCTAGCCACAAGAAGCGTGGTGTTTCCAGCACAGCGGCTCAGTCTGCTAAGGTGACCAAGAAGACAAAGACAGTGGCCCCAGAACCCAAGGCCACTCCTGTCGTTGTTCAAGATGCCTTCACGCAATTGGCCTTCCCTGAGCAGGACTTCTCAGCCGAACTCGACAGCCTGTCTGCTCCTACAGAACAGGGAGTCGAGCCATGGGAACAATTCGTCCAGTTCCCCACTGAGGACGACAACTATGACTTCTTCAATGACCCCGAGGGCTACTTCTCTCCTGGATCCTCCTCCTCCCTCTCTGAGGACTCTACGAAGCCAGTCACTCCCACAACAGACCAAGACTTACTCCGTCGTCCACGCGACGAGGACCTAGCAGGACTTATGGATCTTGCGGCGTATATGCCATTCAACCAGACCGAAGCCAATCACGACTATGTGGACTTCAACCTGTACTCTCCTGCTTCAGTCTTCTCTGAAGATGAGCGTATGGTCCCGATTGAAGTTTCCAAGCAGTCTATTAGTCAGCCTAGGTCACCAGCGCCGAACCCACTACCGCCAAACGAATCCTCGAGTGGCTTCTATAGTAGTGGCGGCGAACTTGGCGGCGGCGACCTGAATGGCGATCTGTTTGGATCGCTTTCTGTGGCCTCATCATCCGCACCTCAACAACTCACTACCCATGGCCAGCTCGGCCGCGAAGACGTCTATCGCGACCCTGGAGCTGGCCTGGAGTATTACGCCGGTACCCCAGAGTCTAGTCTCGGCTCGCAACTTCTGAGCTCGAGCGCGAACTCACCGTCAGACCGCGCCGCGCATGGCTCTGTGTCTGAACCGCTGTCCTCTGTGGACTCTCAACTATCCACGAATAATAACGTACGTGTCTCACTGATCATCCCGCTTCTGAGGGAATGGCAACTAACTTCGGAGAAGGTGACAATTAGTCGCGACATTATCGAGGCCCGCGGAGTAACAACAGCACAATTAGAGTCTCGACCACTGAAGACAACTACCACCACTCCAACCGCCACTACTACCACGACTCTGGCCACGCAGTCCACGGAGACGATAGCACAATCAAGCTACCAGCCAATCGCGACGGAAGGCACAGAAGATTCATCGGATTGTCGAACATCCGAAAATCACACTGTGACCGCTCAAGCGGTTCTCCAACGTGTCGATGCACAAGGCGACCTACAGCAACCAGCTTCTCAAGATGCAGAGATTCACAATGTGGCGGAAGATATATCCCAACCTTCTCCCGCGCCCGTTGTGCCAGCTCACCACACGACTGGCCTGGAAACTCAATCTGACCAGTCAAGCGTGGAAGCACTTGCATCTATTGCTGCGATGTTGATCGCCTCGACCGTTTGGTCTTATGTCTCTCAGCAGTTTGTCATACAAGACAAATACCGGGAACAGCAGACACAAATCGCTGCACTCAGTCAACGAAAGGTCAATGGTATCATGCCCAGCATTGGAGAGCAAGTCTGCAGGTTGCAGAGCACGATACGAAGCGGCAAGACGTCAGTCGGTCGAATGGTCTCAATGAACAGAAGTCTCATCGCTGTGTAGCGATGAATCCTTGTTGCGCACCAGGTGGAATGAATGGAGTTGGCATACAGGCTTTTGGCTAGAGCCATGATAGAGCTTGCGCCCTTTTTTATTTGTTTTATTTATTGCATTTAGCATTGGGAGTGAATGGCCGCGCATTTGCTCAGGTCTTGACAGGGAATGGCTGTTGCTATAGAGCGAGCATCGAGCCCAAAATCAATTGAACTGGCCTCCAAGGCCGTATAATATTTAAAATCCGTTCCTCTGTGATATGATCTATGCTGCCTGCCAGATGGTGACCAACAGTAAAGTTTGTGTTGCTTGTCTGTGACGGAGACGACGCCACCGTATTCTGAATTTGTGTTCCGTAAAACTTGAGGGACTGTGATTTGATGAGTGACTTTGAAGGCGGGTCATCTGTATTAGACGGTGGATCAAGCAGGGATTAGCGCAAGAATGGAAGTATGAAATCTTCTCTCAAATTGATGAAGGACATGAGTATCTTGAACTCTTTCTCTTACTTTTTAAGGTTGGGGGGAAACTTTGATAAGCCATTCAAGGCCAAAAGAAGAATCCTACTCCTCTTGTCTCTCATTATATCATCTATGGGACCATAGGAAGACGCATCACGACTATACTTTGGCCTTTCTTGTTCGGCGGCATCTGTACTGTACGATCGATTGCCAGAAATCTAGTGATTGCATCTGGCGATGATCTTAGAGTGACAGCCAACTACTGATCTATTGTTTGAACTTTCTTGTTAAGCAAGTCTCGTGTGAGCTCTGATTAAGCTTACCGGATTATTGTTATCCATTGTCCGAATTGTTAATACACAAAGGCCTGTGTTACTTGGGTTTGAGACGACAGTTGGTGTCAGCCTATTTTTCTAGAAGGAGGAACAAAGGACCAGGGTTGAGGAAGAAAAAAGTAAAAATCGGAAAGAGAAGGAAACATTTGGATACGAGTGAAGGGACCATCCACAACGAGGGTACGAAGGTGAAGGGGATTGTCACTGAGAAGTAAAGAGGAGGATTGAAGCCTGGAGGATTGTGGGTGAGTGAGTGAGCGAGGGAGGGAGTGAAGGCATTCAGAGGCTCGAATAAGGAGACAAAGCCAAACATGGGAGTTTTCAAGTCACTTGGTCTTTCGCCGGCCAAAGCGGCAGGTGCAAAGGCCTTGCGTCGTCTTTTTGGGCGGGTGCTTCCAGGCGAGACTGACAGTGCCAGTGACACTGATCAAACGGGCAGGGGCAACTCCAGCAACGACAATAATACTCAGAGGGACAACAACAACAAAACAAACGCAGATTCTTCATCTACAAAATATCAGGATAATTCTGCCGCTGCTGATAATCGCCAACAACAAAACGCTCTCACCAATACCGAAACATCTGCAACTGCCTCCGATATGGTGTCGCCTCAGAAGCACGTCCCCAAGGGGATCGTAGACAAGGAGAACCAACCGCCGAGCACGGCCCAGTTGTCAGATTCGCTCTCCCGTATGAAGATCGGAGAGGAGAAGGCCGTCGCAACATCCCCCAAGCCCGTCGTTTCCACTGCCCCTGCTGTTGCTGCTGAGGATGCAGCTCCCGCCGTTGAGTCTGTACCTGCTGTCCCCATCTACACAGACCCTGCTGTCATAGCGGAGCGAGCGATACACATGAAGTTCACTGAAGAAGCTCTTGACATGGTAAGTCAGCCAATAAATTTGGAAATAGCAAACCGTCTCCCGCCTTCTACCGAGACTGTCTATTCCCTGCGATCCTTAACCTCAAGCTAACTCTCAACTCAGGCGCGACTTGCTCTCAGAACAAACGAAACACCCGTGGGATGTGTCCTTGTTCACGATGGGAAGGTGATTGCTCGAGGCATGAATGCAACCAACGTCACTCGGAATGGTACTCGCCATGCTGAGTTCATGGCCCTCGGCGCTTTACTCTCTTACCCTCCCAAGAATGGACCAAGGACAACCTATCTGAAGCCCAAGCCCGAAAACCAGTCAGCTGAGGCTTCTGATGCATCTTCTGTCGAATCAGGACCCGCCGATGAGGGTAATGAGGATGGATCCAAGGGCCACCTCTACCCTTATGGCCAGAAGTGCCACCCTGATGCGCGAGTTGATAGATCTATCATTCGAGAGAGCATCTTGTACGTCACAGTAGAGCCGTGCGTCATGTGTGCTTCTCTCTTGCGACAACTCGGTATCAAGAAGGTCTATTTCGGCGCAGTCAACGACAAGTTCGGCGGAACAGGTGGTGTCTTCAGTATTCATGCTAACTCACTTCCTGTCAGCGCTGATGGCCAGACTGCTAGCGCACACCCAACACCAAAGCCTGCGCAGCTTCCAGATGGAAGCGGCACACTGGGCGTCTCGTATCCTCCAGGTGGAGGAGACGGAGGAAACCTCGAATCTGGCTACGAGATTGAGGGTGGATGGGGTCGTGATGATGCTGTTGCCCTGCTGAGACGATTTTATGTCCAGGAGAATGGACGAGGTAAGTGACACGGATTGCCCAGCTTCTTTGACTGATGTGCTGACTTGATAGCTCCGGTACCTCGCAAAAAGGAAGGTCGTGCAGCTCGATTGGCTGCCATGATGGAGGGCGAGGGTGCCGGTGAGGGCACTGGTGAGAGCAACGGTGAAAGCAATGGGGAGGATAATTGCGAAGGAAACGACGACGAGAATAGCGAAGAAGCGCCAACTCCGGATCTTGCTGCCACCGAGGCCGAGTCCCAAGTCCTTGACCTGCCCACTTCGACTCAAACGCTGAAGGAAACGCCCGCGCCGCTAGGTGATCGCACCAACGTCTAGAACAGCGTTGTCGCGATGCCGCTGCCGCATCTGCGTCGAAAGAGTAACACAGAAAACGAAGGAGCCACGGAATAGGTGGCTGCATCCCATGGGACACAACTGATGGAACTCCATCCATCAGCCCTACGAGACACCCGTTCCAAAGTATTGAGGGCACAATTGGAGAGGATAAACTCAATTTAGGCGTTTGGAGGGTCAAGTTGCAGTTTCGGTGGACATTTGAACAGAATTGCAGTGGGAGGATGGCCTTTGACTTTTACTTGATGCATTTTGGGCGAGCATGACGTTCAAGCGGAGGACATGGTGTACGAGCCGCTGAGTTCCAGTTGATTTGGGGTAGGAAGAATGCTGTCACTGTATGATGTTGTGGTTTGTGATCGCACAATACACCCATGAATAAGGCTGATGTGTCGTCATGGCCCTGGGTAAAGCACCCTGCGTGGCAGTCTCTACCATGGAGAGTGTTGAAGCTCGTATCGCTTGGCTGCACTATCTTGATCTTGGATGCTCCGAAGTCGTCTTAAGTGATGGTTCCCATTAAAATTCCATCGGTGCCTTTGAATCTGTATGTTGCGTTCCCTTTGACATCGGTGAAAAAAGCGGATGAACGCGGGGTGTCCCCAGATGCGTGTGCTCTGGAATTGCCCGAGTCTGTCTTGATACAATTTCCAATCCAGATACCAGCACGAAGCAGTTCAATCATGTTGATCTTGGAGCCCTCTTTATTGCTCTGAGCATTATAGTCATTGCTGACTGCCAACAAGGAGTCCCCATTGCCAGGCTCCTCTCACTTCACAGTCTTGCTGTCTGTAGTCCATGCCATGGTTGTCGTTGTATCAACATTGTCCTTGTAAGATGCGAGCAGTCCATATGAATTGTAGCTGCGTAGTATGCTTGAAGATTCAGTGCCCTTGCAAACTGCCCTCCAAACCCTATCACATAAGATGTCGAAAGCTGTTACAGCACCCCGTTTTCTAGTCGCTGAGTTGCTTCCGCACGAAATGGCCAAGTGCGCCTTTGTGAGGACGTTGCCAGATGGATCATATGCATAGTTATTTACAGTTGCCTCTCTGATCTGCGAGTTCTTGAAATGGTTCCCTTAGTAGTTGCGTTTACTAGTCACGTTGGAAACTGAGTCAAGATCCTGGGCAAGTTGGTCTGCTCCGTTTTGGATGTATTTCTCCTGAATCAAGAGCTTGGCCTCTGAGGGAGGCTGTCCTAGAGGGCCAAGGTCGTGGCTGAGGATGCACGATTGGAGATCATACTCGAATATGAGCTGAAAGTCTGTCTGTCCGTCGGCATTACCAGAGTTGACTTTGTTGGGCTCCTCTGTGGCATCATCGCACTCAAAGGTGCCGCCGGGCTATGTCGCGCACTAACCTCCTGAGTCCTTGGAGTCCACCTCACTGTGTGAAATCAAAGACCCGAGGTACTCGTTTAGTTCCTTAAAGCTGTTGGGATAAGATTTTGTCAATGCCTGTTCCTGCCAATCGTCCTCGAGGACTGTTTCGTACTCAACCAGAAGCAGGTCAAGTCACTTATGTCCCCCCATTGACCTTTTTCTCAAGGATGGGAAGTATACAACAAATTACCGACAACATCGTACGTGAACTCCGAAGTCAAGGCTCCCTAATTCGTAGCTGAGATAACATGCCCCTTTCCGTTGATAGAACTGTATGCACGAGGTGCTGACCAAAGCTCTGCATTGGATTACAGCCTCCAAGACTGTTTTGCCCCCAATGAAATATTGTAAACTTTAGGCGACGTTGATGACCGTGTTGTGGCATCTGCGAGTCTGGCTGAGGACTGAGGCTGTGTCTTCTGACGACTGGAGCTGATACTCGAAATTGTCCCAAGGAGATGACTGGAGGCCGAAGCTTTCAAAGAGGGGATCGCCGCGTGTGCCATATGTCCAATATTTCCCTGTGACATGCGTGTCTGTTGAACCGCTGGCAGGGTCAATTCCTTACCTAAATCATAGCATCCTCCTCTGTTCAGCACAATCAGCAGCATAAAGTACATGAGTTGACCCACCGTATGTGCCATTAATGTATAACAACATCAAGGAGGTCAACAATGACTTCCCTGGCCAGCTCTTGAAGAGGTCTACTGTTGAACTCGGTCCAGGACAAACTTGTCGGACAATAGCTTTGTGACATCGCTCGACGCCGCATACAGCTTGGGTGGAAATTCGTGGGCTGTAATCGAGAGAGTTCCTCTGATCTTGCTTTGCATGCGTGTCTCGATCTTTCTGCCGAAGTCGTCGATGTGAGTATGCGTGAGTCGTCCACTTGTCCACGTTTGGGCAGCAGCTCGCCATTCGTCATATCATAAGCAAGAGGTTGGATTAAGTTGACGCCAAAGCATTTCTATGAAGTTCGGAGTGGGAGATAGCTAAAGTACGAATCTTAGGCCGTTGTGGTCGTGAGGTCGGCAGGGTCCGGGGTTGATGTCTCATTGGCATGACCGTTGAACCCAAGTGTCGTGGTTAATATACGGTCTTACACACTACCTCTTGACGGTTGCAAGATAGGCAGCCTTGCTGTTATATGTGTACTGGGTAAAGCCCATGCCTCCTGGTTGGAATGCAGTCAAAGCCAGCCGATTTCAAGCGAGGAGAGCTTCATGGCCGTCATGAGATTTGTGATGTCGGATAGAAATGTAAGAAAAAATCCTTTCCCAGACTGGAAGTTAATGCGACTATGCTGATCCCCTGAAGAGTATTTGGTGGTGATGTTTCCACTGTCGTTGTAGGTGAATTGGGTCGTCTGCACCCGGACTTGTTCCCCCTGTCTCGAGCTTGTCGGATAGCCTGTCGACAGACCAGACATTTGAAGACAATATTTGGTGCCTGGAACCCTGCCTTTCCAAGTGTCACATACCATACAAGCATGATCAGTGAGCACCTTGTTAGTCATGTTCAGGGGGCGCAGGGACAGGACACTGGACTCGGCAGGAAAAGAATCGCCGGCACCGTTTTCAAAAGATGACCCGGTGCAGTTCCTAAGAGGTATATGGAAACGAAGGAGGGAGAAGATTAACAGTCTGATCGTCCTTTTCTGACTTCTCCATTTCTTGCGAGCCTTACGAATCGTTAGTCGTTGACAGAAATGCTTAGACCACTTAGAATAAACTTAGGCAACTTTAGTATAAGTTGGACAACCTGCTGACTGACCATATGTGAGAGAGTAGATCCTGTTGGCCGTAATCTCGCCGTCGGTATTGATGTTGATGGAGATAGAGCTGAGGAGGATTGCACAGGCGATGATAGCTCCCGCAATGGACTGTGTGTCTATGCAATCAGCAATCAGCGTAGTGCAACTGGACAGAAAACGTCGTAGGCGAGCCAGTGACATTGTTGAAACAATATTTGATCGAGTCAAGATACGATGTGTTGACGTCTTAAGTGTTCGAATTGCGAGGAGTCTTGGTAGATAAGAACTACCAATTCGTGCAGTCCGGGGACTTTCTACAATATCAGTCGGCCTTGGCAAGCGTCTTTAATGGCCTTTTTGGCGACTTCAATAAAAAGGGCAAACCATGGTGCAAACTTTGGAACCCTATTTTGGACGATTGGGAGTCATTGCCGAGAGTCTTCCTCAGACTGAAGGCACAACAATCCGTGCCCATGCCATGGGGCATTCACTTGGAGTTTCATACTCAAGCATGTCCTCTACCTAGCTTCTGATCGACGCCCCTAATTTTTCGATAATTTGCCATCTTCATAGGTAGGCAAGGCTCCTCAAGACGTGGCCTCAAAGATCAACGGTTCTCCACCAGGCCGAACGTTCACGTCTTGAAAAGAGCCCAGACGCGATGTCGTTGATGCAGGCCACATCGTGAGTCCACTTCGAGGCTATTCTGATCTTGTCAACTGTCATTGTTTATAGCCCCCAATTCGTACTATAACTCTATTAGGGAGGCAATCATGACAATCGCGAAGAACGAGACCCTGAAAGAAATGGCTTTTGAACATCGGGCTACTCGAGTTATATATATATATATCTATATATCTCTATATGCCCACTGCAAACTCATTCATGATCCCATCATAACAAGTGAAACCAATAGTTGGTTAGTGCATACGTGTCGTAAGTCGCTGGCTCCATAGCTCGTAACCCCACGAAAGCTTCCACTGCCATAACAACTCGTGTTACAAGATAAAGCAATGGGCTTGCTACCTTGATAACAGTCAGCGGCCCACCCCATGTAAAACTCATCTTCCTGAACTGCATGCAGACAACGGATGTAACAACTGAAACGAGAGCACTGACTCGCCATAGCCAACGCTCTGCCTCTGACGGGAAAGAGGAAGTCCATGATATCAGATGAATGCCTCCAAACGATGCACCCAATAGGCAAAGAAGTGGCCAGTATCTTGTCATGTAGAGACTTGAGTCCCACTCAGTGATGACATTATCAGCCTCGACTTCAGTGACAGTCGATTCAATCTTTTGGGAGTTAGGCTCAGTTGTGGAAACGCTTTCTTCTGCATCTCGTTCTAGATCCTCCATGACCCCGACCTCATCGTCTCGACAATCGCGTGGCACAACGTACCAAGCGATGGAATTGTCCTGTTTTTGACTGGGATCGGAGACGTCATATGTATTTTCCATTGCCAGACTCTCGAACTTATCCCACTGAAGAGGAGTCATTTCTGGCAAGTTGACGAAAGAGGCGGTGACGATATCCTTGGGCTTCTCCCACCAGAAAGCATACGTGACTAGGCCGTTGAACACGTAGGCCAGCGTCATGGTCTCGATAGTTGCCAAAGGAAGATGATGAGCTGAGCGCGTGATGCACTGCACTGTGAACCATACGACCTGAAGAAGAGCAGCCAGTTTTACCAGACCGTCAGCCTTGTTTTTGTCAGCGATCTCCTCCTTGGCAAGGCCCCAACTCTTGTGATCTTGCCATGAAACCAGACCGTTGTTCAAGAGCCAGGCATACTGACCAGGCCAGAGAGTTCGGTAACCCCCATTACACCCGGGATTATAGCGTACACCCATCATGCAGAGATAGAAGCCATGCACCGTCTTGAACTCGTTGTTCGTAGTGGTGGCGCATCGTCTGACGGCTTTACGAGCCTGCAAAAACTCCTGCAAAGACTCAAGGCATACCATTTCAGGTGCCAGGACGGCTTTGACAAGTTGGTAGAACTTGTGCTGATGCCGAAGCTGGCGAGAGACATGGATACGTGGATGAATGGCCGTCCAAGTGCAGATGGCGATAGTGAATAGACACGACGTGATGAGAGACCAAGTGCCGCGGTTTAAATCTTCGGGGACCCAGCCCACGAACTCTGTTTCCGTCGATCTTCTTGCTTCTGTGCCGTTCATGGGTAACTTTAGTGAACTTGACATCGACGGCTAAAGCTTGACATGTGATAGAGAGAGGCATGCTCGTTGCAGTTCATGCCGGGAAGCAAATGTATTTCAGCTCGATTGTCTAACATCATTAGCATTCTCTTGCATACCAACGACGCGAATAGCATCATGTTCAACCCAATGAATTGTTATCATTCTTAAGAGTGTTGGTTCCATCTAGGAACGGGCCGCATATATTAAGCGCCTGAAGTCAAATTTAGCATGTGCCGTCCACCAAATCGGCCAGTAAGGTGCTGCAATCGGCTGTTTTAGCGCCCGTCCCTCAAGTTTTCAGGGGTGTGGCTGCTTACGTGACGCCTGAAACTCCACCATGTGATAACGGCCAACATCTGAAGGTGCGTTACTTCTTGCATCTTGACACTTCAACCAAAACATTTGCTTTTGTTTGCCTGCAGCCCTGGGCCATTCTCTGTCCAACTTGGTCTGTTACTGTCTCTTTTTACTGGCCTGTTACCAAATGGCGGCATCTTCAGCCCTGCGGCCGACGATGCTGGCGCTTGGTCTAACACTTGGCGTTCCAGCCATGCTGTATTTCAGTATTTTGGGAGCGTTGGTTGTTGCGCCCTCACTACAAGCTCACGCAATTTACCTACACAAAGTTACGTTGACGTGGTTCAAGGATCTAAACACACCGGAGCAATTTGGATTCGCTCATCATCAAGTCACACCCTTCTACATCTCAACACCAGATGGAGTCAAGCTGCACACATGGCATGTGCTCCCTTTAGCGACATATGAGTCGTACCAGGAAGAATTGTTGGACCAAGGGCCAGACGGTGGATTGGTAGACAGGTTTGAAGATACTTTGAACTTCCGTCTACTGAAAGAGAACCCAAATGCTCGCCTGGTTCTTTACTTCCATGGCACCAGTGGAACTATGGCCAGTGGTTGGCGCCCTGATAGCTACCGCTCTCTCTACTCGGCTGATCCCGTCGACACCCACGTTCTGACGTTCGACTATCGCGGGTATGGAGAGTCAACCGGCTCGCCAAGCGAAGATGGTATCATCACAGACGCGGTAACTGTTGCCAACTGGGCCATGCATACCGCAGGTATCCCCCCCGAGCGCATCGTTATCTTCGGCCAAAGCCTGGGCTCAGCAGTAGCCATTGCTCTTGTCAACGAGCTAGCTCACAGGCAACCTCCCGTTCACTTTGCTGGATTGGTGGTTACAGCCACCTTTGCCGACATCCCCCAATTGACGGCCACGTACCGTATTGGCGGGTTTATCCCTGTGCTCTCACCAGTAGCAAAGGTGAAGCCGCTATTCGCGTTCTTTGCACGACAGCTTTCCAGTACTTGGGACAACATGTTCAGACTGGGTGAGTTCGTCAAGGCTGCCGAGAGGTACGATATCACCCTTCTTCATGCCGAGGATGACACAGATATTCCCATGGAGCATTCCATCAAGCTTTACAGGGAAGCTGTCCAAGCTGCAGAGGGTGTCAAGGACTCGGCCGAGAATGATGGTGAGCTCCTCAGCAGAATTAGCAGTGTCGAAAAAGGCCGCGGAGCAGGGGGCTCAATCACTGCCTGGCCTACCAGCAAGGGAAACATTAGACTCGAGATTTTAAAGTACGGAGTACATGACAAGATCATGGCATATCCCGCGACTGGGCTTGCGATCAGCCGGGCGTTCGCTTCGGTACAGCAATAGAAGGGCATATAATATACAGAACATAGACATATTTTCTCTTTACCGTTCAACTTGGCCGATTCATCATCGAAAGCGACCTCCAATCAGCACTCTCTACCTCATCTTGTGCCAGCTGGAAAACGGCCGTTTTGACCCAACGACACTGTGGCGGCGCAACATTTGCAGTGACAAGGCAGATAACATGCCAGGGACACATTAAGAGCCGTGCAAGAGTGGTATTTGAGGTGTGTCTTAGTACCATCAATTGCCATTGTGGCATGGCAAGGCGAGTCTGCCCAGCATGCGTACAAGCTTCAGGGCTAACCCATCCGTGCATATATACCGGATTGGTTAAGAAATAGGCACATACGACCAAAGGTAGTTGAAAATACGGGATCCCGTCCGCTCTCCCATAGTCAAGCCACTAACCGGCGGATTAGTAGTTGGGTCGGTGACGACCAGCGAATCCCCGCTGTTGTATGTTTTTGCATGTCTTGCTTTTTGGCCATTTACTACTATATGTCCGGAACTGTATTGGCTGAAGTGGTTGTTGACCTATCGCGAACCGGGAGCTTTAGTGTTAACTACTGCCAACATTCTTTAAATAGACTTATAGCCCGCTGTGCCCCACCTTTTTCACCAACGTGCCTTATACCCATGATGGTTCGAACTGGTTATGTGAATAGTGAAGTATATGTTCTCATCGAACGAAGCTGTAAACCGGTTGAATGGCATGAGCAAGGCCGTCTCGAAAGAAAGGCACAACGCTCTCTTGCGAAGGCAAAATGCCCTCCAAAGCCACCAGAAGATATCACATCCTGGAAACCAGGCGTTCAACGTTATGTTAACGTTATCGTAACGTTATGCGTCCTTCAACTGACATAATCTCCTCCGTTGTTAATGGACCTAAACCTCGTTGAAAAGGTATTTAATCTCAAAGTGCTTGACAGGAAGGTGGATGAAGATCAACTCTTCATTTCTCATTTCGAACAATTACCACCCAATTATGACTGAAAACAGACAACGCAACGTACTTGTTACGGGAGCCAATGGTTATATCGGGTCAGCAGTTTGTCGAGCCTTTGTAAGAGCAGGCTGGAATACCTATGGCCTCATCAGAAATCCACAAGTTCGAGAGGAACTTGAACTTTCTGAAATTATTCCAGTAGTGGGATCTTTTACGGAACTCAGTTTCCTGGAAACACTTTTCCAAGAGGTCAACACTTTCGATACAATCGTCAGTTGCACGGAAAAGACCCCAGGCTATGCTGCACACTTCAAAGAGGTTATGGGTTGTGTGAAGAGACTGGCCGAGAAGAGTAACGAAAACGGAGTTCGACCTCTGGTTCTCTGGTCATCTGGCTGCAAAGACTATGGCAAGACTGGTCTTCACGGCACGCCTGGTCTTGCGCCTCATACTGAAGAGTCCCCGCTGAACGCACCTGAGATATTGAAAGAACGTACAACGAACTCTGCCAGGGTTTTTGAGTTCACGGAGCTCTTCGATGCAGCAGTCGTCAGACCAACCTGCGTCTTTGGATATTCAAACAGCTACTACGGTGCTATATTCAACTATGCTGCTGATCAGCGAGAAAGGGGATCTGAGGTTCTTCGGATTCCCGGGGATCCCGATAGCATCATGCACGCAACTCATGTTGACGATTGCGGCGAGGCCTACGTTTCTCTTGCAGAACTTGATGATCGGCGAGCCGTAGGTGGCCAGTTCTTCAATGTGTCTGGTTATCGCTACGAGACACTCGAAGAGGTTGCAGGAGCTGTAGCTAAAGAGTACCGCTTCACGAAAGGTGTTCAGTTCGTCCCAGCATCTGAGGCAGAGCCATCATTTCCGCCAGGATTGCATTTCGTCTTCAGCTTCAGTCAATGGGTAGGAAGTGGAAAGCTGCGGTCATTGACAGGATGGAAAGACAAACGAGCGTTGTTCTCAAAGGGGATACACGCTCATAGGCTGGCCTACGAAGCCTACGAGGGCCGGGGTCATGGTAATGTCGCTGAAGTGCAGAAGAGGATTGGAGGGAACTTTAATGCAGAGAATTAACAGGGGCAGGGCTCAAAAATAGCCTGGGGCGATCAAATGCGACTCGGCATTTAGAAGCCGCGACTAGCCCAGCTGCCCAGGTAGGTGAGTCCGGGAGATACGGAAACAGCTGTAGAATGACGTAAGGGAGAGACAAAACGAACAAAAACGAATTTATTCGGATCGCCGGACTCAGCTACCTATCCATGTGATACTTACCAGGTTTTCCCACTAAGAACCCGAGTCATTTCAGCAGTATTCTTATCAGCACCTCGGCACCTCTGGAAGACCCAATTCAACTAGAGCACTAAATGAGGCAGGCAGTTGATCACTATTCAAAGCCAGTGCAAAAGGTCAGACAGAGTTTGGGTCTAGACCAGACTAAACCATCCCTGACCAGTCAATCTCCTGGACCGTCTGACATTGCATCGTGCTAACGTTTAGCAGATGGACAGGACCAGACATTTAAATCTTACCTCGACCCCACAAGCGACTCGAAGCGCAATGGAATGTCTACCTCAACGTCTTTGGCCTAACAAACGATAACGAGCGTGCGTGTGTACCTCGGCTTGTATCAAATATCTTCAATTGACCTCTCCAACGTCATCCTCCTCCCACTACACACCCACAAGAGCCCTACAAGATGGACCTCAGTCGCATCAAGTCCCATGGACTCGGCCATGTCGCGATTGATGACAGTGACACCGACATTGGCCCTTCAGGCAATGTCATCGACGATGGTCGCGTCAAAGTCCAATTCCATGACACTCCCCAAGCCCTGGCCCAATGGTGCGAACACCTAAAGGAGGCATTCGCAGCCGACGGAGCAGATTCAGAGCACTTACTACCGCCTAAGCCGTCAAAACCGCGTCGAACAAGCACCGTCGCTTTCCTCCCGGGCGTAGAGAAGCCAGCCGAAGGTCCCCGACTAAATATTGCCATCCATATTGTGGGCTCTCGAGGCGATGTACAACCATTTATTCCGATCGCGCAATTGTTGATGAAGCCTCCCTACGGTCATCGAGTACGAATATGTACACATGCTAGTTTCAAGGAGTTTGTGGAAGCGCAAGGTGTTGAGTTCTTTAATATTGGCGGAGACCCCGAAGCTCTCATGGCGTATATGGTTAAGAACCCTGGATTATTACCGAACAAAGACAGTCTCAAGGAAGGCGATGTCGGGAAAAGACGAAAAGAAATGATGGAGATTATCTCTGGTACCTGGAGGAGTTGTATCGAGGCTGGTGATGGAATGGGAGACCCTGTGAAAGCGGCAACCGTGGAGAACGTGGATGATCTCTTTCTTGCGGATGTTATCATTGCCAATCCTCCATCGATGGGCCACATTCACTGCGCCCAAAAACTAAACATTCCATTGCATATGGTCTTCACAATGCCTTGGTCACCTACCAAAGCGTTCCCCCATCCTCTGGCTGCTATGAGCTACGGAGATGCCGACGCCAAGGTCGCCAACTACCTCTCTTTCATGATGATGGAGCTTCTAACATGGCAAGGGTGAGTATCTTGGTCCCCCTTCGAGCCATTGACTGACAGACAATCTTAGGTTGGGCGATCTCATCAACAAGTTCCGCCGTCAAACACTTCACCTCGACCCCATCAGTCCAATGTGGGGGTTCCAGCTTCTCTCCAGACTTCGCATTCCATATAGTTACCTTTGGTCGCAAACATTGATTCCTAAGCCTTCCGACTGGGACGAACACTTGAATATCACCGGCTTTTCCTTCCTACCACTCGCGAGTTCTTACACGCCCCCAAAAGACCTTCTGGACTTTCTCGAAGCAGGTCCTCCACCAATTTACATCGGTTTCGGGTCGATCGTTGTTAAGGACCCGCAAGCGCTCACAAATATGATCTTGAAGGCAGTCGAGCTCGCGGGGGTCCGGGCGATCGTGTCGAAAGGGTGGGGCGGAGTCGGAGTTGGCGAAGTCCCCGATAACGTCTATCTCATCGGGAATTGCCCGCACGATTGGCTCTTCCAGCGAGTATCGGCTGTTGTTCATCACGGTGGCGCCGGTACAACCGCTGCCGGTATAGCGGCCGGCCGTCCAACTGTTATCGTTCCCTTCTTCGGAGACCAGCCTTTCTGGGGTCAGATGATGGCTCGCGCTGGCGCAGGGCCCGTATCAGTGCCCTACAAGGAGTTGACAGCGGAAATACTGGCAGACAGCATCAAGTTTGCTCTCAAGCCAGAAGTGCAAGAAGTCGCTAAGGATATGGCTATTCAGATTGGTGAGGAGGATGGAGCTGGTGGTACTGCTCAGGATATTCAAGACCGTCTGGATATTGACAGCCTTCGTTGCGACATTTGTCCTGATAGGCTGGCGAACTGGCTTGATCGTAAGACAGGAGCACATCTCAGTGGTTTCGCCGTCGGTTGTCTCATAGATGCTGGGCTTCTTCAGTCCCAGAACCTCAAGCTACTCCGACATAGACACTGGTACGTGGATGAAGGAGCTGAGTATCCTCTCGTCGGTGCCGTAGCTGCTGTGTCAGGCTTCGCCTCGGCCATAGGAACCGCCACATCCGATTATGCCGAACGCCTAAGAAATTCTCCAGGTCGTGGAAAGATAAGGCGCCCCAGTGTCGACGACGCGCAAGAGGAGGTCCTGACAGATCCCGAAGAAGCCAAGACGGGAGAAGCCCGGCTCCGGAAAGGCCCACGCGGGGCAAATCAGAAGGACATGGAAATCCTGGCACGGAAAATGGCAACCAAGACGCTCAATGGCGCCGAGCCCGTCTTTCTCACTCCAAAACTGCGTCGACCTGTTACTGGCCTTCACCAGAAGCATAAAAAGGCATGGAGGGCCCATGAAGGTGGCAGAAATGGATGCGTCTTCTATGTCACACGTGTGACGGGCAAATACGTAGGCGACCTTGCTGCAGCTAGTGCGAGAGCACCGGTGGCTTTCTTCTATAACGTCGCCAACGGATTCCATAACGCCCCATCCAATTTCTGGAATGTTGAAGTTCGGCGCCGTGATGAAATAACAGGACTAGGCAGTGGACTCAAGGTTGCGGGCAAGGAGTTCGTCTTGGGCTTTTATGATGCGTTCAGCGGAATTGTGACGAAGCCTTATGAAGATACCAAAGCGAGAGGAATAAAGGGTCTTGGAAGAGGCTTGCTGAGAGGTGGGTTTGGGGTTTGTGGTAACTTGGGTGCAGGTAAGTCACTGTCATTTCCCTGGGTCCCAAAGACGAAAGTCGCTAATCATGTTGCAGCATGCTTTGGTCTTCCAGGATATGCGTTGAAGGGCCTCGAGAAGGAAATGATGAAGCATACAACGACGCGTTTGAAAGCAGAGCTATTGCTGATCAGGCTGAGACAGGGCCATCAAGATTGGCAGAAAGCGACTGAGGGAGAAAGAGAGGAGGTTGTAAGGCGCTGGAAGGCTTTAAAGTTATAATCTGTTATATATAATAAAAGACTTCAGCTTTATAATAAATATAAATTAATTTTATTAAGTATTTTAAGTTTAATTAAAAAAGCTTTATATATATAATTAAAAATATTATTAAATTAAATTATTAAAAAGTTAATATATTTTTATAATAATAAATAAAATATTAAAAAGTTAAAATATCTTTATAGTAATATATAAAGTATAGTTAATTAAGGTCTTAAATAAAAAGATAATATAATAAAATACTTATTTTTTAATATAATATAATATAAGGCATTATATATTATATTAAAAAATATAATAACTTTAATAATAAGTTTTAAGGTTATATAGTTATTATTATAAAAAATAAAATATAAATAATTAAAGTTTTAAATAAAAAAATAATATAATAAAATATTTATTTTAATATATAATATAATATAAAGTATTATATATTATATTAAAAAATATAATAACCTTAATAATAAATTTTAAGGTTATATAG